>NC_064627.1:777604613-778222883 GCF_023864275.1 Schistocerca cancellata | reverse complement strand
TTTGGGCCCTGGTTCGGAACGTTTTTTGACTTGTTCAAAACAGATCCTGTCTGACGCCATTTTCGGACTAAGCGTTGCCTGTCACTCTTTGCTGGAACTTTGACACCATTAAACTTCTCAACAAACAACTGACCACACCGTTTCCACGACTTTGTTGTCGTATAACTTTCCATAACGAACACCCGCTGCTCCACTGTGAGTACCATCGTGCCCTTCCCACGACTTCGCTCACACTGACACGGCACGCACAACACTCTGAACCGGTGCGCATCACGTGCCGGGCGTACACGTGGTATGAACGTCACGCGGTGTGATTAAAGGCATACATTCACGTCCAACAGTATCCACTCGTCTGGGTCACTTATTTGCCCGAATCTGTATGTAAAACATAAGAACGTAAAATGATGAGATTCTGGAAGCGGATACAATTAACATGATATTAACAGAAATAAATTTCCTGACAGTTGCAGTCATTGTGGATATGCCTCACCAAGTTTGGCAAACATATTTATGTGAACTCTACAAGAACTTATTGCTACCATCCGTAAAGCTAATTTTATGAATGCCCAACTGTACCAATTTAAAGCGTGTTTGTAATTTCACTTTGAATGACGTAATTTTAAAATCTGCCACATTATGACCTGGGGACAAAAGGAGAAGGCAAATTCTCTCCCAACACCACGTCACAGCTATCCCCGGTATCTTTGAAGATTTTTTGAAGCGATCTGGAAGCTGATGCTCGATTTCGGCACAAATCTTATTGACACTGAAAGTGAACGTTGGTTTACAAGTTCCAAGTTTTGGTGACTGAATTTTTTAAGAATTCTTAACTTCGAAATTTTTTACCTTTTGTCGCCTAGCAACGTCTTTAGTAAGTTAGTTATGTGGCCCTTTTATCATTTGAACGATTATTTTTAGCCACGCGGGAGGGATTGGCCGAGCGGTCTAGGGCGCTGTAGTCATGGCCTGTGCGGCTGATCCCGGCGGAGGTTCGAGTCCTCCCTCGGGCATGGGTGTGTGTGCGTTTGTCCTTAGGATAATTTAGGTTAAGTAGTGTGTAAGCCTAGGGACTGATGACCTTAGTAGTTAAGTCCCATAAGATTCGACACACATTTGATCATTTGATTATTTTTATGCAAATGATGTAGAATGAATCAGTTTACAAGTTATGTATTATGATTAATGTTAATGAACACATTTTTAGTACTACTCATGCAAGTACACTTAAAACAATTTTTTACAGGCTACCAGTTTTTAAACAGAAATTAGTCCATGGACTAGAAGGAGTTGTGTAGAATAAATGATTTTTGGTTAGATTTAAAACCAACTTAGCCAAGTGTCGAACATTTTATACTACTGGGCAAATTATCAAAAATGATGTTGTATATCGAACTCCTTTCTGAGCCATTGACAGCTTTAATAATGATTAATAAATGTCACATTTTCCTCTAATTTTGTAGGTGTGGACATTGCTGTTCTTAAATTGTTATGGATTATTTGTTCAAATGGTTCAAATGGCTCTAAGCACTATGGGACTTAACACCTGAAGTCATCAGTCCCCTAGACTTAGAACTACTTAAACCTAACTAACCTAAATACGTCACACACATCCATGCCCGAGGCAGGATTCGAACCTGCGACCGTAGCAGCAGCGCGGTTCCGGACTGGAGCACCTAGAACCGCTCGGCCACAGTGGCCGCCGGATTATTTGTGACGAATTTCATACATATTTCGTGAAGGATCTGTAGACTGTTACAATTACTAGAGAAATGTGGTATTCGGCAGTAACCATTCACAGGCACATGCTTCAGGGTTCTGATCCGCACAAAAACTGTTTCAATATCTCTCTTATGTTGCTTTAGTTTTAATTACAGATCTAATGACGTCAGTACCTGAAGCTACATTGTAAATAATAAAATATATCAAGCATGCTACACTGAAGCGCCAAAAAAACTGGTTTAGGCATGCGTATTCAAGTACAGAGGTATGTAAAACGGCAGAATACGGCCTTGCGGTCGGCAACGCCTATATACGACAAGTGTCTGGCGCAGTTACTAGATCGGTTACTGTAGCTACAATGGTAGGTTATCAAGATTTAAGTGAGTTTGAACGTGGTGTTGTACTCGGCGCACGACCTATGGGGCACAGTATCTCTGAGGAAGCTAAGAAGTGGGGATTTTCCCGTACGACCATTTCACGAGTGTACCATGAATATCAGGAATACAGTAAAGCATCAAATTTCCGACATCGCTGCCGCTGGAAATGGATCCTGCAAGAACGGAACCAAAGACGACTGAAGAGAATCGTTTAACGTGACGGAAGTGCAACACTGCAGCAAATTTCAATACTGAGCCGTCAGCAAGTGTCAGCGTGCGAACCATTCAACGAAATATCATCGATATGGGCTTTCGGAGTCGAAGGCCCTCTCGTGTACCCTTGATGACCGCACGACACGAAGATTTACGCCCCACCTGGGCCCGTCAACACCGCCATTGGACGTGTACGGGTTTGGAGACAACCTCATGAATTCATAAACCCTGTGGACTGTCCAAGCTGGTGGAGGCTCTGTAATAGTATGGGGCGTGTGCAAGTGGAGTGATATGGGACCTCTGATATGTCTAGATACGACTATGACAGGTGACACGATCGTAAGCATCCTGTCTCAATACCTGCACCCATTAATGTCCATAGTGTGTTCCGACGGTCTTGGGTGATTCCAGCAACACAATGCGACACCTCACACTTCCAGAATTGCTACAGAGAGGCACCAGGAACATTCTTCTGAGCTTAGACATTTCCACTGGCCACCAAACTCCGCAGACATGAACATTATTGAGCATATCTGGGATGCCCTGCAACGTGCTGTTCAGAAGGGATCTCCACTCCCTCGTACTCTTACGGATTTATGGATAGTCATGAAGGATTCATAGTGTTAGTTTCCTCCAGCACTACTTCATACAATAGTGGAGTCCATGCCACGTCGTGTTTCGGCACTGCTCGCTGGGGCCCTGCACAATATGAGGCAGTTGTACCAGTTTCTTTGCCTCTTCAGTGTATACTACGCAAGTTAGAAGGCTTTATTCACAAAAAAACTAGCATGAGTGTGGACTATCATGTGAGACTTTGGATATCAGTAACAAAAGAAGAATCTAGCAAATTATTAACAGCGATAGGAGTCGCTGATAACGCTAACGTTAATCACAACTAGTTTATCCCAACTTGCAGAATGGTATTCCCCGACGTCGGCTCTGAAAGGCGGTCCCGTTATATGGTATATCTCCCCACAGTTTGTGTAGAATTTAGAGCTGCTCGTAGTACTTGGCAGAGCTGGAGAAAGCGGTGTGCGGGCGGATACAGGACCAGTGGTGAACTCGTTCCGCCGGCGCTGCGAGGTGAACAACCAGCGACCGACCGGAAGCACGGGGGCCCAACAGCGAGGACTAAACAGCCGCAAGGCGCTCCCGCGTAGACATGTTTCTCAAACGGACTTTTCCATGTCGCGGCACGCATTCAGTCGCTGTGCTGCTTCACGAACATGCTGGAAAACCCAGAGGCCCTCGCCAGTGAATCAAGAGTCGTATCTGTAAGCGCAATGAGCCCCTCCGACAAGCATCGCACTTCACACTCACTGTCCACTGACTTAGTCATCATGTTTCTGACAGAAAATACTTTATTAGGTGAGTGCCTTAGCTCTGATTAAGCAGATACGATGAGAAAATAAGTAAACACTGATTTAGCAAGGAATCAGCGTAATTTTTAGATACAGCTGTTTTACAGAGCGAAGTGCCGCAGAGGCTGGACACGGGATTCCTATTTGATAGCTATTGCGTTCAAGATCTCGTGCGGCCGCATTGGTTCATACTTGTTATTGTTGATCTAAATCACTGGAGGCGAATGCTGGGACGGTTCCTTACAAGGCCATCTCAGTTGTTCTCCAGCTGAGATATGCTCAGTCTCCAATGCCCTCCACGTGACGGAAACGTTTAGTTCCCAATTCTCTCTCTCTCTCTCTCTCTCTCTCTCTCTCACACACACACACACACACACACACACACACACACACACACACACACACATACATACACACACACACACACACACACACACACACACACACACACACACACACACACACACGTATGGGCTCCGATGTTTTCATGACTTGGAAAATCTGTTATTTTTAGTTTAACTTCGTACTCTCATGCCCCTTCTATCGCCACAATCTTTATTTACCACAGGGGAGGATGGTCGTGTCTACAGTCTATCTGTGAATCGTATAAATTTTGTTCTTTGTCTCACGTATTTTCACTATTTGTTTGCTTTATTTTCTGAGGCGGTAATTCCGGACCAGTCCAAAATTACAAGTGCAGATCCAAGGGGGTAAGCGGGGCGCAGACAGGGGTGGAGGGGAGGGGGAGGAGCGGGGCCGTGATGACTCCTGCTCTCTTTAACAAAAAATAAAGAAGAAGCAGAAGCACTGTACTAACCATTTTTTATTTGAAGGAAGGAAGATTGGGTTTTACGTCCCGTCCGTCGACACAGATGTCATTAGAGACGGAGCACAACCTCAGATTGTGTGAAGGATCGGGAATGAAATCGGCCGTGCCATTTAAAAGGGAGCATCTCGGCATTCGCCTGGAGTGATTTAGGGAAATCACGGAAAACCTAAATCTTGATGGCCGGACGCCGGTTTCAACCAGTTTTGAGGGGAGGGGACAAGTAGAAGACGTGACCCCTCCCTCCGACCTAACCGAACGCTGGATTTGCACCAACAGAACATTTGCCTGTACGACTATGGAAAACCACCTGAGAAACCCACACAAACGCTGACCAGTCTACCAGAACAGCGTTCGTCAATTCTCCGCGTGTTCGATTCGATTTGGCGTTGGTCATCACGAATTTCTTCCGTTTTGAACATTATTCAAGACTTTCAGTTTCGTTACTGGAGAATAATACTAACGTAATCTATCGACAAGCTACCCTCATTCAATATAGCTCACAGTCTGACGCTTTTTTTCTTGCTTTAACTACCATCATTTGGGAATTCACTGCACAAGTATTTAGTATTTTCAATTTATACCGCAAACAAAAAATAAACAAATAGAAGGGGTTGCGCAAAGTTTAGAAGCAGCTTGTTTTGCGTCAAATAGCGAAGGTTTCAACTTTTTCTGGCATAACGTTGTGTGTGTGATGGAACACAAATGGACGCAGGCAAATGAAAAACAACCCAGAGCAAAACATGACGCTACCAGAATTACTCCTCTTTCCAAACGATTAAAAATAACGAAAAGGTCCCCCAAGACCAGATGCAAAATTCACCGAATTCCTTCAAGGCTGAGTCAGGCTGCAATAACACCTAGCAATGTGACACAGACTGTACTTCCTGAAGGTAAACGTCGCGAGTCGGAGTGCGAAGGGCGATGACTGGACCAGCAGCGCTTTGTTCAGGAAACAAACTTCACCTTGCCTCATATGGCGCTTATCTTATCGCCACCTCCCCGCTGTCTCTTCCGCCTTGTGGTCCGTCTCCACTTCGCCTGCTGTTCGTCTTACGTTGTCCTAGTGTCATATGAATCGACTTCAAGCTCCAGTTCACTAGACTGTGATGTTTCGATCTTCCCAAATACACCATCGATGAGCTGCATATAATCTCAACTCCACAACTGTTAACTGCGCTTACGAGCTACCATATTCAGTACAACTGTATCGTCTCCAATTCTACAAAATCCGTTACAGTGACGGAACAGTAAAATTTCAAGCATGAAGTCGTTGCTGGAAAATTGTTAAGAAACTAGACAACGAGAGCAGGACGAATATGTGAGCCTCAACACCTCAAACGAGAAATGCAACACCTGGAAACTGTTCTGAGGAGCAATGGGTACTCCACAAATTACATTAGAAGTGTAACAGAGCCAAACACTCGGCGAAGTAAGGAACCAGAAAAAGAAATGTCGGGTACGGCCTTTCTGCCATACATTCCCAGAGTGACGGACAGAATCGGCCGTATATTGCGCAAACACGGCGTAAAGACCATTCTCAAACCGACAAGGAAGATCAAAGAGTGTCTTAGATCGGCGAAGGAGAAAAGAGACCCACTTGCAATGTCGGGAATATACCGTATACCTTGCACATGCGGAAAAGTTTATGTCGGAATGACTGGACGATCCATTAACACCAGGATCAAAGAGCATAAGCGACATTGCAGGTTGGGGCAGGTGGAGAAATCGGCCGTGGCAGAGCACGCACTGAATGAGACCGACCACGTAATAAAATTCGCCGACACGGAAGTTCTGGCTGTAGCGAAGCACTGTCACACGCGCTTGTTCAGAGAAGCTGTAGAAATCCAAAAACACGCGAACAGTTTCAACAAGAAAGAGGAAAACCTTAAGGTAAACGGATCCTGGCTTCCCGTACTGCAGCGAACGACCGTCGCAGGTAGCAAGAGGAGAACCGCACCGGAAATGACCGCGGAGAAGCCCTCGGACGTTGGCGCGCCAGGTACATATAGTCTCCGGCCGCGAGAACCCGAGACAGAAGCCAATAGGCAGTTTGTCAACAAGTGGCCATGAAAGGCTTAACAATTTTGTAGACTAGACAATCTTTAAATTTTTCTAAAATGAGAAGTAACAGGTTTCAGAGGGCGGATTGTACCGTCTACACATTGGGACTATAAAACCGAGTATCAGCAAGCTTGTCGCTTATGATCATTCCATTCAGCACACCTGACTCACTAATCTCACTAACGTTTAGTGGCCACCCAACTAACAACCCCTCTGCACCGGCTTGACTACTTGCCACCATTAAAATAAACAGAGATACGTCTGCTGATCTGGTGGGTGAATCAAAATATGGGGTCTGAAGATATACACAGCTACTTTATAGGTCGTCCATTTTGGTATGCGGTAAAGAAACAGCGGCTGTTGGAGACAATAAAAGACAAATTAGATCAATTATCTGTCTCAGCCACTTTGCGACTTCACTATGCAGTTATCGTGTTACGAGATGGCTACTCCATCGTTCGTCGTCTTCCCGAGCTCCCACCGCTGGGTGGAAGACTGCTTTTTCTACGACTGGCCCTTTTTGATGTACGAGGGACATTGGATGTTCTTTGCCCCGACTACCAACGGTTCTAGAAAACGAGATATTTGTGGCCAAATCTGAAAGAACGCTATCTAAGACGTCTATCGTTGGAGTCATGAGGAACAAAAGTCTTTGCGGTTGGATGATAACATGTTAGTGCCACAGAAAAGAACCAAGAGGGACGATTAATTCAGTAAAATGGCAATCCAATGAAATTTGAGGAGGGAAATAACGGAATGACTATCTCAAATTTTAGCATACTTCATACCGAACTGTGATATAAAGAGCGGAAAGGCGAAGTGTGTCGACACGACTAATGTACACATGACCTGTCTACCACGTCATCGACTTTCTACATACATCTACAAATACACTTGCATATACATTAGTTTTAAGTATTTTTTGTTGCAAATATATCGCCTTAGAATTAAATTAAATAGTGTCCCATCTCCATTTCAGACCAAGGTTTTTGGGAGGTTCGGCCGGTCGGAGTGGCCGAGCGATTCTAGGCGCTACAGTCTGGAGCTGTGCGACCGCTACGGTCGCAGGTTCGAATCCTGCCTCGGGCATGGATGTGTGTGATGTCCTTAGGTTAGTTAGGTTTAAGTAGATCTAAGTCTAGGGGACTGATGAGCTCAGAAGTTAAGTTCCATAGTGCTCAGAGCCATTTCAACCATTTTTTTTTTTGGAGGTTCCCTTGATTGCAAAACAAATGACTGTACTGGAAATACCCTCCGAACTACTGCTTGTAGGGACTCCGTATGCCACAATCCCAGCTCGCCTAGTATTCGGCTTAGAAGTCTGTCTGTACCATGGGTCACTACATCAGCAGTGCTGTCTACCGAGAGAGCGACTGAAACAAACTGAAAAAGTATTGTAAATGCACGAAGAATAAAAGAGAAATTTTTAAGCTGAAAGTGTAACTAAATAGAAGGAACAAGGAAATCTTACACATTCAGCAATTCTAGTAGCTCTTTCTAACTATAAAACCATTTTAAATATCCACTGTGGGCTGTTAAATTATTTATACAAGATTACCTTTATTGCATCACATATTACATTAGATCACCGGCCAGTTTCAGCGCGTGGGCATTATCAAATGCCTCTAATAACAATGCCAACACAAAAAAAATGGCTCTGAGCAGTATGGGACTCAACTGCTGTGGTCATAAGTCCCCTAGAACTTAGAACTACTTAAACCTAACTAACCTAAGGACAGCACACAACACTCAGCCATCACGAGGCAGAGAAAATCCCTGACCCCGCCGGGAATCGAACCCGGGAACTCGGGCGTGGGAAGCGAGAACGCTACCGCACGACCACGAGATGCGGGCAATGCCAACACAGTAAAAAGGCAAACTACTCTTTCTGACGTCGTCACACTTTGTGTATTATAATTGTTGTTAAACTATTTATAGCTATGTCTGTGACATGTGTGTCATATTTTAAAAATATACAGTACTAGGTGGGACGAGAGACTTGTCACCCTCTCCCCCCCCCCCACCCCCCCCCCCCCTGCAACACAAAGGAAACTGTATTTTATGCTTCATTAAGGAATGTACCTGATTGTATTTGTACCACTATTGTAACCAATTTCAACAGATATGAGTAACATAGGATTTGAGCAACTGTAGTCATATTTTAGGTACTTAACGAACTGACGGACACCAGAGACTGCTTTTTGCCATCACAACATACGCCAATGTTACGTAACTATATTACGCTTCAAGTAGTAATGACCACAGTAATTTTTTAAACTAATGACATTACTGCGAATATTTCAAGTATTATAGGAACTAATGAACATGAAAAACCACTTTTACCACTGGCATAAATTTTATACAATTCCACGATGTTTCTTTTACAGCAGTAACGTGTGTAACTGATTGTACTAGCAACGTTAGCTTAAACTGTGGTATAATTTTTTTTTCCTTCCTCAAGAATAATGACAAGGCAGTTAATGAATGTCATAGCGTAGTCAGATGACTGCTAGTCTCTATGCTGGTGTACATTGTGTAAAATCTCACTTTCCAGACATTTTTTGAGCGTCGCCTGTTCCCATGTGTTTGTAGCTACTGTGTTTACGTTCGTGGAAACGAAAGTACACGTTGTGCTGCTAGGTACGTGACGCAAGGACAAAGAAGCTGTTTGTCAACAGAAGTTTAGCTGTATGACATGTTACAAAATGTTTTCCTGCATGCAGTGCATGATGTGCAGTACTGCAAACACTGAGTTTCTGTGCGCGTGTCTGCTGCAACACAGTAATGAATAATTTTGAAATATTAAGAACATACTACTGACACAGCTATAAATTGTAACCTGCAGAGTGAAACGGCATCCAAAGAATAGTTTACTGTTTCGCTATGTTGATATTTTTGACATCTAAAAATTGTGACAGGGAGAAACTGGCCAATAATGTAATGTAATACATCTGTATGTATGTGTGTATGTTCCACTTCTCCTCACCGCTGGACCTGTTTCAACCAAATCTGGCATGCATACTACCCATTGTCTCGATAGAATTACTGTAAGTACCACCTGACTCCCACAGGGGTTGGAGAGAAGGTGAAAAAAGTTTGGTAACACCTGACACCTAGGCTACCCTGTACAACTGATATGTTGTGCAAGTAGTATCTGAATACATTGCAGGGGGGTATATGTGCGGATGGGCATGGCTGAGCAAAAAGGGGGAGGTGGGAGGAGGAGATGGACAGAGAGAGGGGAAATTGGAGCTAGATCAGGAGAGGGGAGGAGATAGTGTGTGCAATATCGGTGCAATACATGTATGAGAGTGAAGTTGCGGGTAAAAGGCTAGTGATGCAATAAAGATAATTCTGCATGAACAATTTGGCAGCCTACAGCGGACATTTAAAATTGTTTTGTCATTTAGAAATTACTTCAGGGCTGTTGGCCCTCACATGAAATCCAGCAGTTCTGAATATGTCACTGTCTTTCCAAGCAGGCGCTTCGTTTGTTTTGCCTAGAGACAAATGGTTTGTAAACAGTCTATCTCACAGAGAAGGTACACTGCCCCTGAAAACATCCAGCATCTTGCCGTTTCCATTGGTTACATTTGAAGTTGTACGGCTGCTGGACCGCTTGTTTGCACTTGACCTGTGTGTAGCGGCACAGACGTTAACTTTTACAGCACCGTGGAGACTGCAGCGGCTATTACCGACACTTACCGCCTCGGGCGGCCACGCTGGTGGACCGTGCAGCGACGTCAGGAGATGATCGGCTGCGGACAACAGCAGCAACCGCCGCCGTCCCGCTAAGCCGGGCCACTTAATTAGACGCGGCGTGGCGCGGGCTAACGGCCCAGATTAATCGCGGCTGCCGGACTGCGCGCGGCCAATGAGGCGGGCCAAGTCGTCGCTCCCTACCAGCGCGGCAAGAAATAGACCCCTCCTCCACCTGGCGCGCCGCGGGCAACTGACGAGCTCTCAACGTGTACAAGGCGTACACCGGTACATCCGTCGCGTATCTCTGCGGTGACGTTACTGCCAAGCAAATCTAACGCCTTAGTCCATACAAGAAAAACAGAATTTGTCGTTCGTGCTTGTGGACCAAAGTGGGCTCTCTCTAATGAGGAATCACTATCTCTTCTAGACCAAGTGTGGGGAAAGAAATCGGCCGCGTGCTTTTGATATCAGCCAACCAGACATTCGTTTTAGCCGATGAAGGAGAATTACGAAAAACCGCCCATTTACGATTTTGTACCACGACCTTCTCAGACTTGTTAATCACGGATTTTGATGGATCTTGGTCATGCTGTAGAGGCACATGTTCTGAGTACCTGGCTAGCAGCCCCAAGTTTCCGACAAAGTCGATGTTCAAGTGTTAAGAGTACCTCCTACGCATACATGTAAGCCGGCCACGGTGGCCGAGCAGTTCTAGGCGCTACAGTCTGGAGCTGCTCGACCGCTACGGCCGCAGGTTCGAATCCTGCCTCGGGCATGGATGTGTGTGATGTCCTTACGTTAGTTAGGTTTAAGTAGTTCTAAGTTCTCGGGGACTGATGACCTCAGATGTTAAGTCCCATAGTGCTCAGAGCCATTTGAATCATACATGTTATATCACTCCTGTTTGGGCCACCGAGTATGTTCAGTGGCTAACCACGGCTACCATTGGTGGGCCGGGTTCAAATCCTGCCCATGTACCTTTTTTCAGTTTCATCGTCTACGAAATCATTAAATTCTACGTGCCATTCAAAATTATTCATAAATAGTCATTTCGCCTTAGCAATTTCATAAATAAATCAATCATTACAGCAGAATTTCTTTCAATGTTTATTCCGTTTGTAGTCCGAATACTTTAACAACGTTCGCTTCCTGCATTTCTTAGACGTGGCCTCGCCTTTTGTTGCCCCCTCTCCCTCGTGGACCATTAAGGAATTTCCAGGCCCTATAAACCGACAACACCAGTTTTTCGCAATGCGTCACCAGTGCATTTTGCGCCGAAAGAGTACAGTGAAATGGTAGACGCAAATGTTTCTACTGAAGGACAGCCACAATAATGTACATTAGAAATAGAGCAGTGTGAATGGTAGTCGAAGAGCGAAATGACTAACGCCATTCAGATACACCGGGTAGCTCAGATGGTAGAGCACTTGCCCGTGAAAGGCAACGGTCCCGAGTTCGAGTCTCGGTCCGGCACACAGTTTTAATCTGCCAGGAAGTTTCGTATCAGCGCACTATCCGCTACAGAGTGAAAATTTCATTCTGGACACCGAAAGACTGTTTGAACCTTCTCACAAATACACCTCCGAGCACGATTTCCTCTAATTCCGTTGCAATTGGAGGTGGCATACACAGTGCAATCCAACATCTGTTGGCCGAAGGAAGACTCATCACAGTCAATGATTTAAAAGACGTAATCTATACTGTAGCAAAAGGAATACACATTTGAAAAAACTTTGCTTTAGCCCAGGGGCGGGCAGGAACCCTGTACGTGTGCGGTGCACTTGCACGCGTGCAGTTAACAGGTGTTCTGCGTGCACACAGGGGCAAGCTGGCCACCCGCTTATCTCCTCTCCCCACCATACCTTCTGTCCGCTCCTTCCTCTGTAATGCGTTTTGTTTCCTAGCTTGCTTTACTGAATTGAGGAGTAAGGTTAGTAGGAGTGCTTGAAAGAAATCATGGATTGAAAGAGTACCTATTACCTACGATACGTTTCATTTAATTATCACAGGTGGAGTTTACAATACGTTTAATATCTGGAACAAAATTTCTACATGCAGAAAAACGCTAACAGTTGCGTAAATTTTCATCACTGACGTTTGCTCTTAACCGAGGCTTATTAATTCAGCAAACGTTTTTCCAGCTCTAGCTATATTAAGCGCAATCTTATAACTTGCACGTACCGCTGGGCTATTAGTGTTGTCGTCCTGAAAAATTGAAAACAGTGCTCCATAAAATGTTAAATCAGTTAAATGAGAGACATGACGAAAGAACGTCGCAGATCTCTTGTGACAAGAGCAACGACGACAGATTTACCTAGTATCATCAGATCGCTCTTCTTAAGCTCTGTCAATTTCCCCATCCGCTCAGAATCCGACAAACTGTACTCGTCCTTGTGAAATTTATTATAATGGCTTTCAATACTAAACTTCCGCTGACCAGCGAGAATACTGCCACATATTAAACATTTCGAATTTTCACGTTTTTGCGCAAAGAAAAAATGATTCTCCCATTACTTTTTAGAAGATAGCAAATCTCCACTTCTCCGTTTCCTTGATTCACTCTGCATTTTCCGGTTCTTGAAATGCAACGTTCACTACGCAGTGGTTTCGCATCAACGTCCACAGCTTAGCCTGGCACTACATTGCAGCAACCTGCCGGCTGTCGCCACTGTCCCGGTCGACGATTGCACGCGAGCAGCACACGTGCAGCGCTGTGCGCTCATGAGCTGCCTTCAGCGTTGCCCACCCCTTTTAGCCGCTGTGCTACCCTCTCTGGTCGAAGGTTCGCCTGAAACTTCAACATCGATTTTCTTGAGAACCAGGTGCCGTCATATGAAAAGCCTCCAGCCAAGTACTCAGGAGAGGCCCCTCTACAACATACCTCTAGACACAAACTCATCAAAATTAAAGATTTTTAGGTCTGAAAAAAAAAAGAAAAAAGACTGCAGTGCTGTAAATACCACACTGCCAAGTTATGGCTTCCTGAACGTTTTATACAATCCGGGTAGATCTCTGTAGACCAATGCCAGCGAAACAAGGACCTACTGAGGTGTTACATACGGTGCGCTGGGTTGTGTCTAACGTGCCTGCAGGCATCGACAATGAAACACCACTAGTGCAGCATTAGCTACAGCTTCGATTCTGAATGATACATTTACCGTTTTGTGTTACTCCTCACGTGTAATGTGGCAGAATTAGACTGACGTGCGCAAGCAGAAATAAGAAGTACTCAATATTAAGAGATTATAGCAGTACTTTTCCGAGTACATAAATCTCTCTCCTCCCCATCACTCTCTTGTAGACTGTGCTCCCTTGTTGAAAACAATGTGTGTGAAATCTTATGGGACTTAACTGCTAAGGTCATCAGTCCCTAAGCCTACACACTACTTAACCTAAATTATCCTAAGGACAAACAAACACACCCATGCCCGAGGGAGGACTCGAACCTCCGCCGGGACCAGCCGCACAGTCCATGACTGCAGCGCCTAAGACCGCTCGGCTAATCCCGCGCCGCTCTCCCTTGTTGACCAGACCTCAGCGTTGCTAGTTGACAAGAGGGAGATCACAGTTGGGGCATATGGTGTGGCAAAAACAGACACATGAAACTACCGACATCACAAACTCGTTGCCGGCCGGTGTGGCCGAGCTGTTCTAGGCGCTTCAGTCTGGAACCGCGCGACCGCTACGGTCACAGGTTCGAATCCTGTCTTGGTCATGGTTGTGTGTGCCGTCCTTAGGTTAGTTAGGTTTAAGTAGTTCTAAGTTGTAGGGGACTGATGACCTCAGATGTTAAGTCCCATAGTGCTCAGAGCCATTTGAACAAACTCGTTTCCGCCTTAGCTGTTGGTGATGGTATGGTCACGGTCCATGAAAATTTTTCGTTCCTATAGGTTTCACCCAAAGATGGGCTGGAGATCTTCAGAAGCGTTCGTGGCTCAGCTTTTTCACAGTTTTTATGTCGCTCTCCGACGTCCGACCATTCAATCGGCTAGACCCAGCGAAAGCAGGAGCACTTCTGAAGATGTGCAGCGCAGTTCTGGATAACTGCAGGTAATAACCTAACATGTGGTTCTTGATCAAGATCGGCTCTTCGCGATCAACTGAGTCATCTCTCCATACGTTCTTCAGTGAGTGCGAACCACTCACGACCCACGACTTCTGCGGTCACACTCTCAGTTACACGGAAGCTAGTACGAGATCATGGCATGCTTCCGTATCAAAGCCCCGTGGGAACGAAGCATTAGAAATCCAATAAGTCGCTACCTTGTGACAGCCAGACGAAGAAATTGTGCTGCGGAACAAACCCCGTGTCTGTTCCAAAACAAACTGTGGGGACGCAGAGCGCGCGTCTGCCACGGCGGCCTGGGACAAGCGACGCGCAGTGGCGCCGGGCCAGCAGCGCACCACGTGGCGAGCCGAGCAGAGCCGAGCCGAGCCGGTCCCGTTGGACGAGCAGCGCCGACTAGAGTTCAAAGTCCGCGGCGCCCACCAAAACAACGCAGGGCGCTGCCGCCGCGTGGCCTCACTGCCAACCCGCTACGGCCGAGGCACGAGGAATATCGCTGCCGGTTTCTGAAACCTACCCTTTTTTACATCGCTAACAATGTGTGAAAATAGCTTCGTAGTTAGTAGCAAGGAGCATTCCAACCTCAGTTTCATTAGATTGGTGCGTAAGTTCGTATAGTTTTTCCGTAAGTTCAATCAACAGCACAGAGACACTTAACAGAGATTTTAGTAATCACTCATATATTCTCCTTCACTATTTAAAACAGTCTGTCAACGCTGAAGGAACTTTTTGATTCCGCGATTGTACAAATCACTTGGTTTTGAGGCGAAGAACTCTTCGAGCCATGTCAGGAGCACATTTTCACCCGGAAAGCAAGTTCCCTGCGCGTTATCCGAAAAGGAAGTTCCCCGGACGTGCTTCGATAGAGAGCAGAAAAGGCGAAAATCTGAGGGCGCAAGTTCTGGTGAATAACAGCTGTGCGGAATGACTTCCCAACCCCGGTACAGTGTTTTTTGTTAGTCTAAAATGTTCAAATGTGTGTGAAACCTTATGGGACTTAACTGCTAAGGTCATCAGTCCCTAAGCTTACACACTACTTAAGCTAAATTATCCTAAGGACAAACACACACACACCCCATGCGCGAGGGAGGACTCTAACCTCCACCGGGACCAGCCGCACAGTCCATGACTGCAGCGCCTAAGACCGCTCGGCTAATCCAGCGCGGCTCCTCAGTCTAGCAGAATGCGGGTGGGCGTTATCGCGGAGCAGCATCACTTAACGACCGGGAAGGCTACGTGGTTCTTGGACTGTGTCTGCAGCAAGTCTCACTTGCTGACAATGTATGTTAGCAGTGATGGTTACACTTCGAGGGAGCAATTCGTAGCACACCGCACCGTCGCTGTTGCATCAGACGCATAACATCTTCTGTGGATGTGCTAAGGTCTTTGTATGGAGAATTGCTGCTTCGTTTGGGCTCACTATTCTTTTATTTTCCTTATGTTAGCATAAAGATGCCATTTTTCGTCGCCAGTAACGGTACAAGGGAGGAATGGTCGGCGATGTTCACGAGCCAACTGATGACGAGCGAGCGGAGATACACATACCGCCATCCGGTGATTTTTCTGAGTTTGGCTTTGAGCATGCAACTTTCGCCTGATGGTGGTGTCGCTACAGGTCACACACATTAGCCAGTTCTCGAATAAACTGACGTGTGTCATTGAGGATTAATGCGTTTAAACGGTCTTCATCAAACCCCGAAGGTCTTCTTGAACGTGGAGAGACTAACGTCAAAACGATCTTTGTTAAACTGAGGGAACTATTTTGTTGCCGTGCTCTGTTCCGCTGCATTATCGCCATACATGAGGAAAATGTTTCTGGCTACTTCCGCTGCTGGCACCACTAACTCAAACAGAAGGATATGTTCCGGGTTCTCCCCGTGGCACTTCATTTTCTAGCGTCCACAGCTCCACTAACTATGTCCAAATGACAATATGTAAACCCAAATAGCAACAGTGAACTACAAATAAGAAAAGACCATAGATAAATAAACTCATGGCAACTGGAATATCAACATCCAAAACAAAAAGCACCAAACTAATATTTTATCGCTTTACGATGGAGACGCTGCGCTAGCAATAGATGTAGAACCTTTGTGCAGTGCTTCGTTTAAAGCGCACACAGATGAAATCTCTTTTTCAGACGTAATGGAAGTTTAATTGTTCAATAATTCCTACAACTTTTGCGGATGTTCATCGTGCAACTGAAAATTGCGACATATTTACTCGACACACCTTTTTTTTAATTCGAGGACAGCCTCAAAGTTTCCACTATCATTTAAAAAACCAAGCTGCGACCAAGAAACTTTGTGTTTTTCTCCTCTACATGTTCACCCTCCATGTTTCCACTGATTACTCTGCTGATTCGTCTCTGGGTCATAGCCGTACACCCAACACTCGTCCTTGATGATGGACGGCAAAGTAATTTATGTCGATTGGTCTGTCATAGCTGCAAATTTTCTGCTGCTGTATCGCTTCGGCAAGCTTTCTGTATTGACGAGAGGAGACGCGGAACCGGGTGGGCGCCGAACATCGAAATGCTGTGTAAGATACTGAAAAATGATACACGACCGATCTTCACTTTTTCCACTATCGCCTTCATCGTGACACGGCGGTCTTCGAGCACGGGTGGCTTCACTTTTATCCCGATACCCGGTTCTTTAGAGATACGGTCTGCCATTCCGTTCTTCGTCGTATAGACTTGCCTGACCAAACTGTAGATGTCGAAGTGTCTGCACCGTCTCACCAATGTGTCATATGATGGTGCTCACTGTCCATACTCTTCCACCAACTCAGAATGGCCTGTTGCGGCCTTGTTCCCCTTTAAATACTGAAATCTAAATACTGCACGATACTCCAGTATATCAATGACAAACGCCATTTTATTATGGCAGATCTAGCTCTGTTACGGTACTATGACGCGGCGATTTCAGTACATCGGACGGTAGACATGTACCTGCTAACAAAGAATTCATTGTGCAACTTTTTTTTTTTTGATACGACTACCACTCGACATGAAACCATGTTTATTTTATTATTATTGTTTCCGTACGTTCGATAATTTTTTATGTTGGTAAGATACAGCATGTATGTTCGTTTTGTGGGAAAGTCTAGATTTATACTTAATATTGCTATGTTAACTAAAGTTTTCCTCAATCCAAAGGTTCGAGTGATCACCAAAATTTTTTATTGGACATGATCCTATGACTGTGGTACACACTTGTCTTCGTACATCTTACAACTGATTAAATAATCCGTTAACATGGGGACCCAAAGCTTAACGTCGTCTCCGAAACACGGTACAACTTTGCTTTCCCTCAGAAATAAATTACTATCTGAGGAAAAAGAAATGGTAAGCGACAAAAAGAATCCTGTGACCAACAGAGAATTGCAACACCGAAGTTTGAGTCTGTAATGAGGAACTCGTCCACCGAAAAAACACGACTCTTATGAAACTTCTCGGTTGAAAGGAATCATGTGCCAGCCCGGGACTCGAATCTAGGAATTTTGCCCTTCGCGACCAAGTGCTCTACCGGCTGAACTATATAAACACCACTCACAACACGGCCTCAGCTTTACTTCCTCCAATACTTCACCCCCCTACCTTCGAAACTTCACAGACGTTCTCCTGGATGCTTAGTGGGACTGGTACTACTGGAGGAAATGGTACTGCGTACACACGGGTGTCAGCCGTGCTTCTATATTCATGTGACGCTGTGGCGCAGCGCGTACAGTTAGGGGTCTGGCCACCCTCTGTAATAAAAAACTGAGTAATTGAAGATATCGAGCCTGGTAGATGAGCGGCAACGTTCGGGTCTGTCATTCGGAAAGTCCTGGGTTCAATTGCCCGCCCAGCAGTCCTGACCGAGGTTTCCGTGTTTCCTCGGCTACTGCAGATAAATTCCCGGACTACAAGGCCTACCCTATAGAGGACTATAGCCTAAATTCTTTCCTCCAATAAAAACCGGCAAGTTTGCTTCGCGTGTTCGGTCAGGGGTCTGGCCACATTCTGTGATACAAAATATGAGTGACGTTCGATGGAATTTGTGAGATGTCGGGCGCACATCCGCACAGAACTTCCAAATGGCTCTGAGCACTATGGGACTTAACAGCTGTGGTCATCAGTCCCGTACAACTTAGAACTACTTAAACCTAACTAACCTAACGACATCACACACATCCATGCCCGAGGCAGGATTCGAACCTGCGACCGTAGCAGTCACGCGGTTCCGGACTGCGCGCCTAGAACCGCGAGACCACCGCGTCTGGCACACAGAACTTCCAAACGACGAGGAAACACACAGGAGGAAAAGGAGGACAGCTTAGTTAGTAGAGCACTTTCCCACCGAAGGTTTGAGTCACGCTCCGGCACACAGTTTTAATCTCACAGCAAGTTTCAAATCAGAGCACACTCCGCTGCAGAGTGAAAATTCATTCTGGAGCCAAGTCTCAGGCCAGTTTAATGTAGCGTTTATCGAACTTTCTTTCCTTTGAGTCACACCAAAGTACGTTTCAGACTTTCGCGACAACCCCACATGATTTTTTTCCTAGATGCAAGAAAGTAAACAGTACATAAAACATTTTTATTGCGTAACGATTGTTGCTGTTGTTTTAAGTGCGAAGATGGTCTGATGCAGCTCTCCATGCTACTATATCTTGTGCGAGTCTCTTGATCTCGGAATAACTACTGCAACCTGTATATTGCTGAATCTGGCTATTGTATTCATCTCTTGGTCTCCCTGTACAGTCCCCTGCAATAATAAGTTGGTGATCCCTTGATGTCTGAGAATGTGTCCTATCAATCAATCCCTCTTTTATTTAAGCTATGCCACAAATTTCTTGGCTCCCCGGTTCTATTCAGTACTTCCTCATTAGTCGTGTGATCGACCTGTCTAATCTTCAGCATCCTTCTGTAGCACTCCATTTCGGAAGCTTCTATTCTCTTTTTATCTAAACTGTTTATCGTCCATGTTTCACTTCCATACATGGCTACACTCCAGACAAATACCTTCAGAAAATACTTCCTAACACATAAATCTATATTTGATGCCAACAAATTTCTCTTACTCAGAATTCCTTTCCTGCCATTTCGCGTCTACTTTTATAACCTCTCTAACGTAAGGACTATGAGCCACTAATTTTACAAATTTATTCCGTAAGACTCTTGAATAGAAACATATGAACATAAACGTAAAGCATGCAATACAAGAAACTTATTACTCTTAAGCAAGAACACAAAAATGTTGCGGCATACCTGACTTACATTCTGACAAGGGAACCTCCCCATCGCACCCCCCTCAGATTTAGTTATAAGTTGACACAGAGGATAGGCCTTGAAAAACTGAACACAGATCAGTCGATAAAACAGGAAGAAGTTGTATGCAACTATGAAAAAATAAGCAAAATATACAAACTGAGTAGTCCATGCGCAAGATATGCAACATCAAGGGCAATGTGGGCTCAGGAGTGCCGTGGTCCAGTGGTTAGCGTGAGTAGCTGTGGAACGAGAGGTCCTTGGTTCAAGTCTTCCCTCGAGTGAAAAGTTTAATTTTTTATTTTCAGACAATTATTATCTGTCTGTCCGATGCGAGGTAAGTGCGCCGTAGTATGGGGACGCTACACTTACACATCGAAACGCACGACGTCAGTCGACTACAGCGCACGGAAGAGAGAGTATTCCTGCTAACGAGTCTCCCTGGCTGGCAGTTGACTGTTCGCTGCTATGGACGAGAGTGCATTAAATACGTGAGATGTATTCCGTGGGCAATATGAATCCAGCAAATATAGCTCGCGAGTTCAATAAAAATCGCACGGTTTTGCGGTGCGGTCGCAAAACACAGACACTAAACTTATTACAGTGAACAGAGACGTCAATCAACGAACGGACAGATCATAACTTTGCGAAAATAAAGAAAGTAAACTTTTCGCTCGAGGGACGAATTGAACCTAGGACCTCTCGGTCCACAGGTGCTCACGCTAACCACGGGACCACGGCGCTCCTGCGCTCACAGTCCACTTTATGTTGCCTACCGTGCGCATGGACTACTCAGTTTGTATATTTTACTTATTTTTTTCATCGTTCCACACAACTTCTTCCTGTTTTCTCGATTGATCTGTGTTCAGTTTTTCGAGGCCTATCCACTGTGCCAACTTATAACTAAATCTGAGGAGGGTGCGATGGGGAGGTTCCCTTGTGAGCACACCAGTGTGTCGCGACACGGCGATTGAAAAACGCTGGTGTAACGTATGCTACGGTTACCCTTTCAATAAACTAATATAAAACGGAAATTCATCTCTGTGGAATTTAGTGCTGTTTCGGCACTATTCTGGCCTCTCAATCCTGTTATGTCAGTGAATTTCTAGTATGTCCGTGTCTTTGTAGCCAAACGGTAAAAATCAGACCAAGAACCAGTGTCAATTCCTGCCAGATTTGATTTCTTCAGTGTTTAGCAGTTTTGACAGCTCTAGGACAGATATCCCGTCGCGCCAAGGTCTTCAACTCCGGTGAAGTCGACCACAGCTGGCGTGATCAAGGATTTCGCCTCCACGGCTATCTGGCTTCCAGCAGACTGGAAATAACACGGATATCCAGTTGCCACCTCCGTTAGCAATCTCCGCTGGTATCAGTCACACAGATAACCAGTAAATAATCGCTGTTAATTGAAATAGCTTAGAGCAGAGGAGCCGATTTCATCTTTACTGTAAATTTGTCAGACTTCTTGCCCATGGCGCGAACGACGTGCCGCTAAAGCCTACGGGTTAATTACCCTGCCAAGGCCGTGTAAGCAATTTACCTCGCTCAGTCAACATCCGACTTCGCTTTAAGGAAAATAATTAGTCGCTAAACGAGACAGGTTTCCTGCAGGAAGTTCGAGCCTCCTGCTGTTAAATTCTGACCACCCTTTTACAGCCCCCATACCTCTGGGTATTTAACTATCATCTCTCTGTCCGCCCCAGTAGCTGAGTGGTCAGCGTGACGGATTGCCGTCCTCCGGGCCCGGGTTCGATTCCCGGCTGGGTCGGAGATTTTCTCCGCTCAGGGACTGGGTGTTGTGTTGTGTTCATCATCATTTCATCCCCATCCGGCGTGCAGGTCGCCCAATGTGGCGCCGAATGTAATAAGACCTGCGCCAAGGCGGCCGGACCTGCCCCGCGAGGGGCCTCCCGGCCAATGACGCCAAACGCTCATCATCATCATCATCATCATCATCTCTCTCTCTGTAACTTACAAAGCAGATGTCAATTTCGGTACTGTTTTCGTGTTTACACACGTTAGAAGATCATATTTCTCTTGTCTTCATCTGTTGCCATCCTCAATTAACGGGAGAGAACGGTTGATCACTTAATTTTTGAAACGAATACCAGTACTGATTAACCTTTCCTGGTAAGACGTGAATACCTAAAGTAAAATACGCACAAGACCCAACAATATTTGTCCAAATCAAATGAAGAGGAACTTTTCTATTTCAAAACATTTCAAAGAACTTTTATCTCTACAGCAATTTTGAAGTCCATGGCTCATATTACACGGAACCAAAATGTTTTATTTCGTGCTTCACTATTTCATTTTTACCTTCTTAATGAGCACTGAGTTTCGCTAGCACATTCCCATCAGGTGGCTCAAAATTATGTTACATTATGTTCACGTGGTAGCCCTTTCTGTGCCCATTCATGACATTTAGCAAGCAGCAAATGGTTCCAGAAAAAGACAGCAAGGGAACAGAGTTCAATGTATAATCACCTAATGGAAGCGCAGTGCCGAGCGGAAAAATAAAAATGGAGTAATGACTGACACAGCGAAATCCTATCTTTGGCATTTCGTATCCAACTAAAAATCCGAGAACATCTGAAAATGGAAGAGGAATGAACGTGCTAGTTTATTTAGTAAGTTACTTTACTCCAGGTACAGAATTTTATACTCTTTTCTACGCGATATTTTTTCAAATTTTTGAAATTATTTTTAGGATACTTTGGTTACAAATGTGATTAAACCACAACATCAAAGAGTGATTTCACTGTTCCACGGTATCTTAATGCTTCTGATTTAATACTTCAAACTCACTATCTACACTTCCCATCCTCATTATAATTCATCTTCCAATAACGTTCTTTCTGCTATTATAGTGATAACGCAACTAACCTACAAACAACCTATTGAGAGTAGAAAATGTTATTCGAGACCTGGTTTGTGCTCGTGCGGCAAATACCTGTTGCTGTGTACTAGGAGTACTACAAAAAGTGTAGCTGTCGTCAATGTTGGTTTGTATACCACAAAGCTTTACTATAAATGTTCCTATGTCAGGTGGCATTGTTTTGCCTTATCCCGAACTTCGAAATGATTGACCATCCAGTCACTTATACACGACCCTGAAGTTCGACGTGGACTTCAAACCACGGTAAAATTCTGCATTATTCACATTAATAATATTTCCAGAGATGAAAGAAATGGTAAATGCGAGATAAAATTACTAGTACTGACTGGGTATCGGACTAGAGACCTTTGAGTGCGAAGTGTGGCCAACGACGATTAACACAGGCCAAGTTGCTCATTTTTTATTCTATCCCCGCACTAGCGGCTAGCACTGCATGTTGTTCAAAATCTCTGAGAGGCTCGCTGGCGAGTCAGATGAACCTACGACAAGCTATCTTTTATGAGCTCGATATCCTTGATAATCAATCCCGATAACCATTACATCCACTCGTGTAGTATCTGGAAAACTTAGGCTATACGTTTTACATAAGCCTTCTGTTCCGTAGACCAACAGTAGTTTATCAAACCACCAAATTCACTTCTTAACGAGATGTGGTTGCATAACCTCATCGAACTAACAGCAATGACAGACGAGTTGATGCTGTTTTTCAGCAACGGCCGTGAGGCCGTAGCAGAGGGCGTGAAGAAACAAATCAAGGCTAAGTGACGGACTTTACTTGGAAACGACCATTAAGGTTATCACAGGAGTTGCCGGCCTCCCGTAGAACAAAGGAAATTCTCATTTGTGGCGGACAAAGGCTGTTTCGTTTGCTTGATGGCACTGCCGGGTCTGCAAGTGCTGTGGCTGCAGCGTCTGCCATTGAATGTGTACATCACAGCACGTCGTGTTTACGTCTCCTGCGAAACTTCTGCGGTATTCAATCAGCTTACTTCACTTGGTTCGCGAGCAGTAGCTCGCCTCGCTGTTCACCCAGTAGTAGCTTTAATCCAAAACGCTATTCGTACCGTTTATAGTCGGGGTATATTTTCTGAAGTAATTCTCTCATTTTCTACTTTCGTGCCAACTTGCAACTCCTGTTGCAACTTGTCCCCAGCTATAAGCTTCTGAAATCGTATAAACTTTTTTCTGCGTGTTATAGTATTTCAGCTGTTTGTGTGTTTCATTTCCTGTGGCACAGAGAGAGAGAGAGGGGGGGGGGGGGGGACCAGCCTAACATACGGCTGAACTAGCGGGAGAAATCACTTCAGTTGCCGGTGTACCAGAGGAACAATCGTTAAACTAACGTGCATACTCATTCCAGCCGCGGCACACCTCCCTGTCTCGCAAAGGTAGAGCACCGCACGTTAACACTTTTCTGGTTAAGACTCATTTTAGATATATTTCAAAAATAAAACGTCAAAATCTGTTTTTCCGTCACGATCAGTATTAAAAAAAATAGTTAACCGATATTGAAAATCAGAACAGGGGGAGAAGCATACCACGAAGCTAACTACGTCAGTTTTTTCATTAGAACCAAGGATTTTCAGAGGTAAATTTTGTTTCTAGATTGATTTGAGCAGGATGGTAAATACCGAAAGGTATAGAAAATTGGTAGCAAAACACTCATCCTCAAAACAAAAGAAATGAAATGAAATTCTGCGCGTACAAATTTTGAAGACAAAATCTGAAGATCGCTTTTACACATCACATACCAAAGTATTTTTTTTACATTCTATGCTTTTTGGTGGAGAATACACGACCTGCCTCTCGCGGGTGCCAGAGAACAGGTTGCTGTCTGGCTAGCGTTCATGGCGTCATAAGAAAGACAAAGTCTGGTGACTTGGTGTGTAAGGAGCTCCCCTGTCTTTTAAGGTGACTTGTTAGCTTTCTCCCAAGCACGCAGTCTAAATCACAACGTATTCTAGAAAAATACCCAAATATCTGTGGCAAGGCAGAATTCAAATGCTATTACTGTTTCAATCGTAATAATTTGATATTCCTGTTTTTTTAAGACAGATTACGAAAAGAAAGAACCTCATTCCTGAGAGTCTGCACTCCCGTACGTAAATAACATGGAATAATGCAGAACATATTCGTATTACAGTAATAAGAAATTCCCAGAACTGTTACAAATGCGAAGATGAAGAAGAAAGTATTGTAGTTCCGTAACCCTTTGCCTCTATTCATCACGGTATGGTGAACTCATGCGGCTTTAGACAATATCTTTCTTCTTGCTATGTCCTGAAAGCTGTTACCACCTATATTACCTTAATAGATATGTATTTTAACAAATTGTACCAAGAGTGAAGTGTTTGTGATATAACTTCAACGCGCCATACCCTGAAAACACCATGCTGTCACAGATTGCAACACAAACACAAGGAAACACGAAGAAATCCAATATGGCATCCGACTGCTATCGAATTTCGTGGTTGTATCGACTTGCACTATGATGTCATGAACGTTAGCCAATCAACAAAACCAATTCCTTGGCATGCTCGAGATGCAGTAGCATATACAAAGACCTTGTAAAAAATAACTAGTCTGATGGCGCTGCAGTCGCGGGATAATTTGAACCTTCGACTGGACGCCATTATAGTGGTTGTAGTCTGATGTATTGTGTAGTATTGTTGTTTATGAAGACCCTGATTCAACGTTGTATATTTTTTGGGGCGTACATACAGTATTTGTTACTCGTAATTCTACTATCTGTACGTTCCAATCAAAAGAAGTACAATGGTGAAGAGTTGTGCAGCGATTAATTGTACAAATAAATTCGAGAAAGAAACGAATATTACATTTCACAGGTATGTGGATATTTTAAGTTGTTTTGTATGTCAGTGCACTTGCTTAATAAATGTCTTTATAACACGGTATTAGCATAATGTCTGTGCATCTATTTGCAGGTTTCCTTTCTCAAAACCACAGGTGTTACAAAAATGGTTACACGCTGTCAGGAGGCAAGATTTCCGACCGACAGAATACCATTTTATATCTTCTGATCATTTTGAAGAAAGTTGGCTGATTGGTAGTGTTTTCATGGTCTAGGTTAGGTTGAAACTTGATAATTTGGTCGTGAGTTTCCGAAGGACTATGCCATATACAGGGTGTTACAAAAAGGTACGGCCAAACTTTCAGGAAACATTCCTCACACACAAATAAAGAAAAGAGGTTATGTGGACATGTGTCCGGAAACGCTTAATTTTCATGTTAGAGCTCATTTTAGTTTCGTTCTTCCACCTACGCTCAATGGAGCACGTTATCATGATTTCATGCGGGATACTTTACCTGTTCTGCTAGAAATTGTGCCTTTACAAGTACGACGCAACATGTCGTTCATGCACGATGGAGCTCCCGCACATTTCACTCGAATTGTTCGTACGCTTCTCAACAACAGATTCGGTGACCGATGGATTGGTGGAGGTGGACCAATTCCATGGCCTCCACGCTCTCCTGACCTCAACCCTCTTGACTTTCATTTATGGGGGCATTTGAAAGCTCTTGTCTACGCAACCCCGGTACCAAATGTAGAGACTCTTCGTGCTCGTATTGTGGACGGCTGTGATACAATACGCCATTCTCCAGAGCTGCATCAGCGCATCAGGGATTCCATGCGACGGAGGGTGGATGCATGTATCCTCGCTAACGGAGGACATTTTGAACATTTCCTGTAACAAAGCGTATGAAGTCACGGTGGTACGTTCTGTTGCTGTGTGTTTCCATTCCATGATTAATGTGATTTGAAGAGAAGTAATAAAATGAGCTCTAACATGGAAAGTAAGCGTTTCCGGACACATGTCCACGTAACATATTTTCTTTCTTTGTGTGTAAGGAATGTTTCCTGAAAGTTTGGCCGTACCTTTTTGTAACACCCTATATAACGTACTTCTCGTCGTAAAATCTAAAGCAAGGTAGAGTCAGAAAATATCTATTAATATAGTGCGCAAATCTTCGAGTATTTTGATGCATTTTGCGTACATCTGTCGTAAATGAACTACGAAAAATGCTAGGGGTCCAGTACATAACTTTTAGCTACGACAGATTCCATGTAGTACGTAAGATAAATTCATAAACAGTGACTAGTTGCTGTTTGTTCATAAATTAAAAAGTATATTGTAGTAACGTATTTAAATGAGGCATTATGTGTGTGACCTAACTCAAGGGAAGGCATTTTATAACCAGAAGTGATGCATAAACATTCGAACTCCGCGCGTCAGTTTACCACTCTAAAGGTCGCCGGCCAGCTATTCAATTTGTCCGCTCTTCACAGTCGACCACTCGTGCGGTAGTGGGGGCCTGAGCATATATGTCACACTAACTACAAATTACGTACAAACTAGTAGATTACTGAGGAGAATAATAATAATAATAATAATAATGTCGTGTGACTAGGGCCTCCCGTCGGGTAGACCGTTCACCGGGTGCAAGTCTTTCGATTTGACGCCACTTCGGCGACTTGCGTGTCGGTGGGGATGAAATAATGATGATAACACAACACCCCGCGCCCTTAGGATTGATATTCTGTCGCGTTGACCACTCAGCTACCGGAGACGGACAGTGTAATAATGTTAGAATACAATATCTATAAAATACAAGGAAATAAAATTATTCGTGTCTTCAGATATTCTCGAAACTGAGGAGATAGTCTGATATGATTTTCGTGAAACAGCTATAGATACACGTATCTCCGCTTGAACGCTCATGGCATTCTATATATCCAGCCCATGTTCCGTAGTACTTTTCTCCAAGCCGCGAAAGCTTCTCGCTAGATGGTTTGCATTAGATAAACTGCGTTTTACTTTGTTGGGACCATCGAAGTAAGATAGCAACTATACGAGTAGATACGACGCTGTACTACGTCGAAGGTCGGTAATTTTGAAATGCGTTCTGCCACATGTTACGGCACGGACACTACGAGGCGATACCGAGGTTGGGCTTCAGCCTATTCGTTTAGTAGCGGCGCGACTCGCCGCAGTATTGGGCCGACGACGGCGCAGTCGCGTGCGGAACCTGTAGCTAAGTACATTACTCGGGGGTCTGGGGATTGGGCGAGGTAATTGCCCGGATCAATTACCGACGCCGCAGGCAGGAGCGAGCCTACAGCAAGACGCCCACGGTTTCCGGTCACAGCCACGTCTAAAAAGTCCGACACCCACGCCAACTGAGCGTACGTTCTATAATCAGCACCGTCTGGCCTTTGCTACGCCCATGTGAGCAGCATGTGCAAACATACCACTTAGTGGAAGTTACATCTTCAGTGCCTCAAGGTTGCTTTTCATGAAATAATCAAATAGCACTAACAACTTCCACTAGAAGAAGACATCGCTGACAGTGCAACACGAAACTTCACAGCAATCAGGTTACATTAAATATAGGGTGTTAACAATATACAGTTAATGCTGAAAAGGTTCGAAAATTTTGTAACACCTTCGACGCCAAAAATATTTACGGAGCTATCGCTACTATTCTATAACTAAAACAGAACATGTCGGAAGAATGTATAGCTAAAAATTCGTGTGTAAAGTGATCAGATTATAAACATTTCATTTCATTTCATGAAGATGCTTCACCTAAAGGATGCTCGTTGGTGGCAAAATACACGAAATGGTCATAGTTTTGGAAACACTGAGCTTGGCTGGCAGAGTTACTTGGAGAATGTCGTTGACCGAATGTGGCACACTCTTTCTTCTGCGTATCCACCGTGTTTTGTCAAGGCGAGCCAGGTAGACTGGTGCACGACAGTGTCTTTCAGTTCAAGTATGTCTACCTGTTCTAATCACAAGCGCTTTTCAACAGACGTTCCTAAAGCCGAAAAACTTCGACTTAATTAACAACTGCACCGTCAGCAAAACAAAAAACGGAAGAGGAATTTTCGTCAGCAAATTATGCGTATATGCTGGTATGTGGGGAAATTGGCAACGGTTTAGCAAGAATCTAAAAATAACCCAGTATGGAACACAGCTAACTGGAAGTTGCCCATCTAGGGCATTTTATTTCTCAGGATTTTTTTTTGTTTTTTTGTTTTTTGTTGACACAGAAATTGTGGAAGCTGAGTGAGGGGACGTGTCAAATACCTTCATTTTCAAAGCAATGTAGACAAAACCTGAAATCTCAGTGCAGTTATTGGATACTTATAAGTCGCTCAAAGTTATTGCTTATCAATAGCCGTTGCATCAGAAGAGAGTCTTAATTTCGGGCTAATTTTGTAGTAAATACCCATTCTTATGTCCCATAGTGATCGCTGCTACCGCTCTCGGCAAGCGATTAGTACCTCAGCTACCAACCTCCGCGTCTTCGATGGTCAGTTCCCATTTTTACGACTTGTCGGGTGAGACATTCAGCTTTTTATTTTCTGAATTATTTCGCTTTCACTGCACCATTGTCAATTCACAAGTATTTTCTATAGCATTTCCTTGCTTAATGCCGTACCTGGCGTCAAAATATCATCGGCATGACTGACTACACGGTGTGTGAGAAGACAGGCCGCCCAAAATACAACAGGTCAGAGTTTCATTAAGCTGTAGCGAACCACGCAGTCAATAATATTTATAGAAGTTTTTTCTGAAAATTTAGTAGGGTATGAGGGAAAAAAATGGGAATTTGTGAAGTTCTATGGGAGCAAACTGCTGAGGTCATCGGTCCCTAGGCTTACACACTACTTATTCTAACTTTAACTTACGCTAAGGACAACACACACACACCCTTGCCCAAGGGAAGACTCGAACCTCCGACGGGGGGAGCTAAGCGAACCGTGGCAAGGTGCCCTAGACCTCGGGCAGGGTATGAGGAAGGAAAGAGGAGACGAGGGAAGAATAAATTTCAGATCCTCGATGATCTGATGGGCGGCAACACATGCAGCAACATTAAGAAAGAAGCAATGGATCGCAGGAATTAAAGATGCAAAGGACCTGATAATATAGCAGAAAACTACTGATGATGCTTTCTGTAGCACTGGAAAATGCTTCAGAGAAAAATTCAACGACATAACATGAGTACAATCACACAGTAACAAGATAACAGAAAACCACAGTTCGGCCGTCACAGGGTGAAGTATTCGCTGTTCCGCTCTCTACTGAGACCCTATGTTCGCGACTTAAAGTTTTGTGTGTGTGTGTGTGTGTGTGTGTGTGTGTGTGTGTGTGTGTGTGGTTTTTTTCTCCTTCAACACACCAAATATATGATTCATGTAACCTTCTTGCTGTGTCAAAGGAAAATCGTTTGTTTCATCTCATTTGTAAACTGCACTGTGTTAAGATATGACAGATGGACACATGCCGATGCACAAACGTTAAATTAAGTAATGCAACTGTGTAGTGAGCTTAAATGTCCAACTCAAAGAACAGGTGTCACTGAATAGCATTCAGATGCAGTCCTACATAAAAACTAGAACTGAGCATTGTATTACAGAAACGAAAAGAATCAAAAGGCGTTGTTCTTTACTGGATAGGAGGAGAAAAATAAGTAAAAATTTTAGTAGTAGTAGTGGCAGTAGTAGTAGTAGTAGTAGTGGTGGTGGTGGTGGTAGTAGTAGTAGTAGTAGTAGTAGTAGTAGTGGTGGTGGTGGTGGTGGTGGTGGTGGCAGTAGTAGTAGTAGTAGTAGTAGTAGTAGTAGTAGTGGTGGTGGTGGTGGTGGTGGTGGCAGCAGCAGTAGTAGTGGTGGTGGTGGTGGCAGCAGCAGCAGCAGCAGCAGCAGTAGTAGTAGTAGTAGTAGTGGTAGTAGTGGTGGTGGTGGCAGTAGTAGTAGTGGTGGTAGTAGTAGTGGTGGTGGTGGTGGTGGTGGTGGTGGTGGTGGTAGTAGTATTAGTAGTGATGGTGGTGGTAGTAGTAGTAGTGTTAGTGGTGGCAGGAGTAGTAGTAGCGGTAGTTGCAGTAGAAAGGGGGGGGGGGTGGAGGAGGAGGATGTATTCCGCCAATTGCCTTAATTCATTATGATGAAACATGAAGAGCAACATTAGAAGTCACTGGATTCTAACGCATCCGTTTCGGATTCTGTAATCGATCATCAGGTGCAGTTCCAGAGACAGCCTGTATAAATCGCGTGTCTCGAGTTTTGCCACTGCTCCGTAATCAGCAGCTTAATGGGGGAATCAAGCACTACGCTGAGAGTAGCCTTCTGAGGTAGCAACTGAGCTATCTGCCCCTCCGTGGGAACGGCCACTCACGTAGCGCTGTGCGCGAGGCAGCGCGCAGCGGCCGCGACTGCGGAAACACCTGCGGCCTCCAGAGGAGCGCAGCAGCCGCTAGCCCCGCCCACCTCGCCAAGGACGGGCCTGGCAGCCGAGCCTTGGCGCCGTGGCACCGCTCAGCTCCTCGGAATTATTCTCATTCCTCGCTGAGCCGCGCTGCGCCGCGAATAGGCTGCGGCTAAAAATAGACCAGCCGAGAGGAGAGCGGAGGAGTGGGAGAGGGGTGGGGGGCGCCATTCTGGCCCGGGCACGCGTCGCACCACGCCACGCCGGCCAGCTGCAAGCCGCCTCGCCTCCCAGGCGCTTACGCTGCTGCCGCTACGGCGAGCGGCCAATTAACCCGCTCTGGAGGGCTCGGCCGCGCTGCTTACTAACCACCCACTGGCGCGCGCAGGCACAGGTCTCTTCCGCAACGGAGCGGTAGCAAGAAGACGGCTTGCCTACCAAGCAGCAGAGGAAGTGCGGATGGTCTATATCGGTACTCGTAATCGTGTAACTGCTGTGTAATACTCTGCTTGCTGTCTCACTTAAACGAGTGGAATTAAAATACATTATCTGATCAAAGGTACAGTATTCGGACACCCATCTGTGGACTTACTTGTGGTGTTTCCACTCTGCCTTTACGACGCCCTGACCTGTGCTGCGGACAATATCACTGGGGTGTGTGAATGGCTTCCTCAAGAGCCGAAACCAGAGAAGCTAGTGTGCTGGACGCTAGGGGTGTGGAGCGAAAAATGGCCCGAAAAATGGCAGCAGCGCATGGCGGCCTGGATGGTCACCCATCCAAGTGCCGACCACGCCCGACAGCGCTTAACTTCGGTGATCGCACGGGAACCGGTGTATCCACTGCGGCAAGGCCACAGTAAATAATGTGTTCATATTCTTCCGCATTTTGCGTTGTCTTAAGCGCAGTGAAGGGATCACACTGATCTCAAGAAACACACCTATAACGTAACAGCACGTCTTCTGTATCTCATTGTTCGCATTACACACGATTTCGGATAACGTTCTCCAGGCATTCACCATACCCAAGGCGTTCCATCGGACTGCCACAGATTGTAGTGTAGTTAGTCGTAACTCCAATTCATTCGTTTCCAAGCATCCAGTGCCCACTGGCGTCGCTCTTTACATCACCTCAAGCGTCGCTTAGCACTTGTTACAGAGATGTGTAGCCTACGATGGGTTGTTTGACTATTCCACCCCTTCTCTTTTGAACTTCCTGTGCACAGTCATTATGCTAACTGGGCTGCCACTAGCACTTTAGAACTCATGAGTGATTCACTTCACCATCACATCACCAACAGTGGACTTGGGCAGCTTTAGAATGGGTGAAATGTGTCTGGTGAATTTGTTACTCAGATGACATCCAATGACTAGTCCACTTTCGAAGTCACTGAACTCTGGGGACCAAGGCATTCGGTTGTCACTGCTCGTCTGTTGATATCACAATACTCCCCTGCTCCTTTTATGACACTTTCGTGATATCTAGTGGTCAATTGCGCATTACACAGAGGCTTCCTGACACTTTTGATCAGATGGTAAAGTGTACTACGGTCGCGTCACGAGAAGTTCGCTGTCAGAGGAGTGAGGGGAATATGTGAAAATTGATCTTTGCGCATGCGCATTATGAGAAGGGAAGCCCCAGTGCGAAAGGCCAGTACCCTCACTGTTAGTGTTTTAAGTGGGCCAATTTTCTTACTTCTTGCTGTAGCGTCGGCTCCAACTGTACGCCTACAAGCTGCTGCGAATTTTCCTGGAGCGGTTACACTACAGTGTGACTACTTGCCAGTCGACATTTCACGCGTTGGAACTCTTTTCCTCCAATCAGAGCGCTTAACGTCTTGCCCGAAATGTTCGCCATTGCCGAAATGCCACAACAAATTGTCAGACCTCTTCCAATTCCTTTTCCAGCTTTCTTTTTTGGTTTGTTTGGATCACAAATCCTGGGTCTGGCCCTTTTATTTCTCATTTCATCGCACATGATAACCACACCAAAAGCAACAACGGTGGTAACGAAATACGCACGTTTCATACACAGCACTATCCAAACACTACTGGATCATATGGCACAAGACACAATTCTGTGTCACATATTCAAATCATCTTCAAAATAATCATCATCATCGAGATCGGCCCACATTTTTAAGGCAGCTGAGCATCGTTGCTACTGGATCTGTAGAGGAATAAATGTAAAGCACTAATAATACTTGGTGCTGTAGCGTAGTGTGTAACTAGGCCAGCTAACCTCACATGCAGAAGATCGTGTGTTCCAATGTTGACTGTTCACGAAAATTTTTATTTTTAAATGTTAATCAAAACGATTATTATTTCTACTCAATTGGTTTAACTGTGATTAGTTTCATTTTTATGCTTTTTATTTTTACTCTTCATTCTTCGTATGTTGTTTTTTTCTTTTGGAATCAGCCTGTATCACCTGTAACCGATAGCCAACCAGGACTGCTCATCGGTTGGTATCGCGTCATCTCGAGCGCCCGTGTGACGATAGTTTCAGGTAATCAATAGAAGTGAGAAATTAAAGTTTGCTTTTATTGCTGAAACTTTCTTTTGCCCCGAGTTTGCTCGTAGAGGTCAGTTTTAATCACCGTGAACGAAGCGAGCGTGATTAACAGCTCTTCCGCAGATTGTTGACCACCGTTTTCACGGATACGTTACACGTCACGAGGATGTGGTTATGTAAGGACAAGAGCGTAGATTTAGGGCTACAAACGCGTCGTCTGCCGCAATTCAGTCGTTAGTCACGTAAAATCAGCTGTGGATAAACAATGTGGCGTTCCCGTCATACCTTGACGGCAACCGCTTCGAACACTGCTCCGGCTTACACGTAGCAGCACTTGTGCAGTGACCCGCCGTGTTTGCGTGTCGCCTTTAACCGAGCAACAGTCGAAGGGGCAACACTTTAGCGGCAAGTGACAGATTAGCAAGAAATTTTAATCGGACTGTAGCCAGTACGGCGAAGGACGAGCCAGGATAAAAGTGCCTTGGTACCCCTGCTTCGCGCACCACCACACAACCAGCCAGGTAAGGCGACTTCTTAAATGTCCCTGCCGCAGCGCCTCATTGTTACCGCAGCTATTGTTTTCTCGGGAATAGTTGAGTTTCGAAGTTGAAAGCTGGCAACAGTGTTGCAAGCTGTCAGCCCGCTTCTTTCGATGTAAGAAGTAAACAAGTCAGGACTGCCTTAAGCGTTTTGTTTCGTCAGGTTCCTCATGTTCCATTCACTTATTTGCCAAAATATGTTGGAACGACGCGTTTCCAGCGTACTTACATCCTCAGGGCCCAACGAAGTTAACTTAGCGTGATACACTTACTGCAGACAGACAATAGCACGAAAAGCTTTCGCAAAAAGAGAAATATGTTTACGTAAAATATAGATTTCCGATGATATTTGTCTGGAGTGGAGCCTTACATGGAAATTAAAGGTGGGCTTTAAATGTATCTAGGCTACATCGCACGATATGGAAGATGACCCACTGGCTGAGCGGCAGATTGTCGACCCAAATGTCTAGGATTTGATCCCCGATCAGGTCTAGGATTGTTATTGTCACTTATCACTTCTTTCTTCTCTGGTGCTGTTTTTTGACTGTGAATATTGGTAAGATGCGCCGTGTTTCGAAGTACATGTTAAACTGAAGGTCCAAGAACCGTATGGGTAAATCAGTACAAGGGTTGCAGGGAGGAAATGGAATATCATTTTCGATACGACTATAGCTACTGAAGCCCTGTGGTTTAAAACGAGGCTCTGGGCTGATGTAAGCGTTACCTTTCTTTTAATAACAGATAAAAAGATAAAAGCAGTTTAATATTTTGATGCAGAAGAACGCTCAAGATTACAAGGGTAGATCCGGTAACGAACCGACCGAGAAGAAAAAAAAATGGTGGCACGACGTAACTAGAAGGAGGGTTTTGTCATACTGTGAGGCATCAAGGAACAGTTCGTTCGGTAATATGGAGCATGTTGGGGAGGGGAATTTAAAATATCATGAGAGACAAAGGTTTGACTACAGCGAGCGGGTTCAAATGAATGTATGTTGAATAGTGAGGCGCAAACAAAGACACTTGCGATATACCAACACTGACAACTGCATGGAACCACTCCTCGCGGCAACGACGATATTTTTGGAAAGCACTGCTTTTACTGGATTTGTAGTCTAGGTTAAGTAGTGATGTATTATCGATTTCGGCCACATAAATCGAATAAATACTAATTTTACAGTACGTATTTTCAGTTGACCTTACCGTTAGTATTTAGTTGCAGCAGTACATGACACTTTACGACTTCAGTAACAATGCTAGGGAAAGTATGCAACCCGGAGAAGGTGTTTTGGTATCCGCAGCACTTTCCCTATTTTATAGTATGACAGATTTCACGTATCTCTCAATGTACTCGCAGTAACCAAACCCAGCTAGCAAAGCAGACAAGCACTCGGTTCCCATTAGAAACTGACTGTTTGTTCCGAAACGGATGACACGGACCCACGAAGTTCATCGTCCTCGTATCCTTGAAGAAAATATCGCTGGCCCGTCTTCCAGTATGGCCATTTAACAGCCATTTAACGTCCCTGAGATAACCGTGCTAACATATACCAAGGTGTCGAGCTTTGTCAAGCACGACTTCTCCGCACAAATTTACTGGGCTCAGATCTCTCCCATAGCCAGAGTTCCGCTTACGCAGAGTTTCTCATAAATAGCACTCCAGGTGAACATTAGCCTGAACATTTCAAAGTAAACTTTGCAAAACAAAAAAGAATATCCTTTGCAAGATATATTTGTTAACCAATTTACGGAGTAAGTTTGGACACACAGTGATTCGTATCCAACTAAGATAATTTATTGTGCATTTTATCGATAACTTTTTTTCATGTCTCCTACGTAATGTAAATGACAGAGAATCATGTAACTGCAAATGTTAGTTGAGTGAGGGAAAAGACATTTCACTGAAGTTATAGTCCAAGGTATATTATGTAAAATTGTATAATATCTGGACAGATGGCAGCAGTACTCACCACGATCAAGAACTAGTTACACGTGTTGTACAGAGACTCACCTGCAAAAAAAGATAGCATTAATTAGTTATGGTTACTTGTGTAACGATTACATATTTACATATGTGAGCTGGATTACACACACTGATTAAATTCAGTGGGGGAAACCTCCGGTATACAGTTCGGCAATCATGAATGGAAACATCAACGAAGTCTGAGGCAGGTGTAGAAGCGTGATAGGGTGATCTCAATGTTTACGAATTAATACACGTCAGAAAATCCGGATGCAACACACACTTTTGCGGAGATTGTTCGTTGTAATAACACGGTGCTCCATTGTCCACACGAGCCCCGAGTGCATCCGTTCAAGTCCTACCAAAAAATAAAATAAAATAAAATTCAGTGTTGATAATCAACGTCTGGTGTTCCGCGCAACTGTCAGACATCTTGAGCACTCAGCTGCGGAGGTGGACGGTTTTAATAAAATCTGGTACATAGATGATTGCAAAGTTATTATTAATTGCGCATACATAGGAAAAGAAGTCCACTACTGTATATCTACGATATTGATGACAAACCGCTGGAAACAGTATCTACCGTAAAATATCTAGGACTAACTATATGGAGCGATCTTAAGAAGTTGCATGACCACATAAAAAAAATTACGAAAAGCAGATGCCAGACTCAGATTCATAGGAAGACTCTTACCGAAATGTTCCATGAAGGAAGTGGGTTATAAGGTGCTTGTTAAACCCATTCTCGAGTTTTTTTTATCTATCTGGTATCCCTACTACATAGGACTGACAAAGAGATAGATAGGGTCAAACGAAGAGCGGCACGTTTCGTCGCCACGAGACCGTTACGGAGATGCCCGACAAACACCATTGGCAGATGTGTCTCTTCAAGCTTTCCCGGCGGATGTGTTGTAAATAGCCTTCACGCGTTCCCGCCGGATCATGTGCAAATTCCACAATATTTCCTCGGAGCAATTGTCCGACATCTTCAGGTGGTTCAACCTTGCTGGTGGCTAGGTACGATTGACGGTATCCGCACGTCGACGTCCCGTTTCTAGAACACACGCGCGAAGAATGCGCAGGCGTGGAAATCGCGCATGCGCAATGATATGCAGACAGATGGTGCCATATTCAAACTCCCTCTGCCGAAAATCGCAGAGCGGCTCTCCTGCGCGTGCGCTGTACGCTGCGTTTGCCAACAGTGCGGCCAGACGTTACTCACCAACGGCCGTACTAGACCAATGTTATGACTGGCCTGTTATCGAAGAATCTGAATTTTTCGCGTCGTGATTTAATAGCAGCCAATGCAGGTTCAAATGGTTCAAACGGCTATGAGCACTATGAGACGTAACTTCTGAGGTCATCAGTCCCATACAACTTAGAACTACCTAAACCTAATTAACCTAAGGACATCACACACATCCATGCCCGAGGCGGGATTCGAACCTACCAGACTGTAGCGCCTAGAACCGCTCGGCCACCCCGGCCGGCGCCAATGCAGGGTTCCAGGCTGTGCTCACTTGATGCACCGGTTCCTTGTTGATGAGATTATCGGCTGTACGAATATGTATTGCTTCCTTAATGACGCAATCTCAGGAAGATGATGCTGCGAATAAAACTTCCGTCTGTTCATAAATCATCCTTTGTCCTGTATTCAGACAGTGTTACGCAATTGCCTATTTTTCCGGTCGAGGAAGGCGTGTGTAACGCTGATGTCCATCGCAGCGTTCTTGTACTGTGCGGCATGTCTGGCCTATATACGCTGCCCCACACTGACAAGGCATCTTGTACACACCACATTTCCTCAGGCCAAGGTCATTCTTAACCGAACCAAACAGGTTTCTCTAGTGATACAAAAAATATTCTCCGCCTCACACCATTGGGTGAACTGCGAAGTATGATGCAGATGTAGATGTTAACCCGCAGCATCATTACTGATTTCCCTGTACGGATCAACCAGAGAGAGCTTGAGTGTAATGTTTGCACTCGCAATCTACATACACTGCACGCACATTATGTATCCAGCATTATCAGCTAGCCACTTCTGATTTACGTAGCCAGTAGCTCAGCTACTACCGCACCATGAAATTCAAAATGGGCGACTGGATGCCCCAAACCTACAACTTTGCGCCAATCATCCCGGAGAGTCCGCCGTCGTCCCTCCTGAATAACGTTTACCGACCACCAGCGAAGGAGTGTTTACGTTTCGGCGTGACCCCCACCTTCGTCTGTTGCGCCGGTCAGAGAGACGGCGGCGCCCAGCTGTGGCGCCGCCAGCCTCCAGACGGCGTCTTGGGAGAGGGGTCATTGGCCCGCCTCCCCCGCACTCGCGTACACACGTGTGCGTGTCTGCCTGCGTGCGTGCGTGCGCCGTCCGGCCCGCGCCCCCACGCGCCGAGTGAAACGTGAAGGCTGAAACCTTAGGCGGCGGCCAGCAGGAAGTGGGAGTGGGTACCGGAGAGATACGATGCCTCCCCCGTCTGCTGAAATCAATACGCCAAGCTGGCCGCCCCACCGGTCATTTACATGCTGCGTGCTCCTAAAGCACAATGACTCGCCCTCACTGGCTTCCTTGAAGTCCGCTACTTTCACTCCAGCACTCAAGTCTCTCTTACAATTTGATATTATGTGTGCGTTGGGGGGTGGGGGTGGAGGGGGGGGGGCAGAAACAAGTTACACGTTTCGTCCTACGTTGAGACCATTGCACAACTACAATGGCGCTTTGAGCTTTGTCAGAAGAGACTATATATTCCCGGTTTCCTGCAGAGACAGTTCTGTTGTCATGGAGACAAGAGATGCATCACAGCGTGAGACAACTGGAAAAGTGCGCGATGCAATACGTTTCTTGCGGACAAAACGTCTGAACTGTACAGAGATAGACTGTCAGATTCTGGCAGTTTATGAACTGAATGCACTGTCGCGACCTGTAATATTTACCGTTTTTAACGTTTGTATTAATTTTTTTTTACTGTGTCGCTACTTAACGTATGGGAGAGAGGTTCTTATAATCACGTACCCACAAACCGAATCACACTCAATAGGCATACGATCTAATGGAGAAACAGTGAGCGCCTTGTTTGTGTGCAGCTACAAATAGCCTTTAAAAATGGTTGTTTCTACTGACAGCTATCGAATGTTCCTAAACGAGGTAGAAGTATCAAATATGGTTATTCACAACACAAGGGCATAAATAAGGTCGTTAGTCCAAAAATCATGAGAGTACAAAAGGTCTTCAGGCCGTAACATGCACCAATGATCACAAAACAAGATAGAAACTACAACATTAACTTCATTGGATATAGGTTCCATCTTTTATGCAACGCGCTGTTTTTCCTGTTACCCAAACATGTTTCAGCACCTCTGTGCCATCGCCAGTGGTTTCTGTTTACTGGAAAACTTGATTTTACATTATATGGTTTTGCAGAACTGTCTGGATGGTTTTTGTATGTTCATCCTTTAGACCGGAGGTCTTGGAGACCACGGCCGTTTACTATTTTAAGAAAATGAAACGCATACTGCCGTCCGTATGATTTTGTTTTGTAGCTACCAGTTTCGGCGCTTCAGTGCGCCATATTCAGGCCGTAGTTGACGCTGAAGGGATTGACAAGCTCTACATCTACATCCATACTCCGCAAGCCACCTGACGGTGGAATTATACCGCATCACTGGTCAACATAAGTGGTTGCGCAAGCTTTGGTGGCAGTACTCCAACCATCAACTCAGTGTAGTGTCTTGTATCGAGTCCTGCAAAACCATATAATGCAAAATCAATTGTCCAATAAACAAAACCCACTGATTATTGCACAGCGGTGGTAAAACATGATTCGGTAACAAGAAAAACAATGTGTTGCAGAAAATGTGGAACCTATATCCAACTATTTTAACTGAAAACACGGAAGAAATACAAGAGCTGCAAATCCAAAAGATGAATAGACAACGGTAACATCTATCACGTTCGTATAGTCCCCTTTGATGTTTGCTGTAGTGGCCGTGTTTATGCCAGGGTGGATGTTTTGGAAACAGCGTGAAGATGATGAGTATTAGTCGAAATAGCAATCGCAGTAAATAAATTGCCGGTCGTAAGCGGGAAAAATTGTGTTTAAGAATTGCAAGCGTACTTCAAAAAGTATATTATACATCATTGTTGTAGGGCAAGTAATTTTTGTTGAATTCTGCCCAGCACGTCAAAGTGTCTACTCTATGGTAGACGAAAACTGTTTGCCCGATCGGTACTCTAACCTGAGAACCTTGCGTTTCGCGGGGAAGTGCTCTGGCACTGTGGCGACTCGACCTCACAACTCTACTTCCGCCAGTGCTTCATGTCCCATCTTCCAAACTCCACCGAAATTCTCCCCCAAACACTGTGGGCCTAGCACTCCTGGAGAATAGGATATCGTGGAAATGACACAGGCACAGCTTGGGGAGTTTTAGAGTTGGGGGGGGGGGGGGGGCTGGTCGTGAGTCGCGCTTAGATGTTCGGTCGGTAGAGCACTTGTCAGCGAAAAAGTTCCCAGATTTGAGTTCCAGGCGAGCAGAAAGTTCTCATCTGTCAGGAGGTTTCAAATAAGCCCACACTCCGCTCCAGAGTGAAAATTCATTCTGAAAGAGTCGATTCGTTTGTTGCAGTCTTCATTTCAGCTAGTACATGTGCCCATGTTTCATCACCCTACGAATAAACCAATATAAATCATTTTAGATATTTCTGCATAATATATTTTATGGTTTTCTGTTGTCTATTTCATTATACTTTTGGGCTTTAGCCAACAATGACCCCACAGCCAGCAACAGTTCAGTTATAACAGTACAGAGGTAACATAAAGTTGTAACTCAAAGTAAAATGAGAGAGAGTAACTTTAGTTTTGGAGAACGAATACACTATGGACAATATATTGCGTGCAAGTATACTCCTACAATTTTTTCATATTGATTAGCTCATCTAAGAAAGTTTGAGTCTTCATATACAAATACCATACCGCAATTTAAAAAATGAAGCGAGGTGCGTTAATTTGAGCATTTATGCATATCTGGAGTGTATACACAACGCATCATTCTAACTGGGCTGTCTCCAGAAGAGTACTTGAGCCACGAGGATTTATAGTCCGTTTATCAGCTTCTTTTAAATATTTTTCTATCAAATTGTACTTATTTACATCGTATTGGCACATTAAGGCAGTAACATTTCCAGGTACATATTCCTTGTACAGTGATTTCTTACTCTTAGTGCACGCCAGTATTACATCATACACATCTGCCAGTCAGTTTGGTCCTCATCACAACGTACAGAACCTAGAACTTTTAATCTTATGTATATGTGCCGGGTAACATCCGCGTCCCCGAACCCCCCTAATTCGGTGACCGCAAGCTACGCATGCTTTGCAGGGTTGCCTGCAACACTCACGCGCGGGGGCTGTCTTTCTACGCGCACGTGCCCTCTGCTACCGACACAACGCCTTCACGTTCGACGGGACGTTAGACTTAAGTGTTCCTATGACATCGTGGCGTCTTTGCCAGAGTACAGAAGCAGATGTACAAGTTGCCGGTATTAAGAGACACGTACGACCCCCTCACGATCATCAATGTCGACCCTAGGCGATCGAATCACCCCACAAGCACATTCGATTCTTCGTTACGGCCAAAGAAAGCCAGGCTGGCCCGCGTAACGAGCGAGAAATACGGCGGCTGTAAAGCGTCTTTAGTGCCGGCCCGACACCGTGGCAGCGGCGAAACCGAGGTCCGGCCAGCCACTGAGCGTGCGCCGCCAGGTGGCGAGGGAAACGTCGGCACGCGCGGCCGTCGGAAGCGTCTTTCGCGAGCGATACGCAGGTTCAAAAAATGGTTCAAATGGTTCTGAGCACTATGCGACTTAACTTCTGAGGTCATCAGTCGCCTAGAACTTAGAAGTAATTAAACCTAACTAACCTAAGGACATCACACACATCCATGCCCGAGGCAGGATTCGAACCTGCGACCTAGCGGTCACGCGGTTCCAGACCGAAGCGTCGAAACCGCACGGCCACACCGGCCGGCCGATACGCAGGTTACGCTGTGTGTTTGCTCCTCTGGCGCACAGCTATTTTTGTGTCTGTGACATCGTACAGTGGAGAAGAAGGGGAAGACTGCCACAGCAACTGCGAGCTAATGACTGACTGATATACTGTTTACCCCATGCCTGCCTAGCCAGTTATGTTCCTGAGATGTGGGGAGTGCAGTTCACCATCATGGGGAGGGGGGGTGAGTATGTCATCAACATATACAAATTTCCCCCAGGTAACTTATTTATTTATTTATTTACTTATTTACCTGCGCTATTCCATTTTTAGAGTTTACATTTTAGATAGACTGTTCTTATGTGATGTTGTACAAGAATTCAGAATTATTGTAAACCATTTAGATACTATCTTATTCATACTTGCTTTAATACAATCGAAACTCACAAAGAGAAGATTACAATGCAAAAGAAATCCATAGAAATGGTGGGCTGAGCAAAGGGGGTAAGATGAGCAAAGGGGGTAAGATGAGCAAAGGGGGTAAGATGAGCAAAGGGGGTAAGATGAGCAAAGGGGGTAAGATGATCAAAGGGGGTAAGATGATCAAAGCAGAGGAAACAGGGGAAAAAAGGAAGGAAATTAAGGCTTAACATACCATCGGTAGAGGTCGTCAGAGATGGATCAGAAGCTCTGTTCCACAGATGGGAAAGGCAATCGCCTCGAATGGTAAGATACATATTTAAACTTCTGTCCTGAATGTGAGTCCAGTATGCTAACCACTGCATCATCTCGCTTGGTAGGAAATAGGAGGGAATATAAACAAATCGGGGAGGAGGAGGAGGAGGGAAGAGGAGGAGGAGGAGGAGGAGGAGGAGGAGGAGAAAGAGGAGGAGGAGGAGGAGGAGAAAGAGGAGGAGGAGGAGGAGGAGAAAGAGGAGGAGGAGGAGGAGGAGGAGAAAGAGGAGGAGGAGGAGGAGGAGGAGAAAGAGGAGGAGGAGGAGGAGGAGGAGAAAGAGGAGGAGGAGGAGGAGGAGGAGAAAGAGGAGGAGGAGGAGGAGGAGAAAGAGGAGGAGGAGGAGGAGGAGGAGAAAGAGGAGGAGGAGGAGGAGGAGGAGGAGAAAGAGGAGGAGGAGGAGGAGGAGGAGAAAGAGGAGGAGAAAGAGGAGGAGGAGGAGGAGAAAGAGGAGGAGGAGGAGGAGAAAGAGGAGGAGGAGGAGGAGAAAGAGGAGGAGGAGGAGGAGAAAGAGGAGGAGGAGGAGGAGAAAGAGGAGGAGGAGGAGGAGAAAGAGGAGGAGGAGGAGGAGAAAGAGGAGGAGGAGGAGGAGGAGGAGAAAGAGGAGGAGGAGGAGGAGGAGGAGAAAGAGGAGGAGGAGGAGGAGAAAGAGGAGAAGGAGGAGAAAGAGGAGAAGGAGGAGAAAGAGGAGAAGGAGGAGAAAGAGGAGAAGGAGGAGAAAGAGGAGAAAGAGGAGAAGGAGGAGAAAGAGGAGGAGGAGGAGGAGAAAGAGGAGGAGGAGGAGGAGGAGGAGGAGAAGGAGGAGAAAGAGGAGGAGGAGAAAGAGGAGGAGGAGGAGGAGAAAGAGGAGGAAAGAGGAGGAGGAGGAAAGAGGAGGAGGAGAGAGAAATTCAAAGCCATCTATACAAATGAACAAGTATCCAGGCAGATGCTGGCAGCACATGTCATTGCAGGGAACTAGTTCGTCATAAGGGGCGGTAAATCAGCTTCTGAGCGGGGACACATACAGTTGAGCCGCGAGTCGAGTGCAGCAGAGGTAAGCAAATAGACACAGGAACTGCAGCGAGCAGCCGAGAAGATCAAAGCGGCGCCGGAGCTCACTAGCGGGCGGGGCCGAGTGGCAGTTGCATAAGCGCGGAGAACGCCTCTCCGTTACATAAAGAGGCCGACCTCCACAGCAGAGTTCGCGGCTCCAACGACAACAGGGCAGTCGCTCATCATAGCTCTGTAGCCGTAGCACTACTTCTTCAGTCCTGTAGCACCCATCTGCTACAGCTCTTTTTCCTTAAGTGACGTCCATTTGAGATGTCTGTTGTATTTCAGCCAGATTTATCAGCATTCTTCGCACCAGCCTACCTCTTGAGCCAGTCGTCATCGTCATGACGTCATGTCCTACTCACTGAAAGGGGGGGGGGGGCGAAGGCTGAACAAGGGAACTGGTTGTGTCTTATCCGAATGAATCGACCAGACGTTTGCCCTGGGCGATTTGAGGAAATCACGGTGAAATTAAATATGCGTGGCCGGACGGGAATCTTGACCAGCGTCCCGCAGAAGCGATTCCAGGGTCATAACCATTGTTCCGCCTCGCTCGGTACAGAGAATATTGAATATATTTCAACTTCAAGCTATACCACAGTTACATTGTAAACTGTAAGTAGCGAAATGCTAAATACCTGTACCTTTATGGGAATGATGCTTGGGGCAAGGAATGGCAGTTTACACTTAACACACTTACGAATACGTATAACAAGGTTACTGTTTTATTACTTGATTGACGATGAGTCACTAGAAGCACTGGTAATATGTAGGATTATGCGTCCTGAACACTTTCAATAGAAAGGATCACACAGAACTAGTCATAGGAGAAAGAGATGCTAGAGATTCATTGGAAAATTTCTAATGACATTTAATTCACCCTTGGAAGGAGGACTGGAATAGCCTCACTCGACCGTTCTGGAGTATTGGTTGTCAGCCTGGGACACTAGTCCAGTTGGCTTGATACAAGAGACAGACATCTGAAGTATAGCATGAAGTTCCATCAAGGGCTCATTTAGTAAGAACGATAGCATCACGGATATATTCACCGAACTAAAAAGGCAACTTCGATAAGGGTAGCATTGTGCATCAGAGACACGTTTCAGCGGTGGATTTCGAGAAGATACGTCGGAAGAATGACGAAGCAACTTATCACTTCCTCGCACATACACATCACGTGAACATGGCGGTAAAGGATGGGAAATCTTAGTCGCACATGAAGTCTCCTGCGTCACACAGTGCAAGGTACATAACAGAGAATTTATGTTCATGTGGGACGTGAATGTTACAGCCTTCTTCCGTTTCCGGTCATTGGTTATATCCATGAAGCGTACTTGTCTCTATGTTGTCCAGACTTAGTTTGAGAGCTCGCTAACGCGAAGCAGTGCGCGTACTGTCCGTTCCAAACCATGTATAGGAACAAGTGTTTGCAATTAGAATTTGGCCAGCAGCAGGAGAGAAGGTCGCTTTCATTTACCAACAGCCGGCTTGTGAGCTAGTGGCCAAACAACTTCGTCACGTCTGATGGATGAAGGATCAAGGCATTTAGATTCCAATCAGACTGTTGTATGGGAACATTAATGTCAGCGCCACCGCTTTATTGCTACTGGAGAGGAGCAGGCTGTATGTTAGAGCCGGACTTCAGCAATACAAAACGCCTCTACACTCCATATGCACTGAACACAATCCTATAAACCAAACACTTTTGCTTCAGACAAGTCTTTTCCACATGATGTGTGCCAACATTGGCGAATTACAGAATCTTTCCGATTAGTGAAATGGAACTAGGTGCCAGTTACTGTTGTAAATGTGTATTCCTCTTGAAAGTGGAGCTACACATTTAACATTTTTGTGAGAAATTCAAGAAAAAAAATATTCAGTAGTGAAGTTTCGCCACCAGTTCCGAACTTTACAGTTTTCTCTGTGTCACGTAATTCTCTAGAGGCTGGCACTGTGTTCTAAGGACGTCAGCAACAGACATATGTTGTGCTTTATCTGCAGTTTCATCGCCGGCCTTTGTTAATACTGTTCTTATCTGTTCAACGGTGCTGATAGCACTTATCTCTACCATGTTACACACTCTTCCCGGCATACTATCACCCCAGTTAGACACTGTGTCCGGATCGCGACAAGTTCAAAAATATTCAGCGCACGAGAGCAAGGAAGTGAACCGTTCTATACTACCAAAAGCGATCTGGTAGTGCTGAATCTGACGCTTGACCAGCAGTTAGTCATTATAGATGTGATAACGAATATTCTGACTCAAACACAACCTCCGCTGTTTGGTTTTCCTCAACGAAGAACCAATCTTATCGCACGATTTCCTTGTTTCACCTGGTTTCACATATACATCACCGTGGCCATTAAAATTACGTTTACCCCGATTCCTGACCCATTTTTGCTTAATCAACCCACTACTGTATGATCGTGTCTTTTAATAGCGTTGCAGACCGCACAAAAAATTTTTCACCCTAATAGACGTCATGCTAATTCATCGTAACGCCATTGCTAATGTTGACGCTAGGTTGTGATGTGTCTGAAGACTGGGTTGATGCAGCTCTCCTTGATGTTGTATCATACCCAAGATTCATCACCACCTAGTAACTACCTCAATTTACATAATTTGAATCTACCCACTGTACTGAAACCAGCAATTCAGAGATGTCTGTTGAATTTGTTACTGGCAGACTTGACCAACAGTCGAGTGTTATGCAAATGGTTCGTGAACTCAAATTGGAATCCCTGAATGGATGACAACGTTCTTTCTGCGGAACACTATTGAGAAAATTTAAAGAACAAGCTTTTGAAGCTAACTGCGTAACGATTCTACTGCCACCAATGTAGATTTTGCATGAGGACCACGAACATTGTATAATTATTATGGTTTGTCATAAAGATTTAAAAAAAAAAAGAGCCACGAAGGTAAGAAATCAAGGTTCGTACCGAGGCGTATAGGCAGTGTTTCTTCCGTAGCTTTATTTGCGAGTGGAAGAGGAAACGAAGTTGCTTGTAGTGGAACAAGGTACCCTCCGCCAAGTATCATACGATGATTTGCAGACTATGTATGCACATGCCGATGAAGTTAGTTGAGAGTGCTATATTTCGTTGTTTATTTTCTGCCACGTTTTCGTAACGATTGCTGTATTATATCCTTTATAAGGATGGATTATCTGACGAATGCTGACAGGAGCCGTAGAAGCTCACATCCGTTTCACTCAATTTTGACAGATGTTCGCTTTCAGCACCTGACCACTTGATAATAATCTAAGGTAGAAATTGCAATAGCGAAAACCGTGAAAAATAATACAGCGAACATGATGTGACTTAAAAAAATTGCTGTCCAGTTAGAAACCTATCACTGACAAGGTCCGACAATCGTCTCCTATTGCTGTCAGTTACCATCTTTTTACCACCGTTCTTACGCCGTGTTATATGGCTGCAAATGGTGGACTATTTCTTGTACACACGTTGGAGTGTCAGCGTTGAGTCACCAATAGATCGGGCAAGTTCATTCACTGTGTGGCTACGGGCACGTCTGAACACTACGGTTGCTATCTGCCGCTGTGTAACGTCGAATAATGTTACTGCTATATTAAGAGGGTGAAATATTCTGCATTGAGCTTGTGTAACAATAAAACCGGCAGTTTCGCGTAGAAGAAGATTCGTCCTGTGGTTACATGAAGTACCAAAAGAACAAGGGTTGCCCAGAAAGTAATGCACAGCAATTTTTTTTTTCTTCTCAGCCGAAAACAATGATACAAATGCGGAACGTTACGTCTGTGTTATCTGAAATCTCCTGAGCGAGAGCGCTAAGTTTCCGTCACTTCCGACAGATAGCGTACCTGCAGGACAGTTTCAAAATGACATCTGTAGGTGATTTACGTTACAAGAAACGTGCCGTCATTGAATTTCTCGCTGCAAGGAAAGAAGCCATGGGGAATATTCACAAACGCTTATGCAAAGTCTATGGTACATCTCCTGTCGACGGAAGTACAGTTAGTCGCTGGGTACAGAGGGTGAAGTCATCAGAAGGCGGTACGGCGGAACTCCACGATTTGCAGCGGTCGGGGAGCCCATCCACGGCTGTCATACCTGACATGTTGCAGCGAGCTGATGCTGTCATTCGCCATTAAAGGATGCTATTCGTGAAAGACATTCTGAGCACGATGAGGTGGTGATTCACACAGTGAAGCAATGGCTCCAACACCAGGACAAGGATTGGTACCGAAAGGGCATATACGCCCTTGTTGCACGCTGGAGGAAAGCCACAGAAAGAGATGGAGATCACGTGAAAAAATAGGGTGTGTAGATAAAACACCATTCTTTCGTGATTGTGATTCTCATTATGTTCAATAAAGAATTGTTGAAGGAAAAAAATGTGGCACACCACTTTCTGGGAAACCCTCGTATAACTTTCTTATCAAGCGGCTTCCAGTAGCCAAGCGGCTTCCAGTAGCCAAGCGGCTTCCAGTAGCCAAGCGGCTTCCAGTAGCCAGCTGGACGTTTGTTCCCTTCGACCTAGCATGCTTGCTGCAAAAGCTAAGGTGCCTCATGAAGGGTTGCAAGATCTAAAAACAGAAAATCCTGAGTAAGCGTTATATTTAGCTGGACATTTTACTCTTGAAGCTGGGCTACATTATTTGAACAGAAATAGGCAGTTGGGTATTTTCAGTCGTGCATTAATAATCAATAACAGTTTTTGGCGACATCTGCCTCAAATGTGCTTCAGCTAAAAAAGATGAAGAAACAGCCTTGTAATTAGGCAGTTATGACAAGAAATAACTGCTCAGTCTCAATTACTGAGTCTTCTTCCTAAGATAATCTGATATCAGAATGAAGTAGAAGTTACTCACTAAGCAAAAAATAATTACCTATTCTTGTGCAACAGGAAACAAAAACATTCACTAACTTTAGTCGTCTTAACTACAGTTATGAAGGAAGTCTGTAGCGAGGTATTAGTACTTCTCGTTCGACCAACTTTATCAAGAAAGTTATTTTTCTTGGAATTCATATAGTCGAGCGGTTGAAAGTATAGTTTGAAACTACACAACAACAACAACAACAACAACAACAACAACAACAAATTTGTGTCAGTTTGCAATTTATTGCGTTCCTCTGTCCATTGACGGTTTGGGAAAGAAAAGACCCTTCCGATATTGGCATAATAGCCTGGAATTGCAAAGCAATATTCTGGCAGTTGCAATAATTCCAAGTAAAATTCTTCATTTTGAAGCGATTTGAGATGAAATGCTCCCTTTTCATACGCCAAAAACCTTCTTAAACGCAGAGTGGTCTATTTTTTGTTCCGTGAAGTTCGTGAAACTTTACCACTGATCAAAACTTTTTCTCTTAGCTAACTTTATGTTTCTTTTTTTTCCCTAGAATAGCATTGGTTGGTATGTCTATACATTATTAAGTTGTATCTCCTTTCTTCTCCTCATACTTATTCCCCGCACTTGCGTCATTAGCTTGAAAAGGCCCTTAGTTGTGTTTTGTCTACATCATCGATGAGAAGCCTAACAAAAGCCGAAGAGGCCAGACTTTTGTATGTCTGACATGAAGCGCATTCGCAACTGCAAATATGGATTACTATCTTCTGTATAACGGAACGACAATGAAAATTTGGGTCGGGACTCGAACCCGGACTTCCCGTTTAAGTCTTTCGTAATGGCTGTAGACGCCGCAGTATCTGTTCCTTCTGACATGCATGCGTGACTCTAGCCTCCTCAGTCAGTCGGTAGATCAAACTACCCAGTTCCTCCTCATGCGGAGACCAATGGAATCAAGATAGGCAGTCCGTGACCGCCTCCTTAGAACTGCATACTCCAACGAATTTCTGTGGAGAAGAGAGACTTGTTGGTGCCCGCATGCGTCGCGGGCGAGCGCGCAATCCGGTGCAACGACCCGCAGCGCAGCCGCCACCTGGCGGTGTTCAGGTCTCGCCTCCGCACGCTCTCCCCCCCCCCTCCTTTCCCTCCCACCCACCGTCTAACCCCTTCCTGTCCAACCCCTGCTCCACGCGTAGCCCCGGCTGCAGCTTTTTGTGCGTACTCAGCCGACCACGGAGAGCCGAGTCCGGCGGCCAGGCACGCACTGCCGCAGCTGCGCGACACGCAACACGCGCCTTCTCCCCTCCCCCCCCACTTGTCTCCCCTCCCCTCCCTCACCGCTTCCCCCTTTTATCACGAGCGCACATGCGGGCTACGCAGGCGGCAGCGCGGCGTGGCTGGCTCTGACACAAAAAGAAGAGGTAAAGTCAAATAAAGTAAAGAATGGAAGCAAGGAGAAAAAGTGCCCCGCGGGCTGCCGGCTCAGCTGGAGACAATATGGCGCGCCAGACAGCTGGAAGGTATCGGCAGCGCGCGTGCCTGACACGGCGTGGAGGGAGGGAGGTAGACAGATAAGCTGTAATGAGTTGGCACGAATACACAGGCCGTGTCACCAGGAGGGAGGCTTCCGCCGTGCACTCGGGAGCTCATCCTTACTACCGGTAGTCGTCGACGAGTTTGAACTTCAACAACTGTTTGTCAAAATCTTCTGGATCGCTCAGAGGGACTGCGGCGGATGGCGGATGTAACAAGCTCCACGTGACACACTAACTGCCACTGGAAGAGACGTAGAGAGGGGCAGAGGGGGAGAGCGGCGGGGTGAGGTAGCTGGAGGAGGGAGGGCGACGCGTCCGCTTCCTCACGCAGTGCTCGAACAACACGTGTTACGTTTCGTACAGGGAGCCAGTTGTAAAGAAAAAGCCACACCAGAACTAACTCACATACCAGATGTGAGGGAGCGCTTGGATATGAAATACTTTGAGCCAACACAAGGACTGATCCATTTTCTCACTGGCCATGGACCCTACCCGACATACTTGTGTCGATTTGGGAAGAGGGCTACATCCGCGTGTGACTGTGGCGTGTCAGAGGGTACTCCCGACCATGTGGTTTACGAGTGCCCCGTCTTCAATGATGTTGCGACTACATTTCGAGACAGACTTCCAAACCATGTCACATATCAACTGCTTAGACACGAGGACACTTTCCAACTGCTAAATACGCTGGCTAACGAGGTATCACGGAAAGTTCTAACATAATACTTGAGGGACATGAACTAAATAACTGAGACAACCAACACCGATTGCGTCCAGAGCCCTATTCCCATACTGCCTGTGCGTGGACTGGCCGACTTTCCATCATAGTTGGAATCCGCCACGTGCAGGATTAGGGGGAGTGGGGGTCAATGCTACCGATAAGGACATGCACCCGATATGACGTAGGATAAGTTAGTGTGTAGGACTTAGTTTAGGAAAATTAAGTTAGGGAACTGCAGCGAATCAACACCGTGGCCTGCCCAGTGCCAGGGGTTTAGCTCGATGAGCAAGGCTATCAAAGTAGGTTTATATCTCAGTGGCACACATGTGACGCTGCAGGCGGTGGGAACTAGTTATAACAAATAGATTTAAGTCCTAGGTATTAGATATTAAATAGCCATTGTATGTAATAGTAACTGTAGCTCACTTGAAAATTGTAATTAGCTTCAACGTAATTATATCAGTTGTATAATTATTATGACCCACTAATCAGATAAGGAAGGGGGTTAACATTGTATAATTATTATTATGGTTTGTAATAAAAATTTTTTTAACCATTCGCTTGCGTGTTTCGTGACAGTGGTTTATTGACATGTTCGTTTTGGATAATGCTATTTTTACTATAAATTCCTTATCAGATGCTGAATTTAGCATTCAGCAATGTCGACAATTATCGAAGAGTCGGGAGTAACATTCGTGAACGACGCGACATTTTTTTCGTCACACATTTTGATATAAACCAGCTGCATAGCGTAACATGAAGTTGGAAGTGTACTGTAAGGGCTACATCAACACTACACAGAGTGTTTAGATAGTACTAGCCGAATACGGAACTGACGGGCGAAATTCATTAAAACCACTACCAACGTTTGCGGATTCTGAACTTTGCAGCCCAGTTATCAACAAAAATTCGACAAATAGTAGTTATTGGGTTCTGAACCTCAAGCTGCGAGTCAACAGCCATAGTCGCTTATGAAAAGGGTGAAAATCTTATCCACAATAATAACCTAAATTGTCCTGAACAGCGTTTTCAGAACTAAGCTTCTAAATGAGAGCTTACAATCTATTTTTATCGTCAGTTTTCACTTTCATCAACGAGACACTTATTATCAATGCAAGAGTCATTCAGAAACTGCGAATTCATCAGCGAACAAGAGAACTGTGCACACCGAAAATTATTAGGGGAAAGATAAAACAATAAATGAATAAGGGCACAGGCCAGAGTGCGAGACGTAACAGTGACTGCAGGAGGGCATGATGGTTACCCAAGCAAATGGATGGCTGATGTACTATCCAATTTCTTTGCTTTATTCTAAGAAATAAGTAAAGAATGAGACAGCTGCCTGATGGAAGGTGGGGAAATGACGTAAGGAAATACTCGGAAACACCATGACGCGTATAACTGAAGACTGAAATGCAAGGAAGGGTACTGAGATGGCCTTTTTCCCAACAGTGGATGTCAAATGGATGCTACTGTTATTGATGATCACCGTCGCAATGACGGCAATCTACGATCGCGATTGCTGTGGCGAAGAGCGACGATCACGACCGCGTTGGCGAAAACCATCCCAGTCGCGATGATGATCGTACATTAGAGAATATAGCTGCGACTTCCCTTCGTTATGCTGGTGATCAAGTAGTAATCCGAGAAAGTGAGGACAGACTGCTGACTACAAGGTGCAAACTGCGTCCCAAATTCCAGTTTCAGTTCGGAAATTTTCTACCGTTGCAACTACAGTAATACCTTCCTTGCCAAGCCAAACAATTCGAACAAAGGGTCAGCGGTGAGAGCCTGGTTGAATCCCATAGAGGATGTTGCCGGCGACGCGTGGAGCATTCGTTTCTCGCTCTCGCCCGGTCTGGCTGAGTCAGCCATGGCGAGGTGGCAGGGCCCGACCTCTTAACTAGGGCCGGACGTGCGCCGGAATGCCATGCCGGCCATGGCGTGGACCACTTGTTTAGAGCGTTGCGGCGCGGTGATCACGCCGTTACTCAGCCGCTGCCGTAATTGATGGCTGTCCTCGATACCGCGCAACGGATTCATCGAGTCGCGATGCTGATACCCATCGGACGGGGCCGAACTGCAGCGCGTCTGCAATTCTTGCGGCGTTTTAATATCTCTGGTTTATCGGCTCCACGAGGTACAGTCTTCATAGCTTACCATCTGTGTTTTTCAGTACGCTTGTGGCAGTCGCGTGCAACCGAGGTTTTGTGTGTTGCGTGTGTAGAGGGGGAAGTGGAGCTTGAGCCCTTACATTAGTCAGGTGGTCCCTTATTATCACTAGTCTACTCCTATAATACACAGTGTTTTAATGATCAATCGACAGCCATAAAAAGATGTACAAAGCTATCTTGCTAGCTTACAGAACACCTTACAGGGCCTTTAGCAGGCGCATTGTATGTAAGCGAGAAAGGCGTAATGGACAGATGTAACATATGATTTAATGCCATGCCCATTGAAAAAGTTAGTCTTAGTATCTGGGTGCACGGCTTTCAGAAGAATGGATAGCTGACTATGAAATAAAAGGCCGCACTGAACGAGATCGAAGGAGTTCATAAAATTTGTAGTACCTACATATTTGGATTTTGTCCTGTATTTGAAATTATGGTTTGTCATATTTTACTTCCTCAATATTTCTTTACGGTGTAGAAGGTTAGATTGGAGAAATTAACACCGTTATCAAAATATAATTTTCCGGTTGCGCATGTGCTACAGAAGGAAAAACCTTGAAGTATTAAGACGTTATCTACGAAGAGGTCATTAGAGAGCAAGCAAAAGCTCGGAGTACAGAACGAAATATACCAGAAGACAAGAAAATCACGGAAAACTTCAATCCTGATGGCCCGTTGGAGCTTTGAACCTCTACCTTTTCGAATGCTACCACTGCACCATCTCGCTCTGAGGACAACACTTAAGGTAGGTGCGAATAACAAATTACGATGTCCATAAGTGTGTAAGTAAGTTCGACAACAGTGCAACATATCTAATTGAGAAGAGAAATGTGGAGCTTTGTTGGGCCTAACACGCGAAAGGAAAATGCCGATTCTTACAGTCGAAAACTTACAGAAATACTGAGCGCAGAAGAGGAATCTGAAGAAAGAGGACGCCTTAGCTACGACCATTAGTCATTACACGATATTCAGTCATTGAGACATGCTGCAGGAAGCCGAAAAGCAATGGAAAATATGATTGCGAACATTCATTACTGGATATGCATTAGAACAACAACTAACAGCTTACAACTAAATGGACTGTGACGCGCAGTAAACGTAGATGAAAGATGGTCAGTAAAATCCAACGTCGAGTAGGGGTTACTCCGTTTCGGTTTCCGTGCCTTGTCCTCTGTATTATCACAGACTCCTCGTGAAGACCAATAATGAAGGTTTTATAAAAGTTAAGACAAAACAATAATCCGCGTCACTCACTCTTTAATTTTTTCCCAAGACGCGCTTTTCAACAGCAATAATATTGTGATACATATTTGCTAGCCGGATGCAGCCAGTTATTTGTTGTGGTTTCCCTTTGCTACAAAACCCTAGATTAATATGGTACTAAATTTATAAACTTTAAACAGTGATAGAGCTACTTACAATTTGTTCCAGCGCACAGAAATCTGTGGTTCGTCATAAATACACAGTTTAACTAAATTTCTTACAGAACACAAACTAATAACATAAACAAACCTAGGGTTATAACAATGTGTAGATACAGTACCTTGCCTCATTCATTACTTTCACTGTGGACCATAGATACATATAACAACTACAACAAACGAAAATTGAGTTACAAACGTACATTTATGACGAACCGCAGTGTTCTGTGGACTGGAACAGATTGTAAGCAACTATAACTGTTTAAAATTTATAAACTTAGTGCCGTATCACTCTAACAAGTGCCTGTTATGCGTTGCTGTAGCAAAATGAAACCACAACAAACGAATTGCTCCAGCCAGCTAGTAAATATGTAACACAATATCATTATTCCACCTGAAGATGAAAGTGTAAACTCTCGAAACGCATGAAGAAATGGCACATGTTCTAGCAGCACAGGTAGAGTATCCCGTATGAAATCATGATAACGTTCTCCATTGAGCGTAGGTGGAAGAAACTAAATTGAGCTCTAACATGGAAATAAAGCGTTTCCGGACACATGTCCACGTAACATCTTTTCTTTATTTTTGTGTGAGGAATGTTTCCTGAAAAATTTGGTCGTACCTTTTTGTAACACCCTGTATATGATATTTTAGTTTTACGGCAGAGCGGACTATAATCGCGAAATTTACGTGAAACGAAAGTTTAAAACTACAGTCGCTGTCTGAAGTACCGCATACAGCAGTGAAAAGCAAATATTTTGCAATACCGCTGTGTAAAGGACTCCGTTGTTTGCCTAAGACGTAACGGATGGCAGAGGATGTGTAAGCCGCACATAAGGGTGGAACTGTTTTGAATCGGCAGTGTGTGGAAGCAGAGGCGGGCATCCGAAGACTTCAGCTGGTTTTTCCGACCGCCACCGGGCTGGCCTGCGTTGCCTGGAGGGCCAGCTGGAAGCGATGAAGAACGGCCTCGGGGGCAGCTGGTGCGGTGCGGAGCGCTGAATGATTCCGGGCCCAACGGAGGGTGCGCGAACAAAGCTGCCAGCAGGTCCGGAAGGGTTGAGGACGAAGCACCAGCCCTCCTCCACGGAGGCTGGCAGCTGACGCCGGGAAACTTTCCCAATACCTCCCCAACGTCGCGAGAAACACGCTACAGTAGCGCTCACACGAGCGTATCACGTCGCCAGGTTGACTCATTCTGGGTGTAAATTCCGTGTCATCATTTGGAGCTCTAAAATTCCTGCTACTCGTAGAAAGAGAGTGATTTCGCAACATTTCACGAGGGGGCTAAAAACTGCTGCATAGCTTCCGACCGTATCTCCCTTTCACATTTTCGCTGAATAGTATATTCAACGAACGAAAGCCGTGCACAAGAACAGTCTCTGAACAGGCACGCGGAATTATTTCTCAGGAAATATACAGGGCTATTACAAATGATTGAAGCGATTTCATAAATTCACTGTAGCTCCAATCATTGACATATGGTCACGACACACTACAGATACGTAGAAAAACTCAAAGTTTTGTTCGGCTGAAGCCGCACTTCAGGTTTCCGCCGCCAGAGCGCTAGAGAGCGCAGTGAGACAAAATGGCGACAGGAGCCGAGAAAGCGTATGTCGTGCTTGAAATGCACTCACATCAGTCAGTCATAACAGTGCAACGACACTTCAGGACGAAGTTCAACAAAGATCCACCAACTGCTAACTCCATTCGGCGATGGTATGCGCAGTTTAAAGCTTCTGGATGCCTCTGTAAGGGGAAATCAACGGGTCGGCCTGCAGTGAGCGAAGAAACGGTTGAACGCGTGCGGGCAAGTTTCACGCGTAGCCCGCGGAAAATTGGCTCATGCCAGAACTGGAGACCGACAGCGCCGACTTCATCTTTCAACAGGATGGTGCTCCACCGCACTTCCATCATGATGTTCGGCATTTCTTAAACAGGAGATTGGAAAACCGATGGATCGGTCGTGGTGGAGATCATGATCAGCAATTCATGTCATGGCCTCCACGCTCTCCCGACTTAACCCCATGCGATTTCTTTCTGTGGGGTTATGTGAAAGATTCAGTGTTTAAACCTCCTCTACCAGGAAACGTGCCAGAACTGCGATCTAGCATCAACGATGCTTTCGAACTCATTGATGGGGACATGCTGCGCCGAGTGTGGCAGGAACTTCATTATCGGCTTGATGTCTGCCGAATCACTAAAGGGGCACATATCGAACATTTGCGAATGCCAAAAAAAACTGAGTTTTTGTATCTGTGTGCAAAGCATTGTGAAAATATCTCAAACAATAAAGTTATTGTAGAGCTGTGAAATCGCTTCAATCATTTGTAATAACCCTGTATATCAGCCTCACACAAAGACTGCCTCGACATACAGCGGTGTAACATGTGGCAATCGAATGCTTTTCTTTAACTTTTCCAGGAAGTATTGCACAATTATGTGCGTACGATCCGAACTGTGTGTTGTAGGAAACTTTTTCATGTCAATATTCCATCAACTTTTGGTTCAAATGGCTCTGAGCACTATGCGACTTAACATCTGAGGTCATCAGTCGCCTAGAACTTAGAACTAATTAAACCTAACTAACCTAAGGACATCACACACTTCCATGCCCGAGGTAGGATTCGAACCTGCGACCGTAGCGGTTGCTCGGCTCCAGACTGTAGCGCCCAGAACCGCACGGCCACTACGGCCGGCTCAGTTTTTGGGTTTTAAAGAAGATCACTGGGAACATGTACCTATTTCTACATTACCTAGTGTTTAGGCGGGGCTCGCAAAGGTATCACATTTTCTACACCCACTGTTAGAGTTACACAACTTAGCGGAATCTTAATAAAATATGCTGAGTTACATGTAAATTTTAGAACTGTAGGAGACTAGGGCAAAGATTAAGAGGATACCGCTTACGAAATGTCGCACTGATGTCTTGCACTTCTTCCTTTTCGTAATGAAACGAGCATCACGCATGAACGGCATCGATCTTACGTTTCACTTCAGAGAGGTTTTTATTAGAAAAATTAAAACATTTAGCGAAAGGGATGGTTTTGAGATTAGGGTATACTTTTATTTCTCCATGGTGATCACAACGCTGTCAGCCAAAAATAGACAGGCAGCTAACATTACGCTGTCATTTTTGATTCAACACGTTTCGCTTTCTGCTTCCGTAGACTGCTTCACACTCGAAGACAAGGTGGCTAGTGCATTCGATGCACGCGGTAGGCACTTTGCAGCAGCCCTTAGCAGTAAGTTATAGCGCACTGACGAGCTAGAAAGAGTGACCTATTCTAGGACTGAATGTTATCTGTAACAGCAATGAAGAACTATGTTTTCAAGATCAGCGTCGTTGTTGATACGATGCACGAAGTTACGCAACTTTCCTAGCAAGAGCTTCAACAAGCATTCCCTTCAAACACGCACCTCATTTATCCACAGAAGCTTTTGAAAAACAAAAACAACAACAACAACAACAACAACAACAACAACAACGTGCCGCGCGGGATTAGCCGAGCGGTCTGAGGCGCTGCACTCATGGACTGTGCAGCTGGTCCCGGCGGAGGTTAAGAGTCCTCCCTCGGGCATGGGTGTGTGTGTGTGTTTGTCCTTAGGATAATTTAGGATAAGTAGTGTGTAAGCTTAGGGACTGATGACCTTAACAGTTAAGTCCCATAAGATTTCACACACATTTGAACATTTTGAACAACAACAACAACAACAACAAAAACACACACACACACACACACATCGATGTCATGTCAAAGACAAAACTGACTGCAAAGAAGATATGTGAACATGTTCTGCCGGAATGAATTTTCACTCTGCAGTGGAATTTGTGTTTATTTGAAACTTCCTGGTAAATTAAAATGGTCTGCCAGAGCGGGACTCGAATCTGGGACTGAAGCAATTGCGGAAGCAAAACTGTGAAGAAGGGTTCTGGCGCGTTCTCGGATAGCACAATAGGCAGAGCACTTACCTGCGAAAAGCCACAGTCCTAGGTTCGAATCCCGGTGCAGTATACAGTTTTAACCAGCCATGACGTTTCACATTCCGGACAGCTTTTGTTAGCTGCATCGTGTACCATGGGCTAGCATCTTGAGAGCTAGGGAAGGGAGTTTAGAGAGCGTACTGACAAGGTAACCTCCCCATCGCACCCCCCTCAGATTTAGTTGTAAGTTGGAACAGTGGAAGGCCTTGAGAAACTGAACACAGATCAATCGAGAAAACAGGAAGAAGTTGTGTGGAACTATGAAAAAAATAAACAAAATATACAAACAGTAGTCCATGCGCAACATAAGCAACATCAAGGTTAGTGTGAGCTTAGGAGCGCCGTGGTCCCGTGGTTAGCGTGAGCAGCTGCGGAACGAAAGGTCCTTGGGTTCAAGTCTTCCCTCGAGTGAAAAGTTTACTTTCTTTATTTTCGCGAAATTATGATCTCTCCGTTCGTTCATTGGCGTCTCTGTTCACTGTAATAAGTTTAGTGTCTGTGTTTTGCGACCGCACCGCAAAACCGTGCGATTAGTAGACGAAAGGGCGTGCCTCTCCAATGGGAACCGAAAACATTTGATCGCAAGGTCATAGGTCAACCGATTCCTCCACAGGAAAACACGTCTGATATATTCTATACGACACTGGTCACGGCATGTGCGTCACATGACAGGAATATGCAGTCGACCCACCTAACTTTTACACTTGGCGAATGGGTAAAAAGATTCTTCTACCTTGCCCGATTTAGGTCTTCTTGTGGATGTGATAATCACTCCCAAAAAGTGATGAAAACATAAGAGTTTGTCACATAAACTGCAACAAATGAATACAACAGTTTCACAGTCGCACAGTTTTCCCTGTGCTCTGTCAAAACATATGTTTTTAACGTTTTCAAATTTTTCCGTGCGTAGACCGTCAAATCCTGCATATGTCCAAGCAAATCTGAATATGTCCTGGAATTCTAGAGAGCGAAGTTGACTATGTGTGATTGCCTGAACTTTGATAATTGCCTGAAAATAAAAAAATTTAACTTTTCACTCGAGGAAAGACTTGAACCAAGGACCTCTCGTTCCGCAGCTGCTCACGCTAACCACGGGACCACGGCGCTCCTAAGCTCACACTATCCTTGATGTTGTATATCTTTCACATGGACTACTCAGTTTGTATATTTTGCTTATTTTTTTCATAGTTCCACACAACTACTTCCTGTTTTCTCGATTGATCTGTGTTCAGTTTCTCAAGGCCTTCCACTGTGCCAACTTATAACTATATCTGAGGGGGGTGCGATGGGAAGGTTCCCTTGTGAGTATGTAAGCATGTATTTTGCAGTGCGTGCGTGAAAGAAGTAGAAGAAGACACTAGTATTGACTTCGGGCCCCTCCAACAGGGAATCCTTAGGTACAGGATGAAACTTCGACCGGTAGGCTCATGTGTAACGCACAAAAGACCCACAGAATTCGATATAATTTAAGTTTTCACTGGATAGACAGCGCCTTTTCGCTATGTAAACAAAAGATCTTTGAACTTCTTGTGGCGTTCTCCTACGGAACTGAGAATTCGGGCACTCGGCGAGCAACTCTTCTAGGGTCGCCAACAGCTGAGCTCTTATCGTGATCGGTTCTAGCGGAGAGGGGACAGTCGTTAAGGGCTTGAGCCACTGTAGTGGTTGGCAAGTGTGGCGCGGACCCGCCTGTAACCCGAGCTGTGCATCCACCCTCGCACCGCCCACACCTCTTCCAACCCCCCTCCCCCCGCCAATTTGCAGACACGGTGCTCGTTTCCCGCTGGGCCACCCAGTACCCGTGTGACAGCTGCGTGGCGACCACGTCCGCCTACATGCTGTCTTTCCTGATACTGTAGCGTGCTCTTACGTCACTAACGCAGGCTGTTTACTTGTTAAGCAGATTCACTGGCCTGACATTAATGATCGGAAAAGTTTGTGAAGGTTGAGTAAACTGAACACACGTCACCCAACGCGCGCCCGCTAGATACGTTGACCAGGCAAGGCGGACGTCGGTTATAGCCGAAAGCATCCGCGAGAGAAAAATAGTACGAGCAAGGCACAGAGGTATTTACAGGAAATTTCAAGTATCCCAGTCAAATTAGTCAATCTTATTTCATTGTATATCGAGGGTTAACAGAACATGCTATGGGAACACCAGGAAAAATGGTTTCAATCGCCCGTCACGAATACTGTGTCCCTTCGCGTCCTTCAGGTTGGCGAGGAATCTCTTCGGTGTACACTATGTCAAAGTTAGCGTACATGATTTATATCGGATGATAACGATGACGCGTTGATAGATACGTCAAATCGCCGCTATTACTTGAACAAATGTATGTATGTCATCAAAACGAAGAGCTTACACCAGCTGGGAGACTACGACCTTTTCTTTCCCTTCAGTATACGATTTCACGCGAGTGGTTATGAGGAGCTACAGATTTCACTATGAAACACTGTCCTAGGATTTAGAACCAATGTGTTTGAAATGCTAACTTTTTAATTAGGTCCCCATTTAATTTCGGTCATTTTTCCCACGGGCAACCTCAACACAAAATACATTAATACTTCAGGGCATTGAATGGTTAACTGTACATTCGTACTTGTTAAACGAGGTGTCCCACATGCAATACTACCGTGGTCTCTGTAATGAGCTACATATTTTTTTCAAACGCTACTGGAATTTATCGTAAGACTTTTAACTGTTCCAGTTCTTCATTCGTACCAACAAAGTGGTCCACACTTCAAATTTTAGGTGCCCAAGTCAGAAAAACAGAGTATTGCGGTCACATGACATTGGAGTCCAAGATACAGGCCCTGTTCGACCAGTCCATTTTGAACCATGTGAGCGCGCCACGTGTCATATTAAATCAGCAGCAAAATGTACCGGTGCTCCATCACCGATGTACCACACAACCCAACAATGGACAATGGGTGATATTTGAAAGTAGTCACATGGTGACAATCCCAAAGTTTAAATCTTAAACACATTTTTACTAAATAGACAATATGTCGTAATGACTCGTGCCTCACATTCGCAATTATCTCGCAAACGGCGTGCGTATGTATCCTAATTAACTGGAAAGTTTTTGCTTTCCTTATCGCATCTTTGACTGGTGTCAATTTTCGTTGTAAACCATGTACACTATCAGGTACAAAGTAGCCGAACACACTTACTAGTGGATGTTAACACAACGTGTGATCACCCTCCGCGTGTATGACGGCTTGAAATTTAAATGGGACAGTGTCAGTGAGGTGTCTGAAAGTGTATGGAGGAATGACAGCCCGTTATTCCTCAAGAGCGGAAACCAGAGGAGGCAGTAATGTTGGGCACTAAGGACCTGGAACGAGGTCTACGTTCTAACTCATTCCAAAGGTGTATCATTGGGTTCATGTTGGCATTATGGGCTGACTAGCCAATTTCAGGAATGCTACTACCCATACACCACTGCCTCAAAAATGCTGCTTTGTGACGTGGTACAGGTACAGTCATTGGCTGTGAAGTGTTCTCTGCTGTATGCAGTAAAGTGTTGTAAAACGTGTTCATATCTTCCCGCATTTAGAGTTTTCCTTAAGTGCAATAAGGGGACCACACTCCAGCCACGGAAAAACTACCGTATCGTAACACAATTTCTCCATAGAACTCTCTTGGTAATACGCATGATGGCAGGCAACGTTCCAGATGAATTCGCCAAACGCAAATACTTTTTTCGAATTGCCACAGGCTATAGCGTGATTCGTTACTCCATGTAACTAGTTTTCAGTCATCCACAGCCCAACGGCGTCGCCTTTTACGCCATCCCAAGCGTCGCTTAACACTGACTACAGTAATGTGTGGCTTATGAGGACCTGCTGCACCATTGTACCCCATTATTTTGCTAGCTAGACTGCTGGTAGCACTTTTGAACTCACGAGTGGTTTTTTCCATTAGCGTGTTGCGATTATTTTTACAACCAACCTCCGCATTTCTCGAGATTAGGCCTGCTTGGTGTTGGTTTATCTGTGGTTGTTCCTTCGCGTCTCCAGTCATATCAGCCGTTGACTTAGGTTTATGAAGTCGAAATGTGTCTGGTGTATTTGTTACTCCGATGTAGAATTGTAAAACCACGGAAGGCTACCGAAAGTAAGCGTATACTCATTTAGTTTTCCTAGTAGTATTGGTCAGTGGTGTACATGTTCCGCTTTTAACCCGTCCATGCTTGCCCGGTGGCCAGGCGGGCAGGCCGCCGCACGTTGTCAACAGAACGGGCAGGCTGCTTCACTCCCAGCCAAGCCAAGCAGAACCCAACCCGGGAAGGCTGCGGGAAACTTGCCTGCCTGTCCATACTACTGATGAGCTGCGCTACGCAGCCGATTAGACTGCGCGCGTCATTGTCGTATTACGAACGTTAGTTAAAAGTTTTTATTTTAACTGAGCACCAAAAGACAAACCCCAATATATGTATTAATTTCAGGTCAAAAAATATTGGGCTTTATTTGTACATTCTTCCTTTACGCATATATTTCGGGCTTATTATCCATATAAATAAAAATGAATTGCCAAATGTGTCGATAATCGTAAAACTCTAGAACGGCTGGACCAATTCGGCTAATTTTTTTGCTGAGTTCGTAATTCTCAGGACAAGGTTTTTATGAAATAAAATTTTTGGAAAATCGACCTAAAAATTGGAAAATTCGAGAAAAACTGAAAATGCGTTTTCATTGTGCCCGTGTGTTTGTATTGCATACAATCTTGATGAAATTTTGCACACTATACCTTTGGGAGATGAAGAAGCTTGCACAGGATAGAGTAGCATGGAGAGCTGCATCAAACCAGTCTCAGGACTGAAGACCACAACAACAACAACCTTGAAACCATAAAATTTCGTAGGGTGCATGGCAGAGGTTACTTCACCAAACGGAATTCGACAAATTGTAGATTTTTATTCCAACCTTGATGAAATTTGGCACACTTGATAGTGTTTTTTTGTTTTAGTGGAACGCAATGCAGTCTGTGTTGCAGTTTTCAACACTGAAACGGATGGATATTTGTACTAAAGAAGTGAACCTCCACCCTCCAAAAAGGAGATTGGTCCCCTACCCAGAAGAATAAATTATCTACGCCCCTGATAACCACGGTACTGCAATGACAACCAAATTAAGATTTTGGAAGTCTAGATTCTTTAATTTTAGTATGTTTCAGCCAAATTTGACACCAGTTATACAAATATTTAACTACTTTTCCAGGATGTATTTTACTGGTTCTGTGAATTCATTCGAAGTTGGCAAAGTCATTATAAATTGCCAAAATGCATTTTAACAAAATCGAAGCACTTGTTTCGTATCCTGTTCGTCTAAAAACTATAGTGCTGGGAATACAATGGAGACTCTGAGCCATTTTTCGCGGCGTCTACGTTTGCGTCATGAGAGTCCACAGCCCAACCTGTTGTCAGGCGCAGCAAGCTGAGCGGGTCCCGTGAAGCTTGGCAGGCCTGCGGGAACCCTGGTGGCCCGGGCTCGCGGGAGCGCGTTACCTACTATGGCCTCAGTACACGCGTACTCTTGTGTTTACGTCGCGGCAGGCTGACCTGCATGAATGGTTGCAGAGGAGCTAGGGGGCAAGCAGGCTGCAAGTGGAATTTGTACACCTCTAGTATTGGTCAGTTAAGACAGTAGCCGCACTACGTGAATGTGAAGCGTGTTGCATACCTTTCAGGCGTTACCTAATTTCGATCGTTTTGTTTCCATATGCGATCGGTGTCTTACTACACTCATGCTCATAAATTAAGGATAATGCTGATACATTGTGAAACTACGCTTTGGTGGGCGGTTTGCGGCTTTAAATCACCCCAGGGTATGAACATGTGATGCAAAGAAAGGATGAGTTCTGGACAGGAAATTAGTCTGCTAATGAGGTACCGCAAGGAAGCGGTTGACGAGCGCGGCACAAGTTATCAGTAGTATCAGAGACATCGAGCAGACATCCCGGAAGCTCTGGAGCTGCACGGAGGCAGAAAGCGAGGAGGCGTGCCGTGTCGTGCCGAGGAGGGGGGGGGGGGGCACTCTTTGCGTGACAGAAACACGTAATAAGTGGATCCCGGCAGGCTGCGGGCACGGCTGTAATTACAGCTGCGATGGGCGATCCCAGCCAGCTCGAGGGCCCAGCCTGTCCCAGCCGAGGCAGCACCAGAGGCTGGCAGAGGCTGCATGGCGACGGGCTGGGCGACTGGAGTGGCACAATTACCGGCACAGTCGGAGGCGCCGAGCGGTGGGCTAATAACTGTACACACGGCGCGCCCGCAGCAGATGCCGCCGCGGCGCCGCGCAGCTGCCGCACTTCTTGACACTGTACAGAGCGGAGCGCGCCCTGCTAGGTCCCAGGCGGCAGGTCAGTGGACCCGCCAGCAGCTAGCTGCCGCCGCAGTTGGCACGCGCGCCCCAGCCTGATGTACGGCGGCGTGGAGCGTGTGAAGTGGCTGGCCACATTGCTGCCAACAACTTCCGCCCACATCTACACTGTTGCACCAACCGCCTCGCCTCTTTGCGCTAAAGGGCTGCCCAGCAGTCGTGAGCGGCACTGAAGCGTTTGACTTGGGTGTAATGGCTTTGCATTTGGGAAAGGATATTGTTACTCCGTCTTGCTATAAATGAAATCCACCAAGTACTGCTGAGTATATCCGGACATTTAATGTTTATTCATTTTCAGCAACTATAGTTGTACATATCGAAATAACCAGCAACCAGATGCGATAAAACAAATTAGATTTCTTAACCGGATTCAGGCATTTAGTGCCCCACTTCAGGAGGTTATAATTATTGTATTACTGGTGAGTGTGAACAATAACGTGCCTGCAGCATTTTGCTGTGGTCGTGTGGTTCTTAGTGCCTCTACAAAGATGCTATAAAGAAGCCAAACGACAAGTGCGGACATCATGCCAAACTGGAGCTAATCACCCACATAACCACATCAAAATGCTGCATGCACCTTATTGTTGACACTCGAAAATAATACGATAGTTACAACCTTCTGAAGGAGAGCACTAAGTGCCTGAAACCGGTTAAGAAATCAAATTTCTTTTAACGCATCTGGTTGCTGATTATTTTCTTTTATGGAACTGCTTGCTGATTATTTAGATTTCTGGATGTATTGAAGGGAAAAAAATATACATATCTGACATCTCTGATGGGCTGATGCCGACAGCTAGATGTATTACCGAAATATTCTTGTACGATCTCATTTGCTTTCCTACCTGCTATGGGTATCAGGCGTGAACGGTGGACGATGATACCAGTGACAGAAACATCTCAGCATTCAAATCAGCCTTGGAAAATGTTAAAAAGAAAAATCAGGTCAACTATACGTTTACAAAATATAGCTTATTTTTTATTCGCTCCCTCTCCCTCTTTCGTGTGTGTGTGTGTGTGTGTGTGTGTGTGTGTGTGTGTGTGTGTGTGTGTGTGTGTGTGTGAGGGCGGGGGGGGGGGGCGGGGGGAAATGGGGGGAGCGTATCCTCCGTGTTATTTCCAAGACTTCTGACTGCGTAGAAAATGTTTTACTCTTCGGAGAACCGTAAGCTCTATGGAATTGATGGCTTTACGTGCACCTGACTTGGATAGTTTCCAAGAATGATTGCCTATTGGACGCGCAACCGCTAACGATATACACCGAATGTGCGACACCATATCGACCACACGACTCTGGTGGCGCCAATTATGAGTACTTTTACAGCGTTCACTAGAGCAACGATAAAATACGGTTACTAAGTTACTATTAATTACTAATTAAAGTAGTAACTTACTCGTCAGCCACATCTTGTTCACGCACTATTTCTCGTGTTGTATTAGCAGCAGGCAGCAATCACTTTTTTTTTCTGTAACCCGGACACAGTCTTCCTCCGTCAGCCAGAAACATTGGAAGCCTATCAGCAGGGTCAAATTTTCCAACCAACCTCACGCTGTGAAAATATAGGTATTGTAAGAGGTTCGAGTTCTTATCTCCTGGACGCATCTCTTTTTTATCGAACATTTTGAGACTTCCACAGGCGTTCGACGTTCCGTGGGTGAACACACACATCGTCTAGCGACCATTTCAACAGCACGATTAAAAAATTCATATCCAAAGCCTTTTTTCTGTGAAGTGCTGTATGACAAAGCCGCCTGCTATCACCTAGGTACCTGGCAATATAAAATACTTTTTCAGAGAGACTTAAGTTTTCTTCCCCCTTGAATAAAGTCGAACTATAAAGCACTTGCGGGATTTTCTTTCAGTGCCGCTAAGCCCCCAAATATGTTCATCTTCATTTTTCAAAGGTCGTCCTCTTTGGTATTTCCTAGAAGCTATTGCTATTCGTGTATTTCGGCAACCTAGTTTTGGTCACCGATTGGAATACTCCCCGTAACTTTGACGTAACAGACTTCTCGGCAGAACCCATAGTAGACGCACACGGTGTTCTAGTCATCCGTGTTTCAGAAGCTGTCGCTTGTAGAGTATAGTCGCTTATCCAACAAGGAACTAACATCAAGCTCTTCTCGATGGATGACTTCGAATTCTGAAACCATATGCTCTTTCATAACAATATTCTCTTGTGACACTGGACACAGTACATTTACAAAGGAAAATCACATTCTACACTATTCCTGGTGCTCTCATTTGGAACTAATGCGAAATTCCAACAAACATTTCAAATGACTTCGTTCACTGCATAACCGATGAATTAGATTTCGCCATGTTAAACTACCGACAATGAAAACTGCAACGTTTTCACTCACTACTATTTACAACCAAAAACGATGAACTATATTCCACTAGCAAAGAACTAGACATTTACCTTCCAGAAATCGCGCCACTGAAGTCGACATCGAGTCACACGTTCTATATCTATCGTTAGGGGCTCGTGCGTTCCATAGGCAATCTTTCTTGGAAATTACTCTGATATGAATCATGCTTAACGAAGGGCATGCAAAAAGTAGTGCTTCATTCAAACAATTCGAAAGAAAAGAAAATTTTAGTGACTGGGTGAAATGAAGGGAGTGCCACAAAGTTCAGTTTTCGGTTCACTCCTATTGTTCATATTGGAACCCATCAAGCGAAAGCTTTACTTTTTGCACACTACAATAGAGTTATAGTGAATCCCATTTAGAGAGGAAGCAAAAAGAGATTTTTAAGGTTTTTCAAAGGATTATTAAGTGGTTCTCTGAAAAAGGAGCCGAGCCCCCCCCCCCCCCTTAAATTTTGAGAAAGCACACTGGTTCTGTGCAACAGATTGAGACACACCAACAACTGATGTAGCATACAAACAGCTGTCACTAAAGATGGTAGGATGTTTCACTTATTTGGGTGTACGTCTTGGTGAAAACTTGAACTGGAAGAAGCGTGTTGCTGAGCTTCTTAAATTTCCGCTCGATAATGTCTTGAGGTTAGTTTTTTGGGGCAACTCATCACTTAGAAAGCGAGCAGTAAGAATGACAGGCCTATGTGATCGTCACCGGCAGTCTTCTGTAGGTATCTCTTCAAGGAGACAGGCATTTTAACGGCACCTTCACGATGTATGTATTCACCCATGAAATTCTTCATAAATGATGCACCACGATTTGAGAAGTATAGTGATGTCTGTACATAGAACACCAGACGTAAAAATGACCTTTCTTGGCCATTATAAAAGCCGTCAGAGGCTCAGAAAAGGGTTCAAAACGCAACAACAATTTTTTTTTTAGTATTTGCCCAATAACATAAAATGCCCGACAGACAGTACAACCAGTTTTAAATATACCCTAAAATCAATTCTCCTGGGGGACTAATACTATCCCGCAGACAAATTTTAATTCAAAAACTGGTAGCCTGTACAAAAAAAAAAACTAGTTTTAAGTGAAGTTTCATCAGTAGGCTAAAAAATATGTTCGTTAACGTTAACACTAATCACGCACACACACCCTACAAACTGGCTCGTTCCGCACCATTTCGGTAAAAAATCTTTTTAATAATATTTGGAATACTTAAACGATTAATTACATGACGACAGGTGAAACTTTCTTTTTTGAAATCCTCTCGTATATGGGTAAAAAAGAAAAAAAAATTTTTAGGACAGTCAGATATATTTATTGCTTAAGCGAACAGGGTCATAAGTAACGTGTTTTTTTACCAGAAACATTTGAAGATGGATCGACGTGGCTTGTTAAGAGGACTTCAAATTTTACTCTCAAATAATTAATCATCAATAATTAATTCAGTTTTTCTAAACCGAGGATTGACTGTTGTGGTTGTATGGCAAGTTAGAACTGGGTAGCTAATAGAGAACTAACCTTTGCCTTTCGTGTTGACAAGTTGAAGCTTCAAGTCTATTCATGAGATGTGTTCGGATGGGGGAAATGTTAGCGCTTTATCCGCGGAACGCAAGAATCTGGGTTCGAATTCCTGCACTGCACATGGCCTTGTCACATGGAGGTGGTGGTGGTAGTTGTGGTGGTGGTGGTGGTGGTGGTGGTGGTGGTGGTTGTCGTCGTCGTGGTCTTCAGTCCGAAGACTGGTTTGATGCGGCTCTCCAAGCTACTCTATCCTGTGCAAGCCTCTTCATTTCGAAATAACTACTGCAACTTATATCCTCCTGATCTGCTTATTGTGTTCATCTCTTGGCCTCCCTCTACAGGTTTAATCCCCAACCCCACTTCCCTCCAACACTAAATTCGTGGTCCCTTGATATCTCAGAATGTGATCAACCTATCCCCTCGTCTAGTCAGGTTGTTCCACAAATTTATCCTCTGTTCTATTCAGTACTTCCTTACTAGGTACATGATTTACCCATCTAGTCTTCAGCATTCTTCTGTAGCACCTCATTTCAAAAGCTTCTATTCTCTTCTTGTCTAAACTGTTTATCGTCCATATTTCACCTCAGTACATGGTTACATTCAATACAAATACTTTCTGAAAAAGAGTTACTGTCATTTAAATCTAAATCCGATGTTAACAAATTTCCTTTCTTCGGAAACACTTTTCTGCCATTGCCAGTCGACATTTTGTGTCCTCTCTAGTTTGGTTATCATCAGTTATTCTGCTGCCCAAATAAAACTCTTCTGCTACCGTATCACATATAATCCAACTACAATTGTTGTAATTACACACTCGGAAAGCAACATACACAGTTTGTGCGAGTAACTCGCCGGAATGAGACCTCGTAAACTGGCTAAAACCTCCATTATTTTCACAGGTAACATCGCCTCCTCCGCTATAATTTTTTAGGCATCAGCTGAAACTACAACATAGTTACCTATCTAAAAGCTAAATTCAGAGTGTGACCAATTTACCGAGCCACTCCCCTCATGTTACTCTGTCACAGTATGAGCACACGGCGTAAACAGCTTCACGTTTGGAAGAACAGGACCCCACGATACTGCAGTGATGTCAGCGCGGTTCGGATCTGGAACTTGGCTACAAGCAGCTGCTGCGTTTACGTCTCACTTACCGGCGCTGACCTCTCGTTCACTGTTAATTACCATTAGCAGCGAACTGTTGCAAGCCGTAGAACAACAGAGGGACTTGGGAGAGAAGCGTTTCTAATTAAGTAGGCGGACGCCGGTGAATGGCGATGGTACCGGGAGCGCACAAAGCCACAGAAATCTCCCCAGAGTGGAATTCTTCACGGCAGTTTAATCTCCTTTTTGAAATTTCTCCAGCAGCGCGGGGATCCTTTTGTTCGTCCTCTCCAGCGCCGTCACTTTATCTCGCAGAAACAAATTAGAACAGCGCGGTCCCGAACTCGGAGAGCAGTGCGGGTACTTCTGAGGAGCCGGTACCAGGATCGACGATAAATCTGGAGCTGGGGCTGCGACGGAAATGGAGGCAGGGGGGGGGGAGGGCGAATGGGGTACGTGTGGGAGGGGGGAGGAATACTTCGCCTCCGGGACGCACCGCCATCCCCCAGTGGGTCCGCGCAGAAACCATTCAGCCGTATCGTTGAGGGAACTCCATTTCCCCACATTTGCAGCTCTTTTCTCACCGAAAGGACTTCCTACGAAGTCTACACTAAAATGAATCTCCCTTGACGATTACAGTTGTACTCCTGACCGGCACTGGCAACTCAGTCTCGACCTTTCCCACACGTTTCTCTCTACGTAATGTGGAGGACAGTCAAACAATTTAAAATCATAGATGGGAAAATAGTCTGTATTAAACTGAGCGAAAGTCCAAATCTGCAATAGCGGTTTATTGTGTTTTCACTGTACAAGGACCGGTTTCATACCCTGCAAGTATATCTTCAGGTCATACGAAACTAATATTTTGTGTGCCACGACTTCCAAGGTGCAAGTGCGCATAAAAACATGTCACTCCTCAGCTAAAATCTTGGATGAAACGTCAGGTGGGCATCCGATCCGAACCATGCATAATTAGTAAAATATCTCCAAAATTGTGTTAAAAGAACAGCCCGGGGAAGCAAAGAATTAAAGGACACACACAATCCATAGGAGTTGTCAACATACTAAAATATATTGGCAGGCGTAAAATAGAACTCTATATTTGACACCTGCAATGTGGAGTGAAACGTTCATCCTAATCCCAATGGTAAAATAATGATCTGCAGCCTGTGTTAAGTGATAAACTATTACTGTTGTAAGAGTTCTGGTTAGCTGCTTAGTCGATCCTGGTATTTTCGGTCAACTGGCTGAGCGGAACGAAAAAAAAACAACTCTTTAGAAATTTCACTTTGGATTTTTCTCCAAAATTTAGTAAACAAACGAAGAGTGAGAAATAGACAAATGAGGCATCGAACTGACCAGAGTTAGGCTTATTATTGCAAAGAATGATTTAATTGCTTGAAATTAATCAGGGCAAATAAGGAAAACTTATTAATTTGAGGAAAAATTGAAATATTTCACGAAGAGCTGCCTTTAGTTGTACAAATGAAGTTTCAGAAAGTTCATCTCCTCAAGATCTAGTTATTTTGGGACTAAAATGTTAATATGGTGTACAAATTGTGGAGTTCTTTCGTTCATGTTGAAAAAATGAAACAAACATAAAATTACAGCCGGCCGCGGTGGCCGTGCGGTTCTGGCGCTGCAGTCCGGAACCTCGGGACCGCTACGGTCGCAGTTTCGAATCCTGCCTCGGGCATGGATGTGTGTGATGTCCTTAGGTTAGTTAGGTTTAAGTAGTTCTAAGTTCTAGGGGACTGATGACCTAAGATGTTAAGTCCCATAGTGCTCAGAGCCATTTGAACCATAAAATTACAGAATATATTTAAGCATTTCTTCCTCTTCATCTATATAGCCCTAATAATAGTAACACAATTTAGATGGATATTCAAACATATCACACTTGAAGCGTGTTGAACAAAATTTGAAACGGTGTCTTCGTAAAGACTTCAGACTATAAGGTACACTTGTAGTCCGACGCTAAGATCACTGCGCAACCAGAGCGGCGCATTGTCAAAAGAGGGTACACGTTCTGGCTTTCCTGCAAATCCAGGTTTTTTTAATGAACACAGCGTAATGTGACTGTGCTGTTGTTTATTTAATTACGACCCAGGTTTGGGCCTTTTATGCCGTTTTCAAGTGACAGTTTGGCATAAAAGTCGGAAACCTGGGTCGTAATTAAATAAACAACAATACAGTCACATGGTGGTGTGTTCATTTAAAAATTATTGGATGACTGTTGCTCAGCGACATAAAAAATACAATTATGTTGCGGTATAGATAATGAATCATCGCAGAGTTAGACCGAAAAGTACTTCAAAGTTGAAGTACACGGGTTAGTACTATTCTTGTAGGCAATACATTTAAATTGCTCACAGATACACCTTCAAACTGCGTCGCCCAAATGCAATGTCGCAATCAGCCGTAATGAAATGTTGCCAACACTTTGACCAAGCCGGACAGATGTGGGTGATAGTGATCGGGAACTCCAGAACTTGCACGAGGCTATTTCCATCTTTTCGGCAACCTGAAAGAATGTTTGGTGAATGACTGATGGAACGTTCCGACTGCTCTTAACATAGACTTGATGATAATGTTGAAACTAGTGTCACGTGTCTGAGTTACTTTGAAGCGTACTGCAGTTACTTCTGCTGTTATAATAACGTGTAACTTACTTTTTGAAATTCCCTCGTGGAAGAAGAGACTGAACGACAGGTGTGCCAAGATATCAGGGTAAAGGTGGTACAGGAAGACAGAGATCAGAACATATTCCACAAATAAATGAGGACTTCGGGTGTAGAAGCTACTATGAAGAGAAGAGAATGCTTGTTGATTTATTTATTTTACTGCTGGAATAATTGCAGGGCAGCAGCTTGCGTTATCCAGTAAAAAAGAAAATCATCCAAAGTTACAAATTTCACTTATTTACTTGTCGACTAGTTTCGGGTCGGGACCCATTTTCAGATCATCCAGTCAAAATGGGATTTCCAAAAACACAAGAACCATGTCAAGATAAACATACATGTACAAGAAAGTGCAAATGAGCAGTTACAGAGCAGTTTATTGCCAAATAACATCGTGGATAAGAGAAGACAAACTTTAGATCCCTACAAAACTCTCCTGCGCGAATCAGTCCCAGTTTCGGAGGAAGACAGAGTCATACCATCCAGTAGGTTCATTAAAAGCAACGGCCGGATAGGCAAAATAATTATTATGTTCTCCTTTCGGGAAACGTGGTACAAAATACTTGGGAATTCTGAGAAGTATGACCTGAAGACAAAATTCATTCTCTCTCTCTCTCTCTCTCTCTCTCTCTCTCTCTCTCTCACACACACACACACACACACACACACACACACACACATTATATATAGTGCAGTCTTTCGATTACTAATTCTACTACTCGGTGCACAGGCAAACACCTTAGAGTTTACTGGCTAAACGAGTACAAATTTCGCACGCGCAGCCAGCCAGCCAGCCAGCCAGCCAGAGAATGCCGGTACAAATACTGCTACGTAGCCCAGCCAGCGGTGGCGGTGGCGTGAATTTAAATATTAAACCGGCGCCGACATCCGAATTGATATTCCAGGTGAACAACCGCCAGCTGGAATGGTTGACTGCTACCGAGCAGCGCACATAGGCTCGCCGCCAGCGGGGAATAATAAATAGTGTGTGTGTGTGTGTGTGTGTGTGTGTGTGTGTGTGTGTGTGTGTGTGAGAGAGAGAGAGAGTGAGAGAGAGAGAGAGAGAGACGGGTCTTGCTATGCTGCATATTGTGCCCCAGTTCCTCTTTATAAACACCACACAGTGTCTGCAAGACGTGAGTTTATCATCGGATCCCCGTTGCGAAAGCTTCTCTAGCATCTCTTTCGGGCGCGAGCAACTGCAGCTTGAAATAGCATAGAAATAAATAAGAAAGTCCACTTAAGTGATTTTCTGTTTAGAAACTGAGCTTTCTGGATCAGCACATTTTATTGCTGCCCGAGATGAAGGGGACTCGAAATAAACGACTGACTACATCGGACTTCGAATTTTAGTCCGTAATACATGTTGTTTTCCGTTAATTTTGCTGAATTTCTATCGATGAACGCTTGATTATTACTTAAAAATAAGGAAAACTCATTTACTTATGAAATAAATGTACACTGTGTGATCAAAAGTATCCACACTCCCCCAGAAACAAATGTTTTTCATATTAGGTATATTGTGCTGCCACCTATTGTCAGGTACTCCATGTCAGCGACCTCAGTAGTCCAAATGGTTCAAATGGCTCTGAGCACTAACTTCTGAGGTCATCAGTCCCCTAGAACTTAGAACTACTTAAACGTAACTAACCTAAGGACATCACACACATCCATGCCCGAGGCAGGATTCGAACCTGCGAGCGCAACGGTCGCGCGGTTCCAGACTGTAGCGCCTAGAACCGCTCGTCCAAGCCGGCCGGCCCTCAGTAGTCATTAGACATCGTGAGAGAGCAAAATGAGGCGCTCCGCGGAACTCACGGACTTCGAATGTGATCAGGTGATTGGGTGTCACTTGTGTCATGTCTGTACGCGAGATTTCCACACTCCTCAACATCCCTAGGTCAACTGTTCCAGATATGATAGTGAAGTGGAAACGTGAAGAGAGACGTACAGCACAAAAGCGTACAGGCCGACCTCGTCTATTGACTGGCAAGAGACCGCCGACAGTTGAAGAGGGTCGTAATGTGTAATAGGCACACATCTGTCCAGGCCATCATACATTAATTCCAACCTGCGTCAGAATGCATTGCAAGAACTATGACAGTTAGGCGGGAGGTGAGATAATTTGGATTTCAAGGTCGAGCGGCTGCTCATAAGCCACACATCACACCGGTAAATGCTAAACGACGCCTCGCTTGGTGTAAGGAGCGTAAACATTGGACGATCGAACAGACATTGTGTGGAGTGACGAATCACAGTACACAATGTGGCGATCCGATGGCAGGGTGTGGGTATGGCGAATGCTCGGTGAACGTCATCTGCCAGTTTGTGTAGTGCCAATAGTAAAATTCGGTGGCGGTGGTGTTATGGTGTGGTCGTGTTTATCATGGAGGGAGCTTGACCCCTTCTTGTTTTGCGTGACACTATCGCAGCACAGGCCTACATTGATGTTTTAACCACCTTCTTGCTTGCCAGTGTTGAAGATCAATTCGTGGATGGCGATTGCATCTTTCGACTCGATCGAGCACCTGTTCATTATGCACGGCCTGTGGCGGAGTGGTTACACGATAAAAAATCCCTGTAATGGACTGGCCTGCACAGAGTCCTGACCTGAATCTTACAGAACACCCTTGGGATGTTTTGGAATGCCGACTTCGTACTGGGCCTCACCGACCGACATCGATACCTTTCCTCAGTGTAGCACTCAGTGAAGCACTCAGTGAAGAATGGGCTGCCATTCACCAAGAAATCTTCCAGCACTTGATTGAACGTATTTCTGCGAGAGTGGAAGCTGTCATCAAGGCTAAGGGTGGGCCAACACCATATTCAATTCCAGCGTTACCAATGGAAGGCGCCACGAACTTTTAAGTCATTTTCAGCCAAGCGTCCGGATACTTTTGATCACATAATGTATGTGGTACTTTTTCAATGACATCACTATTTCAGGATTTTTTGGCACGTTATTGATATCGTTCCAATTGCTTTTTCTTTCTTGTCAGTTTCATTATCTCTATGTATGTGCTACGCATACAATTCACAATAATTTGCATTATTTACCCTATAACATTTGAACTCCATTAGGCCATTCGATACGGGATTAGCTTGTCTTGCATTCCTTGCTGTTTTCTCCGCCAACAGTTCCTTTCTCCATCTGAATGTTTACTGCACGTCTTTCCAATACATTTTTATGTAAGTATTTCCCTTTCTTCGGTTTCCAAACTGTGCGGATTTCAATTCTATACAGTGTTGTCGTCAAAACATTAACTCGGAAAGTCTACTGTGTAACATTGGTGTCACTAATGCACTTCCTTGCTGAAAGAAAGCTGCATTTTGTGAAATGTATTCCCAGTTGAAAATACGAATAACCGTCAGCTGTATAAGGGAATGACGAAAATGAAAATTTGTGCGGGGCTGGAACACTAACCCGGATTTCCCGTTTTCCTCGAGCGGTCGCCTTAACTGGTTTGGCTCTCCGCACACGACACACCGCCAGACTCGTTCCTGAATCACAGCCTGTACTCGTACACGCATTACTTGGTTCCCGTACAACAAGGGGAACTGAAGTAGCTGCCTGGTACGGGGGATAAAGAAAAGATATTGCTATGCCTCTTGTTAAGAAGAACGATGCGATGTTTCTTCGACATGCATGCACTGCAACATCTTATAGCTTCAAATGGCTCTGAGCACTATGGGACAACATCTGAGGTCATCAGTCCCCTACAACTTAGAACTACTTAAACCTAACTAACCTAAGGACATCACACACATCCATGCCCGAGGCAGGATTCGAACCTGCGACCGTAGCGGTCGCGCGGCTCCAGACTGAAGCGCCTAGAACCACTCGGCCACATCGGCCGTCATCCTATAGGGCTGTCTTTACGTGGGCTAATGCTTTTGTACTTCAGCTGTGCCGTTTCCGCATGTCAGTCTTCAACTATGTTAAAGTTCTCCTTAGAATTCCGAATTCTGCTTCTGACACCTCTCAGTTATCTTTATTGTATCCTGCACGGCCTCTTCACTTCCAACCTGAAGGGGGGAAAAAATGAACCGGAAGATGTAACTTTACTGTCTCTCCCATGTAACTGTTGTTCTTGTTCTCAACTGTCCTGTCTCATTCAGTATTGTTCCTTTAAATAACGGAGGAGAAGCATTTTTCCAGTGCCAAATGCTATTTCTAATTCATCCTCATATTTCTGATTTGTTCAACTGCCATATACACTCAACCGCCAAAGAAACTGGTATGGGCAGTCGTTTTCAAATACAGAGATATGTGAACAGGCAGAATACGGCGGCAACGCCTATGTAAGACAACTGTCTGGCGCAGTTTTTAGATCAGTTACTGCTGCTGCAGTTAGCAAGATTTAATTAGCCCGAAAATCGTGTAAGTCGGCGCACAAGTGATGGGACACAAGATCTCCGAGGTAGCGATGAAGTGGGGATTTTGCCGTACGACCATTTCACGATTGCACCGTGCATATCAGGAATCCGGTAAAACATCAAATCTCCGACATCGCTGTGGCCGGTAGAAGATCCTGCGAGAACGGGACCAACGACGACTGAAGAGAATCATTCAACGTGACAGAAGTGCAACCCTTCCGCAAATGGTTGCAGATTTCAATGCTGGGCCATCGACAAGTGTCAGTATGCTAAACATTCAACGAAAAGTCATCGATACGGATTTCCAGAGTCGAAGGCCCACTCGTGTATCCTTTATGACTGCACGACACAAAGCTTTACGCCTCGCCTCGGCCCGTCAACGCCGACATTAAACTGTTGATGACTGGAAACATGTTGCCTGGTCGGACGAGTCTGGTTTCAAATTGTATCGAGCGGATGGACACAACTTTATTAATCCTACATCTACATCTACATTTATACTCCGCAAGCCACCCAACGGTGTGTGGCGGAGGGCACTTTACGTGCCACTGTCATTACCTCCCTTTCCTGTTCCAGTCGCGTATGGTTCGCGGGAAGAACGACTGTCTGAAAGCCTCCGTGCGCGCTCTAATCTCTCTAATTTTACATTCGTGATCTCCTCGGGAGGTATAAGTAGGGGGAAGCAATATATTCGATACCTCATCCAGAAACGCACCCTCTCGAAACCTGACGAGCAAGCTACACCGCGATGCAGAGCGCCTCTCTTGCAGAGTCTGCCACTTGAGTTTGTTAAACATCTCCGTAACGCTATCACGGTTACCAAATAACCCTGTGACGAAACGCGCCGCTCTTCTTTGGATCTTCTCTATCTCCTCCGTCAACCCGATCTGGTACGGATCCCACACTGATGAGCAATACTCAAGTATAGGTCGAACGAGTGTTTTGTAAGCCACCTCCTTTGTTGATGGACTACATTTTCTAAGGACTCTCCCAATGAATCTCAACCTGGTACCCGCCTTACCAACAATTAATTTTATATGATCCTCGTCCGTGGAAGCCAGCCGGGGACTGTTCAAACTGGTGGAGGCTCTGTAATGGTGTGGGTCGTGTTCAGTGGGAGTGACGTGGGACCCCTGATACGTCCAGATACGACTCGCACAGATGACACGTATGCAAGCATCCTGTCTGATCACTTGCATCCATTCATGTCCATTGTGCATTCCGACGGACTTGGGCAATTTCAGAGGACAGTGCGACATCACACTCGTCCAGAATTGCTATACACTGGCACCAGGAACACTCTTCCGAGTTTAAATACTTGCACTGGCAACCCAACTCCGCAGACATGAACATTATTGAACATATCTGAAATGTCAACGCGCTGATCAGAAGAGATCTCTTACGGATTTATGGACAGTCCTGCAGGATTCATATTGTCAATGATCTCCAGCACTACTTCAGACATTAGTCGAGTTCATGCTACGTCGTGTTGCGACACGTGGGGGGCCCTACACGATAATAGGCAGGTGTACCAGGTTCCTTGGCTGTTCAGTGTATCTGAACATCAATTTCTCATGGTAAACTATCGGAATGGTAAAGGCACGTTTTCTTCGGTTTTACTGCTACAGTAAGTTGTTAGCGACGTAGGTGTGCGCCGTTCGCGTGACGGGGAAGAGCTACAAGTCAGTCTTTGACAATCTATTTCGGAAGAACATCACTACATTTCCGCACGGTACTTACGCGAGCGGCAGCAGACGTCGATAAGTTTGCAATTAAGTACTCCCGCACGCATAAACGCGAGATTGTTTTACGGGGCCACCTGTTAGCCGGTGGCACGGATTTCCCCGGGGCGTTAACACGCACTGAACACGGAGCTAACGCTGCCCGCTTAGTGAATTTACGACGCAAAAGCGCTCTACATTCGATGAATATTCGATAAGACATTAGCCGTACGCTGGCCTCTAGGGTCTTGGCCGGGCGCTACGCGCCACAGGACTGCGACGGCGGGGGCGGGAACTAGCAGGTAGCGGGTACGCAAGCATACTGCCCACATGTCTCGAGGAGGCAACGGCAGTCACGGATGCAACAGGTATTTCGGTTCGAGATGTTCACAGCATCATCAGGGCAGGCAGGAAGAAAGAAGGAATGCCGTTCCTGGACGTCCCCATTGATCGCTGGACGTAACACGTGTTTCAGTCCGGGAGTTGTAAAAATGTACGGCAATACATATTTACTTGTAGACAACTTATTTCTTGGTAGTGGGGCTTAAAGCACCAACAACGTTCCGAAGGGAAGAATTTGAATGCGAGTATTATAGGTAGGTCTAATCGAAACTTTTGACTATCAGTCGAAATACATATTTCTTAGATACGAGAATACAGATCACGATTCTTCTGGTTCTTTTCTAATGTCAGCACTGGACTCAAGTTGTCTATTAGCATATAGAGTGATTATAAGCCCAATGGGTTCAAATGGCTCTCAGCACTATGCGACTTAACTTCTGAGGTCATCAGTCGCCTAGAACTTAGAACTAATTAAACCTAACTAACCTAAGGACATCACATACGCATCCATGCCCGAGGCAGGACTCGAACCTGCGACCGTAGCGGTCGCTCGGCTCCAGACTGTAGCGCCCAGAACCGCACGGCCACTCCGGCCGGCTATAAGCACAATGAAGTCACAAAAACGTTATTCACTGCATGTACGACAATCCAGGGAAAACATTTCAGATTCTGTTAATAGTCTCGGTGGTGCAATGGGGAGCACTACAAACCTACAGGTGCGACTTTCGATCCCCATCTACAGAGACTCTCCTCCGCTGAGTCTTCCCGAGTCAGCCTCTGAGGATGTCCAGCGCAGTCCTGGACGAAACGTCAGGAACGGTATAGTTTCTTGGACCATGACCTAACATCCACCAGCAGCTATGTCATCTGGTCGTGAAAGCATTCTATAAACTGTTTATTGTTTCAAAAGTAATCGCCATACCGGTTATCCCACTGTAAGACAAGACGGCCAATGTCTTCATGCAAAAATGTTTGCGATTCTCTACGGGCCCATCATCGCACCCCGGCGTGCAAGTCTTCGTCCGAAACAAATCGACGGTCACTAATGTACTGCTTTAGGGCTCTAAAGCTCAATAGGTAAGTGGCAGACTTATGATTCTAAGGTCTTCGTTTCGATGCCCTGTCTGTCCCAGGAATTTTATCTGTCACTATCTTAGCGCCCGCTGCTTCGCTCGCGTAGACTGCATGGCCTACAGAGATTTCTTTGTTTTATTTAATTGAATTTTCATGTTGTTCACTAAATTTTTATGTTGTTCACAAACTGGAACACCTAAGCTTTTCAAGCTAATTAAGGCCATATAAACGTGGTCATTTCCGAATGTACGTCCGACTAAAAAGCGATTCTGGTAGCTGCAGTCCAAAGTTTTTGTCAGTCATGCCTTTTGGGTCGTTGTGGAAGCATTCCATAGTAACTTTCAGTCCCAAACAAATAGTTCTTTACATCTAACCGAGAAGTGAAATACCAAATATCATAAATTTACCTACAAATTTTTCTAATTTAATGAAATATTTTGTTAAAAATTTTCTTTCCCTATTGCACTTCCTTAGGGGTTGAATTTCAAGACGCACTGAAACGAGGTTTTTTTTAATTGCTAACCGAGAAGTCAAATAAGAGTTGGCATACATGTAGCATTAAAAAGCTTTTAGTAGCTCTGAAGTAATTACTAATTTTCAAAAAAATCTGTCAGCAACTTTCTTACATTTCCAAAAATGCTCAAACACATATTTCTTTAATTCTGTCCGAATATCCAAATACCAGTTTTCGTAGGTCTAACTTCAAGATTGCCTTAATAGTGACATAAAAAAACCCTTGACATCCTATTTCACTCCCTTTGGGTTGCTACTCCGAAAAAGCCCTTCCTAAACGACGGCTAAACTATAAGATCCACACCTTCTCCAAATTTCAAGTTTCTATCATCTTCCAGATGATGGGCCAGTCAGTTAGGACATTAACTTTTATGTACAGATATCATCACTAATTTAACCTACTGCAGTACTTGTTATTGTGAAAGTGGCTTCGTTGCAGAGCGGTTCGGAGCTCACTTTTAAACTTTAGGTTCCACCATGAACGTTTGGGTAAATTAGTTGAAAGGTTGGATGAAGGCAAAGGCATACCATCTTCATGAAGACCACGTCTACTAAAGCACCGCAGCGATCATACAAGTCTTTGGGTAGATAACAGCTTTACCTTTCCCTTACGAAGCCAACCACAGAAACTTTTCCCCACAGACGGACTAAGTCACAGAATGTTCAAACATACGTGGGCAAAAAAACATGGTCGCTTGTAATCACGTCCTTAATGTTTCGCGACCATTCAGATCATTCCGGAATTTTTATACCCTCTGTCTGGCTGGGAACAGGAATAAAACTGCGCAGGTACATTTATTTGGTGCCACGTCCTGTATGTATAATCATAAAGATTAAAAAAATGTATGCCGTCGAGTGTGGAAGTGTTCCCCCTCGCCAAACTAGAACAATGTATCACGCGTGGCCGGAGCCGGCGTGGTGTGGCGTGGCGTCGGTGGGAGTTGGCAAGCTTCCGGTAGCGGACCTCCCCAGCTGTCGGAGGCGGCCTGAAGAGCTTCTGGCATCGGCGGAAACGCCGGACACGAGGCGGGGGAGTGCGGATGGACGTCGGAAGGGTTAAAAAGCGCCCTCGCGTAACTGCACGGTGGAAACAAGGGGAACGAGATAAGGGTGGAGGTGTGGGAGGGAGCGGAGAGGAGAGGAGCGGAGAGAACGCCGACCGGATGTCCAGCGGGGGAAGCGGCGAGCAGGGCTGCAAACTGTGGCGCGCTGAAAGCTACCTGCGCATACCTGGCTGGTTGCTTGCGGCTCCATCACAACCAACCTGGTCGTCATCATGCGTTACTCTGGCCTTCTGCTGCGGGAACGGTGGGAACAACAGCCTTCCCGGCAGTTTCCGAGAACTTGTTGCAACTGTCCACTCGTCTGCAACTGTTTACAAGGGGGCAGTCACTCTATGGTGCCGCCTGTCAGTCTCAATAAACGGCGATGATGTTTTCTTTTCTTATCTTTTATTCCCCACCCACGACTGTTGGGCGTTCTTTTGTAGAACTTTGTTGTTTTCAGGCAAATATCACAGCTGTTTAGGGATGAGGAGTGAGGGCAATTGGGAAAATTTGGGATGAATGAAAATTCTAGAAACAGAAGAGGAAGTAAAACTTCCTGGCAGATTAAAACTGTGTGCCGGACCGAGACTCGAACTCGGGACCTTTGCCTTTCGCGGACAAGTGCTCTAGATTTGTAGAGAACTTGCCCGCGAAAGGCAAAGGTCCCGAGTTCGAGTCTCGCTCAAGCACACAGTTTTAATCTGCCAGAAAGTTTCATATCAGCACAGACTCCGCTGTAGAGAGAAAATTTCATTCTAGAAGAGGAAGTAGATGAAAATAAGATGAGAGGTATGATATCACGAAAAGAATTTGACAGAGCGCTTAACAAGGTCTGTCCTACGAATTTCATCTGTCATTATCACTAATTTAACCTACTGCAACAAGTCGAAACAACGTCCATGGAGTAGAAAATATTCCTATGAATTATGGGGATTCTTAGGAGAGCTAGCCAAGACAAAAGTATTCCATCGGGTGTACGAGCTGTATCAGACAAGGGAAATGCCCTGAGCCTTTACGAAGAACGTGCTTTCAGGTGTGAATTCTACCAAACTGTAAGTTTAATCAATAACGGTTGCAAAATAGTGACAAGAATTACTTATAGAAGAATTGAAAAATTGGTAGAAATCAATCTTGTGGACGACTAGTTTCCGTTCCAGAGAAATGTACGAACACAAGGCTATATCGACCCTATTACTTATCTTAAAAGATAAGTTAAAGTACCGGGTGATCAAAAAGTCAGTATAAATTTTAAAACTGAATGAATCACGGAATAATGTAGACAGAGAGGTAGAAATTGACACACATGCTTGGAATGACATGGGGTTTTACTAGAATCAAAAAATTACAAAAGTTCAAAAATGTCCGACACATGGTGCTTCATCTGATCAGAATAACAATAATTAGCATAACAAAGTAAGACAAAGCAAAGATGATGTTCTTTGCAGGAAATGCTCAATATGTCCACCATCATTCCTCAACAATAGCTGCAGTCGAGGAATAATGTTATGAACAGCACTGTAAAGCATGTCCGGAGTTATGGTGAGTCATTGGCGTCGGATGTTGTCTTTCAGCATCCCTAGAGATGTCGGTCGATCAGGATACACTTGCGACTTTAGGTAACCCCATAGCCAATAATCGCACGGACTGAGGTCTGGGGACCTGGGAGGCCAAGCATGTCGAAAGTGGCGGCTGAGCACACGATCATCACCAAACGACGCGCGCAAGAGATCTTTCACGCATCTAGCAATATGCGGTGTTTTTCTTTTGTTCTAATAAAACCCCATTTCATTTCAATCATGTGTGTCAATTTTTACCTTTCTATCTACATTATTCCGTGGTTTATTAAGATTTCAAATTTATACTGACTTTTTGATCACCTGGTAGTATACTCCTACGTTGAACTATTAGAACAAAGTACAGTTTGTGCGACTACTTATATATAGCAATTTTATTTTTCGATAAAGCTTTTTGACTGGAATATTCAGAGTTCTGAAAGTAGATGGATAAAATATTGCGAATGTGATTTTAATTACAGCTTGTACAGAAATCAGACTGCATTTATACGAGTCGGACATGACAGGGAAGCCGTAGTTGAAAAGGGAGTGTGAGAAAGTTGCAGATCGTCCCCGGTTACTATCTGCGCGCTGAGTAAGCTAAGCAGGAAACCAAGAAAGAATTGTAAAGAACCTGTCGTAATTTAGCACTCGATTGGGGTCTGGAACTCTTCGCAAAATTATCGGCAGTTGCAGCGATCGGCAGAGGTAGGGCGTCCCTCTAGCCGCTTTAAGCGCCGAACAGCAGGCCGAGTTAAAGGGTGAGGGTGAAGGTGCCGACGACCGCGAGTTCGTTCGCCCTGCGAGGCGCCGCCGCCCCCGCGCGACCCCCGGGGTGAACACTCGCCGGTACAGCCACCCGGCCGGCCGCCTGCCAGCCTCCAGGGCCTACACTGGAGCAGAGCTGTCGCTGGAAAGCTGGCGCCGGCACCTCCCATTCCACTGACTCTGTTGTTCTCTTCACTTTGCGAGACGCTGTAACGGGTGTCGCACTGGACAGAGACAGAGCAGTGCCCCGGAGTACTCTTTCGTCCGAAATTGCCATTACGAGAAGCGTGGCTCAAGTAAGATCGTCCGCAGGGCGACCTACAATGGGCAACTGGTTGCCGACTAGCTGGCAACGCAATTCCGCGCACGGGGCAAGTTAGGAATGAGAAACTGCAGTTGTGTGCGAGCGGGGAGGGAGACAGTGGTATTTGTCACACCAGCATCTTTTGGTTACACTTGGCACGTCGAACACAGTTTCAAGCACAGAGGAAGATGTGGTTCTCTTATAATAATAACGATTATTATTATTTATTCCCTTTCTCAGACGTTATGTTTGGTTAAAAATGGAAAGTGACGCGGACCTCGATCAAGCGTGACTTCCTTTTAACTGTACGGAATATATTACATTGCACTTAGGAACTTTCGGGTAATTGAACACGTATCAATAATTACAGATTTCTGTAGTTGTATATATACGTTTGGATATAGCTGTATTGCGTTGACGTACTGGTGGATATTGTGTGGTATGACTCCTGTAGTTGATAGTATAATTGGTATAATGTCAACTTTATCCTGATGCCACATGTCCTTGACTTCCTCAGCCAGTTGGATGTTTTTTTCAATTTTTTCTCTTGTTATCTTCCTTATATTTGTTGTATTGGGTATGGATATTTCGATTAGTTGTGTTAATTTCTTCTTTTTATTGGTGAGTATGTCAGGTTTGTTATGTCGTGTTGTTTTATCTGTTATAATGGTTCTGTTCCAGCATAATTTGCATTCATCATTCTCCAGTACATTTTGTGGTGCATACTTGTATGTGGGAACGTATTGTTTTATTAGTTTATATTGTATGGCAAGTTGTTGATGTATTATTTTTGCTACATTGTCATGTCTTCTGGTGTATTCTGTATTTGCTAGTATTGTACATCCGCTTGTGATGTGATCTACTGTTTCTACTTGTTGTTTGCAAAGTCTGCAGTTATCTGTTGTGGTATTGGGATCTTTAATAATATGCTTGCTGTAATATCTGGTGTTTATTGTTTGATCCTGTATTGCAATCATGAATCCTTCCGTCTCACTGTATATATTGCCTTTTCTTAGCCATGTGTTGGATGCGTCTTGATCGATGTGTGGCTGTGTCAGATGGTATGGGTGCTTGCCATGTAGTGTTTTCTTTTTCCAATTTACTTTCTTCGTATCTGTTGATATTATGTGATCTAAAGGGTTGTAGAAGTGGTTATGAAATTGCAATGGCGTAGCCGATGTGTTTATGTGAGTGATTACTTTGTGTATTTTGCTAGTTTCTGCTCGTTCTATAAATAATTTTCTTAAATTGTCTACCTGTCCATAATGTAGGTTTATATGTCGATAAATCCGCTTCCTCCATCCTTTCTTAATACTACTACTACTACTACTACTACTACTACTACTACTACAGACGAATAAAATTCTGGATTCAGCCGTACATCCACAGAAATAAAAAAAATGCAGGCTGTACGTAGCAGCCGAAGATCTGGAACAGACAGATTCGAAATTCGTAGCTTTTTCAGAATGACTAAACAGCGGTACAGTCATTTGGCGCAGTTGATTTTTTTCCTCCGTAACACAGCGTTAGTTTCACTTTCAAAACCCCAAGTTTCTTAAGATTTATACACACGGAAATTTGATGAAGGTGGCTGATACTCGTTAAATCATTTCTATGTGAACACCATTGTATTTACACGTACCGGAAATTTGTGGTTTTCATCGTTCACTTCCACTTGACAATGTAATTTTACCGAATGACCGTCACACAAAAGAATACTATCGGCATGATTTGCAATTTTTGCACATTTTTTCCATTGAGGTACCGGTAATTTTACTTTAAACAATATATGTAAAGTACACAACAAACGTAAAAAGAAATTCTTTTCTGACTTCACAACCCGTTTTCTCTGTCAAATCTCTGCTGCAGTAGCCTGGAAGTTGTCGTTTCATAAAATGGATTCCACTTCCAGTTCACAGCTAATGTTCACAACCCACGTTCATTTTCAAATTAAAACGATATAGAGCTGTGTCGAAGAACACGATGCAACTCAGATCGCTTTGCAACGCCCTCACCGAGTTGCTGGCAACTGGTTGGTAACGCGTTGCAAGCAACTCACTGAGGAGTTTGCGGAGCCCTACTCAACTGCACAGGAAGAGCTTCGCTGCCGACCCGTTACCAACCAACCTCGGCGACGAGTTGCTTTTGAATCGCTCCGTGTGTTGTTTAAGCATAAATACTTCCTGGGTGATGATGACTGCGCGAAAGCTACAATACATTCAGAAGACTGACACATGTCAGCGGATAGAGCATCAATTTTCGTTTCGCAATATGCATCGTGGCTTAGTTGCACTTAGGGACGGGAGTGTCAGAACACGTGGACAAATCACCCACTCCACATTGTTGCATCTAATTAGTTCCCGCCTGCGGATATACAACCCGATCAACAGATACCTAAAGCGGGCTGCTGTCTTTGCGTCCGCACGCACGAGCTGACACCTGCCATTTCACGAACGGTGCCCTTGATGAACACCTGTAACCGTATTTAAGAACTTCTAGAGATGCCCTATCCACTGGTATGGGTACATTTTCTGTTTGTCTTGTTTTCGTGCAGTCGCCTTCCGAAATTGCAGACTTCTAATTATAAACAGCATCAAGCATTTAGTGCGGTTTAAAAAAATTATTGAATTCAAACCATTATCGGTTACGGAGTTCTTAGAAATCCATCTTCAGATGCCTCTTACAGACTTCCTTGCTTTCCTAGTGGGACCTCGTACTGTAGTAGTTATTAGTGTTTGTGCACTAAGATAAGCAAAATGTCTTTCGTTCAAAATTCGGTAAATTTAAACGAGAATATAATTTAAACTTCGTGTAGAACGAAATTTCATCGCATTAGCAAAGACATTCTGCTACCCCCATGTACTCCACACAACGTATGTACGAGGGTTGGAACTTTAACTGCGGCGACTATTTATTTACAGCTCGTACAAAATAGATACGTGTTTCAAAGTTTTACTGACCTTCAAAGTAGTCACCAGCATTGTGTATAACCCGTTGCCAACGATGTGGAAGTCGTAGGATACTCTTAGCTGTGCCACTTGTGTTGACAGTTCGAGCGGCGCGCTCTATTGTACGGCGAATTTGCAGCAGTTCTGAAGCGAATGCCTTTAAGTGCTACCTTCAGTTTACAAATCGAGCTGAACTTACGATAGCTTTAGGTGGTGTAGCACTTAGCAGCCCCATCAGTCAGACAAATCAGTAACAGCTTGCACTGTACGTGCTTGAGGATTGTCCTGCAAAATGATGGTCAGGTTGTGCAGAAAGTGTCACTCACACACTGAAGTGGGTACATATTAAGGTACCGACGATCACAGTACATGCACTTGTGCCCCAGGTAGATTTCGTAAATTAACATTCCATTTCAGCAACAAAATCCCTGTTAAGAAAACTATGTAAGATGCAAATTTTTGTCAACCGGAACGGTCGCACTTGTTAAAATGGTACGAGTCATTTCACCATGGTGAACTGTATTTCTTAGAAAACACGTTGTCATCCCCTTGTAATTTTTCCTCCTATCTATGTAGTTATGTAGTTCTCAATTCGTTCGAGCAATCAATCATTCATAATAGGAAACGCAGTCATAACTCAGTCACTCAAAATGATTCAGAAATTTTACTTGTTAGAATGAAATCGGGCGATGATTCTTCTTCTCTGCAGGCTCGTGCTTTGCGGCAGTCAGCCAATCTGTACAAATAAAATGCCTCGTATTTTTGGGAGCGTTGTATAATCAGTCGGGAAACCTCAGATCAAGCGGATATTTGGCTTTGATGAAGTCTAACCTTCCGAAGAAGTAATGGAGCTCTTGGATCATTAAATGCAGGTTCGTATCCAGTCTTTCGGAAGTTCCCTTCTGATTAACAACTACGCAATATATCGATGAATATCATTAATTCCCAAATGTCAAATAATGTAAACTGTTACACACCTTTTGTATGAAGGAGCAATATATATATATATTTCCCTTTTAATCGTACAATTTCGTATCAGTTATCTTTTGTCATAAATCTCAATATTCAAATTACAATTCTTCAAACAATTCTCAGGCTAATCGGCACGAAGACAATCTCGGAAGCTTTTTTCTAACAACCACCAGAGAGAGTAATACAAAGAATAATTATGCGTTCATGGCATAGCTATTGTATGAAACCACTCTGCGCATGGATTCTGCGAGTATGAAGATAGAAAGTTAGTAAACGTCATTCAAGGGTAGAATTGTATCAGAATAATTCATCGAATATAAAGAGATATTACACCCTCTCCAATCATCTTCAGAGGGGGTTCAGCTGCTATAAAGGTACGATCACAACCAGGCCTAGCGACGAGGTAGGATGTGAATAAGACCTCCTTAGAAGCTGAAACGCCCTTGAAGACGGGGACGAAACATTGGATTCCCACAGAAATTCATTGAATACAGCATAATACTTAGAAGTGTGTCAACAAGCGCAAGAACATAACATCCTAACAATGCGTGTGGTGTGTGCGCTGTTCCTACAGCGCGGCGACTTCGCACAGCGGAGGACAGAAATCTAGACGTTCGCTCGCTTCCTTACAAGATGAGCCCGGAAGCTGCCGCTGTGAGCTTGATTTTCGCTGGCCTGTTATTCTTCGCAGGCGGCGACCGTGATTATTCCCGGATTCGCGGGGAGGGCACAGCCTCGCCGCCGTCCGCCCCCTCGCCGCGGCGCCGACAATCAGGCCACAGTCGGCCGCCGACGCCGCCGCCGCCGCTGCACTCGACGCCCCCGCATTCCCACCCCCTCTCCCGCCCCTCCCCCTTCCCCTTCCCATCACTCCTTCGGCCTTCTTTTCGTCCCGATGCGGCGGAAGGCCCTCGGATTTTCGCTGCGCCCAGCGCTGAAACCTTACGTTCCGAGCATTCCAATTTCCACATCGGAAGCTAGCAGCCGTGTAGCAGTGCTAAGAGCTCGCTGGTGTTATGCAGCGACTATATACACGAGTTTTTATTAAAAAGTACGTGGTGGGGTAAAATTCACAGCGCAAATAAGAGTCGCGCTCAGAGCTAAAATTAGCGGAAGCGAGAGTGAATTCTGCCATAAGCTCAAGCTTTCTGATTAGTAAGTATTCCTCTAGCAAAGCAGCAGAATATCAATTTGTCTGACAGAAATTACACGTAGATATTTGTAAGAGGGGGTTTTTACTCGCTGAATTCGTACAGAGAGACACTAACGAGACCAGTGATACAGCTGGTTTCTTGTTTCTTAGACCGACCCAAAGCGCCCGATGTATTCAGTTAAGCCACAAAGAATGAGTATCTTACCATCAGACAGTTCGCTAGCATGAACAACAGTACCTGACAAGTTTCCCGAAACATTAAAAAACATGCCGCTGACTGTCCACACGTGAGCGCACGTACATCGCACGGTCGCTGGCCATTTCGCGGTAGAAGGTCACCGTTCTTTGAACATCCTCTCTCCTGGTAGTCTAACTGCAAGAGGCAGCCCCTTCTCTAGCAGCCAGTGTGATTTGCGGGTGCCACTCCTCGCGATTCCTTTCCTAGGGCACTGCTGCAGCTCTTAGTGTGAAACATGAATCGGATCTCAGAAGGCCATGTTATTGGCAAACATAACCCCTCTGCGATATACGCACATTTTCATGCACAGTTGTCGAACAAGTTCCGAGAGGTCATCGCTTTGAACAGTTTCTCCCTGTTATTTATCGTCTCTGGGTATGACATATCGCAAGAATTCATATTTTGTAATTAATTACTACTGTGCCAACAGTGATGTTTGTCGTCGTTTACGATGCTAAATCGAGTGTGGTTTTGTCCGTTATTCAAGGAACACTGACAAGCTAAAATAAAACGCCGGGCGTTATACGATTAATAGATTGCTTATATTATCCTGACCTGACCTTGTAGATCCTCCATGAGATATCAAACGGTATTTTCTTGTATCTATGTACTGAGTTAGCTACACCTTGGTATATCTGTCCTAACTTCCATCTGCACACCCTTCTAAGTGCCTAATTACCAACCCATATACCTTTGCACTAAATTCTGTCTACCTCCCGAAAAAATCCCCACCCCTACATACTTTCACACAATATATGCCAACCTCTCTTCGTCTCATACTTCTTCCTTAAGTAACTGTTAACCTCTCTGGACCGGAACTGTAGATCTTGCTTTGAACGATGCTTGCAGGCTGGTTACAGGGTGCTTAAAACGTACGCCTGTTGAGAACATCTCCTGTCCTGACGGTATCCCTCCTCCAAATATTCGTGGAGAAGTTGCCGCCAATCAGGAACAACTGAAGGCTGAGAACGTTGAAGCTCACCGGCTGTTTGCCCAGGAACTAACTCAGCCTAGGCTAAGACCAAGAGAAAGTGTCGTTCGAAGAGCAGAACATTTTAAATTCCCTCCAGATGAGACGAGACTTTTTCAATGGAAATCAGTACAAGATTGGGTGGAAAAGCGAGAAAATCTTCCGGCCGGTTAAAACGAGAATTAGTGTTTTTGGAAGTCCCCCAAACCGCTCAACAACTGGTGTCTGTAGGGTGACGTCGTCCTTTAAACTATGGAGTTCCACATCGGTTGATAAGAAGTGTGAGTGAGCAGAATAAGTAACAGGAACATCTGCGCCAGTGGCCCTTGTATCAATTGATCTGTACAACGCACTACCTCAGGGCTGCAAACTATACAGACCTAGGTGTGGCTCAGTTATGAACCAATGCTACCTTATTTGGCTTCCCAACCAACCATCTATTCTCTGTCTTTTCCTCCGCTGAGAATTTAACAGCCTTTCTTCTTCCCTACCAACCAATCTCTCTCTCTCTCTCTCTCTCTCTCTCTCTCTCTCTCTCTCTCTCTCTGCTCCCCCCCCCTCCCACCACCACCACCACCACCACCACCACCACCACCACCACTCCTCTGTCACCCTAAGACTGCAACAATTCGTTCAAAGCGAGTGATCATTATTAGGGAAAGGCATTGTCTGTGCAAAGTAACGGGATATCCACGACGGCGCGGTGCAAAGAGTGCGCAGTAGAAAGCTAGCAGCCATCGCCGTGGCCGCCTCTGCGTGGACTTTCTCCGCACTCCTTCACACTACGCCTGCCACTGTCTAACCAACAGTGTTGGCTGTTACTCCACCATCGGCAAACACGTGGTCTGTTATCGCATGAAGCTCAGTTCCCTGTAACTTCCACTGACAAGATTTACGAACTACCCAACTTGTGGAAGCACGCACAGAGTAAGCCTGAAAAAAAATGACTGCTGGTATGGTACTTTCTCAGCTGAGCGTGAAATACAACTCCCAGTACAGGAGTTTATTTTTATTTCTTTTTTTTTTAGGAAACTAACATCTGCAACTACATATGGCGATTGGTTATTTGATGTGCCGAACATGACTTTTCTTATCCCACATTTGATTTCTAGTTGATCGCAGAGCTTCCTTATGTTTTTAAGTCGCTGTTCCTGTTTGGATACTTTAACAACATACTGCGATGTATGTCCACACAGTATTTACAGGCTGCGTAAATACTGCTGGCACACATAATCAGGATTTTTTCTGCTCTGTGTATTCTCTCTTTCATGTGGCACTGTATTTAGACACTGGAGAAGCGATACCGACATGTCGCAGGAGTGCTAGCGTTCAAATACTTTGTCGCGATTTGATTTGCAGAGGCCTTGTAAAAGTGGTCTCAGCACTAAAAATTAGAGCCTAATCAAGCAACCTTCTTGTCTATGAGCCCAGCTAGCGAATTTAGATGCAATACGCTCAGAACAGTACTATCTAAACTGCAAGGCACATACACACGTCCTTCTTGGTCGGTGTCGAAAGTCAAACACTACTACTGAATGATGAACTTTCGGTCCAACTTTTAACTCCAGCAATGCTTTCCAGGCAAGGTCCTAATGGATGTGATCTGCAGTTATTTTCGTCAGTGAAGCGTCAAGGCAGTATCTGCGGGTCAGAACGTACAGATTTGTACAGTGCTAACCCGTCGTTCCTAGGTTACATGTGATCATGAAAAGTGCGCGAGACGAACTCTGTGACTTGTCCAGAATGACTCCGCACGAGCCGTAGTGCTTATTGTCTCCAGGCAAAGGGAGCACAACCAGTCAGCAGCGCGATACGGCATCACTCCACAGGACACTGTAGGAGAGGTCTGTGATTTAACCAGAGGGGTTGACGCATGGTGTGGTGGTCAGAAAATCTGCTTCACCACTTCTCTCTTTGTCCGACTTGACCAAATTCTGCTTATGACTTTATTTTTCCCACCAGCAAGAATACTTCCATTTCGAGTGCGTGAAACGTTCCTTGTCGTTGTCCTCTCGGAGCTTCCGCAGCGTGGGGCGAAGTCCAACTGGTGGTAGCGGTCAATGACCATGCCCTCTTTGCGGTGTGCGAGACATATCACAAGATTAATTGCTCCGCAGACTTCCCCAAAAACTTTTGTTGGTGGACACGGATTATTTCCATGCACTGCTACACAAGCCCTATCAAGCTAAATGGGGAGGGGGGACGGCAGCATAGTTTTGACCCGTGGGGGAGGATTAAAAGTCACTTGTACACCACTAAGTAACACCTTGTAGCAATCTAACTACTTTCAAAAACCCTCAGATCCAACCACTGGGGGCCGAACAGCACAATAACCCTGGGTTCGGTGTGAGGCGGCGTAGGGGTGAAGTGGACTGCGGTAGACGTCGTGGGGTTGTGGACCACTGCGGCTGCGGCGGGGACGGAGCCTCTCCGTCGTTTCTATGTCACCGGTGAACATACAATCCAACATACATTATAAGCCGCAGCAGGTCAGTTAACTATAAACAGAGTTGCGCTCTACCAAAGCTACTGCTCCGTCGTTTTGGTACGATACATAAATGACTTAGTAAGAGATAGGGTTACCGGTAGTCCTGGCAGCATTGATATAGAGGAGAAAAAAAAAGTATGAGAAACTGGGAAACGAGGACTTATTTCTTTTTCGTTTGTTTTGCACATAATTACAACCGCACATCGTTCAATGTTAGCCCACTGTGTATTCAATTTCCTTAAAAAAATATACACTGCATTTTGTAAGTAATAAACATTGGTTGCTCGCATAAGCTCTGCTCTTTCATATAATCAGAACAATTACTTTTGACGTAAAAACAGTTTACACGCCAAAACAAAACAAAATCTATATTAATACTGCAGTTTTTTGGATTCAATAGGACTTCGTCATGGTCAAAGGCAAAAGTTTGTTATTACTTCAAAATGGTTCAAATGGCTATGAGCACTATGGGACTTAACTTCTGAGGTCATCAGTCCCCTAGAACTTAGAACTACTTCAACTTAACTAACCTAAGGACATGACACACATCCATGTCCGAGGCAGGATTCGAACCTGCGACCGTAGCGGCCGCCCGGTTGCTGTTATTACTGGTAAGTGCGAACGTTGTTTATGAATAACAGAACAAATGTTTTGTATAACCTCCACGAAGTATTGAAGCGATGTTTGATACGTTTTTGCCTTTATTTTTTCTAATTTTACCGTTTTCAGAAAATTGCGTTTTCTAGCGCTACATGATAAATTTGTGATTTTTTTATTTTCGCTACAACATCCTGTTTCACGTTACACATTAACAATTTTCGAATAAAGCCTGAGTTAAACAATGACAATTTCAATTTAACTGTAAATATTGTTTATTTTTAAGTAAGAGACTGGAGAATAATTACGTAGAACAAAGATGTTGCGTAGCTTAAGCGGCCCTTAATATATCTTTTTTTTTTTTTTTTAGATAGCTTACCGCTTCCTATTTCTATGGGGATCTATTAAGACACGCATCACACACGGAAGCAAAGCTATCAACAGCTACAAATAGGTATACAACACCTAAAGTGCACGTAACGCGGTTACGAACTTAACTGGACAAAGCTACTAAGGCAACTGCCGCATTCTACGTTTAGCTTGTGACAGCCTACGGTAGTTTTACAACACTAGCCATAAATATTACAGCTGGCCCATTATCTCCAGCCGCGCGGGATTGTCCGAGAGGTCTAGGGGGGCTACAGTCATGGACTGTGCGGCTGATCCCGGCGGAGGTTCGAGTCCTCCGTCGGGCATAGGTGTGTGTGTGTTTGTCCTTACGATAATTTCGGTTAAGTAGTGTGTAAGCTTAGGGACCGATGACCTTAGCAGTTAAGTCCCATAAGATTTCACACACATTTAAACATTTTGAACATTATCTCCAGTCTGAAGAATTATCCCCGTCCCCTGAAACAGGAAAAGCAGCGCTTGGGTTCACAGTAACGACCACCAATAGCCGACAGTCGCGGTCAGGAACAGCTATCTCTGAAGACCACTCCGCGTATGGAGGTGTGCAGATGCACTTTCTGGTATCGCGACCTGGCGACTCTGGAAGCCCGGCGGAGAGCACAGTCGCGGCGCCAGACACCATTTCGACGCCAGCCATCTGGCACTCACAGCCATCCTTCAAGTTTCGCCGCACGCTGACAGCAGACTCAGTGGTATATTCGCTTCGCTATTGTCTCGTTGTCGTAACGCAGTGTCGGTTCTTGGTCTATGTTTTCGCTAGATCTCGGGTTTACTCGTACTGCGTTAACAACCGGAAGTACCAGCAGCACTGGGGATGGGCCGCCGCAGCTCGGACTACCGTAGACTCGCAGAGGTGGCGTCCCAGCTTTCGGAGAGTGCCAATCACGAACGGTGGGCTAGCCGGGCGCTTCGCAGCCGGGACCGGCGCACGGCGCGCGCTGTTTATTAATTATGGCGGCGGCGTTTAAAATGCAAAGCGGCGCCCGTGGCGCAGATAATGCCGTCCGCCGGGGCCGGCGGCTATCGCGGCGCAGCGCCTGCTCAGATATTTATGACGCTCCCGATCCGGGCACGTCTGGTGCGGCAAATTCTGAGCCGCCGCGCTAGCAGAATTACGACGCGGCGTTAAGGGGCGGCGCGGGTCGGAAAATAGAAAGCAAAAACGCCGAGAACACGGGCGACAGGCCGGTGCTACAGGGGGGCACGGCTGCGACACTACCCTGCAGTTCACACCCAAGTGCCTGGCAGAGGGTTTACAGAACCGCTTTCAGGTCACTTCTCGACAGTTTCACTGTGGAACAGCTCGTGCAAAAATTGAACACCTAAATATTTGCGTCCCCCCCCCCCCCCATGAACCACGGACCTTGCCGTTGGTGGGGAGGCTTGCGTGTCTCAACGACACAGATAGCCGTACCGTAGGTGCAACCACAACGGAGGGGTATCTGTTGAGAGGCCAGACAAACGTATGGTTCCTGAAGAGGGGCATCAGACTTTTCAGTAGTTGCAGGGGCAACAGTCTGGATGATTGACTGATCTGGCCTTGTAACACTAACCAAAATGACCTTGCTGTGCTGGTACTGCGAACGGCTGAAAGCAAGGGGAAACTACAGCCGTAATTTTTCCCGAGGGCATGCAGCTTTACTGTATGAATGGAGAGCTGCACCAAACCAGTCTAAGGACTGAAGACCACAACAACAGCAAATATTTGGGTGATATCTGTGATTTATGTTATGTTATGTAATTTATTCATCAGCTCACGTTGCCCTTTTCTCACCATTTTCTGCGAACTATTCCATATTTATAGGTTTCCGCGAAGCATTCGACACGGTGCCACTCTATCGAGTGTTAACGACGGCAGAGCATATGGAATACGTTCCCAGATATGCGACTGGCTCGATGACTTCTTAAGTAATAGAAACGAGTACGCTGTCAAAAAATGTTCAAATGTGTGTGAAATCTTATGGGACTTAACTGCTAAGGTCATCGGTCCCTAAGCTTAGACACTACTTCACCTAAATTATCGTAAGGACAAATACACACACCCATGCCCGAGGCAGGACTCGAACCTCCGCCGGGAGCAGCCGCACAGTCCATGACTGCAGCGCCCTCCAAGGCGAATGTCTGTCGTAGACATGGCAGTTGCGGAGGAGGGGGAGGGGGGTGGTAACAATCTGAGGTCGTTTGCTTATGATATACGGAAAAGTGTCGAGGATGAGCGTGACTATAGGAGGATACAAGGTAACTTACACAAATGTTCTGGTTGGTGTTACCTCACAAAAATCTTCGTTACTCGAACTACTGCAGTACAGCGAGCGCCATTACTGCCAGCTAAATAAAAGGTTCTAACTACTGAAGGCGCTAACTACTGATAGACATAGTTAGCAAACAGATCAGACTGAGAGCAAGGGTTCTGACTTTTATTTCAGTAGCCGTAGTATGCTTTTGGATCGGAGGTATGTTGTATCCGTCGGATATACACACACACACACCGCTCGATAACACTCTTTCTGGTTTTCAAAAGTCATAGTCAGGATGACGTCCTCAAGCTCTTCCTCCTTTTCATTCCAAACTCGATACTCCAAAACAAACTTTCAACGCTACAAAAGGACCAAAATGGGCAACAGGGTACAATTATACAATTACACAACTCACATCTCTATCGGAATGAAATGCAATGTTACAACAGCTGTTGATAAGGCCCAGACCGTGACAGTAATGAAGGACTGTCGCCTTCGTCGTAAACAAATGACTATGGAACACTCAGGCCCAATAAATGTTTCCTTCTTTATTTGTGTCCTGTACGATCTAATAAGGCTCAGAAGAATCTATAGGAAACCTCGAAAAATTTTAGAAAGCGTAATCAGTAGCTCTGTCAAAAGCGACGGAAACTAAATGTGTTAATGTGCTGAAAACTGGTGGGAAACAAAAAATTGCAGACCTGTCACTTTTTCCGTGGATACGTTTAAACTGCGATTTTAATTGTTTACGGGGCCCGACACAGCAGTCGCTGCCTCAAGTTGCACTTTGCCTGCCTGCCGTAGTTTTGGATCATTATTAAGGAATCATCATGTCTGTTGGGGCACAGCGAACAGTGACAACGAGCAGCGAAAGCATATGTCTGCATGCCGCAGCCGCGTGGCCCAAGCGGAAACAGGGTAGTGAATGCAAATGGCATGCGCATAGCATTATAACGCAATTCCATAACTAGCGCTCTCAAAAACAAACAACGTATCGGGTTCATACGACGATCCACAAAGCACCATATGTGATTCTCATATTGCCTTATATGATACCTGTCTGCTGCTGACATGAGAGCAGGTAATCAGCAAATATATATAATATTTTTACGCTACTCTAGGGCGAAATTATCGTGCGTAATTGCGACAGTATTTTAGCGCAGTCGTTGCCAGTCATTCCAGATAGCCTGCAAATACAATTTGTTGACGTTTTGTCTCTGACTTTAGCCTTCTGCCGGATGCATTTCAATATTTCGTTGTTGTAAGAACTTTATCCTTTAGGCAGTATTGTGACTTTCTGGAGAATAAAAATCTCCTCTATAAAAAGTCAAAGAATTCAAGACACAGAGATCTTGCGAAACACGTCTTCTCTTTTTGTCCATGAAATCCAGAGCGTCGTAGACTTAAGGCACCCAGGTTGCAGAAGGCATTCGATTACAAGAACGTATTGTCGTTTTGTGACCACAATATGAGCTTCTCGAATTATCGAAGCAGATCTGTCGCTCTTAACGGAACAAAGTAGACGGACATGAAGCTAGGTCCACCAGTACCCCTCAACAGTGTTACAGGGCCGCTGCCGCTTACAGTTTATTTATAGTATGTAAATGGTTTGGTGAATAACGTAGGATGGTCTGTTAGGCGATTTGCAGCGGTGCTCTTTTCAGTAAGAAGGTTGCAACGTCACAGTACTATAGTGAAGTACAGAAATGTGCAGGGAGTGGCTGCTGACGCTGCGTACACATAGACAGAGAATTAGGGTACTGTAATATTACAGGATTTCAGAACAATCACTGGAAGCAATTACTTCCATAAAATACCTAGTACTGTACGTACGGAGCGATTTGAAATGGAACAATAAAGTAAAATTTATCTCGGTTGAGACATATACTACACTGAGATTAATTAGAACAATCCTAAGGAAATTTAGTCCATCAAAAAAGGAACTAGCTTATGACCAATACTTGAATACTGCTCGTCAGACTGGGATCCATTCCGAATAGGATTGGTAGGGGAAATGGATATGATCAGAAGAACAGCAAGTTTCGTTACACATTCATTTAGTAAGTCTGGCAGTGTCACGGAGTTGCTCCTGCATCACTGCGAGGTTTACCTTTAAAATTCAAAGAGCGTATCTTTCTCGAAGAGTCGACCAATTCCTACGTATATCTCGCGGAAAGACCACATAGGAAAAAATTAGAAAGATTCGAGCCCACACAGAGGATTACCACCAATCTTATTTCCCGCGAACCATTCACAACTGGAACAGAGGAAGTGATACTGATGCACAAATTACCCTCCGCCACACACCGGAAGGGGGCTATTGAACTGTACATGTTGATGCAGACTCTAAGAATCTTGGGGATTTGTACTTCATGCACGGAGGAAGTGGCTTACGAAGCACTCGTTCGACTGGGGGTGGAGTTCTGCTCATCGGTCTAGGACGGTCTTTATCAGGCTGAATTAGAAAAATAAATACAATGGTTTCAAAGAAGAGTGGCTTTTTCCATCACGGGATCTTTTAACAAGCGCGAGATCGTTACTGCGATATTCAACGACCTGCAATGGCAGAAGCTAGAAGTGGCGTTGTGAATCATGGAGATATTTGCTGTTTGAATTCCGAGAGTGTACGTTGCACCAGTGTCGCGAAATAATGAGACATATATATATGTATCTCAGATGGACGTTTATGTACCGCTGTTCTCCCAACGCACTAATAGTGTCACCAACTGCGACATGGTCGCGTATACAGTGATCCAATACTGTCAAATGTTTTTTTTTATTTCAGTCTTTGATCACAATATAAATTCTTTAGACGATGACCGGTTTCAGTCCGTAATGACCATCCTCAGATTTTTTTTAGGACATGGTGTAAAAAAGATCTGAGGATGGTCAGACTGACTGAAACCGGTCATCGTCTAAAGAATTCATATTGTGATCAAAGACTGAAATATATAAAAAAAAAATTTGCAGTAATAGTGACTGTAACATGGAAAGTGGTACAAGAAATATCCTCTGCCACCTACCGTTGGCTTCAGGAGTACACATGGAGATCTTTTACCAAACTTATCAATTACACGGAAGGTGCTCTTCATTCCTTTCTAGGCAGTGTAGTGTCCGCAGCTCGTGGTCGTGCGGTAGCGTTCTCGCTTCCCGCGCCCGGGTTCCCGGGTTCGATTCCCGGCGGGGTCAGGGATTTTCTCTACCTCGTGATGACTGGGTGTTGTGTGATGTCCTTAGGTTAGTTAGGTTTACGTAGTTCTAAGTTCTAAGGGACTGATGGCCATAGATGTTAAGCCCCATAGTGCTCAGAGCCATTTGAACCATTTTTGAAGGCAGTGTAGTGCCAAGTAAATTACGCTGAAACTGAATTTTGGATCATCCACGCCAACAGCAGCTGCAGGCGCCATGGTATGGTCCGCATAAACGCTGTCCATAGTTAGTTCAAAACGACTTGCCGACTTTAACACGGGTCGGCATTAGCGGAAAAAGCTTTTCAAGCGCACACCGAGTTTCAACGTGCGCACAATTACTATCTCTGCGCTAGGAGGAACGTCCAATAATGTTGGTGGGTCGACCGCAGTAGTTATCGCCGCCCCGGCGGTAGTTCAGAGTGCGAGGCGAGCTTATTAGCGGAATTTGCACACAATGCCGGCGCCAGGTCAAAGTTCCGCGCTACGCCGCAGAGCACCGAGTATCGGTTCGGATACCGGCGCCCAGCGACCGTCGCACGGCCGTAATCTCATCCAGTCAACGACCCCTGACCCGAGCGCGACAAACAAGCCTCCAGGACACTTCCTCTCATCACCGCCAGAGCCCCATCAGATTTAAAGTACACAGTGCGCTCCGATCCCGCGGCCGTACTTTGATTCGTCGCTTACCACTTGCATTACGAAGCTAGTGAACTGAAAAGAGGCATCAGGGGAGGTAAAAATTAAAACAACGCGCCTACTCATCACCGATTTTACTTATGTTATAAGCAGGGCTTAGTCGGAAACAAAAAAAAGAGAGAACTGGGAGCTCCAGATGGCCAAAGATTTAGAACAAATATTTTTCACGTGTGTCGAGCTTCTTGTGCTAGCATGGTTTCTAGACAGCGGTTTCCACAGCGGAATGAGAACAGAACGGTATTCAGAGTGTTGTGGGCTCGTGTGCCTACGCGAAAACTTTATGTGCAATTTTTCATTTACCTACACTGCAAATTAACCGAAATAATGGCTCTAAGCACTATGGGACGTAACATCTGAGGTCATCAGTCCAATGGACTTAGAACCTACTTAAACCTAAATAACCTAAGGACATCACGCACAGCCATGCCAGAGGGAGGATTTGAACCTCCGACGGTAGCAGCAGCGCAGTTCCGGACTGAAGCCTCTAGAACCGCTCGGCCACAGCTGTCGGCTAACCGAAATAATGCTCAATATGTTGTATTTATGAATATTTTCGTAGATGGCATGAAAAGTAAAAGCGAAGGGAAGTTTGGTGGATGACAGAGTCAAAATATAAAAATTATGTTATTTCAGCAAAATCTGGCGAACATAAAACAAACTTAAGCAGAATTTGGAAATTTGTGGTAAGACCTAAGCTTACACACTACTTAATCTAACTTAAACTAACTTACCCTAAGTACAACACACACACACACACACACACACACACACACACACACACACACACACACACACACACACCTATGCCCGAGGGAGGACTCGAACCTGTGACGGGGGCAGGGGGGGGGGGAGCCGCGAAACAAAATTTATTCGATGTGATGGAGGGCAGCATGCATAAGAACAAATTTGTTACGGCAATTGACTTGTGGGGAGGACAAACAAATCCACAACCATACGGAGAGATTGCCGTCATGTAGCATTCAAGCAATTCCCCCCCACCCCGCCATATGCACTTGCTAGTGCAACCTCATCATGTCTCTTTTTCTCGTCAGGTAATGAACTTGATCAAAAAGCTTGAAAACTGTTCTTTTATCGTTGAGAGATAAGAAGGAATCACATGCCGAGAAAACTCCATCAAAACACATTCCATTGCAAATTTTAGGTAAAATAATGCGATACGCGTGGTTTGCTGCGACTCTGACAGGAGTACCACGATTGTGTCAGCGGTGGAGCGTCAAATGACAGCCAGTTCTACGCTATCTACAGTATTCGAAAGCTACGAGAGAACTCTTTTAACCCTTCCAGCTCCAGTGATTTCTACTGCAACCCACCATTTTATGTATTATGTTTCGAAATACCAGTGCCTTAAGCCTGAAACTACCGATGCTACGAAGGCCATGATTCAGGGTTTACGGAGCATAGATGGTTTCATGCTAAAGGCACTGATGCTTAAAAACGATATGAGTAAAATGGTGGGTTGCGGTACAAACCACTTGGGCTGAAAAGCTTAAGGGGATGACCAACATTTTGTTCGGAGAACTTGTCTTGTTCAAATGAATATTATAGTGTGATGTGAATTTAGTCTAAATGAATGATATTTCGAGAACCAACAGCAACCTGTCGCACTGAAATCTTTCCGGGTTATTAAAACAGTAATAGCGGTGTCTCGAAATGTTTCGCAGTGAACTTGCCAGTACGTCGCATCAGTTCTACTCTGCTTTTCGGGTGATAACCCGAGTAGATTTGTCTACTGACATTCGCATTCTAAGAACTTTTTTTTCTTTCTGAATGTGTGTCCATCCGTTCGTAGCCTTCGTGTGTAAGATAAAGGAAACGGTTACGCTCATAGAATATTAGATAATAAAGAACGTGTATTAGTACTGCTGAAAAATACACACGGTTTGAACCCGCTATTAAAATAAACAGGAATCGTATTGTTCAGGTTGACTGTCCCAACATACATTTCTTATGAAAGGAAACAACGTATTAAATATGTTGATCGTGTTAGGACAGCAACCAGCCACAAATGTACTTTCAGTTCCTTTATTCAAAGGGTACCGTCACCGGTTTCGAATCGTTGTGATTCATCTTCAGACGATTTACACGCTTTCTGTATGACATGTGATGTGTTTTTTACAGATTAATTGTCGTGAAATGTCGGTTTTGGATTGTTTTCATAACATTCGTCCAACAGATGTGAATACATTCGCACTGCATTATTATTGCTGCACACGTAAATTTTTCTCACCGAACACTTCAGATTTGTCACCGAGAAGATGTGTGGACAAATCTAAAGTGTTCAGTGAGAAAAATTTACGTGTGCAGCAATAAGAATGCAGTGTGGATGTATTCACATTTGTTGGACGAATGTTATGAAAACGAACACTCCAAACCGACATTTCACGACAATCTGTAAAAAAACACACCACATGTCATAAGGAAAGCGTGTAAACCGTCTGAAGATGAATCACAACGATTCTAAACCGGTAACGGTACCCTTTGAATAAAGGAACTGAAAGTAAATTAGTGGCTGGTTGCTGTCCCAACACCACCAACATTTGTCTTCAAATAACAGCCACGGTCTCCATCATGTCGTCATATGACAAAACTGCATACGTATTACATATATTTAAGACGTAAAATATTCCATAAACTGTAACGAACGATTAGGCACTGGGAAGAATTCCCTCCATTGATGTATTATACGGATAAATATAGAAGCTTGAGATGCAGTATCGCCCTTATTTTCCCCACAATGAATTGCTGTACTCCAAAAGAAACGAAGTACACTGACGAAGAGCCTTGCAGTAGTCAGACACCATTTAGCTTTTGCAATGCTTTGACGGAAGACTATGGGGATGGCGTCTACACAGAGTGAAGACGAAGTGAATGCGCACTCACCTCCTGTTCCCAGCACCTTGAGCAGCTCGAAGTGCGACATGTCCACGCGGCCTGTCGTGCCCGTTAGGTTCACTGAAACAAAAGAAACAGCAGAATCAAATTAGGCGTCGTATTGCACTGGACGGGGAAGCTCAGCACTATCCAGCTTCACACGTGTCATTTATGAGATCACTGTTCCCAAACAATAATCAGAATCATCTTAATTACAAGCAAAGGAGAGCTACTTCTCTCAATAAATTGATCGTATCACTGACATTTCAAAACTTGTGCACAGTAAGGGGATACTAGCCAGTGTGCCTTAATGTCAGCATTTCAAATTTAAAACGTCGTTTTTGTTGTGACCCTACTTGGGGATCAAAGAGCCCCTACGGAATGGAATTTCTGTTCTGTTCAGGAACCCTCTTTCGTGCGCAGTTGGGTTCTTAGTGTACCCATCGCCAGAGTTTCTCTAGGTAGGAGAAACTGTGTCCAGGTGGGAGTTACTTCCGTCCAGAAAACAGATTAACCGTCGTCGTCAGGACTTCAGGGTTGGTGAGAATTATTTTCCTCGGCAGTCCCTGAACAACTATTGTGTGGCCCTTATCTCCTAAGGTGTGATCGGAACGAAGGAAAATTGTATTGAAACTATGAGGAATTCGATCATTATAATAATGGCAACAATAATAAGCTACAGAAGTGGCAATCGATCGATCTGTCGTGACAGCGACAGCTATCTACCGTTCGGTCTTGAGAACGGTGGTAATATATACAACGACCATGACACCAAGGTAATAATTTGATCGATAGTGGCATCGCCGGAAACCCATCAATCTGCAGTAACTTCTACGGTTATGATGGATCAATCGATACATCGACTGATCGATAGATCATTCTAACCGATCCACCTATATATCCATCTATATACTATTACACTTGTCTTAGTCGATAAATCCAATGATAGGTTAAGGTAACCGGTTTAGCGATCAATCGATTTAAAGGCGACACCTCGTTCCATAGATTGCGATGGCGACCATGATCGTACGATTCGTGACTAAGGTGACTGATTTATCTTAATGAAGAAGGCTAAGTATCGATCGCAACAATCACATGCGATCAGTCGTAATGACGGTGTGAGTCTATCGATATCTTGAGGGAACGACAGCAATTAGTTCACCAGTTGAGGCAATGACGGCGCTCAATCCATCACTTGAAAACAACAACAACAGCAACAACAACAACTCACCGATCAACCGAGGCAATGATGGCAACCAATCGACCAACCGAGGCAACGACGGCAATCAATAGTGACATCGATGGCAGTATTAATTTAAAAAATTACGAGAAAGTGAAAGCAGAGTACCATGTAAGTAACCTGAAGGCTGCACATAACAAGCTCTCTTTGAGAATTCTTCCATTGTAATACTATGCATACGATCTCGGGACAGCAGCAATGTTGCCGTATTGCTTTCTCCATGCCCAGATGTCAAAGGCTAAAATATTTTGATTGTTCTGTTACATATTCCAGTAGCGAAGTGATACTTGCAATGGGACTGAATAAACAGATAAGCAGGTAGAAAGTTAAGAATGACGATTATGTACACAGACGACTTGTTTCATTTCAAAGCCTGCACAGTCCATGGAGCAGTGTGACTACTAGCGACACTTGTGAAGCGATAGAGTCTGACACTCCCATTCGTACATATCTCTGTGACGAGGATATCAGAAAAAAATTCGGGACAGAACAGTGCCTACAGACACGTGTCCCAAGCGTGGGATGGACGCCGGGCGGCCGGCGGCAGCATTCCGCCCCCGCGGTAATTTACGAGTCCGCCCCCGACACGCACAGTCGCGCATAATTACTCGGCGGCCGGCCGCCTCCCCAGAACAACCGGGAAAAAGCGGACGCGCGCTCGCAGCCCCTGAGTTCCGTCCCCAGTGTACGCAACCGGCGCCTCCGGCGTCTCAATAAAACACGGACCTTTTAGCGAACGGTTTGCCGTCAGCTGTCCCCACCCCTCTCTCTCAGCCCTCAGCCGCCAACACACAATGTACGACCCACACCAGCCGTCGCAGGAGCAAGTGGATGTAACTCCTTTCAACACAAAAGAAAAGAATGACATCTCTATATTCCGAGCAGCATTCACAGAAGAGCTCCGACTTTCAAATGGTTGTTAGAAGGTCAGATTAAACACGAGAGATATTACTGTCCAAGGATGTGGTTGTTTACTTCTACCCTTGTACAACTGACTACTTTCCTAGATAAACGTTTGCCTTTTTAAGCATATGTTGGGGTTAAGATTCATACACGAAACGGAGAAGACTCAAAGAAGAACAGCGCGTTTCGTCACGGGTTCGTTTAATATGAGCGAAGAAATCACAATATGCTCATCTACCTCCGGCGGCAGACGCTACAAGAGAGTATGTACCACTGAAACTCACAGATTGTACGTTCTCACGAGAATGAATAAGCAGTACTTTGCTTCCTTCCTCGCAGGCATGCAGAAAGTCCTCCCTTCTCACGTATCTATGGCGACTGCAACAAGAGAAGAGGAAGATACAGTAGCACTGTATAGTACCCTTCCCATCACACACCGTAAGGTGTAAGTATTTCAGATTGAATATTAAATTTAGTAACAAATGTCATTTGAGTTGAAGCGACGAAGTAATTGCAGATGAACATTTTTTTTTCCTACCCAAACGCTGTAAAACTGAAAGCAGAACTTCAATTTATCGGGATTGTTACAATCAGCTATTCATACGGCGTCAATATCAGTCCTTTTACATAATTTTTACAAATCATACCCTTCTTCCAATAATTCCCAACCGCACCAGAACCCCGAACCGCACGAGAAATGTTACGAGCAGTTATTCATTAGATGGTCGTGTTTTTCATGGAGGGACTTGCACCCATTGTTATTTTGGGTGGCACTATCACAGCACAGACCTACACTGATGTTTTAAGCACCTTGTTACTTCTCAGTGTTGAAGAGCAATTCGGGGATGGTGATAGCATCTTTCAACACGATCGAGCACGGCCTGTAGCGGAGTGGTAACACAATAACATCCCTGTAATGGACTGGCCTGCATCCTATGTAACACCTTTGGGATGGTTTGGAACGCACACTTCGTGCCAGTCCTCACCGACCGACTCGATACCTCTTCTCAGTGCAGCACTCCTTGAAGAATGCGCTGCCATTCCCCAAGAAACCTTCCAGCACCAGATTGAAGGTATGCCTGCGAGAGCAGAAGCTGTCATCAAGGCTTAGGGTGGGCCAACACCATATTGATTCCACCATTACCGATGGAGAGTGCCACGAACTTTTAAGTCATTTTCAGCCAGGTGTCGGGATACTTTTGATCACATAGTGCATATAAGGTCCCCTTTACAGGTGGACCACTCTTTTCCTAAAATTCTCCCAATAAAGCGAAGTCTACCATTTGCCTTCCCTACCACAATCCTAACATGCTCGTTGCATTTCATATCGTTTTGCACCGTAACGCCAGTCTGAAACCGAGCGACCGCTACGGTCGCAGGTTCGAATCCTGCCTCGGGCATGGATGCGTGTGATGTCCTTAGGTTAGTTAGGTTTAATTAGTTCTAAGTTCTAGGCGACTGATGACCTCAGAAGTTAAGTGCCATAGTGCTCAGAGCCATTTGAGCCATTTTGCACCGTAACTCCCTGATATTTAAACGACGTGACTGTGCCAAGCGGAACACTTAATGCTGTATCCGACCATTTCGGTTTATTTTCCTGCTCATTCGCATTAATTGACATTTTTCTACATTTCGAGCTAGCTGCCATTCATCACACTAACCAGAGATTTTGTGGAGGTCACCTTATATCTTCCTATAGTCACTCATCTTAGACACCTTTCCGTACACCATAGCATGATCAGCGAACGACCGCTGATTTGTGCGCACCCTCTCTTCCCAATCACTTACGTACATAGAGAAAAACGGCGGTCCTTTCACACTTCCCTGGGGCCCTCCTGAGGATACCCTTGTCTCTGAAGAACCACTCGTCGTCGAGGACAACATACTGTGTTACACCGGTGGGCGAGTATTCGTGCCTACAAGGAGCCAGACGTACAGCAGAGACGAGCAGCATGACAACACGGTTCAACGCATAATACGCAGCACTTGCTGAATGCTCGCTTCGGCGGGGCGCTGCAGATGCGCCCCGAGTACACAGAGGTGCTGCTGTTAAGTGGAGGCCGCCACCATCGGCCGGCGGCGGGGATTTGTTTGCCGAGACGAGCGCGCGGTTTGTTGCCTTTCCGCAGACTCCTGCACGTCTCGACGCCGGCCCTCTGGCAACAAAAACACACTCGCGCTGCGCAGCGCGGCGCCCCGCCCCAGTCCTTGACCTGCGGCAACCGGCAGTGACGCCTCGTAATCGCATCACCGCGGAGACCTTGCCGATTCCACGCGCCCGTACACTGTCCGAAGTTCGCGTAGGCTGCAGAAGCAGAGCACAAGGTCCCGCGGAGGTGGTGATAAGCACTGTTTATCTCACCAGCGGTCTTATTTTCGGGGGTAAATATTTTTTCGTACAAACTGAAGGCCACTGCTGAACTGGCAAAGACAAATAAACGTCAGTTTTTAAGTTAATGTCGTGACCCCGGAATCAACAAGAGCGTTTTATACAACGACATCAACTACTATTACTTTTGGTAGGCCTACAACTCAATAACTGTAAAAACGCTTTGTCTCAGAAAAATATGTTCCCTTCATCAGAAATGTATTGGCATTGGATATTTAAGCACGGGCTACATCAAAAGAATAAAAATTAAAATAGTGTACGTTCACTGACAACTCGTTTACATTTCCCAAATTCTATCCTTGTGCATTTCACTCGTCAGTTGAGCTTCGATAATTTGCAGTCATTATCAGATGAGCTGCCATGGTACTTCAGATAAAATAAAACGTTTCTTTCATGGGGCGTCTTCAGTGATTTCCGTTAGTCCTCCTGTAAGCACGAAATGTCATCGCGACCATTTAACACTTTCAGTAGCAGTGGTTTCTGTCTGAAACAAACATTTATTAATTTTTTTTTAGGTACCTACGCCTTTCGCATGAAACCACCGATGGTACTGCACGACCGAGACATCTAGTGGTACGCCGATGTACATCTACGAATGTCGAGCGTTTTAGAAGTCACAGCGTTCAAAGCAACATTCGGCGCGGATATTGTCCTGCGTATTGAAGGAAACTGACTTTTTTATAGTGATCACCTTGATGGTATTATTAACAGTGAAAATAAGTACATCTGAAGTTATTGTAATGTTAATTGGAGTTTGTATTAGTGCTGTTATGAGTGTTTTATAAATGATACCATTGGAAAATTACGCACTTTTCACATAAATTTCTTATATTTGAAGTCATTTTTGCATGTTATTTCGGACTTTTTTTGTTCTAGGCTTTGTGATTTTGTTTCAGTTTCGAGATGTGGGACACTGAGAAAAATGCGAAACTGGTTTCAAGTATATCTCGTGATATGCCGGTGGTTTATTGGTTGGTTCCTTGGTTTATTGGGGAGGGGAGGGGGCGGCGATAGGAGACCAAACAGCAAGGTCAGCGGTCCCATGATCTAGGATGGCAGAAATCAGAAGAGGAGGAACACAAACAGCACAGTCCAGTCATGGGGAAGGGATAACGTGCAAACAAAGAGAGAAAAGGTCGGGGCAGAGGGAAGAGGAAAGAACAGCAGGGGGTTGGGTGGAAATGGGGAGAGCAGGGATGTCCCAGAAACGCTACGCACGGTGGGTCACCAGCACCGCCACCGACCCATTCTGACAGCCACATCGTACCATTATCACGACACAATGGGGACAACGCCAGGGGAAGAAGACAAGGGAACTGGAAACAAAACAGCACAACAGATCACACAAAATGTAGGGAAAAGGCGGGGAGAGCCTGGCCGGTGTGGAGGCAAGGTCAAGGTCTCCATAACCAACACCTACACTAACTGAGGGACTCAAATTCCAGAGGAAAATTCGAGGACTTATATGTCACCGTACAAGCCACTTTTACGAAGAAAACTAAGTCCAGATATAACCACGCGAGGGTCGTCCTCTAACACCCGAGACAAGGAATGTGGGAAGGCATATTCAATGCGAAGGTCGAAATGGCGCTGTCAATCCAACAAAATATCGATCATCGCGAGCAAGGAGTGTGATGAGAACAGTATGTTCCGGTGGTTCCGACGTAAACTCCCAGCTTTAAAACAGTTGATTGTTTAATTTTTGCCAGTTTCTTCTTTTACTCGTTATTTACCATGACGATAAGTGTCACTTTTGTTGTAATCTTAAAATTAATTTAGTTACATTATTGGGACTTACAGGGTTAGGAGAGAAATGAGGGCTTTCCTCATTACCTTGTAGCCAATCAGTTGCCAGGCTTGTGAATGGACGGCGTTCAAAGGAGCTTTACACTTAGGATTGTTGACGTATTACCGAACATGGAAGTATCCCTGAGAGAGAGAGAGTGCGAAGCGGTTTACAGTAGTTAAGTAACGCTATCGTCATTCCTGAAAACTTGTGTGACCAGGAAGGAAAGTGGATACAAGGCAGAAGAAGTAGTCAGAGCAAACGTATCATCAGTTGAAAGGAAGAGAAGGAATGGAGAAAGAGTTAGAGGTGTACTGTGCGGAACACACACGAAGTGCATTTGGGCAACTAATGGAAAATTAAATTAGGATGGCTGAATAGGGACTTGAACAAAGCTTATCCCGAAAGAGAAATCTAGTATTTTAACCAGTATGACGTCTGCGGTGTGATGATGATTTCAGCTTGCAATGTGCAAAAATTGATTTAAAGTTCCAGCTGACTGGGGTATTTTCGTACATAAGTGGACAGTTAAATTCCGAAAATTCCGAGCATATATATATATATATGCACTTTTTCTTTTCCACAGTTTCAGAATACAGTGCCATACTGATCGCATTCATTGTAGTGTTCCCATTTCTCTAAATCCGTATTAATTCAAATGGCTCTGAGCACTATGCGACTTAACTTCTGAGGTCATCAGTCGCCTAGAAGTTAGAACTAATTAAACCTAACTAACCTAAAGACATCACACACATCCATTCCCGAGGCAGGATTCGAACCTGCGACTGTAGCGGTCGCTCGGCTCCAGACTGTAGCGCCTAGAACCGCACGGCTACTCCGGCCGGCCCGTATTAAATCCTATTCACCTCCGTAACCAAGTCGCTAAATGTTAATAACCTCTGTGTGACTGCACCAACATCGTATTAATCCCGTGTTATAGAACTCTACAGATCATAGGAGAAGGAATGTTCGTCAATACATCCTGCGAATACTTATGGAAACGGAACGAACTAATGACCAGTTGCGTATCACTGTGCAACCTAATAGTGAAATCGTTATTGAGAAGCGTGTAACTGGAGGCCAGTACGTTGTTTGGACACAGAAAGTGCCCCTCTGTGTAGCCGCACGCCCAGCTACAGGCGGCTTCACAGGTATTTCGAACTGGTAGCCGACAGTAGCGCACGGTGCGGCGGGGGCGGAGTCCCGCACGGTGAACAACCCTCGCAGGGCGGGCAGCTGCGGCTGCCAGGTGTTGCCTCCTACCCCCACACGCGGTCACCTGCTGCACACCAGGCCAGACAAACAACGGTGGCCGCCCTGCTCTGCTACCTGGTATTCTTACAGAAAGTTTGCCTTAGCTTGCTAGGAACGCTGTACGGGGCACAAACTGACATCGAGTGCTAGAAGCAACGGTAATACCAAATCCGAATGACTACAGTTTGGAAAAAATAAAAGATTCAAAGCTGTAACCACGTCACATAACTCAAAATTTTATTTCGATTGCGTCACACCTCAATAAGGAAGTCTCTCCTGCTACCGTGCACGTACAGTCAAGGGCAGGCAGTGCGTGTGCTACTATGAATAAATCAGACGTGCGATTGTATTCTGACGTCATTCGTTAAGGTAAGCCTACACGGAAGTATTTTATTGGTGTCGCTCTCTGTAAATCAGTGACGGATTATGAAGCAACTAATATTTTTCTGCTCGATTTTATGGCACACTAGGATTGAAACATTCGATGTACTACCAGCGGATGGTCCTGTGAGACATTAATCCGTTCAAATGTATGTTTATTACGTCTAGTCGTAATGTCTTTTTGATAAAAAGTTGAACTGCAGTTCTTCCCACAACTAGGTGAGTAGGTTAGGAAGCTAGAGAAAGGTAATGGCATTACATCCTGAAGAGGACCGTACTTAGCACATCATGGAGTTCAAACTACTGCGCGCTATTTTACCTGTGTGGAGCTTAGCGAATAACGATGGTGTGATAAAGCCACTCGGCAAGTATTCCCAAGGGTCATTGTTCCAATTTCTCTACTTCTTACTTTTCATAAATTTTCTGCGCCTAATCATGATTGATTCAACAAGATCACATGTGATGTTTTGCCCTTCGTCTTTAATGACCTCGTAGTTGGAGAGGAAGGCTATGTTGCTTTCTTACCCCGACGAGATGTAGAAGTGGTACTGCTGAAAGTTCTAGAATCAGTCGCCTTCATCTTCCCAGGCTTTTTCAGGTTTCAGACGGGGAGATTTACTTCAGTAGATTACAATGAAATTTCTGCTCTTAAGTAGCAGCAGTTTGAAGAAGCTTTGTCAAAATTTTTAGTGGCGTTCGGTGTATATACTACGCAGACTGCACCTCATTTCACAGGTGGTGCATCAGAAAATCGGGAAGTTAACGGACAATATCACCCAATAGCCGAAAGTAGCTATGTCAATACAGTGATACAGACGCCAATTCCGAAACAGGTTGACCTAATCTTGGAAAAAAACGACTGGTCATGTATTTTTCCTCGAAATGACTAACCACTCAGAAACCACACTTAGGCTGCGCGAAACTTCGAATGTTTCCGGCGCCCAAGTAAGCTACGACAGTCTTCCCGAGATGGAGAGCCCCACCCTGCGATCGAACGTGCAGAGTAAGACAATAGCCGATCAAGCTGAAGCCAGCTCGAGTACCGCAAGAAGTCACCGTAATCACCTTCGCCCCATCTAGTGTCAATTACCCATTTTTCCTAGCCGCACCTTACTGACAAAGCCTTTGTACGCCCCAAGTCAGCGCGGCGAGCTTTCCTTTGTTGCTTAGTTTACAGCTCGTTCCTGTGCTAACAGTGATGTCATGATGCCACGCGTTGCCAGCGGAACAAAGGCTGGCGGGAGTGTTGGCGATGCGAACCTGCGACCCGCAGCGGGGCGCGCCTAGGCCGCGCCTGCGCACACCGGATGTTGCGCCAGCTATTGTTCCGGCGCGCCGCGTGTGAGAACACGAGCCCGCACCGAGCGTAGCCGAACAGAGCCGAGCCTTCCACTCGCCAAACCCTGCCGCCGCGTTGACACACTGCGAGTTCTACGACACACACACACACACACACACACACACACACACACAGGCTCACGTACTAGGAATTTGCGACAGAGATATTTTCTCCTATTGTGATTAGAAATGAAGACCACAGTGAAAAAAAGGTTGGGTCCATTGTTTCTCAAACTCAAGTTATGTTACATTCGTGTAGCGTTAAGTGCTGTATATGATCGTGTACGAATGCTTAAAGGATAAATAGGTTCGTTACAGAAAAACTGGCTTTTGATATCCATGTACAATGGTAAAGAACAAGTACAGTGTCTACGTGGGGAATAACGAGTCAGGTCCGCAAACGTCGCACTGTGTCGTACTAGAAGTGGGAGTACTTTTAAAATTTGTTTCGTCCATCCGGCGTCCCCTTAGAGACCACCATTTTATTCTCCACTTGTTTCCTAACTTTAAACCGTATGCTGAGTTTTCTTGTGTTTTTCATTGTTTTGACAACAGTGCGTTCGACTTTCAATGCGAACCATTTAATTTAGGCTTTACCGTGATGCTATGAACGTAAATTGAAATAATATATTACTGTAACAAGTCATACTCTTTTTACGCTCACTACACATATCATGGATTTTAACGTCCATCATCAGATGGATTAATGTCAGCGACACACACGTACTGTATGTATGTGCAACTTTGATGTAACCTATGGCACTGTCTCCAAATATCACAGGCTCCGTTTCCAGTCGCGTTCAAGTCACGTATAACATCAGATACACTTTGCACACACTGGTGTTCGTTCCGTAGAGCAGTATTTCCCAACTTTGTTCTCCGGGAAGTGAATAACCGCTCCGCGAAAAACTATTAATAACGTGTCTTTTTTACATTCTGACATTACTACTTAAAAAACTTATTATGCTTTTTGTGTTATTAGTAACGATTTAAAATTTTAGAACTCCCTGATTGGTTTTTCTAATTTTTTAAAAAATTTATTAACCTTCAAAATAAAGTGTTCCATCACAGTACCAGGTTTCTAAAAGTGTTCCGTCGGAGGAAAAGTTTGGGAACTCCTACCCGAGAGCAAATGTGTTCAACTTCATTTCAGAGAGAAAATGTACTACACTGTTGCCATCAGAAAGTAACACTTTCCCACATTTCCACAGCAAACGTTCGGAGGTTGCTCTCGTCAGGTTGTGTATTCTTCAGATAAATCTCGCGTAACCCCTTCTTAGCATCCCTTCCCAGTTTGCTTCCTACGAGACTGCTGCTCGTCATTATACCGTTATTCACTGGTTACTTTGAATCCTACTAGCGTAATACTGTCACTTCCCCTTCACGCTCGACCTAACTACCGAACTACCGTGCCAGACACCAACAATCGTCGAGTCCTGGGAGCTTCTCAAAAAAAGGGTGCAACAGGCAGCCTCTATGCCAGTAAACACTGTGGTTAGAGTGATTGGTGTCTGCTTCAGTAACGAAATTTCTCAATGGTGAAACAACCTAATTTCTTCTCTAACTACGATCTTTTAAAATCATTATTGCCTCGTAAACGATACGGAAAGTTGGTACTGACGACAACGAAAAATCTCTGGCGTTTAGGATGGTGCAGACATTCCCGCAGGACCACACTAACATTGTAATTCTTCAAGAAACGGAACAATTTTTGGTTTAGGGAAATTTAGTAACTGATGACGACGACTACTCATTGCCTTAAGCAACTGAAAAGCATTCCGGTAGACCAGCTGCCACTGTATTCAGCAGCTGCCCTAACGACTTAATTACCCCAGAACCGTAGCAGTCCCTACAGTATCAACTTAAACATTTGACTATAATAATCAAAATACCTATTTACTAACGAACTAATATCTTGTTCCCCAACACACTATATTTCCCAGCTCTTACGACACTTTTCCACCAGCTCTCGATCCCTTGATACGGTCAGATCGTTCTACAATTCTGCCGTTTCGTTAGTGTTGCTATAGGGTTTATGAGACCAGAGTCACGAAATGATCAGATTGGAGCCACCCATTTTTTTTCTCTGAGAGCCTGTTAGAGATTTGGAGTCGCCGCACAGGTCTATAGAATTTAAGCAGATGAGAAGGCTTGTTGAATTACTGCTAATTCTAGAAAGCCGTCACTTCCTCGTGAAGTTTCTTGAGCCACCTATAAAGTGAAAATAACGGTCCGGCCTCTCGTGGGACCGAAGAACACGGGAGAGGACCGCTTCCTTAGCAATGAGAAGAGGCTATAGGGAAGAAGTGAGCACAAAAATACGTACACACTGCATGTTCATTAATTACGTTGCCTAACGAGAGTCTAATGAGTATATAATGAAGGGCTGATCTGTGCGAGAACTTCCATCAATTAATGTACTACGTCGCCGGACCTGGGTTAAAATGCTGTGCGCGTTCCCATCGTCATCAAAACGTAATACTCTTCTTTCGCGACGTGAGGAATAACTGTACATTTTCTGAACGATATATGTATTTACACTTAAAGTGGCAATAATTACCGAGCGACAGGTGGAACCGCATGACATTTTTTGTGTGGGATAACCAACGGATTCCAAAGCTGTGCTGGTTTATCCTTGCTCAGGATCATAACCACATAATTATAGTACACTATTGCAAAGATATACCATCACGATTAGCAATGATACAGAAAAACAGTGTGTGTCATTCCGTATAGACTTGTTTTTAGAGTCAACACTGGGCAGCAACACTGGGCAGCAACACTGTTTACACTGAAGCTATGATGCGTACGTGAAAGCACCACCATATAGAAATTAACATTTAACGCAGTTCAGTTTGCGCCATCCGACGACCGTCACAATCATAGCAGCTACACTGGCTTACATAGTAGCAAAATCCGAAATCTCATACCGGTTTACACAGATGAATGAAAGAAAGTTTACCTTGGCGCCAGTTTTAAGTCTCTGCTTCATGTGATTACCGATAGCGATCTCCTTTGGGATCTATCTTGCTCGATCATTACCCAGTGACCACCGAGACAAGTACTTGCTGAAAATTTCAATTTTCAGCAAGACAGAGATCATGGTACCCGCATGTAAGAGCGTTTCGTAACTGTGAGCTGCCGCAAAGATGGGTCGAGCTTAAGGGGTGTTTGTATCTCGCATTACACCACTGGCGGGGGTTTCCACCAGTGACGATGTTTGTGAAATGCTTACAACCTGACTGTGTTGACCGTGGAGCAGCATAGCAACGAAGAATGAACGCATTGACTTCAGACATGGTCGCAAAAGTGGGAAATGACTGATTATAGTCTGGACTATTGCGTGAGCTGGTGAAAGACAAACATTTTTAAAACGTCATTGAAAATTTTGATCTTAAACGCAATTGTAAAAATTATTTCAGAGTCGTATGCGCTTGTATGTAATATAGATACCGCTGCAAAATCGTATGGTTCTGTACGGAAAAAAAAAACTTTCTGGTCCTTTGCATAAGTTACACTCCACCTCAAATTTCTTTCTTAATTCAGATAGAAGACAGTTTTTTGAAATCAGATGAATCTTTTTGAAGCACGCTGTATACCCGAACTTGCCGAGAACCAGGTACGTCAAGGGTATCCCACAGAGAACGAAATTTTTGACTGCACAACATACAAATTTATAGATGAATCTAAGTAGTTCACTTACTGCAGTGTATGCTACGTCTGCTTATGTATGAAACAATCTTACTCAAATGCCCTCCACGACTCTGCAAGCACATTCTCGTTCTTTTAATGAAATTTTCAGCGACTTTTCGGCATACTTGCAACTGTAGTACTGAAATCCCTCACTGAATCTCGGACTTGAGCTCTAGAAGTGATAGATTTCTTAGTGTACACACGAGATTTCCATTACTCTCACAGAAAGAAAATCACATGGCATCAAATAACGAGATCTGGGTGGCCAGTTCACGTCAGCACTGAGAGAAATCATCCGCCAGGCAAACTCACTCGTAGCAAGTCCATTGTTGCAATCGATATGTGACAGATTGTAGCACCTTGTTGAAACAATAACTCTTCAGCATTCACGCGATCCAGTTCACACTACAGAACTACCGTAACGCACAGCGCTAGCTTTCGCCGTTCACTGTTAATGGATTTCTGACACCACCTTTGAAGCAGTACGGCCCATTTACGCTCCAGCCCAAGTGCCACACTCCACAGTCACTCGTTATAGATGTAATGGCTTTTATCTATCGGATGTTTCCTATATCGCAAATACTGAAATTTTGTTTGTTCACGAGAATGCGGCTCATCAATGAACATTACTTTCTTAAAGAAATTATTGCCCGTTCTTTGTTTCGCAAGTACCATACGGGCAATTGCCCTGCGCTTTTCGTTGCCTTTTGGCTACATTTATTGTATCAGTTGAATCGTTTTACACATTCTTCGGGAAAATCGCTATCAAGAGTGATTGTATTGTATTGTATGTTAACCGGGGACCTAGAAACGACGGAGAGGCTCCGTCCCCGCGGCAGCCGCAGTGGTCCATAGCCCCATGACGACTACCACAGTCCACTTCACCCCTCCGCCGCCCCACACCGAACACAGGGTTATTGTGCGATTCGGCCCCCGTTGGACCCTCAGGGAACGTCTCACACCAGACGAGTGTAACCCCCATGTTTGCGTGGTAGAGTAATGGTGGTGTACGCGTACGAGGAGAACTTGTTTGCGCAGCAATCGCCGACATAGTGTAGCTGAGGCAGAATAAGGGGAACCAGCCCGCATTCGCCGAGGCTGATGGAAAACCGCCTAAAAACCATCCACAGACGGGCCGGTTCACCGGACCTCGACACAAATCCGCTGGGCGGATTCGTGCCGGGGACCAGGCACTCCTTCCAGCCCGGAAAGCCGTGCGTTAGACCGCACGGCCAACCGGGCGGGCTATCAAGAGTGATACTGTCGCTGTAAGTATGGTGAAATCCATTCGCCGACGTTCACAACAACTGAGTATTCCCAGAAGCAGCACGCAACGAATTGTAAAATAAAAAAAATAAAAAGTAAATAAAATGCTATTCCGTTGTAAAGCGCTCCATTACCAACCGCTAAGCAAACAAATGAAAATTGTAAAACGTTCTGTGCTCTCAACTTACTAGAACAGAAATGGGAGCCATTTCAAAAGCTGCGTTCTTTGGGGACGTCCTTTACTTTAGTACGATCTCAGAACATCAGCTTTAAGGATGGTAGGACGTCAAACGCACAGCAGGAGAGACACCACAGGACATTTTAATTTCCACTGTCTAGACTTTTACGAATAAATTCATAAAACTGTGTCAGCATGACCAGGAAGGATTCAGGATTCAAAATCATAGCAGTGGAAGATCAAATTTTTTTTTTTTTTTTTTTTACATGTGAAAGTTCATTTTTTCCACTTCTATTGGCTGCGTTTATTGCCTTAGGTACACATTTCTTCATAAGTAAGAGAGATTCTTCGATGAATTTTGCACAGAATACGAACCATACTAATAGGTGTATGAAACTCTAGAAATTATTTAATTTATGAAAAAAAATGAATGTGCTGTTACATTTTAAACTCCATTTTTAGAAAAAACTCAAATTTTATAGTTAATTATCTCAATTTTTACCACAGTTTTTAACAGATTTGGAAAAGTTCTAGAGTTTGATACACCTGTAAATATGGTTTGTATGCTCTGCAAAATTCATCGAAGAATCTCCCTTACGTATGAAGGAAAGTGTACCTATAGCAACAAATGCAGCCAATGGTAAGTGAGCCGGCCGTGTGGCCGAGCGGTTCTAAGCGCTACAGCCTGGAATCGCGCGACCGCTACGGTCGCAGGTTCTAATCCTGCCTCGGGCATGGGTGTGTGTGATGTCCTTAGGTTAGTTATGTTTGAGTAGTTCTAAGTTCTAGGGGACTGATGACCCAGAAGTTAAGTCCCATAGTGAAAAAAAAAGTGAAAAAAGGTGAAATACAAATGTAAATTATTTTCTTATATTTCTGAACTTCCACCATTGTAAGTGTAAATCCTGAATCCTTTCTGGTCATTCCGACAAAGTTTTATGAATTTATTTTTAAAAGTATAAACAGTGGAAATCAAAAATTCCTGTGGTGTCTCTCCTGCTCCAAGTCGTCCCGTTTGACGTCCTACCCCCCCCCCCCCCTAAACGTTTGCTGCAATTTTTCCAAAAAGATTCCCAAAAAAGCAGTTGAATAGAAATCAGTGTGTACGTCTACTCCTTTGTAGACAAGGACCAAAATCCGTGGCTGTATCGAGTCTTTCCTTGTAAGATAACGCGTACGTTTGCCTTGTAAGGTACGGTGTACCTTTATCAGCTACGAGGGAGGGGGCCGCTATTTCCATTTGCGAAACGCTGATATCCAGATGCCTTTGTGCTAGAGAGCCACGAAGAACTGACGGAGAACGGAGCGGTGTCGGCGCCCCGGTGTGCCTCCCACCGCCGAGCCCCGCTTGTGGACGCCGGCTGTATCGGACGGGATCCTGGCCCCCAGCACGTGGCGTGGCGTGGCGTGGCGTGGCGTGATGACGGGGAGGGGCACGGCACTGGCCGCCACCACATGGTACGGCCCTCGGCAGCCGATCTGACCCGCTTTTTGTCCAATCGATGTGACAGGAGCCATCGTCCCTGTCGCTGGTGCCTGCTCCGCGGCAACTGGAAGGGCGGCCTCGCGGACGACGGCTTCTGGCGCTGCTCGCTTTGTACGAGACCACAATGTACAATCGGCTTTATAACCATATTATCTCATATAACATACTGTCAAAGTCACAGTTCGGATATCTAAAGGGTTCTGATATTGAGAAGGCTATCTACACTTACAGTGAAAATGTGCTTAATTGCAGGCAACTGGTATATTTTGTGATCTGTCAAAGGCATTTGAGTGTGTAAATTACAATATCCTTTTAAGTAAATTAGAATATTATAGTGTAACAGGAAATGCTGCAAAATGGTTCAAATCTTATATCTCTGGCAGGAAACAAAGGGTGTTATTAGGAAAGAGAGATGTATCAAGCTATTAGGCATCATCCAACAGGGAACTAATCACATGTGGGGTCCCACAAGGTTCCATTTTAGGGCTCTTTTTCTTGTGTATATCAATGACCTTCCATCAGTGACATTACCAGATGCCAAGTTCGTTTTGTTTGCCAATGATACAAACATTGCAATAAATAGCAAATCGATTGTAGTCTTAGAAAGGTCAGCTAATGACATATTTGTGGACATTAATCACTGGTTCCTATCCAATTCCTTGTTACTAAACTTTGAAAAAACATACTACATGCAGTTCAGAACTTGTAAGGGGTGTCCCATGACAATATGCCCAACATAAGATGACAAGCAGATAGAAGAAGTGGACAGTGTTAAATAGTTGGGATTACAGCTTGATAATCAGTTCAACTGGGAAAAGCACACCACAGAACTGCTGAAGCGTCTTAACAAATCTCTATTTGCAATGCGAATTGTGTCAGACATAGGGGATATAAAAATGAAAAAGTTGGCATACTATGCGTACTTTCATTCCATAATGTCATATGGGATTATTTTTTGAGATAATTCATCAAGCCAAGCTAAAGTTTTCCGGGCACAAAAACGTGCAGTAAGAGTTATATGTGGTGTGAGCTCAAGAACATCCTGCAGAAGCCTGTTTAGGGAACTAGGGATACTAACTACTGGTTCCCAATATATTTATTCCTTAATTAAATTTATCATTAAAAGTATATCACTTTTTCAAACCAACAGCTCAATTCATGGAATCAATACTAGAAATAAGAATAACCTTCACAAGAATTTAAAGTCACTTACTCTTGTACAAAAAGGTGTGCATTATTCAGGAACACACATTTTCAATAACTTGCCAGCAGCCATCAAAAGCTTAACAGCCAATGAAATTCAGTTTAAGAGAAGCCTAAAGGATTTATTGGTGGCCAACTCCTCCTACTCTATTGATGAATTTCTCAGTAGAACCAACTGACATATATATATAGTACAATATAACTTCTGCACCATTTCAGTGCAGTGATGTGTTCATTGTAAATATGTATTATAGTAGTTGTATTACACGTTTATTACTCTATTATTACCCGATAAATAAATAAATAAAAAACTATTTTTATTTTAAATTCAGTGTATTAGTATTTGTAAAATGATTCTTTCATATAGTGTTCATTAAAAAAAGACTATCATTCCAATTGGGACCTGTGTAATGGTACATTAGCTTATTTGTTTGAGTTGTAAATATTTGTCATGTATTATTGTTTTTATGACATGTTCTACATCCTGGAGGACCTCCTCACTACAGATCAATTGGAATGAAAATAAATCTAATCTACTGTTGACAGGCGCTCTTAAGGCCAGGTGCTCATTCAAAATAGTTGAATATTTTTATCGTATTTTTGAAAGGTATATGTGTCTAAGATATTAAGACGAAATGTTTTTTAATCCGAGCGTTACAAACGTTTCTACAGCCCATTGTTCGAAGCAGTGTTTCGGTCGGCGTGGGACGCTCTCAACCGGAGACGCCCCGCTCAGGTAGAAGACTTGTGACGCACGTTCGTAAAATGATTTGTATCGCCAAAAAAGCTGACGGACACCGTGTGCAGGCTGCCGAGCGCAGCATACCCAGCTCAGTCACATCGGAGTTTCTCGCCGAGAAGAACGAGGGAATCGCTCTCCAGGAACCACTCCAGTTACAGGAAGGGTTGATACACAGTCCTGAAACTGCAGACGAAACGTAAGTAACGAAGATACCTTTTTTGTCAAATTTCGGTCAAAATTGGTCAAAACATAATTTAGCACAATTTCGGTCCGCCATATTGGATCAGCCATTTTGAATTTTGAAAATCTAACTTCAGATTTGTGTATAGCGACATCAAAAATAAGTAACAACATGTGGTTTTTATGCAAACTGAACTGCTAACGCACAAAAAGTTTTCACTAAACCTTAAACAGGTCTTCCTCGAGAAGCGATTTTAAAACTGCGCGCAGCTTTTAATAAAAACGGTTCAACCGTTCAATTCTACCTCTGACCCCCAAAAATTCCTCCCCAGGTAGCTGAGTGGTCAGCGTGACAGAATGTCACTCCTCAGGGCCCGGGTTCGATTCCCGGCTGGGTCGGGGAATTTTCTCCGCTCAGGGACTGGGTGTTGTGTTGTCCTAATCATCATCATCATTTCATCGCCATCGACACGCAAGTCGGCAAAGTGGCGTCAAATCGAAAGACTTGCACCCGGCGAACGGTCTACCCGACGGGAGTCCCTAGTCACACATTTACATTTTACCCCCAAAAAGTGAACACTTTTCTTGGGAGCTTATATAAAATTTGTTTAATAGTAACCGTTTTTTGTATCTGATACGCTGCAACCTGTTAACCGATCGAACTTTATTGATGTTTTATTTCTAGTCGTTAAAATGTAGGGCTTTGACGAAGCATCGCCAACAGACTCGGCTTTGTGCCACTGCCTTCGTCTCTCCCGCTTTCTTCCTGTTTCCGTTGCTTCTCTCCCCACTGTCGTACAGCGTCCAATTCTCGTATTCCATTTCAGGTCCAAATATTGTGGAACTTTTCACCGTACTGCTTTTTTATTCAAGTTCATTTAACAATGTTGTTTACGGGATGAGGTTGTCAGCCAACCGTCCGAGACCGCTTTGGTGGCGATGCCACCTTTCCGTCAGATAGTCTGCGAAGCCTCAGGACATCCTTCGTCAGGTCCCTCTGCTAAGTCCTGTCTGGCTTGGGTAGCCCTACCCGTAGCCCTTGCTCGGAATTATTGTTGTGTGTAAACCCTCACGCGCGGCACTCAAAGTACCTACAGTAAAGTGATGTTTCCCTGGAGGGCTTTATCGACCTGATGAATTTCATGTGGCACGCTTCTTACATGCTGGTGTTGTTCCTTCATTCGAATCCAGTATAGTGATCCATATAACAAGCTGACTCAAACTCTCGACTTCCTACTACTTCATGTGTATTGTTCTCGTGTTTCTGTGACCAGTAGATTCGGAGATAATGGTAACAGCGGAGAGAAGTACTTTACCATGGCTACGTATTGGTAACTGTTGTGAAGCTCACTCGGCAGCATTAGGCACATTACATGAAGAAAGTGTTTCAGTGGACATTGAAGCAAATGACATGGGCGAATAACAAGCTGAAGTATTGAGTTTATATGTGAGCAATCTTCTTATTACTTTAGTGAGCAGCATGCTGTCGAACAGAAGGAAATGAGTTTTAGTCCCAGCGCTAATTCAGCAAATTAGCGATGTAGTCCTACGTGAGCAGAAATATAGAGGGCAATATCTTGTAAATTCTTTAATGCCGGCAGAGCGCCACTGCCATCGTGGTCTGAACTTCCACGCAGGGAGAGACCACAACTCGCTGTAAACAGGGAACAGGCTGGAAGGCGACTGATGACGTGCGAGTCACGTCAGCGCAGCCGCTGCTATCACCGTCCAAGGCTGCGGACCACACCAGCCGACACTGGGACCCTAGCCTGTTCTTTCCTCTCTCCCCTCTCTCCTCTCCCCTCCTCCTCCACCTCCCCCCCCCCCCCCAGTGCCACTACAGTCCTTGAGCTAGTCCCAGGGACGTAACGCTGCCACAACACCTAACATCAGTGGAGGACGGAACTCATGAGTGTATAACCAACTTGATATTATTGGAGACGAAGGGAGAAGAAACCAAGAGCAAATTATTATGCAAAGCTAAGAAAAAAAGCGCTACTCTGTACATTTAAAATAAAGTGTGAGGTAACACCAGATCCTTAATACCAGAGAAAATAAAGGGCAGTGATTTCATAATATATTGTATCAACAAGTAGGCTACGTTGTAGAGCAGCAGCACCAACACTTATAAAATCTTTTAATACAATTACTGGATGGTTAGAATTAAAGTGTGGCTACTCAAGGAGGTCAAGAGTGGGCTGCAATTATCGTATGGCAACGAAACTGTGTAAATACGCTAATGAGTTGATGTGGAACCGATTTATGTTGGAAAAAATCGGTGCTGGTGTAACATCAGGAGAGGCCAAAGACAGACTCGCAAGCACCATGCCGCCAACGCTCTCTCGACAGCAAGTACTTAGATCGCCGCCGCTGACTGGAGGGCCCCCATTCACCAACTTATTCAGTCACTAGGTCAGTCACTCAGTCACTGACTAGATTCACTACTCCAGGTCGGCGTCTGTCATTCACTAGAGGAGCGGCATAGTTCATTACAGGCTACGCTAGTACATAGCGTCCAGATTTTGACCATAGGAGGAGTATCGATATTGTCTGCAAGAGGACTATTACGGAAGAGCTTGTACCACAATAGATGGACTCTATTGAAGGTAAGTAGCTTCCTCTTTATGTAAATGAAGAACCCTGTTAATCCACGTGTGCGTTTGTGTTGCAGAAAAAGGATACCGGTCACCCATAATATCCTCTCCCTTGTTTACTACGGTACAAGATTCAACAGTGGCGACGAGGATACCACAACATGTCACAGTTGCGGTCACCAGGTGCAAATCTGTCGCTGTACAACTGTATGCCGGTATGACAGCCACACTGTCATCTGATAAGCCATAGCGTGAGAACAGTATGGCTATCGGTAGGACAGATCGTGCACTGTTATATTGAAACTGTTTTAGGTGAACGGCAGCAATTACAATGCTGCATTCTGTGAGTATCGCCCACTGGAAGGTCTGAGGAGAGATCCGTTGTCATTAAACGGTTTAAAGAAGATAATGAAAATCGAAAACACGAGTGACGTTTGTGAGAGACCTGGCAGAGGAAGGCGTCCAATCCCAATGGAAGTTATTGGCGAGATTGCTGTTGCTGTATCTGACCATCCAGCACGTGCGGTGTCACGAGAATTGCCCATCCCGTAGTCAACAGTGCGGAAATTTTTATTGACTATATGACACGTGTACCCGTACGAGACAGACGGTGCAGCAGCTGAAACCCCATCAATCGCAGCAATGTTCTGAATAAGCTCCTCGATTTCTGGCACAGATCCAAGTTCATGAGGTGGCCGGGCAATATTATATGAAGTGATGAGGCACATTTTACACTACAGGATGTAGTGAATACACAAAAGTGCCGAATTTGGGATACTGTTAAACCTCGTGTTGTCCACGATGAGCCATTGCAGTTGCCGTATTGTGATGTGGATTCACAACTACCTTTTTCTCGGCCCGTTCTTCTTCGAAGAGGACACACCGAAGGGGAGTGTCAGATGTACCGTGACGTCTGTACTCTATCAGACCTCCTTGTACAACATGTGCTTCTTCCACTGGAAGAACTCAACTGTGGAAAATAACTGTTTTTATGAAAGATGGGACAACACTTCGTGTCGCTAGCACAGTATGAGACCTGCTTGATGCAACTTTCCACGAAAGTGCTATCTCCAAAGCTTTCCCGATGCATGGCCCGGGAGATCAACTGAACCCATGTGACTTATGGCTCTGGAGATATCTAGAAGGACGCGTTTACCATGGGCTCTTTCGATCTCTGCCCGATCTGAAGGCCAGTGTACAGAAATACGAACCCTGCTGGAAGTGCGCAAGTCCGTCGGAATGCATAATGGACCTGACTGGATGCAGGCGATGATACAGGATGCTTATGTACGTTTCACCTGTTAGAGTCGTCTCTAGATGTATCAGGGGTCCCACACCACTCCAACTACACACGTCCCACGCCACTACACAGCCCCCACCAGCTCTAACAGTCCCCTGCTGACATGCAAGGTCCATGGGTTAATGAAGTTGCCTTCATACTCGTGCACGTCCACCCGCTCGATAGAATTTGACACGTGACTCGTCCGACCAGGCAGCACGTTTCCACTCATCGACAGTCCAATGTCGATGCTGATGGGCCCAGGAGAGGCGTAAGGCTTTGTGCCTTACAGTCATCAAGGGTACACGGGTAGACCATCAGCTCCGAAAGCCCATATCGATAATGTTTTGTTGAATGGTTCGCAAGATGACACTGGGCATGGTCCAGCATTGAGATCTGCAGCAATATGAGGAAGGGTTGCACTTATGTCAGGTTGAACGATTGTCTTCAGTCACCGTTGGTCCCTTGCACGATCTTTTTCCTGCTGCAGCTATGTCAGAGATTTGCTGTTTTACTGGATTCCTAATATACACAGTACACTCGTGAAATGGTCGTACGGGAAGATCCCCACTTCATCGCTATCTCGGATGTGCTGTGTCCCGTCGCTCGCGCTCTCTCTGTAACACCACGTCCAAACTCATTTAAAATCTTGATAACCTCATATCTGTTACTGCTGTTACAATCCAACAACTGCGCCAGACACTCGTCATTTAGGCGCTGCCGACCGCAGCGCCGTACTCTGCCTTTTTACATATCTTTGCATTTGAATGCGCATGCCTATTCCAGTTCCTTTGGTGTTTCAGAGAGAGAGAGAGAGAGAGAGAGAGAGAGAGAGAGAGAGATATGGCAAGGGGTAAGTTTGGGGATTAGGGCCACACATGTAACTCTCGAACTTTGGCTGCTGCATCAGCGCCATGTGGATAACAAGAACTCTATAACCTTGCTCTGGTTTACATACTGTAAGGTTGGCGTCTTCCCACACCACTGTATTACTAAAAGGCAATGAATGGCCCACATGGGCCTGTAACGCGAGAGGTGTTATCTGTACCGAACGCTGCCTGATAACGGCGAACAAAGCTTATTCCTCAACCGCCTTATCGAGGCACTTATGACAGATTGCGAAACTTGTTCGCGATTGAACGTTTTTTACGACCCGCAGAACCCAGAGCGGCTACATTCTCCTGCCGACACAATTACTACTGTGTCTGCAGGCTGTCTCTTGCCATACACGCCATTAGATGAATATACCTGGATCAGAATAACAGTTGACTGACATCTAGTTGTTTACAGGACAGACACCACAGCAACAACCAACCAGAGCACGAGTTTCGTCGCACCTTCTGTCCACTGTCCAGGACGCAGTTGTCATATCGCGCTGTGGCCTCATTTGCTGATTACCAGCAAACTGTGCACGCCAGTATTGCGGTCTGCTACTTAATTGTCATCCGTTCATACGTGCTTCGTTTCTCTGTGTTGTATGTTTCTTTTACGGGATGCGTGAAGTTAACCGGGAAATTCGTTAGGGAAGTGATAAGACGATTAAGATACTGCAAAACAAACGCAATGGTACACGTTGAAGGGAAACGTACGCACGTACTCTGCATGGAAACGCGCAATTATTGCTACAGGAGCCATATTACGTTTCCGCTTAACAGGGAAGCAACATCATCCAATTTCATGCTCATGCTCAACAGTCAATCACTTTGTTATCCTGAGTCAAGTATAGACATCATTTCAGAGACTAAATAAATTGTCCGGTGATTGGTAACGCACATTGTTTATCCCAACCATTTACGAGTACGCCTCTGTTACAGTACGTTGGGAACGTTATGTGTCTTATTAAACCTAGACGCTAGATAAAAAAAAATGGCTCTGAGCACTATGGGACTCAACATCTTAGGTCATAAGTCCCCTAGAACTTAGAACTACTTAAACCTAACTAACCTAAGGACATCACACACACCCATGCCCGAGGCAGGATGCGAACCTGCGACCGTAGCAGTCCCGCGGTTCCGGACTGCAGCGCCAGAACCGCTAGACCACCGCGGCCGGCTGACGCTAGATCAGTGGTTCCTAACCTTCCTGAAGAGAATTACCCCTGAGTGCAGTCAGACTTTATCTAATGAACACTATTACCCACCACCATCAACAATAAGCGGCTAACGAAAGTTCAGAATGAAAAAAATTCTAATTACACATTTTTGAATGACGAAAGATATTTAGTTTCCGTAGGTGTTTTAATAAACAATGAAATAGCAACTCAACGAGACAGTTGATACTGAAGATTACAAAATCTGTTTTATAGAACGATGAAACATTGATACAAAACGTGTTTCCTCTGCGACACTCCCCCTCCCTAGCTACACTAGCTTCACGCACACCCTGCACCTCTATCTAAAGCCAACCAAATTGAAATGTGTTCACTATATGTAGGCTTACTGTTTGTAAATCAATTGACTGCTAACGTCTTACTTCTGAAGTGGTAGACATTTCAAGACTTCAGGCTGTCAGTACTTCGTATTCGAACATTGGTGCTGCCACTGCTATTTCTTCTACTACTACTACTACTACTACTACTACTGCTAATAATAATAATAATAATAATAATAATAATAATAATAGTAGTAATACGTAGGCAGTGCAGAAGCCATTACATAGTTCCTGTCGTATTGCGCTGTAATTGATCTACTGTTCCGAAGCGAACAGAGAAGCAATTTCTCGTCTGGGAAATGCGTACAATTTGGAGAAGGTATTTTTATGCAATATTTAAGCATATGTGACGTGTGTGAGTCAGTTATACTGTCATAAATACGTACTACAGTACAAAGTAGGTTTGTAGTAGGCGGACTATGTGATAATACACTTGTTTCACAAGCTGTAACATGCACCACATGGTAACACAATGACAGTACTTCAAAAATGCAGTTATTTGTAAATTATGAAATCTGTATTACAGTACAACGAAATAGAGGTAATAATGATGGAATTTAGTTACATGCCCGTCAAGATTGAATCTTTTTATTTTTATCCCTCAGAAAGTTACATTTGACCTTCAGGGAGTAATTACCGCCAGGTTGGGACCACTGCGCTGAATGAATAATCGGTGTCGGGTGTCGGGTGTCGAAGAGGGAAAAACCAAAGCCAAATTGCTCCTATTATCTGGAAAGGAAACTTTTGACTGAACAAGTCACTCCAAAATAGAGACTCAATGTGTAATCTGGTGCGTATAAGGAAATCAGTTAGCAAGGTAATGAGATGCAGGTGGAGAAAGCGGGTGTTGCCTGCCGTACATGGCGTGCCCGGGCCGGCTCACCAATCTCTGGCGGTTTCAGAGGAATCTTGAGAACCGTTACGGAAGGTAGTGTTGTCCGCAGCAGTAGACACGTCATCCGCTGATTACGGCGAAAACTCTCGGAAGTAAACATCGTACGATCGCGACGTTTATCGCGAAAACGTACTGACGCGCGAGCTGGACTCAGTCACAAAATTTCGTGGCACAGCGATCGTGAACAAGAATTAAAGAAAGTATTTCCCTTTGCTCATCCAACTCTTCTGCTACAAATTCCTTCTAATTTCTTCTCGTAGCGGGAATTTAGTGTCCTGACTCAGTCACAGTTTACACCAAGAAACATGTCATGCTTCATACTCATCTACAAAGCACGGAAAAATATTACCTGCAAGATCCGAATTAGAAGTTGTGGCAGCAGTTACGTTTGCGTGGCAATATAACGGGTCCTTCAGAACTGGAAGGTGGGAATGGTGGTACGGAGGTGAGGAGCGCACATTTCTGTTTAGAATATCAGAAGGTTTTACTTGTAGGTCATCAAAGAAACAATCGAGTTTTCATTTTCAATCGGAACGTGAAGTGGTAAGAGAAATACATTTAACGTTCACTGGCCACGACATATTGTCCAAGATTGGTGCTGACTTAATAACAAGGGGAGTGACACAGCTTTATCAATGAGTTTTGTGACAAAAACTTGTCTCACCGGTCTAATGGTGAGCACCAGGAACAACTGACATGGAGGCCTGCGGTTCAATTGTCGATAAGAGTCGCGGATTTTCCTGGGGTTGTGATGTCGAACGAGGTTCACTCAGCCCCGCCAAATGAAAGAACTGCTCGTTATGGTGACATTACGTTCTTCCTTATGGATATATCACGGCGTCTTTATGTCCAATAGAAATGAAAGATTTGAACTCTGGAAGCGAACTCAACACTGTACTGTTTGCGGCGTACTTTCCCAATTTTGTGTGCAGTGCTGAACCCTGTCTATCAATTTTCCACATGACAGAATCGTCATGCCACCCATTTCGCCGAATTCATTAATTACAGAATTAATATGATACTGTTACGTCGTAATTGGAGGGCTGGCCGCCACGTACATATTACAGATGGAATGAAACAACAGAAGCGATCACAGTCATGTAAGCTGACTGTTTTAGTAGACGAAATATTGGGTTTATTTTTCTTAACCATGTCTCATTTGCACGCAGAAAAATTTGCTTAAATATGGTGTTCATCTACCGGTAGTGAAAGTCAGTTCGCTATTACGTTCCTAATTACTCAATATCTACGGCAGTGGTTCCCAAACTTTCTTAGACCATTACCCCTGAGGGCTACTGTTAGACATTAGCAAGGAATCTCCCCCCCCCCCCTCCCCCACCGTCCGCTGCCTGATGCCCCCCATACTACAACCAACTTTAGCACCTAACTAAACTGCAGAATGAAAACTTTTCTTGGAACATTTTTATTTTTAAAATGATGAAAGATGAACGATATTTAGTTAGGTGTGTGTGTGTGTGTGTGTGTGTGTGTGTGTGTGTGTGTGTGTGTGTGTGTTAGAATGAATGATGAAGCCATTCAAGGTTTACCCGAAGTGTTAGCCACAAGTTGTTCTTGGATAAGAAAGCCAACTATCCACAGTGACGGTAGCCGCTTGTTACGAAACATACTTCCCCTGCATTACTCACCTCATTTAGAAATCAGACAAGTTCAGATGTGTACACTATACTTGCTGCGTATAAATCACTTGATTACTGCACTCCTTACTCCTGAACTGCCAGAAATTGGGCGACTGTTAATGTTTTGTGTCTAAGCACTCCATCATCATCATCGTCATCATCATCGTCATCATCATCGTCATCATCATCGTCATCATCATCGTCGTCATCATCGTCGTCATCATCATCGTCATCATCATCGTCATCATCATCGTCATCATCATCGTCATCATCAACAACAACGTGTACAGCTCTATAGTGGCTCTTATGCAGCTACTGCTTTGTCATGCCGTCAATTAATTCATTTGTCTGTTTCGAAGCGAATAATGAAGCAATTTCTGAACTACTGCAGGTACTATCTACAATTTGGAGAAGACGTTTTCTTGAGATATTTATCATTTGTTCTGTGTATGTCTCATCTTTATCATCAGCAATGTACGGAACAAAGCGCAACATGTGTGTGTTGTGGGTGGACTATATTAGGAACCTATAACCTCCACAGTATTAATGCTACTAACTGAGTAAAAGTGGGAGTCTTAGAAAATTGTGATAATAGTAATTTTCTTTTGAAAATAATTTACTACCGCGACTGAAATAGTATCGAATCGTTTAGTTTTTACTTCTCAGCACATTTCATTTTACCCCTCACTAGGTAATTACCCACAGGTTGTGAACCACTTCACTCGGACCCACAGGGATCTCACACCCTGAAACGAAATTAAAGTGCGGGCTTTTCTGCAGTTTACAATACCAGACTTTGATGACGTGATTTTTAGAGCTGGTTTCCATATTTCAGTTGACCGATTTTGCAAGTAGGAAGAGAAGCGGAAACGGGGAAGGGAGTATTTTCAGCGCGATACGTCGAAAATGGCGAAAAAAGTTGCTTTGCAGAGTGAATCAGAGTAGTCACCGAAGACTTTCAAAATACGATACTACCAGGTCTTACGACGGAACATGCTGGATTGTATGAGCTCAGGAGGTGCTTTAGTTCGGATACAATGCTACTTCATCAAAACCTGTCGTTCAGATGCGCGAGGTGAACAATTAGTTTTGAGCATCTGAGCACTCTCCTCAGTTTTATGGGTTACATTCTCCCAATCACACTTTCATTCCTTTACCATTTTAGAGTACGAAAAATTGCTTACAATGAAGGTAAACTAGTACACTAACTTTTTTTCTTGGCAAACGATATGCGCTTCAGTCTCGGTGTTGAGTTCACGCTGGGGTCTCATTCAACATAAATGAATATCCGATCACTTTGGCTCGATAGCTTCTTCCAGTTGTGATTATCTTAGTCTTCCGAAACTCAGGCGCACTTAAAACGTGTTTACGGGTCGATGGAAGTGTAAAAAAAATTATTCGGCAAAATAATCAGATACGTGTTATGAAAGCGCTTGATGACAGGTTTTTTGTGTACCTCATCTGCACTTCATTGGCCCTAGGTTTGCCATGAATACAAATGAGTATCATAATTTTCCCATTTCATTATCATAAAGAGTGGCACACAAATTAAAGGGAATCAGGAGACAGCGCGAAACCAGTCCTAAGTCTGCTGAAAAAAGTCTGAACTTTCCCTCTGAAGTTATTTCTGAACATCATATCGATATGAATAAAGTTCAGCACATATGGTACGTAGTTATTAGTTTGAACGCCAGCTTGCCTGCTGCGAGTAACCGCACCCCAGTGCGCCGTTAGTCGCCTGGGTCCCGTTAGCTCAGTGCTCGGGCAAAGCTGCTATTTCGAGCATTCATCACCACGCAAACACTCCCTCTGGGCTGACACCAGAGACCGGCGTTAACCGGCTTGTTAAAGTCTCAAACTGTCTCCCAAACCATCGACGATCCGCAGGCGAAGGGTCGGGTGCCGAACAGAGATTACATTTTGTGAGTTGAACACTTTCCGAATCACACACTAATGTCACGACAATTTCATTGAACTATGAGCGCAAGGAAAGACATATTTATTCTTTCGTATTTCATAAATCGCGTAGCTGTAAACCAGTGACTGCTCCGAATTCTGAAACGCTGCCATAAGGACGTTTGTAGCCCAGTGTCACGTCGGAAATGTCTGTGAAAGTTAACCATTTGCGCCTCCATTGCTATTCCTCAGGTAAGCATCACTGCGGACTTTCGCGAAGCACACGTAATCAGAATTAACTCTTCATTCTACAGTTGTGTGTAAGATGTTGCCATACTTCCAAACGTATTACAGTTGTATGCGGGACATTGATTCGAACCGACACCAATAGCTTTCGAGGGAATTGCTCTCGTCGAAAATGGAAGCTTAAACATGGTTTGTGCCCGGATATCTCTGCTGATACCTCAGGATTCACGTGTAATGTTAAATTTCTAGTGTGTGATCATTCCCTACGAAAGGCGAAATAACTTTCACGTTATACGGAGTTTCTTTCACTTTCCTGTTGTCGGTTTACTCCGTACGTCTGTCTGGATTAGAAACTCTGAAATGAACCTAAGCGAATACCAGAAATTTTATACCTATCATCAGGAGCACGGTATGGTAAAGACAATAGATCAGTTTGAGTCGTCCTGAATATGCACCACATCATCCATAAATTTGAAGAATGTAGCGCTTAATAAATTACCGTCTTATAATGACATTCTGGTAAAAACTATGCCATTCTACACATTTCGTGTCATATAAATGGTCTACACTTTTCATCTTTTGCACAGGTTTTTTCCGATAGTTGTAGCTATTTTATTGGACACCGAGCACACGTAGCAATCTTGCTCACAGCTCTAACATAGCCGGAGCAGTTGTAGACTATTTTTTAATCGGCGTTTGGGGACACCAAAACAGTCCGTTCACACTCGCAGAGCTGCCTTTCCAATGAAGACAATAGACAATCTTTCTGTTCCACATTTTCTGAGTAATTCAAAACACTATTTCCCACCGCCCCCTCTCTCTCTCTCTCTCTCTCTCTCTCTCTCTCTCTCACTCACTCACTCACTCACTCACTCACACTACCCATTTTGATTTCTTTCTGTATCTAGAGCAGTCAAAATCTGTGTTGATTCACTTTCTGGATCTCGCGATAGCCACAGCGTTATGATGGTTGAACGTTAGTATTATGGAGGTGTCGTCGGAAGCAGTGGTGATTGAATTCCAATCTGTCAGTGCAGATGAGTGCAAAGTCGGTCTCCCACTCCTTGTTCCATTCGTTTTTGACTATGACTCTGACTACGGTAACTGAATTAACTGCTGGAATGGATCGCTCTTTTTTCGACGCTTTGCTGCATTATTTGCCAGTTGTTTGGCCTTTTCATTTATCACAATCCCTACGCGGAATCGTCAGCCTTCTTTGGGAGGGAGGGAGGGAGGTAGCAGGAACAGTGCTGAAGAGAATTAGAAGCTGTTTCATTATTTTTATTAAATACACTGTATCAGACTTACGGGAAAGGAGAAAAACAAACAACGGAACGGCGAGGACGATTGCATGGTAGATAAACGGAGTTGCGGAGACGTAAAGAAATCAGAGAGCCCTACTTAATAGGCGCACGCCAGTTGTGGTGCTCGGGGTGTACCGTGCTAACGGTGCGGTGTAGACGAGGTGAGGCTCCAGTGTGGGCGCACTACACGCGCCGTTGGGGAAGGGCGGGCTGAATTGTGGTCCAGTCGGCAGGCAGTCCGGTTCCAGCAGCCGGAACTGGAACCGGCCGCGGGCCTAACTGTTCAGTCTCGCCCATCTGGTCTGTCCGCTGATGCTTTCACGTTACTGGTCTGTATCGGTTCACCTCTCTTTAACATTCCACTGAAATCTTACTGCGGAGGGTACTGTACTTTTCAATGGTCGCTAAGTACACCAACACAAGCAGTCCAAAATTATGGAGCTGTCTTCCCACTGGACGCCCCACTCACTATATCTTTTACGTATTAATAAGAACTTCAACACACACATTTCACTGATGTAGTAAGATTAACACTTCAAGACAGTGGCGAACAGGTCACTGCGTATTGCGCCAACGAACTGATTTCTTAATAAAAGAAACGCAGAAACCCATTCTCTAGCATGGGTTTTGCAGCTGTGACTAAGTAGAGTGAAGGCAGATTGATACCGCTACAAAGAAAGGAAAAACTGTATTTGCTGAAAAGACTGCATTTTTGTAGTATAACATCATTATCACAGAAATATGATCTTACTGAATAAATGGCAGCAACAGAAGTTAGTGGGGCATGTAGTTAAGGTCGCCTTGAGCGGCAGGGAGGGAGGGAGAGGGTAGATGGAAAAATTTTACTGAGTAGGACATGTAACGAACGTCTATCACGTTCTAAATAATCGCGTAAAAGAAATGATGTAAGGAATAGCGAAATCAGTAATTTGAAGGGTGTCAGGAAGATGTAGCGAGTTTCATATACTCGCATGGCCACCCACATTTACACCACCGCGGAAGCCAGCCTCATTGCTTTGGGAAGAATGACTGCCGGAAAGCCTCCGTGCGCGCTCGAATCTCTCTAATTTTACATTCGTGATCTCCTCGGGAGGTGTAAGGGGAAGCAATATATTCGATACCTCATCTAGAAACGCACCCTCTCGAAACCTGGACAGCAACCTACACTGCGATGCAGAGCGCCTCTCTTGCAGAGTCTGCCACTTGAGTTTGCTAAACATCACCGTAACGCTATCACGCTTACCAAATAACCCTGTGACGAAACGTGCCGCTCTTCTTTGGATCTTCTCTATCTCCTCCGTCAACCCGATCTGGTACGGATCCCACGCTGATGAGCAATGCTCAAGTATAGGTCGAACGAGTGTTTTGTAAGCCACCTCCTTTGTTGATGGACTACATTTTCTAAGGACTCTCCCAATGAATCTCAACCTGGTACCCGCCTTACCAACAATTAATTTTATATGATCATTCCACTTCAAATCGTTCCGCACGCATACTCCCAGATATTTTACAGAAGTAACTGCTACCAGTGTTTGTTCCGCTATAATATAATCATACAATAAAGGGACTGAATAACATCGGGCCAAGAACAGTGCCTTGAGGCAAGCCATCATGTGGTATATTCCATCTGCACTTCTTTTCACCTTGGTGTACTGTATACCGCCGATGGCATTTGTTGTGTTGCTCAAGACACTCGAGGTGCTCACAAACAGAGCCACACGGAATTGGACATCTGTTGGGTCACTCCGCGCGCACGTGCGTACATAACGCACCCTCCGCCTTGGCGGGTACAGGTGTGTACGGAGACGCAGCGAGGTGAGCGGTGGCAGGTGGCTGCGCGTACGCTACGGCGGGTTTAAAGGCCGGGCAGTCGGCGCAGGTGGGCGTCGCCAAGGCTCTCGCGCGTCCTTGGCGCCCGCCACGGGCCTAGTCGAGCCACAGCGGCTGCAGCAGCGCCCTTGGCAGGATGTGAACCCGCGACCGCCGCCCGTGGCGGACTCAGCCGGCAAGGCCGCTGCCGCTGTTTCTCGCCCTGTTGCCAGCCGTGCTGGCGCGCTGTCGAAATTTTGGCGCCGGCAAACGCGCGCCCGTGCCCGCTTTCACAACACCCAGCCTCTTGCCTAACGGTGCTGGTGTAGCCACTGTAGTTACACTCGTGCAGATATCGCTCCTAATCACACGGTGAAAACGGCAGACAGGCCTGAAGTAGGTTGCAACAGAGCACACAGTGCCCAAGTTGTCTGCAATAGCTAATGCGATACTCTAATCGACTTTCGTTTTTTGACGAATCCATGAATTCACGTGCGCGCATAAAGACAATGAAAGACAGGTGGAAAGTGCCCTAAACTGGACCGCTTGTCGCTCGGTTCTGAGTTTATTAGTTTAGGCTCTGTAGGTACTATGTAGCAGAGTACAGAATCCGCCCACTTCACTTGTTACTTATCATTTCGCCATAGGATGCTTTGACAATGGGAAATGGTTTTACATTGCGCTACATTTTTCGTTATTTCTCCTCTGTGTGTTTTGAATGTTAAGATTTAAAGTTAATGTTTATGATCAAACCGTTTCAATTAGACGCTTGGCTAAAACTTTATTGGGGTAACTATACGAGGGTAAAAATCGCAGAGGGAGACCAAGGGACGAATAAACTAAGCAGATTCAGAAGAATGTAGGTTGCAGTAAGTACTGGGAGATGAAGCTTGCACAGGATAGAATAGCATGGAGAGCTGCACCAAATCAGTCTCAGGACTGAAGACCACCACCACAACAACAACTATACGTTGACTCTGGTCGTGTGAAATGGAACTCCTCAATTGCTTAAACCGGATCCCTTCCTTTTACATGTTTGAAACTTGCCTGTGTTAGTACAACCTCTTATTCTCTTGGAATTCTCTTGTACACTGCCAGAGGATAATGGAGAAATTCGATCGAAGACAGTGGAGTTCATCTAAAAGGAAAAACGCGATTGATGCAGTTGAGGAAATATGGGTTAAAAATGGTTCAAATGGCTCTGAGCACTATGGGACTCAACTGCTGTGGTCATAAGTCCCCTAGAACTTAGAACTACTTAAACCTAACTAACCTAAGGACATCACACACATTCATGCCCGAGGCAGGATTTGAACCTGCGACCGTAGCGATCGTGCGGTTCCAGACTGTAGCGCCTTTAACCGCTCGGCCACTCCGGCCGGCGAAATATGGGTTACAAGGACAGTAAACATCAAAGCAACACTTACGAGATTGTCCAACATTAAGTAAGGTAGACCTGAGGAAGGAGCAGAAACAAACAGAGGATGACCTACAATTTTGGGTAAATATCTTTAAGAGCTTCTTGAGTACTGTTTTGCTACGGAAGCCTCTTCCTTTGGGTTTACTCTTAATGACTTGTGCAGAATGGCAGCGCAACTGGCAGACAGAAATAACTCTCAACACTCTTTCAGAGACGACATTAGTGGGGGAAAGTTGGTTAGACTAATTTTTAAACGCTAAAAAACCAAATTGCGAGAGAGCAAGCTTTCAGAGCTCATGCGTACAGCAAAGAAAACAGTGAGAAATTCTATGAACTTCTAGAAGATGCTGTATTATACCTACATTGAAACTAGATTGTGTTTCCTCTGATTTAATATTTTTTTAAATTTTGATTACTGTTCATTTGATTATTTTTAGACGGGGGTCCTATTTCGGCAACTTTTTTCAGTCATGCAAAGTAAGATTTGTGAAATATTTTTTGTTAATAACTTTTAATCATCTTTTCTAACAGTAAAATGTAAATGCTCCATAACATTATGAAGTAAATATTACTTGCTTCTAAAACCATTTCGTACTATTTTCTGTTTAAAAAAAAATCAAATAGTGACAGTTCGGTTTTGAACACTTTCCTCTATATATTTTATGAGTAACAGACCATCGTTTACATTCCGATTTTAAGATACGTATTTCCGACTCGTATTTTTAAAGCGAAAGCTCCATCATCAGAGTTTTCGACATTCTTGAGAGGTTTTCCGTCTTGAAATGGTGAAGCACATATTAAGTAGAAAATACCTTACGCAGATTACTTGCATGTAAATAGAAGCATTACGAAATGTTGTCTACGGGATACCCTACAGAATATCACATGTAAGGGACCACTGATAAGTAACGCCCGAAATATTACTACAAAGCACCTTTTGTCGAACAATTAATTAATAATGTGACATTCTTAACAATTGCAAGAAACAGCTTTTTTGCAAAGAATGTTTAATTTCAGTATTTCCTACTTACGTTTGTGACTGTATGTGCAGAATAAATGGGAAATAAACTTCAGGAATTTCTCCAGGTACCTAGAGTGAACCTGTTTCTCAACAACATACAGGCTCGACTGCTTCACCAGCTCAAGGCTCAAAGCCTCATGTCAATGTTAAAAACTAAAAGGATGGCACTTTCTCTCCGAAATACGTATTGCAAATAAAAATCTAAAAATCTGAAGACAAATAGTCGTTGGAGAATTATTCATAAAATATAAATCGATTTTCTGGTTTTCGCGATAATTCACAGTAAGTTGGGACAAACATTAATATTAATCTCCTTCAGAAAATGGTAATACAAGAAATACAAGTGACTCGGTGGCTCCGTGCTTGAAATACATTAATAAGCAACAAGAAGCTCTTCCAAAATTTCTTAAATGTGGTATTATTCACTGCGTAATGTGATGGACGTACATACACTGAGTGGGGTCTGTCACCAAGGCATTTTCAGTGATTATCAGCCTAGCTCGTAAAGGTATACAAACTGAGGGAGGGAGGGAGGGAGAGGGAGAGGGAGAGGGAGAGGGGGAGGGAGAGGGGGAGGGAGAGGGGGAGGGAGAGGGGGAGGGAGAGGGGGAGGGAGAGGGGGAGGGAGAGGGAGAGGGAGAGGGGGAGGGAGAGGGAGAGGGAGAGGGAGAGGGAGAGGGAGAGGGAGAGGGAGAGGGAGAGGGAGAGGGAGAGGGAGAGGGAGAGGGAGAGGGAGAGGGAGAGGGAGAGGGAGAGGGAGAGGGAGAGGGAGAGGGAGAGGGAGAGGGAGGGAGGGAGAGGGAGGGAGGGAGAGGGAGGGAGAGGGAGGGAGAGGGAGGGAGAGGGAGGGAGAGGGAGGGAGAGGGAGGGAGAGGGAGGGAGAGGGAGGGAGAGGGAGGGAGGGAGAGGGAGGGAGGGAGAGGGAGGGAGGGGGAGGGAGAGGGAGGGAGAGGGAGGGAGAGGGAGGGAGAGGGAGGGAGAGGGAGGGAGAGGGAGGGAGAGGGAGGGAGAGGGAGGGAGAGGGAGGGAGAGGGAGGGAGAGGGAGGGAGAGGGAGGGAGAGGGAGGGAGAGGGAGGGAGAGGGAGGGAGAGGGAGGGAGAGGGAGGGAGAGAGGGAGGGAGAGGGAGGGAGAGGGAGGGAGAGGGAGGGAGAGGGAGGGAGAGGGAGGGAGAGGGAGGGAGAGGGAGGGAGAGGGAGGGAGAGGGAGGGAGAGGACAAAATAGGCTATATTTTGTAAATGTATAGTTGCCCTGATTTTTCTTTTTAACATTTTCCAAGGCTGATTTAAATGCTGAGATGTTTCTGTCACTGGTAATATCGTCCACCGTCCAACCCTCTTACACTTGTTACCCATAGCACGTAGGGAAGCAAATGAGATCGTACAAGAATATTTCGGTAATACATCGAGTTGTCAGCATCAGCCCATCAGAGATGTCAGATAGGCATATTTTTTTCCCCTTCAATACATCCAGAAATCTAAATAATAGCAGTTACATAAGAGAAAATAATCAGTGACCAGATGCGTTAAAAGAAATTTGATTTCTTGACCGGTTTCAGGCACTTAGTGCCCTTCTTCAGAAGGTTGTAACTATCGCATTATTTTCGAGTGTCAACAATAAGGTGCATGCAGCATTTTGATGTGGTCATGTGGGTGATTGGCTCCAGTTTGGCATGATGTCCGCACTTGTCGTTTGGCTTCTGTATAGTATTTTTGTACAGGCACTAAGAACCACAAGACCACAGCAAAATGCTGCATGCACGCTATTGTTCACACATTCAAGTAACACGATAGTTATAACCTCCTGAAGAGGGGCACTAAATGCCTGAAACCGGTTAAGAAATCAAATTTCTTTTATCGCATATGGTTGCTGATTATTTCGATATGTACCAATACAGTTGCTGAAGATGAATAAACACTAAATGTCCGGAGATACTCAGCAGTACTTCGGGAATTTCATTTATAGCAAGACGGAGTAACAATATCATTTCCCAAATGCAAAGCCATTACACCTAAGTCAAACGCTTCAGTGCCACTACCCTACGAGCGTGTATCCGGAGCACCTCAGCGATAATACGAATACACCAGCTATTTAAAGAAAGGCCAGTCTACATCGGTATCATGTCACGTATGAGAGCGTCCTGCCGGCAGAGTTATTTCTAGGTCCAGACACACAGTGTAACATGTGTCTCCAAGCTAAACAACAGATCGAACCTTGAACGGGACGACACTGCTCATCCCAGGAGTACCGCCCCGTCACTGCTTTTAGCGCTGGCTATCTTTGGCCCGTCCCGCTTGTGTATGAAGTTGTCACTTCTCACCGCAAACAAGCAACTACGTCAATTCGCTTTCTCTGCGCGCCAAAGTCAGCCATCGAACCATACTTGTTTACTACGAACATAACTGAATTCTACCCTCCTCACGTAATTCACAGTTTGAGAACTCTTTCGCGTGTTGCGCTGTCATGTCTGAATGAAGAGAGAGATCTGGCTTCGGTCAATAAATACATTTTCAATGACGCGACCAAAAACCAAAATTGATGAACTGGATAAACTGAAGAATTAAAATGGAAAAGGTACTTTCCACAAAGAGATTAGCAACGTGACTTCTGGAACAGATGTGGCGAAGACGGAAGGAAGAATTCATTTTTATGTTACGAAAAGAAAGCGTGATTTACCTGTAATATATTAACGGATCTAAGTTAAACAATACTGAAATTATTAGCCTTTCATTTGAGACATTAAACTAGAAACAGGAATGGAGTGTGTATCTCTATGATAAAAATGTTTTCGAGTCAGTGCGTACGGGAAGACAAGCCCGTAAATCATTAGCTTGCGAGACGAGAGTGCATCAGACCCGGATGGGATTCGTGCGGCGAATTAACGACTATTGATCGATACTCAAACTGACATGCTCACTATAGCTAAAACGAACTCTTATCAGAGCTTACTGCATTTACAGACGGCGTTGTTACAAAAACCTCAGTTCTGAACGCAGTGGAGATTCTCAACTAAGAAGAAAAATCCAAATGTAAGTTAACAAAAGCTTCTCTGATAAAATACGTTGCAAAATCTGAAAATGAAAGGAAGGAAAGGTATTTTTACTCCAAGAAATGCTGTTCTTCAAGCAGCAACGAGGTTAATACCTACTTTGGGTCGTCTGTCGATAATAACTTCGGTAACTGCAGGCTCCAAGATGTGACGGTGCCTACAGTACAAACAAAGGTCGTGTCGACAACCATCTCTTTCTGATGACAGGTGGTTGCATAGTAAAGTTTTGCGCGCGGTGTGCTTCTTAAAAAGGTAGGATTATCTCTTTCTGTATATTACACAATGTACCTGATGCTACAGTATGCAAGAGAACGGAATACCTGCTCACAGTAGGTTTTTCCGCTATTCCTCGTGTCAACCCTCTTTGCAAGGTCGGCATTTGATGGACATAAGCCAATATTACGTACGCAGCGCCGTTCACAATTCCAAATTGCAATCTATGCAGGTTAATATCCTGTGCTGTGTCTGCCAATGCAGTAAAATATTGTCAAAGTAAATATGTTTAAATGAAAACATTTATATATTTTATGAATAAGAGACATTCCACCTATACATTCCATCTATATCCGCTTATTACGCTTTTATTTCCGAAATGTGTTTTGGAGCGAAAGCTTCGTTGTGAAGGTTTACAAGATTCACTGGTATTTTCGGCCATGACCCGCTCAGACGTCTCACAATAAACAAGTGTTTTCTGTTTACTATCATCTCCCGCAAGTACCTTCACAACACCATGGCAGCATGAAAACGCTGACGGTGGAGCTTTCGCTCCGTAACGGATTGGATTGATTTGGGGGAAGAGACCAAACAGCGAGGTCATCGGTGTCGTCGGATTATGGAAGGATGCGGAAGGAAGTCGGCCGTGCCCTGTGAAAGGAACCATCCCGGAATTTGCCTGAAGCGATTTAGGGAAATCACGGAAAACCTAAATCAGGACGGCCGGACGCAAGGTTGAACCGTCGTCCTCCCGAATGCGAGTCCAGTGTGCTACCGACTGCGCCACCTCGCTCGGTTGCTCCGTAACGCATATAGGAAATAAAAACGTAATAAACCGATATAAGTTGAAGTCTTATTGTTTATTGGAAATAAACACCTACAAGACAGAAATATTGTCTAGTCGCTGTCCTTTACTCGTAAAATATTTATCATTCACTAACCTTCTGTGCCACGTGAAACCATTACGTATTAGATCCGTAATAAAATGTATGTTTGGTTGGAAGTAACATGCTGCCTTGACAACGCAGTTACAGTAGCGTCTCTCTCTCTCTCTCTCTCTCTCTCTCTCTCTCTCTCTCTCTCTCCATCCATCCATCCATCCATCCATCCCTCCCTCCCTCAATAACCATGCTTGCATATATGCCTTATTTGGCTGACACCTTAACTCTAATCTCTGAACCACAATTACGCTTGTGAAGAAAGTGAAATCCGCATGCAAACCACAGTTACATTGGGAGAGTGCACAAAAGTCTTAAACGCATGTCCTTAAGTTCAGCGAGCAGGTAGCCGAAGGACTCCTGTGACGCCACAACCATAGCCCCAAACACGTTACAGAAGAGTGAAACAGTACCAAGTGTCATGTGTTGCTTACTGTACGAACAAACAGTGCCCCCGGCGTGTCAGTGGTACCAAGGTGAGGCACGCTTTTGCAGGGAACTGGGTAGCGGCCGTGACCGCAATATCCGCCATGCAACACGAGTTGGCGAGTCGAAGCGAAGCTCACTTCGCAAGAATCCGACAACTCACGCTGCACCTACCCGAGGTCAAATTGGTCAAATCGTTCTGTGGAGACTACAAAACTACGAGTTTCGCCGACTTCTACAGAATTCACGAGCATCCTCATAGAGGCAAAATTTTACCTAATTAAATGTTAGAAAGGACATCCGTTTAGAAATTTCCAGCTCTCCAAAAGACCCACTGCTGCTGAAGCAATCCGCTTAAACACTACTTTCGAAGATAGCCGTACAATCTATCTCTCCCTTGAGCTGTTTCATTATCCAAACAGTGCTGAGGTTGGAGTTAAGCAGGGATCCTTAAACAGCAAAAAAGCAGAAGAGGCCCACCTTTCCCTCGCAAAGTGTTTAGAAAGTGAAGTCCAGGCAGTTTTCTCAGCTCCACGGCCCCGCCGTCAATAGCCGTGAGATACAAAGGTTGACAGTACGGAAAACAAAACACCTCAGCAACAATTTATTACTGCAGAAGATGACGCAACCCTTGGCCATGAACAGGTTGCAGCCCATCTGGAAGGCATTAAACAGGTTCCCTTCCCACGACAATGCAGTACAACCGGCCAGACAAACTCAAAGGTATTGTTGTGTCGATTCTACGCTAGAAGGATGGCACAAGAGTGGTACAACCAGAAAGTTTGTGTGTCGGGCTATGAGAAGTACGCCGATAGGTTAGCTGTTAAAACGCTGGCAAAGGGGCCAGGTTCGAGTTCCCGCCCACCCCAGGACAAACTTTTCATTTGTAAGGAAGACACAGAGCAAACTTTTGTTTAAGGAACTATTTTGTTTAGCATTCGTTATAAAAAAAATCTTACCATCAAATCGTTATTATTCCGGTATCTTCTCAGCTTTCGTGTGAAAAGCATGAATAATTCTGGAAAAAATTTTACATTGTACGTTTTGTCATAAAATATGTAATAGATCGCTTCCGTGACGAATAGTTAGCGTGACTGCCTTCGTTGCAGGAAGACCCGGGTTCATTTTCCAGAACCCCTCCGACTTTTTCCTGAATAGGAACGTCTGGTACACGGACGTCTCAGCACTTCTGAGGTCAAATGAGGAGCTGCGTGAATTAAGAAGCAGCAATATTCTCAGGATTCATCTACTCGCAACCGTGGCTGGAGGGACTGGCGACACGCCGATCATATGTCCAAAGATCATAGATCGCTCCACGTACTGCCTTACAAGCAGCCGTCGGGCAGTCGGAACAAGCCTAAGACATAATCTGCGAGTGACGTTAACGTTATGGAACTCAAAAAGAAAGTTACACCTTTGGGCAACTGTATGCTTAAATTACGTATAGTTTGGGCCGCAATAATAACTTTATGACCGTTTTCGTCTTACATTTATTTAACGAACTGGGTTTCAAAAACAAACTTATTCCTGAAATTCAACTTAACTGTAATAGGTATAGGCATACTACGTAAGATGAAATACGGAAATTCGTCCCGGGCTGGGACTCTGATTCGCATTTCTCGTTTATCGCGAGCGGTCGCCTTACCACTTAGGCTATCCGGGCACGCTCCCCGGACAGCCCCAGCCTTCCATATATCACAAACCTAACTGTCTCTCAGATTAATAATTCATTTACCCACAGTCACACATCTCTTAGTTTCCGTACATGGTAGGATAGCCTACATGGTACTGTTTCACCTGCTGATTACTGCACAGATCTTAAGATGAATGACGACGACCGACATTGGCCACGAAGAAATTACTATTGTGATAACCACCACCGGTAAATATGATAAGTTGATTGCTTTCCTTTGTAATAAATTGCTTTCCTTTGTTATTCGAGAATGCTTCAATTACATAGGTGCCCCCGTGTTTAAAAACAAGGTGCGATGATATTTCGGAGGATTGCAATACGCATTTTTCATTTTTCTTCCTCCCGCAGGTTCCGGTGGATGGTGGCCAGTGAGGGAGCTGGAATATTCATGTAACTCCCTATCCACGTCGTAGAGTCAGGCTATTCGCAGTCTAACCAGGAAACCGGGTACATTGGGGTTTAGCGTCCTGTTGATAATGAGGTCATTAGAGACGGATGTCAGACTCTGATAGCAGAAGGATAAGAAATGACAATAGACACGTTCTTTTCAAGGCGACCATCCTGGCATCTACCTTAATCGATTTATGGAGAGGACAGAAATTCTTGATTTGCCTGACAGGATGGAAATTCCAACCCCGTCCCTCCGATTACGAGTACAGTGCAGTAGCTCACTCTTGAGAGGAGCAGGTTTCAATTCCCGTCCGGCAATATACAGGGTGTTCCAAAAAGAATGATTTAAACTCCATATTTATTGATAAAATCGTACTACAAGCATGGGATGAACTGCAAAATACTGACAAAACCTTCAAGTTTTAGCTACGTGAATCCACCACCATCAGCACGAACATCTTGACCAGTGGTTCCCAATCTTCCTTAGACCAATAGTCCTGAGTGCCATCAGAATTTAGTGAGTACCTCCGCCCCCTCCCTCGCCTCCCCCCCATCTGTTGCCCCCTCCCCCCAAACCCCCTCCACCACTTTTGGCTCTGAGCACTATGGGACTTAACATCTGAGGTCATCAGTCCCGTAGAACTTAGAACTGCTTAAACCTAACTAACCTAAGGACAACACACACATCCATGCCCGAGGCAGGATTCGAATCTGCGACCGTAGCGGTCGCGCGGTTCCAGACTGAAGCGCCTAGAACCGCTCGGCCACATCGGCCGGCTCCACCACTTTTATCACAAACTTTAGCACCTAACAGAAATGTGGAAAGAAAGACTATGCTTGGATCCCGTTTATTTCTAAAATGATTCAGGATGATTTGCGGCCTCAACAATGAAGCTTATACCACTGTAAGAGTTAAGAGCGCTAGTGATTATCTGCCATACATAACTGCATGGTACTGTGCAGACTACGGCTGTTGAAACATTGTCGTACATCGATATTTTTTCAAAAGTATCAGGACATGTCGGCGATATATTTCCTTCGATATATTGACATCTAAATGGCAACATCGAGTGCTGATATTTTTATTTTATTTTACGTTTTATTCTCAATTTTTGCTGAATATTTAAAGTTGTTCTTTTGAAATTGTAATAGAACAGAATTTTACTTTCACTGTATGAAGTTTTATTACTTTCTGATCATTCTTCACTTCAAATATTTGTTTTTGACTGCGTTAAGCCAGTTTATGTGGCACAAAGGAAGTTGTCTGACTGCACTGGGGGGTTGCAGTGTGAACGGGATAAGATTTCCGATGTGAAGAAATAGCACACCAGTTGCGCCACAAACAATTTTTAAAACAACTAGTCTGCTATTTCTTCATATCGGCCTTCTTAAAAAAACAGCTGCTGAAAATGAACAAAACTCTAAATGAGAAATGTAGATGACAATGTGCAGCCGTATTTTTATAGTCATGTGACGCAAATTTTTGCGTCAATGCATCGATACTTTTCGATATATCGAGAGCAACTTTTTAATATAATATGGTTCAAATGGCTGTGAGCACTATGGGACTTAACTGCTGAAGTCATCAGTCCCCTAGAACTTAGAACTACTTAAACCTAACTAACCTAAGACCGTGACATACATCCATGCCCGAGGCAGGATTCGAACCTGCGTTTTTAAATATAGACATATCAGGTTCCTGATATTTTTAAAAATATCAACAGCCTAGTGCAGACACCAGTGAATGAAGTTTACGGACGCGCTGCGTGCACTTGAAATGAATATTGCAGGAACGGCAATCTTAAGCAGGGATAGTCGTCCGGAGTTTGAACAAACATTCTCTGGAATAACAGTCGATTTCGGTCCCCTTCTACTGCCGAAACAGGGCGGACCCGCAACAGTTTCACAACCGAGCGGCCTGGCTAGTTGTCGCTCAGTGAAAACGATGAGCGGGTCTGACAATTCTGGTGACGGCGACGCGATTGGCGGTGCCGACGGACAGAGGAGGCCGCAAATGATGCGGCGAACGCGCAGATTGCGATCGATGGCCGGCGGCCAGAGTACCGTGCCGTGCTGTGGCGTGGCGTGGAGTAGCCGGGGCCCGCACGCGCGCCCAGCGCCACGCCGCGCCGTCCCACTTGCAAGTGGGCTGTGACCCAGTTGCCACTCGCCGCTGCGCGCAGTTGCGGCACCAGCCGGCTATCTCCCGCCATATCGCCGCCCACCTGCGTGCCTGCCTTTCTAGTAACGTTTTAGCAGTGTGTGGGGGTGGGGGTGTTTTAGAGAGAGAGAACGCGCACTTTATTTCTCTTTACTTCATTTCAGTCAGTGCTGCTCATACGGTGTACTGCCAGCCAGCCTCCGTGGCCTAGGTCCGTAATGCACGCCTGAGGGGTAGCACTTGACTCGGAGGGATTTGTGTTTAACGTCCCGTCGACGACGAGATGCCGCGCCGGGCAGCCGCACGGTCTTGGGCGCCTTGCCACGGTTCGCGCGGCTCTCCCCGTCGGACGTTCGAATCCTCGTGTGTGTGTGTGTGTGTGTGTGTGTGTGTGTGTGTGTGTGTGTGTGTGTTTGTCCTTAGCGTAAGTTAGTTTAAGTTAGAGGCGTTGGAGGGATGGACTCCATGAAGAGATTTAAACCAAGTGTCAATAGATGTGAACGGATGGCGGATAGCAGCAATGGACAGAAGACAGTGGAGGAGGAAACATGTAGATGCGTGCGGTCCACTGGGCCTGATCACGTAGTTGTAGTAGTAAGCCTAGGGACCGCTGACATGCCGGCAGGAGTGGCCGAGCGGTTCTAGGCGCTACAGTCTGGAACCGCGCGACCGCTGGTTCGAATCCTGCCTCGGACATGGATGTGTGTGATGTCCTTAAGTTAGTTAGGTTTAAGTAGTTCTAAGTTCTAGGGGACTGATGACCTCAGCAGTTAAGTCCCATAGTGCTCAGAGCCATTTTTTGAACCGATGACGTCCGCAGTTTGTCCCATAGGAAGTTACCACCACAACGAGGACATTACAGACGGAGCTCAGATTATGGAACGATGGAGAAGGAGAACAGCCGTGCACTTTCGAAGAAACTATCCCGGCATTTGACTGAAGCGATTTTAGGAAATTCACGGAAAACCTAAATCAGGAATTCTGGGCGCGGGTTTAAGTCATCGTCGTCCCGAATGCGAGTCCACGAGGTAAGCTGCTTGCAATCATAGTGGTGGATGACATTTTCGTTGCCAGTATTTGGACAGCAAGGGGAGGAGAGGTACTGGTGTAGAGTTGCTGATCACCAGTCCTTGCGCCAGTTTCCTGGATAAAGTTCCAAACCTCTCCGCAGTGTCTCGTGAAGTGAGGATATGCGACAGTGTTGATGGTGATTCGTCTGTCGGATGGGCATGTGAAGCCTGGTGGCTCTCTCGACAGGAGTAGGCTCCATGCCCGCATGAGGTTTCATCCTCTCCCTTGCGTCACCCACACAACTCTCATATATCTGCAAGGAGAGAGACGTGTGTGTGTGTGTGTGTGTGTGTGTGTGTGTGTGTGTGTGTGTGTGGGTGTGTGTGTGTGTGTGTGTGTGGGTGTGTGTGGGTGTTTTTTTTTTATCTGAGAAAGTTGTCTGGCAATCAACAATGAGCCCAATGTGTTTGTGCCATGGAGTGACACCATTTTGAGGTCCTTGTCTAGCTAACTCGAAATTCTCATACTGCCTTTTCCCATCGCACAATTAACAATAGAAGATCTCTATTTATGCAGGTTCTTACAAAATCTTTGTGTCAAACATCTAGCAGTATTAGATCTCTACATGAAGAACAAGATTTGTTAGACATAAAATTTTTGCAGACGTTTCCCGGCGACATTAGGCGTCCATTTTGTATCATCTACGCCCTGACAGGGTGCAGGGTATGGGCACTCTGCGGAGTGCATATGCTTTGTGTGTTGCCTTAAATCTAGTCATTTGCTCAGCATGGCAGGCGGCATGTCCGCCAAAATAATGAGTGAAGTTTCTGATTTGCTTCTAAAATATCCTTCTCCGCTTAAAGACATTCGTAACGTTTTCTTGTTGAGAGTGAAAAATGAAATGATTGTATGGCACTATTGGCCGGGAGACACCATTTGCAGTTGTGCGGCCGCCTAGTGCAAATCCTTTTATTGTCGCCGCTTCGGCAACTTGGGTGTCGATGACGATGGAAGGACGAGGTCAACACAACTACCAGTCCCCGAGTGGATAAAATCTCCGCACCGGCAGGGGATCGAAGCCGGGACTCCTACATTGCAGTCAGCCGCGCTGACCACTCCACTACGGAAGAAAACCGCTATCAAAGTAATGAGGTACGTAATATGCAGCACACCTGGTTAGTAGACCTCGCTAGTTCGGTGTAACCTCGTCATTTCCAGGGCCCTCGAATGCTGCGGACGTCTGTAGTCGAGAAGACATAAGATGACCCTGACAGCTCATAGCACTGTTGTCAGCTTTCAACTGGGAAGCGCTAACAGCTGCCGTATAGAGAGCTGTGACAACACTGAGGCGTTGCGACAGCGATGTTTACAAAATCACGTTACGTTACTGGTTGTGGTAGGCCCGTGAAGCTACGACTCCCAGCCCCTTGCAACCGTCAGGGATCAACTTCCGCCGACTCAACTATAGCGTCGCCGGAAACAGACAGCAAACGAAACTTCCTAGCAGATTAAAACTGTGTGCCGGACCGAGACTCGAACTCAGGACCTTTGCCTTTCACGGGCAAGTTCTCTACCACCCAATCACGACTCGCGCCCCGTCCTCACAGCTTTACTTCCGCCAGTACTTTGGGGTCGTGAGTCGAGTTCGAGTCTCGGTCCGGCACGCAGTTTTAATCTGCCAGGAAGTTTCATATCAGCACACACTCCGCTGCAGAGTGAAAATCTCCTTCTGGAGTCAGCAAACGTTTTGTCTCTAAGGAAAATTGTTCTACATGACGTCGTCTACCACCCCCCAGGCATTTGATGCAAGGACTTCGAATTACCCTGTATTTGGGAAGGTGGATGAGGAGAGGAGAGGAGGGTAGCAGGAGTAATCCATCGAACTACAGACCTATATCATTGACGTCGGTTTGCAGTAGGGTTTTGGAGCATATACTGTATTCAAACATTATGAATCACCTAGAAGGGAACGATCTATTGATACGTAATCAGAATGGTTTCAGAAAACATCGTTCTTGTGCAACGCAGCTAGCTCTTTATTCGCACGAAGTAATGGCCGCTATCGACAGGGGATCTCAAGTTGATTCCGTATTTCTACATTTCCGGAAAGCTTTTGACACCGTTCCTCACAAGCGACTTCTAATCAAGCTGCGGGCCTGTGGGGTATCGTCTCAGTTGTGCGACAGGATTCGTGATTTCCTGTCAGGAAGGTCGCAGTTCGTAGTAATAGACGGCAAATCATCGAGTAAAACTGAAGTGATATCAGGTGTTCCCCAGGGAAGCGTCCCGGGACCTCTGCTGTTCCTGATCTATGTAAATGACGTGGGTGACAATCTGAGCAGTTGTCTTAGGTTGTTCGCAGATGATGCTGTAATTTACCGTCTAATAAAGTCATCTGAAGACCAGTATCAGTTGCAAAGCGATTTAGAAAAGACTGCTGTATGGTGTGGCAGGTGGCAGTTGACGCCAAATAACGAAAAGTATGAGGTAATCCACTTGAGTTCCAAAAGAAATCCGTTGGAATTCGATTACTCGATAAATAGTACAATTCTCAAGGCTGTCAATTCAACTAAGTACCTGGGGGTTAAAATTACGAACAACTTCAGTTGGAAAGACCACATAGATAATACTGTGGGGAAGGCGAGCCGCCGGACGTTGTGGCCGAGCGGTTCTAGGCGCTTCAGTCTGGAACCGCGCTGCTGCTACGGTCGCAGGTTCGAATCCTGCCCCGGGCATGGATGTGTGTGATGTCGTTAGGTTTAAGTAGTTCTCCGTCTAGGGGACTGATGACCTCAGATGTTAAGTCCCATAGTGCTCAGAGCCATTTTTGAATGCGAGCCAAAGGTTGAGTTTCATTGGCAGGACACTTAGAAGATGCAACAAGTCCACTAAAGAGACAGCTTACTCTACACTCGTTCATCCTCTGTTAGGATATTGCTGCGCGGTGTGGGATCCTTACCAGGTGGGATTGACGGAGGACATCGAAAGGGTGCAAAAAAGGGCAGCTCGTTTTGTATTATCACGTAATAGGGGAGAGAGTGTGGCAGATATGATACGCGAGTTGGGATGGAAGTCATTAAAGCAAAGACTTTTTCGTCGCGGCGAGATCTATTTACGAAATTTCGGTCACCAACTTTCTCTTCCGAATGCGAAAATATTTTGTTGAGCCCAACCTAATAGATAGGAATGATCATGAAAATAAAATAAGAGAAATCAGAGCTCGATAGAAAGGTTTAGGTGTTCGTTTTTCCCGCGCGCTGTTCGGGAGTGGAATGGTAGAGAGATAGTATGATTGTGGTTCGATGAACCCTCTGCCAAGCACTTAAATGTGAATTGCAGAGTTATGATGAAGGTGTAGGTAACGCTGTGAGCGGCCCCTGCCCCACCCCCGTAATCGGGATCTGTACCTATACAGCGCTGATTTTTGAAGGGAGAGAGTGTACTGCGGCACACCCAGTGTGTTACGAACGATTTCCCTGTAACTCTGCTCTAGTGTGTTTCCTACGACCGAATGTCGTAGGGATGAAGGAGGGTAGATGGGGCGCGCAGGCAAGAGCAGCGGGTTTCACCAACGGGACCGCCCGTGGAGCCGCGGTGCGTTGTGCAACGCGCTTTCCTCTGTTGTGGCGCATGCGGGGTGTATCGGCGACCGTAATGCGGGCCCGTCCCTCCCTCGCCGGCCTCTTGCGGGACCTCGCCATTAGCCGCGGCTCGCCCGCTTCTCTACCGGTCTGCTGCGACCACGTCCTCATTTAAGCCCCCCACAGGGACGGCCGGCTTTGTGATGTAACGCCGCCATTCGTCTTCGTCGATCGTTAGGGGACAGCACAGCTAAGCATCGGACCAGAAAGATCCGTCTCTTGAAGACGCGGCGGTTTTCTCAAAGGACAGTTATTTCGGGACAGTATTGAGAAAGTAACGATATCGGAGCAACAAGCAACGACTGAACGGAAGACAAGAGGAATCCACTGTCTCTATATCGGCCACTACCAGTGCCGGCAGTATGAGGCAATGTAGATCAAAAATTTAGCGTGACAATCGCAAGTATTTACAGTCACTAACCTTGCTAACAACCTTTTTAAAAATACTTCCAAAAGCTGAGCTGTAGGTGGCGTAGCGCTTAGCGTCTGTAGATAGCGGCAGCGGGTCGCCTGTTCAAACCGAACCAACAACAATTATTTCTTACTTTGCATTTATCTGGAAGGTTCTAGAAGTTTCTTATTTTTGTATGCTCTGGAATATTCGATGTTTGTTTTATACTTTCCAACCTGTACCCATAAAGGAAGAGTGAGCTGTTAATAGTTCCGCCACTCTGTGGTCATGGTCTTTCCTGCCAAATACATGGTGAGCTGCAATGGAGCAGGGGTAGCTTAGTTCGGAATATTTGGGAGGGGCGTCCACTTCAGACATTTGTGTTGCACCCAAGGGAAATCTTCTGGAATCTGTGGTTAGAACCGCGGAACGGCACTTTTATTTAATCTAATCCCTGCATATGTCCCAGAGAAAAGCATGAAGGCCTAGCGTAGGTGTGTTTTTCATTATTTGTATTCACAGGAAAGCCACTGACTAGGACGCGTGCATAGTACCAATACCGTTGCCAGTCGCCGGCAATGCCATCGAAACCGATGTAGTATTGACACAAGACGGTTTTAAAAATATGATCCTTGTTTCATTCAATATATGCTCTTGGTTCGCCTTTCTTCCCCGAAAATACCTCACCTGTCCGAAGCCATGTACTGAGAACAATCTCTAGCTACATGGTGGTTATAATTAAAGTACAGCCACTGGCAGAGGTGGAGTGTGGACTGTAATTATCGTATGACAGCGAAACTTGGTAAATATTTTAATGCGTTAATGCGGAACAGACTTACGCTCAAAAAATTGGATCCAATTTTGGCCACCTGGTCCAAATGTGGCGCTATGAACGTAAGAAAGACGTATAGGAATGTTTCCATATGTAACGGTTTAGGAATTGGTCATGGGCATAAAACGTCATGCAAGTGAGAAAGGCCTAACGTTGATTTTATTAGTAACCGCCACTTTTACAGTTTCTTTAATATGACCACTGGAGACATCGACGAGATGCTCCATAGCGCCAGATTTTCACCTGATGTCCAAAACTGGAACTTTTTTTCCTGCGTTAATCGGTTCTGCATTAAAACATACCATATCTCCCAAGCTTCGCTGTCATAGGATGACTGCAGTCCAACTGGACCTCTGTGAGTACCTGCACTTCAATTGCCGGTAGTAACTTCCAGGGGTTTCCATTGCTTCTGGCTGACATTTACCTTGCTTTATTCACTTTTCTCCCTCGACTCTCTTAATAATTTCGTCAAAATTACTCTTATGATTTTCTTCTGTAAGTTTTATTTTACTTTACACTCTGTTGATGGTTTAAAACTGAATTTTTTTCCCGCCCAGAATTTCACTTCTCTTCTGGCCGGATGTACGTTGGTTTTCATAGTAAACATGCTTCTCCACACACACACACACACACACACACACACACACACACACACACACACACAATCTCACTTCTCCACAATCGTATCTGTATCTATCAATGAAACAAAACATTCTAGAACTTTCTTCATTGTAGCAGACTAACTCCCGAACAGGCTATTCTGCTCTATACGGACAGTTCAACACGATTTGTACGTAAGATGAATCTGAAGACATTTCACGTGTCACACAAGTTCCTACCCCCTTCCCTCCCTCACCTCAACAAAAAATGACCGCTGCTATCCGTCAAACCGTGTACACGACGCGCACTCTTCACAGGTACCTTTTCTTGTCTTCCCTTTTCGAGTCCCGTCTTTCTTACCTCTTCCCTCTCCATCACTTATATTCTACTACTCTCCACGTTCCACACTCTCACTGGCTCTACGCCCTACGCCCAATCGCCTACTCCCTGCCGACCTATTTTCCTCACCCGTGTGTCGCTACCACGGCCCACAACCGAAATCTAGCTGCCTGCATACTATTTTTCATTTTATAAACAATTATTTTCTGCTACGATCTCTTGTCTTTACTATTTCTACATGTTTGATTCATACTAAACGTACCATATGTCATAATGAATTTAATGAAGAAATGTGAAGAATGTAATAATACACTCCTGGAAATGGAAAAAAGAACACATTGACACCGGTGTGTCAGACCCACCATACTTGCTCCGGACACTGCGAGAGGGCTGTACAAGCAATGATCACACGCACGGCACAGCGGACACACCAGGAACCGCGGTGTTGGCCGTCGAATGGCGCTAGCTGCGCAGCATTTGTGCACCGCCGCCGTCAGTGTCAGCCAGTTTGCCGTGGCATACGGAGCTCCATCGCAGTCTTTAACACTGGTAGCATGCCGCGACAGCGTGGACGTGAACCGTATGTGCAGTTGACGGACTTTGAGCGAGGGCGTATAGTGGGCATGCGGGAGGCCGGGTGGACGTACCGCCGAATTGCTCAACACGTGGGGCGTGAGGTCTCCACAGTACATCGATGTTGTCGCCAGTGGTCGGCGGAAGGTGCACGTGCCCGTCGACCTGGGACCGGACCGCAGCGACGCACGGATGCACGCCAAGACCGTAGGATCCTACGCAGTGCCGTAGGGGACCGCACCGCCACTTCCCAGCAAATTAGGGACACTGTTGCTCCTGGGGTATCGGCGAGGACCATTCGCAACCGTCTCCATGAAGCTGGGCTACGGTCCCGCACACCGTTAGGCCGTCTTCCGCTCACGCCCCAACATCGTGCAGCCCGCCTCCAGTGGTGTCGCGACAGGCGTGAATGGAGGGACAAATGGAGACGTGTCGTCTTCAGCGATGAGAGTCGCTTCTGCCTTGGTGCCAATGATGGTCGTATGCGTGTTTGGCGCCGTGCAGGTGAGCGCCACAATCAGGACTGCATACGACCGAGGCACACAGGGCCAACACCCGGCATCATGGTGTGGGGAGCGATCTCCTACACTGGCCGTACACCACTGGTGATCGTCGAGGGGACACTGAATAGTGCACGGTACATCCAAACAGTCATCGAACCCATCGTTCTACCATTCCTAGACCTGCAAGGGAACTTGCTGTTCCGACAGGACAATGCACGTCCGCATGTATCCCGTGCCACCCAACGTGCTCTAGAAGGTGTAAGTCAACTACCCTGGCCAGCAAGATCTCCGGATCTGTCCCCCATTGAGCATGTTTGGGACTGGATGAAGCGTCGTCTCACGCGGTCTGCACGTCCAGCACGAACGCTGGTCCAACTGAGGCGCCAGGTGGAAATGGCATGGCAAGCCGTTCCACAGGACTACATCCAGCATCTCTACGATCGTCTCCATGGGAGAATAGCAGCCTGCATTGCTGCGAAAGGTGGATATACACTGTACTAGTGCCGACATTGTGCATGCTCTGTTGCCTGTGTCTATGTGCCTGTGGTTCTGTCAGTGTGATCATGTGATGTATCTGACCCCAGGAATGTGTCAATAAAGTTTCCCCTTCCTGGGACAATGAATTCACGGTGTTCTTATTTCAGTTTCCAGGAGTGTATTTTGCTGGAGACATACGAATCTCAAGTTCATCACTGGTAAGGACAGAAGCTGAATTTGTGCCACAGTCGGGACTTGAACCCAGGTTTCCTGTTACTAAGCAGATGTGCTAACCACTACACCACTGTAAGCACTACAGCTATCATAGCTGCATGGATTACTCTAATCCAACCCTCCAATGTCTGAGAGCCTCGATATTAATGACTATTTAAGAAGGGGAATATGGGCTGAAGGTGTGAAGTTTGTGTGTTGTGTTTGTGCCACTGGACTAGGATGGCCCGTGCAGCTGTGGTTAGGGAGGACTCGAACCTCCGCCGTGACCTGCCGCACAGTCCATGACTGCAGCGTCCGAGACCGCTCGGCTAATCCCGCGAGGCTGTGGTTAGCACATCTGCCTATTAACCAGGAGTCCCACGTTCAAGTCCGAGCCGTGGCACAAATTGAAATCCTTTGCTTCAGCTTCTATCCTTATGAAGAATGTATCACGGAATGGAGGAGTGTTGCATGGCCTTAACCCTGCCGCATAAATGAACAAAACAGTGCTTGTCCGGATTATTGTTTCTATGATCTTTCCGTAAAGTTTGGAAACTGGAGTTGTTGCGAATGATTTTGTTCAAATGCTGCGATTAAGAAGGGTAGTGGTGCCGGAAACAGGACACGGCGAAGAGTATGTTGCGTTAGACAGCGCGAATGGGGGTCGGCTTCTGGGAAGCTCGCAGAGCGGGAGAAAGTGTTCCGCCGAGACGTGCGGCGACTATGAGAGAGAGGCTAGGCGCCCCTTGACACACTCGCCGCTTCCACACCTGCTGGCCGGCGTTCGCTCTTTCCCTCGTGGCGTCCCTGTCACTGACAGCCAAGTTTACACTTGCCTTGCAACGGTATGTCAGCCGCAGCCGCGAGGGTCGAGAGGAATGCGTTTGGGACTGTGGCGCCCCTTATGCAGGTTGCTGTGTTATTTCTTATTGAAAGCGGTTACTCCCTTTCTACGCCCGGACGTGGCCTGCAAAGTGCACACGTCTATGGAATGTATTCTGCTACGTCAAGACTAAGAGGTGCCAAGCTAGCACGTGAATACATTACTGCCGAGTAGGTTTTTACCTGCAGTTTCCTTAGAGCAGGTGAGGCATCGTGACAAACTGACGGAACAAGTGTTCACATTCTGGGAAGTGCTTCTCTCTCGAAGGCCTGGTTAGTAATTCTGGTGCTATTCGTGCAGGAGGATCCTCTACACATTAAAGTAGCGTAGTTAGAAAATTAGTGAAATACTGGGTGACCTGTAGAAGACCAACGCTTGGTGCAAATAAGGGCACCTGATTGTCAAGATATCTTAATATAGATGATGACAACTAGTCGCAATGAGCCGGTGTTGTTTGATTACACGGTCGTCGAAGACTCACAGTCCTTAAACATCTGCGAGGTGTAACAAAAGTTTTTATCACCACCTCCAGAAAATAAATTGGAGCAATTTTTGTTTGACGGCTTGTCAACGTCTGCATTTCTGATACACACTGAAATCCCCGTGACACGGTACCGTAGCATACTGCTAGGGCATCCAAAACAAAATAGCGCAGTCCACTAACAAAACTGAAGAAGGGATACGCTATTGTGTCTTGTGCGTTATAGTGATGTGTTATGATATTGTGGCACGGGCAGTACTGCAGACGCGGACCTGCAACGAACAAAAAATCAATTTCGTAATTTTATTTTTTCGATGGGATAATTAAAAGAGGAGAGGAGCAGGTAAATTTGTTTCTGTGAACGTGGCTGTCTTATTGAATCGAAAAATAATTAGGAAGCAGGGCGTTTCGAAAAACCCTCGTCCAATCGACTCAAAATACCGTTTTAATCAGTCTGGCTTTCAAACTGTCGGAATATCGAAGTTCAAAGAAGAGCTGCGTCATTCGTAATAATGTAGTAGAAACGTCAATGAAATCCTGAGGAAGAGATTAGAAGACAGGGAAAGCTCATTCCTAAGATTACATCTTGCAACATACATCTCGCATAATGAACGACTGGCTAAGACTATAAAACGACACGCTTACATAAATAAGCAAGGTACACCAATCGCTGAATGATAAACCATTTTAAGTAACCACAGTAATCTGTCGACTTCTATTAAACAGGATAACCTTTATAGCGTCAAGTATTCATTACATCATTTGAGGCCAGTTTGAACCTGTGGCCATTTTCAACATGAATATACCGGTTTTAAGGCTTTGTAATATTTATCGCTTACAATTTACAATTATAAATAATCCATCAAACGAAAGCGCAACTCAAACAGTTTGGTTTGTATACCTGTGCGCAAAGACAAGACTATGGAACGATCAAGAATGACTGAAAAATGTGTTGAACGAGTGAGAGACTTTCACGTTTAGCCCCAAAAATTCACTTCAGAAGGAATTCCAGTGACGTCTACATGGAGACTTAAGGCGACGCTTCCAACTACCTCCTTACCGTTTGCTATTTTACAAGCTCTAAAGTTTACACACTAGGGTTTACGTGCCAACTTTGCAAACTAACTGTTGCTGCATGACGAAGATTTTTTTTGGTTCGTGCCGTCTTCAGAGATGACTCGGCATTTCACCTAAGTGGAAATGTCAACACGCATTGTGTGTCCCTGAGATAGTACACCTAGTACGAGACCCCCTGAATTGAGTATTTTTTGTGCCATATCCTGACGGAAAGTTTATGGATCTTTCTCTTACCGTGAAGAAACTGTAACTGGTATTTTTTTATCTTGATGCTCTAGAACCGTGGCTCTACCCTCAACTGGAAGAAACTGAGCCACAGAACTTTCTTTGTCAAGGAAGATGGTGCACCGCCTCACTGGGTTAACTCGGTACGCGATTGCTTGAGCGATTGGTCGCAAGGGGCTGGATGACAAATCTTGTTTTGCATTACCTCCACGTACACACACGACCTGACGCCAAGTACTTTTTACATTTGGAGGTTCATAAATTTTTATTATTTTTACATCTAAGCTTACAGTTCAAAATAATACTTAAATTGAAAGAGCAACTCAGTTTTCCTTACAAGTGTTCAATTTAAGCACCATTCGGCACATATCGAGTCGATAGGCGAGTTCTTCCCAAACCCTGTGAGTGTGTCCGGAGTAATTGTTGCAACAGTGCTGGTTCTAAAGTCTGATAGATCAGCTGGTAATGGAGTCACGTACACATGGTACTTTATGAACCTCCATATGTAAGAAGTACTTGGCGTCAGGTCGTGTGTGTATGTGGAGGTAATGCAAAGCAAAATTTGTCATCCAGCCCCTTGCGACCAATCGTTCAAGCAATCGCGTACCGAGTTAAGCCCGTGAGGTGGCCCACCTTCTTCCTTGACAAGTGTGGTTTAGTTTCTTCCAATTGAGGGTAGAACCAAGGTTCTAGAGCATAAAGATAAAAAATACCAGTTACAGTTTCATGTATACGAACTCCTTGCTGTTACCGAGATGCGAAAATCATTCTGTTTCTCATCACCAGGAACGCATTTGGGGGGCTGGGAACCCGCATTCCGCGATCGAGAAATCTCTTCACCCTGGACTGGTGACTGTGTGGTGTGCAATGTCCAGTCCCAGAATAATCGGTGCGATATCCCTTAATGGCGCGGTGACTACCGATACATATGCACTGGACCCAGGAATTAATAATTCCTATAGCATCTAGAAACTATTATCCGAATGATTTCCCAGACCTTACTGAAATTTAGCATCGAACCCAAAACAAAACAACGACGCTACGTCGCCGCCTGGCGTAACAGAAACGGCAGCTGCGCGTTGACTCACACGGCAGGTCCGGCTCATTTTGCAACCGAGACTGGTCGCGCCAGTGATCGCTTGCAAAAGTAAACGAGCCTGTTGTATCCGAGCGTCGGCGGCTCATAACGGCACTGCCATATGTGGAAAACTGAGGTGACTATCGGCGCTGTTTACCCACCCAAAATGTCAGTAGTTCCGCTGAGGACGAAGTCCATCTAAGGTCAAACAGCAAATATGACAGATGACAGTCAAGGCTTGTCCACCAGTACCAGCTAGCAGCACAGTGGGAAACAGTAGCCGTGTGCCTTCTTTTCAGGGTCGTCTAATCGAATACTGCAGCGGCTTCTTACTACCACGCCGACTGCACGGTCGTCGTCATGCCACTTTGTGGAAGTTACATAGTCGGCGAAGTGATGCCTGGTTTGAATAGCCAGTGCTTTACTAGAGGTAATAGTATTCTTCAGCATGAGTACCATTTGATCGACGACACTATGAGGAGGGAGAACATAAACTTTAATACAAAATGAAAAAACGCCTATCTTCATGATGCCGTCTAGCATTTTTTCGTGCTGTTACTCCGTGCACGGTTAGTGGTTTCTTCTTCTTCGCTAAGCCTTATCTCCGCAGCCACAGTTTATTCTCTTCAGCAGTATCCTGTGTGTTTGAAGAATACCATATATCACTAATCACTTTTTTTTATATAGGTGTTCTCGTTCGTTCTCTCGATTTCCTTCCTACGATCTCGCCTTCAAAAACGTTTTGTAGCATAATATCATGTCCGATTAAGTGTCCAACAAGTTTGCTTTGCATTTGCCTATAATATTTCAGTACTTCGTTCTTTTCTCGTATTTCCTGTAGAATCAGCTAATTCGTTTTTCCGTCAGTCCAGCTAGTTCTATTAATTCTCCTCTAGAAACACATTTCCGCCAATTCGAAGCGAACTTTCTCCTGCTTTGCTAACGTCCGCGTATCAAATGCGTGTGTGTCAGGACACTCTACACGAAAGTCTTTACAAATCTTTTTCATAGTGTGGAAGCTAATGTGCTTCTTCAATAGCAAATTGTTCCTATTATGGAAGGAACTCCTGGCCGTGTTTACTCTTTTCTTGATTTCCTTGACGTAGCTATTTTTAAGGGTGAAAGATGTGCCAAAGCCATTTAGGCTATAATCTCTTATGGGTAACCAGGATTAACGATGGTGATTGCATTACGGTAGTCGTAGGACGTACATAACGTGAAGCCACCATATGTATACAATGCATTTATAAGACTGTGTCAATACATGTTGGCATTTATTCAAATACCAAGATTAATCATGACTGGTAAATAAAACTACCTGAACCGTTGGAATTGTATACTTTGATCAGGACTCTTGTTCAGATACTTGCCTTACACATATTGTACGATATATTGGAGAAATACCTTAACCACAGCTGTGAGATTGTTTCAAGAATGAATTGTTTACTTTACAGCGAAGTGTGCATTGAAATGCAGCTTCCATACACATTAAAATTGTCCCAGATTCTCCTACAGTCGAAAAAACTAAGAGACTCACAACTAGAATAATATTGTCGCTGCAACGGATTCGTTACTGTCGATGCTGAGGACTTTAAATAGAAACCGTTCAAAGGAAGGGGATGATATTCTGGGGCGAACTTAAAGAACCAATATTCGTTGCGTACTTTGCAACTATCCCGCCTGCATCTCTCGCAGGGATCAAGATAACAGATTACCGCGCATTGGCAAGCATGCGCGCAGTCACTAACCCAGTACTATGAAAGACAAAAAATAAAAATTATGTATGGCATTTGGCTCAGTGGAAACCGTTTCGTCTGTACACCAATTTCTCAGATAGCGTGTCAGTGCTGCCACTTAGTTATGCAATCTGTTTCTTATTTTACCTCCAGCAGGATGATGGACTCCGCTATAGATCGGCCCACCACAGGAAAATCTGAAGTCAATACAGTCAATACAGAGAATCGAACCGGGTACCTCCGCCTTAGCAGCTCGCAAGTCTAACGACTGTAGAATGGAAACATTTGTAAATAGCAGTGACGAATGTGATACATTCTAATGTAACAAGGAAACGGCTATAACGGAGCAAATATAATGACGCGAGGTGCGTGTATTACTGTCTCGTAAGTTAAAGTGTATTGACGCGACGCAGTATTAATACAGGTCGAGTTCCAGAGAGAGATGTGATTTGCGGCGTCTTTCGCGCAAGAATTGTAAATGAAAGTTTTTTCTAACTGAATTAATAGCAAACAACCATGACAGTATATAAACTCTTACGAATGTTGCATTACTCGATTGTCTCTGATTCATTGTACATAACGAGAAGAATAGCTTATGATTTTACGTGTGTTCTGGATTGGGCTACGGCGTTCCATTGGTGTAAAACTGTTCACTTAGCTAGCATACGGTTTTCCGCGAATAAATCCAAGATATTTAATAACGTAAAATATTTTCATTCGACAAATCCTGTCGATATAATTACCGCTACCGACAGACGGAACCCGTAATGCACGATCTTGGTTCGAACCTGCTTACGGTGCGGTTTTATATACGGAAGAATTTTCTCCGTTAAAGTTGTTACACCAAATATAAATTGTCTCCTTTGCATACCAGTGATCATTACTCCATGAAGAGAGCTACAGTGCATGGTAAACTTCAACCTATCTGACGCATGGTAAACTTCAACCTATCTGACGTGCTCCACTGAAGCCTTTTTCAAGTTCCGGCACCACAAGAAATAGCAGTTGCAGCGGAGTGGAGGGTACAGAATTCCATGCCGACAGCCTTGCTAATATTTTCAGCGTTACAAGATACCGATCAGCGTGTCCTACCAACACAAACTGCTATCAAATAAAATTTCTTTAATGTATTTTTCCGCAGTTCACTGTGAGTATATTAACGGATCCATGCAACAGACTTTAATGAACTGCTAGTTAATAACCTTAGGCAGCGTTTAACGAACTTCAGCGAATTACGACTTGAGAAGAATAAAAGGTCAGTGAACTACATGTCGGTAGCCGTATAACTAATTACCAGAATTACCTCAAGTCGATCAAGTCACTGTTAAACAGAGACAGAGGGAAATGTTGTGGGTAATTGTACGGGGAGAACAAGGATCGTTGACACGGATGGCGGTGGCCGTAGCTATTTGAAGATACTGCACAGGATGGCCTACTTTGGAGCGCTGCAGCAGTTTCTTCGTCTCTTGTTTCCGGAGAGGGACGAGGACATTGGCTCAGTCCGAGATACAGCGGTATTTAAGTTGAGCGTCTGAAGCAGAGAGCCACAGCTTGGCTGGTGGTGGTGGTGGGGTGGGGGAAGGCACGCGGAGGCGGCCAGGTGTTGTCTGCCTCTCAGCTGACCGAGTCCTCAGTCAGCTGAACACGCGCCGGCAGACAATGGCCGCTCGCTACCTGCACGCCATCTGCCACTTCCCCTCCCCCTCCCCCACGCTAGGCCGGCCTTCCCTGCTGCCCACATAGCAGCCCCAAGGCTTCCCCACAGCTGCCCCGAGCCGCCTTTCAATATTCTTAAACCCAAGGTCGGTCCTTCCTACTAGGCTATTGTTTAGCATACAGCCTGTGTGTGTAACACAGCGCCGCAGGCAAATATACCTGAAAAACAAGTCGCCGTAATGGCCTGCTTAGTCCAAAGTGGCACGCCAACGGTAATGATGGGTCGGTCACCGCCGTGTTTCAGGTAGACACTCAGAGCAGGATAGGCAGCCGGCTTAGGAAGTGAGTTGGGTAATGCAGCGCAGGCAAAATTTTATTCCATTATTCCATCTATTGCCATTCGTAACCTTTGTACATTATTAATTATTATATCTGAGTATCTGATGTGACAGTGAATTTACTAGCACACTGGCACAGCGCAGATTTACCGTCTATTTGGTCTACTCCGTTTGCTGAATTTTGCCGGTTCACTTCGACTACTCTTTTTCTGCCCTCCTAGGAAAAAATACACAGAAAGAAAGAGAACTATTAACATGTCTTAACTCCGCACTCATTTCAAGAGCTGTAGTAGTGTTTACCCCATGGAACACTATTTTCCGTGGGACGGGGGAGGGGGGGGGGGGGGGGCGTTCAATAAGTAATGTAGCGGTTTTTTCAAGGTCAGTTTCGACTGACAAAGTGCTTACTTTGTTGTGGGATATGGTGCAATATTCCTGCTTCAGCCTTTATAGTTTCGTGAAGTTTCGATGGTAGCGTCGCTGTAGAGAGCATTCAAAAGGGCATTCCAAGCAGAGAGCTGTCATCGAGTTTCTCTTGGCGGAAAACCAGAGCGCCGCAGATACTCATAGGCTCCTTGGTAATTTCTACAGAGACCTGGCGGTGAACAACAGCACGGTGAGTCGTTGGGCGAAGCGCCAATCATAGTCGCAACAAGGTCGCGCAAAATTTGTCCGGTCTCCCGCGTACCGGACGGCCGCACGCAACTCTGTCTCCTGCAGTGTCGGAACGTGCGGACACTCTCATTCGAGGTAATAGACGGTTCGGTTCACAGTAAAGCTCCTCGCTGCTCAACCGGACACTTCCGTTGGTAGTGCTGACACACTCGTCCACCATTTATGGGTACTTACAGACAATCTGTGCGGGGTTGCTTGTGCGTTACAAAGCTGGTCGTGCAAATTTTCGTTGAACATCGTCACAGGCGATGAAACACGTACCATCACTTCGAACCGGAAACAAAACAATGAGTAGCACCGAAGTTCAAAGCCGTACCCTCAGTCGGTGAACTCATGGCGACAGTATTCTGGGGCTCTGAATGGATTATTCTGTTTGATGTCGTGCCTCATGGTGCAACGATTAACTTGGAAGTTCATTGCGCTACCTTCAGGAAGCCGAAGAACGACTACAGCGTGCGCGTCACCACAAAAATCCAAAGCCTCAGCCAAGTCTGCGCGCCCGAGAGGAGCTCACAAAATCCTCCTCCTCATCCACTCCCACCTTCCGGCCTCAGTTTGTTTGGCCCAATGAAGGATGCGCTTTTCGGGAAGCAGTGCGATGATGATGCGGAGGTTACTGACGCTACGAGAAGTTGGCTCCGGCGCCGATCGGTAGAGTGGTACCATGCGTGCATACAGTCCCTCCCAGTACTGTGGCGTTAAGGCCATCTCATTGACTGGAGATTATCTTGGGAAATAGGGTTTTGTAGCCAAAAAAGTGCGGACTAATATGGAGTATTGGAATCCTGAATAAAACCAACGTGCTTTCAGAGAAAAAGTTACTTTTCTGTTGTGCCTCCGGAGGAACGAACACAAATTTATCCATAATACAGAGCGAATGATTCGTCATTTTCACCCAGCGGAACAGCAACGTCAAGGACTGCATGGCGATGTTTTGACCTGAAATGCTTTTCGATTTTATTACATACAAAAGGGGCTGAGGGTTATAATACAGTGGTTAGTTTCTGGTACATAAGCGAAATAAATTAAGGTACTCTGATCTCTCTTCACGTTCAAGAAAATTTTACTAACAGCTGGCATCGGAAACAATAAGTTACTTAGATTGACACGTTCTCTATGTGACAATATGCAAACCGCTAGGAATTTACACGACAAAAAAAGTTATGACTTATTTCTGATTATTATTCCTTGACATACGGCATGTTGAACGCGTTCGACTAAACTGTCACCAACACCTTTCTGGCAGGACGTATTCATATATTTACGTACTACAAAAGGACTAACTAGCACTGCCGTTAACACACGCACTGGAGTGCCACCAAGTTAATGAGCTGATCGCGGAAATTTCCAAAGACGGACTGTATACATGCGAACTAAATATGCGGCAGTTACTGCTCATTTCGTAGGTCAGCACTTTTGACGCCTCATTAGTAAAAAATGGTTCAAATGGCTCTGAGCACTATGGGACTCAACGTCTGAGGTCATCGGTCCCCTAGAACTTAGAACTACTTAAACCTAACTAACCCAAGGACATCACATACATCCATGCCCGAGGCAGGATTCGAACCTGCGACCGTGGCGGTCGCGCGGTTCCAGACTGTAACGCCTAGAACCACTCGGCCACCCCGGCCGGCCTCAGTAATAAAGATCGGCGCGGTATGAGGAGGCCATGTGAACGCGAAGCTACAAACACTTGCGAGGACACAGATAAAACACATCACACTTGGCCACTGGCGAAGCGCCATTCGTCGATTTCACTGCTTCGGCCTCTGGGACCGTGGCCAACACGAGACGCCAAGTGCATTCTCATTTCGGAATGTGTCAAAATGCATCTAGTTCTCTGCGTCATAAACCAATCGCCCTGTACCGAGCACATTGTCAACATTATAGTTGAACATTGTTACGCCCATCTACCCACTGTGAAATAAGGTAGCGCTGCGCACCATGTGTCCAACGAATGGCCTACAATAATCGCCAACACATTGAGGTTAGCGAAGTGTTTAAATTATGCGGAAATAATCAGTTAAAATCGTCACTGAGTAATGTCATAGAAATCCCTGTTAAATTATGTCAGTCCCCTTTGTGAGAGTACTGAATGAGGAAACGAAGTAAATACTTCGAATGAATGCACATTATCTACTTTAAATTCATATTGACATTTGTCATCATACCGAACATTGGTCTTCCTGCTATTCGTACGCTTCGAGATTACTGCAGGAGATCACCCGTAGCAACGTCCTATCAATTATCTTTGCCATTTTGTGTTTCGACAGCTGAATACTGTGAATGTTAATTAAAAAAAGCACAGCTGGTATTATATGTCCGTTTGTTGCGCCACAACCAGCGTTGTTCTAAATCAACTTCCTCAGATGACTGAATGTAAAATATCGGTATGTGGATGTATAGCACACGTTGAATGAAGTCAAAGGCGTGGCCAGTTTCTCTTAAGAAGCCATGATTGTGATAGCTGACAACTGCACGGCATAAGCTTTTAACAAGCAGGTCCCAACGAAAAACGAAGTAAATTATGCATTAAGAACGGAAGACATCCGATCAGGTCTCTCAAAATACGACTGCCTGAACTCGCGTTCGATTCCCATCCGCGTACGAGGAGAAAATACATGGCGTTGCCAGAAACCCTAGTTATCAAATCAAGTAACGTGCAGCACTGAGAAGGTTAGTGTGATGCAGTTTATTACGTAAAGCTATTCCAGCCCCCCCCCCCTCCTCACCCACAGCAACCTCGTGAATGAAGTGCAAAGTGTAAATGCCGAATATTAGCACTGATATCTCACACCAATATGTTAATCTTCTCCAGTGCTTGGCAATGAATTAAGTCTTCCTGCAAAGAAGATTAGGACTACAGCAACAGCCTTGCCTAGAGCGACACCGAGTCATAAGTAAGTTCTCTCGCTTCACCACAGCCCCCGCCCACATACATCTTGCCCGTGTGCACTTTGCAGCAAGTCACGATGGAGGAATATCAAATAGCACAAACACGGAAAGTACGAGATCGGCACATAGCGGGTGGGAGGGAGGGAGGGAGAGAGACCACTCCGAATACAGGTAACAAGATAAAATTGATTTCCACAGATTTCTATACATAGCCTATTATCACTTAAGTAAACTGGATCTTCTACAGGCAGAAGTAAGGCCTGTCATTAGCGGATACGGCACTGAACCAGTTGGCATAGCGCTGTATATGCTCATGGCCTAGTGGTAAAAGCAGAGTAGCGAGTTCGATTTCACTTATTCCTTCGTCGGCACGGTAGCTCAGTGTGTTCGTTCTGGTGACTGGCCACACACTGTACTAAAAAAGCATGAGTCAACTTCTCATCAAAGGAATCTCGCAGATGTCATGCGACATCCGCACAGAGCAACTTATGAAAAACGAAGAAGAACCAGATCGAAAGAAAAAAGAAGTGTGTTCAAGTAAACAGAGATGCCGCAAGACTGCATCTCGTTTGGACCACGGAACATTTTCATTCTGTTTTACATCTAGTCTTCCCTTCTCAAACATGCGAAGACTTGACAGAAACGGCATATTATTTGGATTCCACGTTAAACTCTAGGTCCCCTTTTCTCTGTTGTTTAGGGACACACAAGATGCTGAAGTGGTGTCCAGTGAAAGGATTTGCAGCACGTGGCCCTTGAGCAGCACAAAATTATGCTGTCGGACGCGGCTATCTGTGAAGCTAATGTTGTTTTCATAACAGATCTTTAGGTGCTTTAATAGAAGCCAACTGCTATTCACAACTGAAATAATACTAGATACTCTGGAAAACAACTTTGTAACAATGGCAGCACATAGGATTACCGACGTGCTTTGTATCTAAGGCTTGTGTTTCGTGTAAAATTAAGACTCGCTTTCATGCGGATTAATGGTGTAGGCAGGACATCTATTATGAAGTGCCACTGATTCATATGTTTGTAGCTGTACCACCATATACTGAGGTGACAGAAGTTACGGGATATTTCCTCATATTGTATTGGAGCTCATTTTGCTCATCATTGTGCAGCATCTCGACGCGGCATGGTTTCAGCAGGTCGCTGGAAGTCGGCTGCAAAAATATTGAGCCATGCTGCACCTATAGCCGACCAGAATTGCGAAAGTGTTGCTGTGGCAAGACAATGAGCAGGAACTGACCTCTCGCTTATGTCCCATAAATCCTCGATGAGGTTTATGTCGGGCAACTGGGTGGCTGTATCTTTCGCTCGAATTGTACAGTATTTCGTTCAAATCAATGGCGATCAATTGTGGTCCGCAAATGCTCTCCAAGTAGCTAAACTTAACCATCTCCAGTCGGTGATCTATTCTGCTGAACCAGCGTACCCAGGCCATTCCATGTCAACACAGCCCATACCATTATGGAGTCACCACAAGCCAGCACAGTGGCTTGCAGACAACCTGGGTCCATTCTTCCCCGCTCCCCCACCACTAGAATCCTACAATCACCACTTACCATATGAAATCAGGATTCATCTCACCAGGCCACTGTTTTCCAGTCGCCTAGCGTCCAACCGATATGGCCACGAGCCCAAGAGAGGCGCTGCAGGCGGTTTCGTGCTGTTAGCCATGGGAATCACGTCGGTCGTCTGCTGCCATAGCCCACTAACATCAAATTTCGCCTCACTGTCGCAACAGATAAGCTGGTTGTACGCCTCAGAGTGATGCCTGCTGTTATTTCATGCAGTGTTGCTTGTGTGTTAGCACTGACAACTAAGCAAACGCTGCTCTCTGCCATTAAGTCAAGGCCGTTGACCACACTGTTTTCCGTGGTCAGGGTACTGTCTGCAATTTGGTGTTCTCGGCACGCTCTTGACACTGTGGACCTCGAAATACTGAATTCCCAAACGATTTCCGAAATGGAATGTCCCATGCGTCTAGTTCCAAGTACCGTTCAGCGTTCAAAGTCTGTTAATTCCTGTCGTGCGGCCATAATCACTCTGAAACCTTTTCACGTGAATAGGATGAGCACAAGTGTTCGAGTATAATGACTTTTCTGGAGACTAGAAATCTACTCTGTAGGAATCAGCATGGGTTTCGAAAAAGACGGTCATGTGAAACCCAGCTCGCGCTATTCGTCCACGAGACTCAGAGGGCCATAGACACGGGTTCACAGGTAGATGCCGTGTTTCTTGACTTCCGCAAGGCGTTCTATACAGTTCCCCACAGTCGTTTAATGAACAAAGTAAGAGCATATGGACTATCAGACCAATTGTGTGATTGGATTGAGGAGTTCCTAGATAACAGGACGCAGCATGTCATTCTCAATGGAGAGAAGTCCTCCGAAGTAAGAGTGATTTCAGGTGTGCCGCAGGGGAGTGTCATAGGACTGTTGCTATTCACAATATACATAAATGACCTGGTGGATGACATCGGAAGTTCACTGAGGCATTTTGCAGATGATGCTGTGGTGTATCGAGAGGTTGTAACAATGGAAAATCGTACTGAAATGCAGGAGGATCTGCAGCGAATTGACGCATGGTGCAGGGAATGGCAATTGAATCTCAATTTAGACAAGTGTAATGTACTGCGAATACACAGAAAGATAGATCCTTTATCATTTAGCTACAAAATAGCAGGTCAGCAACTGGAAGCAGTTAATACCATAAATTATCTGGGAGTACGCATTAGGAGTGATTTAAAATGGAATGATCATATAATGTTGATCGTCGGTAAAGCAGATGCCAGACTGAGATTCATTGGAAGAATCCTAAGGAAATGCAATCCGGAAACAAAGGAAGTAGGTTACAGTACGCTTGTTCGCCTACTGCTTGAATACTGCTCAGCAGTGTGGAATCCGTACCAGATAGGGTTGATAGAAGATAGAGAGAAGATCCAACGGAGAGCAGCGCGCTTCGTTACATGATCATTTAGTAATCGCGAAAGCGTTACGGAGATGATAGATAAACTCCAGTGGAAGACTCTGCAGGAGAGACGCTCAGTAGCTCGGTACGGGCTTTTGTCAAAGTTTCGAGAACATACCTTCACCGAAGAGTCAAGCAGTATATTGCTCCCTCCTACGTATATCTCGCGAAGAGACCATGAGGATAAAATCAGAGAGATCAGAGCCCACACAGATGCATACCGACAATCCTCCTTTCCACGAATAATACGAGACTGGAATAGAAGGGAGAACCGATAGAGGTACTCAAGGTACCCTCCGCCACACACCGTCAGGTGGCTTGCGGAGTATGGATGTAGATGTAGAAGTAACTCTGTTAATACACTGCCCTTTCATACCAAGTTTACGCGATACTACCGCCATCTGTATAGTGCGTATCGTCGTCGCATGACTTTTGATCACCTCTGTGAATGATAGACCAACGGGAATTAGCGAGCTAATTTATTGCCTTGAAGCTCAGTAACCGAAGTTCCGCGGGGATGAAATGGGAACACACGATCACCCAAAGGCAGAACGCGGAAAACAAAACAAGCGTGAGGACGAGCAGAAATTTCGCCAGGCCGCCACCGGCGTGGCTGGCGGAAATAGAAAGTGGGTTGGCTGCCGGCAGCCCTGACGACACCGCAGCCGCGGCGTTGCGTAGGGCGAGCGTAGCGTAGCCAGCGCATTCCGGAGGCCGAGGAAGTGTCCCGCAGTGTGCGAACTCTCGGGGCCTTCCACAGACCGTGATGCTCGCGTATCCGACCGGCAAAGCGCCAACAAGTGTACTCGCCCTAGAAGGAAACGGCAGTTGCTCCTAACACTGCTGGGACACTGCTCGCCACACGAGACAAAGTTCGCCTCTGGTTTTGCGAACGACGGGACATTGGAAATTACGAGGCAGTTGCTCCAACAGATTAAATGAGTATTAGTTCTGAAGAAGCTCTTTCCGCAGAAACAATTGCAGGAATCTAAACAGAATGATACAGCCCACACTTGATATGCAAATGAAATGAGCCACTTTGTTCGCGCCCTCCTATCGGCGACTGTTTAGAGACAAAACTACTGTCAGGAGTGCTCCACGGCACATGCACATGCATGAACATCAACAAAAGCAAAACGAGGATAATGGAATGTAGTCGAATTAAGTTGGGTGATGCTGCCGGAATTAGATTAGGAAGTGAGACACTTAAAGTAGTAAATGAGTTTTGCTATTTGGGGAGCAAAATTACTGAAGATGGTCGAAGTAGAGAGGATATTAAAATGTAGACTGGCAATGGCAAGGAAAGCGTTTCTGAGAAGAGAAATTTGTTAACATCGAGTATAGATGTGTCAGGAAGTCGTTTCTGAAAATATTTGTATGGAGTGTAGCCATGTATGGAAGTGAAACATGGACGATAAATAGTTATGACAAGAAGAGAATAGAAGCTTTCGAAATGTGGTGCTATAGAAGAATGTTGAAGATTAGATGGGTAGATCACATAACTAATGACGAGGTATTGAATGGAATTGGAAAGAAGAGAAATTTGTGGCACAACTTGACTAGAAGAAGGGATCGGTTGTTAGGGCATATTCTGGGGCACCAAGGGATTACCAATTTAGTATTGGAGGGCATGTTCGAGTACAGCATCAGTGGTGTTCTGCTTGAAAGTCACGCCGACTGTATATCTAGGCGTTACGCTGCAAAGTGACGTGCAATAGAATGAGCGTGTAAGGATTGGAGTAGCCAAGGCGAATGATCGACTTCGACTCATTGGGAGAATTTTAGCGAAGTCTGCTTCATCTGTAGAGGAAACAGCATATAGGACCCTAGTTCGGCCCACTCTAGAGTACTGCTCCGAGTATTTAGGATCTGTACCAGGTCGGATTAAAGGAAGACATCGAAGCAAATCAGAGGAGGGCTGCTAGATTTGTTACCGGTTGGTTAGAATAACATGCGAGTATTGCGGAGAAGCTCCCGGGAATCCCTGCAGAGAAGGAGACCTTTTTTCGAGGAGTGCTACTGGGAAAATTTAGACGCTGATTGCGGAAGGGTTATACCACCGCTAACGTACATTTCGCATGAGGGCCGCGAAGATAAGGTTAGACAGACTGGGGCTCGTACGGAGGTATATAGACAGTCGTTCTTCCCTCGCTCTGTTATCGAGTGGAACAGGGAAAGAAATGGCTAATAGCGGTACAGAATACCCTGCCCCACGCACCATACGGCGGCTTGCGGAGTATGTATGCATGTGTAGATGTGTGATACAACTTTATAAAGACATTGTTCTGCATATATGTCAACAGAGGGAACAAGTTTACGGATTAGGAAAGAATATACACAGAAACAGTTCGCTCAATACCTCTCCATCCTGCCTGTCGAGAGAATACTTCAGAGCATCAGGTAACGCATCCTAACAACCCAAACTGCCTTTCCTTTCTCCATAAAGGTCAGCTGATCTAGGCAAGAATTCGTTGTCTGCCCCAAATATTGCCAAACATGTACAGGGAGACCAGACACAAAGCAAGTGCCTCCCGTATCAGCAAGCAGCTGGGAATGAACTTATACTAGCAGTAGCCAAAGGTTACATCGTAAGTCACTTTATAAAGGTCTTCAATACTGAAGTTGGGTGGACACCAAGTGTCAACTATTGCTCTTTCGCAGTTATTCGTTTTTGTGGTTTACCTGAATATATTTACTGCAACGCTTCGCTTGGAAGGAGCACACTTATTGCGATCGACCGTTTCCTATTCATCATTCAGTAGTCAGCTCGTATACAGTTTGGAAAGCAAAAGATAAACCGAAGGATGTATTAGGTCCATGTGGCATTTCGGATGTTCCACTTGTCAAAAGGACTGCTTGCGAAAGTCAAACGTCCAGTAACGAGTACTGGCAATACACATGGATTAAAGTACCACAATGTAGTGAAACGGCGCCGGCCCGTGTGGCAGATCGGTTCTAGGCGTTTCAGTCCGGAACCGCGCGACTGCTACGGTCGCACGTTCGAGTCCTGCCTCGGGCATGGATGTGTGTGATGTCCTTAGGTTTGTTAGGTTTAAGTAGTTCTAAGTTCTAAGGGACTGATGACCTCAAATGTTAAGTCCCATAGCGCTCAGAGCCATGTGAACCATTTTTAGTGAAACGGCGTGTACTGTCGGAAGAAGAAAGCTAACCTTCAACACCACTTAGGCCTGTTCCGACTGCTGCTACAAGGAGATACATGTGGTATGTGATGAGCAAGTCACTAATCCCTACAACGTTTATTACCAGTAGGAAAATCCAATGATACTGCTGCTTCCTTATTCAAACACTTCCTTATTCGGCATTACGAGGCTGACTGGACCCGTTCGAGACCTGCATAGCTCTGAAAAAAAAAAAAGTCAGAGTGTATCGGAATAGAACCAGAGTCCTTCCACACCGAAGGCAGCGACGCTAACCACTTTTTTTTTTTACCATTCGGCTACGGAGGCTGACTGTAAGATATCCTCTGGAAACTGTGATTTACTTACGTTACGCAGGATCAATGCAAGAACACCGGATGCACCACAGTGCACGGACTAGGCCTTCAAATAACACGTGGTGATACGTCTGTCCTCTTACCCGAGCACAGCAAACAGCTACTAGGTCACGTCGCCCAGCAGTGGCTTTCAAGGTCGGACAGAATAGAGGGCCATTCAACGTGGTGGCACTGAAAGGGCAGGACAAAAAGAATTCGCCCTCTCTCCCAAATGCCTACCGTTAGTGAATGGGGAGACCACAGACATAAAAGGGAGCGCCACCCAATCCGAGTCAGATATAACGTACACCTGGCGGTCCTGTAACAGCAGTTCGAAAACAGCGTATTTTAAAAATGTATGACGGCCTTGGGAGAGCCAGTCATGACAAAACTCTGCCATCTGGTGAGCAAGATGTATGAGACAGGCGAAATACCCTCAGACTTCAAGAAGAATATAATAATTCCAATCCCAAAGAAAGCAGGTGTATCAGATGTGAAAATTACCGAACTAGCAGTTTAATAAGTCACAGCTGCAAAATACTAACGCGAATTCTTTATAGACGAATGGAAAAACTGTTAGAAGTCGACCTCGGGGAAGATCAGTTTGAATTCCGTAGAAATGTTGGAACACGTGAGGCAAACTGACCTTACGCCTTGTCTTAGAAGAAAAATTAAGGAAAGGCAAACCTACGTTTATAGCATTTGCAGACTTAGAGAAAGCTTTTGACAATGTTGATTGGAATACTCTTTTTCAAATTCTAAAGGTGGCAAGGGTAAAATACAGGGAGCGAAAGGCTATTTACAATTTCTACAGAAACCAGATGGCAGTTATAAGAGTCGAGGGACATCAAAGGGAAGCAGTGGTTGGGAAGGCAGTGAGACAGGGTTGTAGCCTCTCCCCGATGTTATTCAATCTGTATATTGAGCAAGCAGTAAAGGAAACAAAAGAAAAATTCAGAGTAGGTATTAAAATCCATTGAGAAGAAATAAAAATTTTTGGTTCGCCGATGACATTGTAATCCTATCAGAGACAGCAAAGGACTTGGAAGAGCACTTGAACGGAATGGACAGTGTCTTGGAAGGATATACGATGGACATCAACAAAAGCAAAACGAGGATCATGGAATGCAGTCAAATTACGTCGGATGATGCTGCGGGAATTAGATTAGGAAATGGGACACTTAAAGTAGTAAAGGAGTTTTGCTATTTGGGGAGCAAAATAACTGATGATGGTCGAAATAGAGAAGATATAAAATGTAGACTGGCAATGGAAAGGAAAGCGTTTCTGAAGAAGAGGAATTTGCTAACATCGAGTATAGATGTGTCAGGAAGTCGTTTCTGAAAGTATTTGTATGGAGAGTAGCCATGTATGGAAGTGAAACATGGACGATAAACAGTTTGGACAAGAAGAGAATAGAAGCTTTCGAAATGTGGTGCTATAGAAGAATGCTGAAGATTAGATGGGTAGATCACGTAACTAATGAGGAGGTATTGAATAAAATAGGGGAGAAGAGGAGTTTGTGGCACAACTTGACAAGAAGAAGGGACCGGTTGGTAGGGAATGTTCTGAGGCATCAAGGAATCACAAATTTAGCATTGGAGGGCAGCGTGGAGGGTAAAAATCGTATAGGGAGACCAAGAGATGAATACAGTAAGCAGATTCAGAAGGATGTAGGTTGCAGTAGGTACTGGGAGAGGAAGAAGCTTGCACAGGATAGAGTAGCATGGAGAGCTGCATCAAACCAGTCTCAGGACTGAAGACAACAACAACAACAACAACAACAACAACAACATGGTGGAGGCGGACTAATTCTAGACGACGTAACACGCAGGAACAAAGTAGCAGCTGGCAGTTACCTTCACTGCAGTGCGTCTGAAGTGTCATGCAGCAGTCAGCAGAGCGGCAGCAGACTAAGGCGGCGCATTGCGTAGACCACCCGACTCCTAGCCATAGCGGGGTTGAAGCGCCGTGTACGCACAGCGGCGGCGGCTGCCGGGTTCTGCAGGTGGGGCGGGGTCACGCCCCCCATTGATACGTGGCCGGTCGGGGGGCGGAGGCGGCGACGCGAGATACGGGCGTGGCGGCGGCGGTCTCGAGACTGGCCACAGCGGCCGCCAATGCTATCCTGCTATTCCTGGGAGACGCGCCCGACACTGACAAGCCGCCAGCTGGCGGCCGGCTGCCGCTTGTTCCACAGCGCAGTGTTTTCGGAACACTGTTTTGCTTCATCCGCGCGTCGTTACGGGGGAAAAGGTGAAGCGTAGTCTCCAGCGCGCCATAAAAGTCGTCCGGCGCCTTTCCTATGCTGTTCTACAGAGAGTATGCCAACAGCGTAAACTGACGAAAGTGAATGTACAATAGAGTAGAAGCAAAAACGTTTCCAGTAAACACGGCTCCGAAAAAGAGCCATTTGAGAGATCTACACTGAAGAGCCAAACAGAGTGGTACACTTGCCTAATATCGTGTCGCGTCCCCGCAGGCATGCGTAAGTGCCGCAACACAACGTGACATGCACTGGACTAATGTCTGATGTAGTTCAAATGGCTCTGAGCACTATGAGACTTAGAATCTGAGGTCATCAGTCCCCTAGAGCTTAGAACTACTTAAACCTAACTAACCTAAGGACATCACACACATCCATGCCCGAGGCAGGATTCGAACCTGCGACAGTAGCGGTCGCGCGGTTCCAGACTGTAGCGCCTAGAACCGCTCGGTCACTCCGGCCGGCAGTATGAACTTTATTTATTTAAGCTGCTAATGTTTTTATACGAATGCTTAAAATTTAAATGTGTGTCGTGGTAGTTGTGGTCACCGTTGTCACTTCATTTGATCGGCATTCTATGCGTTAAGAGACTAGAGCCATTTCAAACGGAAAAAACTGTTTTACGATTCACTGTAAGCGGAGGCAGCATCTTAAAGCTGCGTAGCGGTCGCGCGGTTCCGGACCGAAGCGCGTGGAACCGCTAGGTCACAACGGCCGGCTCTGAGGTAGTGCTGGAGGAAATTGACACCATGAATCCTGCAGGGCTGTCCACAAAACCGTAAGAGTACAATGGAGCGGAGATCTCTTCTGAACAGCACGTTGCAATGCATCCCAGGTATACCGAGAATGTACATGTCCGCCGAGTCTGGTGGCCAGCGGAAGTATTTCAGCTGAGAATAGTGTTCCTGGAGCCATTCTGTAGCAATTATGGACGTATGGGGTGTCGCACTGACCAGATGGAATTGCCCAAGTCGGTCGGAATGCACAGTGGACATGAATGTGTGCAGGTGATCAGACAGGATGCTTACGTACGTGTCACCTGTCAGAGTCATATCTAGACAAATCAGGGGTCCCGTACCACTCCAACTGCACACGCCCCACTCCATTACAGAGCCTCCACCAGCTTAAACAGTCTCCTGCTGACATGCAGGGTACATGGATTCATGAGGTTGTCTCCATACCCGTACACGTCCATCCGTTGAATACAATTTGAAACGAGATTCGACCGACCAGTCAATATGTTTCCAGTCGTCAAGAGTTTAGTGTCGGTGTTTACGGGCCCAGACGAGGCGTAAATCTTTGTGTGCACAAGGGTACACGAGTGGGCCTTCGGCTCCGAAAGCCAATATCGATGATGTTTAGTTGAATGCTGACACTTGTTGATGGCCCAGCATTGAAACGTGCAGCAAATTGAGGAAGGGCTGCATTTGTGCCACGTTCAACGATTCTCTTCGGTCGTTGTTTGTACCGTTCTTGCAAGTTCTTTCTCCGGCCGCAGCGATGTCCGAGATTTGATGTTTTACCGTATTTCTGATATTCACGGTACACTTCTGAAAACCCCTACCTACTTCATCGCCACCTCGGAGACGCTGTGTCCCACATCTCGCGCTCCGACTATAACAACATGTTCAAACTCACTCAAATCTTGATAACCTGCCACTGTAGCAGCAGTAACCGACCTAACAACTGCGCCAGACATTTGTTTTCTTATATAGGCATTGCCGATTGCAGCGCCGTATCCTGCCTGTTTACGTATCACTGTATTTGAATATGCATGCCTGTACCAGTTTCTTTGGAGATTCCGTGTTCATCTACATACGTACTCTGCAAACCAACGTATGGTGAATGATGGAGTTTATCACGTACCACTGCTAGTCATTTACTTTCCTGTTCCATTGACAAATACAGCGAGGAAAAAACGATTGTCCGCTTACAAGCCTCTGTACTGGCCCTTATTTCCTTCATCTTATGTTCGTGTTCTTTGCGCGAAATAAACGTTGGCGGCAGTAGAATTGACCTGCAGTCAGCCTCAAATGCCGGTTTTCTAAATTTCCGCTGTAGTGCCTCGCTAAAAGACTGTCTTCTCTTCAGCGATTCCCATCTGACTGCATACAACTTTTTAAGTAGGGCAATCACAGCTTTGAGTTAACTTCTTGGACACAACTAAACCGCTCTAGCTTTATTTAGTCCTGTGCTTTTTAGATCACTACCGGTTTCGTGGCACTAAAAGCCGTATGTTCAGGTGAGCATAACTAAAACTATAGGTACATTGAGCGTGTAAAGACAGCTACTCACTATTGCAGACCAGAACTGGCAGTACAAGACAATTCTATGCTTGTTTACTTTTCAGTTTACATTTTAAATTCCCAGATGAAGTCCAAACCACTTTTATTATACTGTTGACTTCCTCCCGAGTACATCCGCTAGTCTCTTCCACTGCCTTAAGTAAGTGTTTTGCTGTGAGGTTGATACACTTTCACAGACACAGATATTTAAAATTGAGATCTCTTGAAAATAATTTACGAAGACAAGGCCAGGCAGAGTTTGTAGGGAGAAGTTCCACAAACGGAGGCCAATGTTGCTGTCCTAGAGCAGAGTCCAATCACTCTCACAAAGACACAATAAACCAGCCCAGATCATTGAGGAATAGTACGATCGTGGAAAAAGTCGTTGCGAAACGCTTATAATTACTCCAGACTACCAAGAGAGGTACTAATTGTGTATCGTGTAAGAGACAAGCAGGCTCTAGCAGATTACTTTCAAAGGGCCACTCTTGTTAATCTTGTTTCATTAAACGTAAGGTTAGTCATTTGGTTCTATGGCACCAGAAATCTAACCCTAAGAATTTCTTTAAAGTTTCTGAAGCCAGAACTTTAGTATGTAAAATGTGTCGTCTGCCTTCGATAGAACAGCTCAAGAAACTGAGTGGACGAACAGATCCAACGTTGAGAGATGTAAATAAGCGATCAAGTACTTCTGAAATCAGTCTGGTGATTTTGCCCCGCAACTCGCTGGTTACATGTATTGGACCGCTAACTACATAGGGGTTCATGATAATGGACGCTCACAATCACCTAATTACTATTCGCAGCACGAAGAGTAAACTAATCAATGGGCTGTGATTGGCTATGGAACCAGTAATTAGACAATATCGCCGACACACTGAGGTTGGCGAAGCGTTTGATTCAGCGGAAAGTACCATTTTAAAATCACCGCAAAGAGAATAAAATTGTTAAAACTAACCGGAGGAGAGAGATGTCACAGAAACTCCTGTTAAATACTACTAATGCACTTTGTCAGAGTGCTCGACGAAGAAACGAAGTAAATACATCGAGGAAAACACAGCATATGACTTAAATTCACATCGGTATTTGCCGGCGTACCAATCAAATTTGTGCCCGCTGTTCGTTGACGTCGATGCTATTGTCGGCGACTTACGTCTATTGAGATACAGGTCGTTCGTGGCAACGTTCGTTCAGTAAGTCCAGACATGGGATGTTCAGCTCCGCTACACATCCAAAAACATGCTGTCCAGTTTGAGACAGTGTTGCCACAGTACAACAAACCGCAGAAGCGAAGACTTGATCCAATCAATTTGTGCGAATGAGCCGGCGTCGACAACAATTAATTGCGGAAAATCGGAAGCCAATGTTTACACACACACACACACACACACACACACACAGATATAATATATGAACTAAGAGAGACTGGTAATTTTCCAGTTCGAACTGTGATATTTCGACTCAACCTACAAGGTGGTCGTACTGTTTCTGCCTAAAAAAATCAAGTCACTGTCATCGGGGACACACTGTCAAACAAATACGACCGTTCCACGGCAGGGCCACAACCAACAACAGAAGTGATTACACGACCTGTTTCTGCAAACGAACGTGAGAAATCACGTAGTTATATTTTGCTTACGAACATGATAACCTATAAGGCTTAAATGCGCCGCGATACCATCACATTGCTCCGAAACAAAATGTGCTTCCTCACAGATATAGTTATCTACTTTGAGATTTCAGAACCACACTACTAATGAAATGGCGTAGTAAGGCCTATTCCTTATACCCGTAGTTTTCCCAATCATCCACACCGAGGAGCTGCATTTTAAACATGCTTCCCCATCACAGCGTGATTAGCGTACACTGGTCTCTTAGACACGAAACGGACTAATTGGAAGTAACGACATGACCCTTGATCTTGTCCTGTACCCCTTTTTTGGTGGTTACAGTTGCTGACTGTTGAGGAACCACGTCCGACGTATCTTATGTCTTTTATTCATTTTACAGACGTCTCGATGGCAGCCTTTGATATGCTGATTGCTTCCACTTGCCCAAGACTTTTGACTGTATGACTCAGGGTGTCCTACTGCAAAAGTTAAAGCATTAAGGAACAACAGGCAAACCAGGTTTATGATTTTTATCTCATGTGAATTACAGAAAGCAATGTGTATCAGTTCCATGTCAAATGAATAACGATAGGCACTAACAATTGGAAGCAATCAGTGTTTTGCCACAATAATATTTTCACCCTACGGCCAGCAGGTTTCAATCAGATTGTCATGCCACCAAGGTTCCATTTCGAGCCGTCTTGTTTCTGATGATTTGGTATCGGTAGTTTGTGTAGACCTATATAGATCAAGGGAATTGTTCGATTCCAGTGGATATTGCTTTTGGTTGATTTTGGGAAAGTTGTGGTCGTTTTATTTTATCATTTTTGTCGTTTGGTTTAGTGGCGTCTGTTTATTTTTAGTTTGTCCCCGCCAAAAAACCGCCAAGTTCCCCCATTTGTCCCGTTAGTTTCATTATATTTTTGGATGAATATGTGTTTGATGGTTTTTCGATCTATTTTTGTGTTTTGTTGCCATGTTTACGTCCTGACGTCATACTCGCGATATGGGAGTAGTTGTGAATGGTCGTTTCCGCCATATTAGTGACGTCATTGGTCAAAGCATACGGGTGGAATCGGACGTTTCCGTTAACCCTGTTTAGGAATTAAAAAAAGAGCACCCGTCCTCTTAAGGAAAAGGCACGAAATGAAATATTCGAAAGCGAACATCACACGGGAAGTGGATCATCGAGGAATCTGGCAAGATTCAGTACACACAGTTCCGCGCTTCCCACTTAACTCAAAAGCTCCAAAAATAAGTTCCTCAAACAATGAAATATAGGAAGTAGAATGTGTTAGTAAAATCTTTGAGATTACAGGTACATCTCAACTCTGAAACCCACTGTCTACAGTTAATGAACTTTAACGTAGCTATGATTACGGTAAGTATGATTATTTCCATTGGCAAAGTAAAAATAAAGAAACTAGTTCATCCTGAATATTTCTGTTCACTAATGGGGTACAGAACCGTTTCCTGGGAGAATTCATGTTACGGGGATAGCATTCGCGTAATATATTCTTACATCAATGATATTTGGCGTTAACTTCAGTATATCCATTAATGCCCTTTGTCGTAGTCAATAATTCTCTCTTCACAAAAAAAGCAGTGAAAAATAATGAAAACCATGAATGTAAACCTAGTACAAAAAGCAACTTCTAGAAAGTCCGCATGGTGTTAACATCAGTACAGAATGGAGTCAGAGACATGGGTGCACAGGTATTCAACAAGCTAGCAGGGCTCATTAAATGGTACGTAGATAACGTAGTGGAGTTTAAATTAAAGAGCTTTCTATTAGGCAACTCCTCAGAGTATCTTCAAGCTAACTATTAAATTTATTGTTTTACGTTAAAGAATAGTTAGAATTAGCACTGTAGTACAGTGATGTTACGTTTTTTCACTGTACTGTACTTAATAGACACAACTCATAGACCACTCTTCTGGGGTGCATGGAATACGACTAACGTAATAGTAAACACGTTCTGAGATCGTAAAGGGGGGGGAGAGGGAGAGAGGAGGGGGGAGAGGGGGAGAGAGGAGGGGTGAGGTGGGAGGGGAGGACTAAGTGGGAAGTGTAATGCCATCGGACTCCCATGGCGAGGGGCACCCCTGTCATTACGCAAGCGCCTGCTGACACAGGGCGAAACGTGCTACGCGCCGGTTAGCGTGCAATCAATACCCATGCAGCAAATTAGTTCCGAGCAGTTGTCGCCCTGTTAATCTATTACCCCGCACAACTGTGTTTGGCTGACCTAAGGCCGCAGCCCAGACGAACCGAGAGAATGTCGCCCACGCGATAACAATACTATAGAGGACACTCGAGCCGATGGCTTCTCACGCACTCTGAGGAAACGGAACGTAGATGGCTTGCCTCTCCACTTTCCCCCTCCCTTTTTTTTTTATTTCGCGGACCACTTTGTCTTGATGCTTTGCTCCACGCCGTATCGCAGCTGACGCACGACGCGCAACAGGCGAACGTGGTTTGAGAGGAAAGACGTGCTTGACAACTTCGGGGAGGTCATCGCTGCGTGGTTTAACGAGTGAACAGTCCCTCCCCCCCCCCCATTTAAATCTATGTAGCAGTGATCTCACGATGATTGCTACTATAGTCGAGTTACGTGCAACACAGATTACACACGTCAGCATGAGTGCCCTTAACATCTGTTTGGTTGGAAGTAGCAACTTTTACGAGACTATTTGTTTAAAAATCATAGTGCTAACTTATTCATTCCACACAGAAATTGAAATTAACTTCGAAACGCTAAATGAGTAACGACAGAAATCATATTTTTAGCACAACACTCGAGTTTCTATAATTTTGGGGGGTACAGAGCCGTCGTCCAGAATCTACCCCCACAAGATAAAATAGTTAATATTGTGTTAAAAAAGCACGAATTTGTCCCAACATCTTCTTAAGCTTGGACTCTTTTATACTACTTTATCGAAAAACCACCTCGACAGCTGGAGAACGCTGCACCCTTTCTCACATTTACTACGGGACTTTAACCAAAAACACTAAAAAAGAACTAGAGCTTGAACAAATTACAACACAGACGTAGTTCTCCTTCTAAATTTACCTTCCATGCTTGCAGAACTAAATGCAGGGTCGGAACTCCATTTTACTTTGAAACATCCAGCGACATACCTAACTTACGAAGTTGTCACACTGATACTGATATACGCACAGAACGATGGGCTCGCAAAATGTTATGTAATGACCAGATGTAGGTGTCAACCGAAGTTTCCGAAATAAACATGGAAACAGAAAAGATTGTAACAACTACAGAGGTATCTCTTTAATCAGCGTTATGGGTGAAATCTCCTCAGGTATTGTTGAAAGGAAAGTGCGAGTATTAGTTGAGGACCAATTGGATGAAAATCAGTGTGGGTTTAGGCCTCTTAGAGGTTGTCAGGACCAGATCTTTAGCTTACGGCAAATAGTGGAGAAGTGTTATGAGTTGAACAGGGAATTGTATCTATGCTTTATAGATCTAGAAAAGGCATATGACCGGGTTCCTAGGAGGAAGTTATTGTCTGTTCTACAAGATTATGGAATAGGAGGCAAACTTTTGCAAGCAATTAAAGGTCTTTACATGGATAGTCAGGCAGCAGTTAGAGTTGACGGTAAATTGAGTTCATGGTTCAGAGTAGTTTCAGGGGTAAGACAAGGCTGCAATCTGTCTCCACTGTTGTTCATATTATTTATGGATCATATGTTGAACACAATAGACTGGCTGGGTGAGATTAAGATATGTGAATACAAAATAAGCAGTCTCGCATATGCGGATGACTTAGTTGTGATGGCAGATTCGATTGAAAGTTTGCAAAGCAATATTTCAGAGCTAGATCAGAAATGTAAGGACTATGGTATGAAGATTAACATCTCCAAAACGAAAGTAATGTCAGTGGGAAAGAAATATAAACGGATTGAGTGCCAAATAGGAGGAACAAAGTTAGAACAGGTGGACGGTTTCAAGTACTTAGGATGCATATTCTCACAGGATGGCAACATAGTGAAAGAACTGGAAGCGAGGTGTAGCAAAGCTAATGCAGTGAGCGCTCAGCTACGATCTACTCTCTTCTGCAAGAAGGAAGTCAGTACCAAGACTAAGTTATCTGTGCACCGTTCAATCTTTCGACCAACTTTGTTGTATGGGAGCGAAAGCTGGGTGGATTCAGGTTACCTTATCAACAAGGTTGAGGTTACGGATATGAAAGTAGCTAGGATGATTGCAGGTACTAGTAGATGGGAACAATGGCAGGAGGGTGTCCACAATGAGGAAATCAAAGAAAAGCTGGGAATGAACTCTATAGATGTAGTAGCATTCAGAGCGAACAGGCTTAGCTGGTGGGGTCATGTTACACGCATGGGAGAAGCAAGCTTACCCAAGAGACTCATGGATTCAGCAGTAGAGGGTAGGAGGAGTCGGGGCAGACCGAGGAGAAGGTACCTGGATTCGGTTAAGAATGATTTTGAAGTGATAGGTTTAACATCAGAAGAGGCACCAATGTTAGCACTGAATAGGGGATCATGGAGGAACTGTATAAGGGGGGCTATGCTCCAGACTGAACGCTGAAAGGCATAATCAGTCTTAAATGATGATGATGATGATGACAAGTCAGGAAATCTCACATCGATCGGTTTCTCGTTTCTTGCTCATTCTCAGCGACAAGCGAGAAGTTCGCCTCTACCATTAAGGTCTAGTCGTTTGGGTGCAACGGACAGTCTACAAAGAAAAGTGGAAAGAAATAGACGTATACTGGGAAATCATCCCACAACAACGGTCAGCTATTCATAAATCTGATCTAATGTTGCGAACTTCTTTGATAGCACAGAACACACAAAATTTTCCCGACGCACTGATTACCGGAGGCAAACAGGCAGCAAGTGAGAGAGGAACCAAACACTTAGTAGTTAACTGGAATGTAGAGGTCACTAACCCCTCATCTCTCTCTCTCTCTCTCTCTCTCTCAAATTTATAAGAAGAATGCTATAACTATGCAAGATGGAAGAGTCCGAACTGTAAACAGAGGACAGAGTGGATGGACAAATTAGTTGTAGCTGACACAGCGAATTAGAGTGAAATGCCAAATCGCCTCGCCTATTATAGTTGTGGTTAGGGATCACTAATGCATAACGCCTGAAAAGCTGTACTGTAGGGTGGCAAACGCAATCGTTTCTCACGGCAAATGAAAGATATGATTCGGAAAACCTGCACTCAAAATACAACGGTATACAATTTATACCACGGTTTTTCAGTCACGCGCAGGCGTACATACGTTGGGAGACGCATCGAACTTTCACGCTTAAGTTAAACCCTGGACGGCTTATCTTAAAGACCCAGGTCCCGATTCCAATTTATTAAATAGCTCAGACCATCGGCTTCAAAGCTTAATGACATATGATCTATCGTATGGTCAAGGATTCCCCCCCTGAATCTGTGCACTGCACACAGTTTCACACGTTAGAACTAACTGGTTATCAGCCACGCATTCTGCGAGACAAAAAAACTGGCCTATCCTAAAACGTCAAAATGGAAGAACGATTGCGTTGTGCCGAATACAGTACAATGAGATACAAATAAAACTATTACTACGAGTGAAATTCTATATAACGAAACCCACATCTCAGCGCAGGCGATACAAAAATACTACCAAAAGGTAACACGTGACATTCTCAAGCCAATGGCTCATCAATATGTAATGTTTCTTCTTGTTAAAAGTGCAAGGATTTGCTGTCAGTTCTCTACGAAAAGTGATAGCCATTTTGGTACCGGACACAAACAGACGTAATGTCCACACTTTGGTATTCGTCAAAATATGGCCTCATACATTATTATAACAAAGCACAAGAGTCAAAACGGAAAAGTAAACTGTAAATTCCGGCATGATACATTTGGAAGAGCAGCTACATCTGCAGCGTCGACACGGGAAATCCATTACGATATCAATGTTTATCCAATGCTGTGCTCTTCATTATTACCTCACTTCGACATTTACACGTTCCCATCGCCATGTGGGGCCAATCTGGTTAAGAAACCGCGTATGTGATGAATAAAATAGGTGATTTAAGACTGTCGACGAAAATTACCATTGAAACCTCTTTCCAATTCGCAAACAAATTAAGGTTATCATAAATGCCTCATCTATATCGATACAAAGTTTAAAAATGTCACCATTTCATAAACTTTCCGCGACTGCGGTAACCACGGGAAGGGAAGGTGAAAGGTACCTCCACTCCTCCTCCCCCCCCCCCCACAAAAAAAATCATGTTCTTGTAGCTTGTATATAATATATGCACATAATGAGCATAAAACGTCTCGTTCAAAACTTGTCCATTATAGAAGTTTTGTGAATTTTCTTTACAGATTTAATCGGTAACAGTGCGTCACATATGACATGCACGGAAACTTTACGCCACGATACACATCATACTGTTGCTACACAACAGTTACTCGGAATTCAAATTCACTGGTTTCGCGATCTAACAACCAAATTATTAGCAACGAACTCAACCTACAGCTCGGGCTACAGTACGGATTAGAGTTTTCTCTCGCCTCAACCAGTACATCAAACTCTAAACTATATGGTGTAGACTAAGAGGAAGCTTTTGACAATGTTGACTGGAATACTCTCTTTCAAATTCTAAAGGTGGCAGGGGTAAAATACAGGGAGCGAAAGGCTATTTACAATTTGTACAGAAACCAGATGGCAGTTATAAGAGTCAAGGGGCATGAAAGGGAAGCAGTGGTTGGGAAGGGAGTGAGACAGGGTTGTAGCCTCTCCCCGATGTTATTCAATCTGTATATTGCGCCAGCAGTAAAGGAAACAAAAGAAAAATGTGGAGTAGGTATTAAAATCTACGGAGAAGAATTAAAATTTGAGGTTCGCCGATGACATTGTAATTTTATCGAGGCAGCAAAGGACTTGGATGGGCAGTTGAACGGAATGAACAGTGTCTTGAAAGGAGGATATACGATAAACAACAAAAGCAAAACGAGGATAATGGAATGTGGTCGAATTAAGTCGCGTGATGCTGAGGGAATTAGATTAGAAAATGAGACACTTAAAGTAGTAAAGGAGTTTTGCTATTTGGGGAGCAAAATAATTGATGGTGGTCGAAGTAGAGAGGATATAAAATGTAGACTGGCAATGGCAAAGAAAGCGTTTCTGAAGAAGAGAAATTTGTTACATCGAGTACAGATTTAAGTGTCAGGATGTCGTTTCTGAAAGTATTTGTATGGAGTGTAGCCATGTATGGAAGTGAAACATGGACGATAAATAGTTATGACAAGAAGAGAATAGAAGCCTTCGAAATGTGGTGCTACAGAAGAATGCTGAAGATTAGATGGGTAGATCACATAACTAATGACGAGTATTGAACAGAATTGGAGAGAAGAGGAGTTTGTGGCACAACGTGACTAGAAGAAGGGATCGTTTGGTAGGACATGTTCTGAGGCATCAAGGGAACACCAATTTAGTATCGGAGGGCAGCGTGGAGGGTAAAAATCGTAGAGGGAGACCAAGAGATGAATACACTAAGCAGATTCAGAAGGATGTAGGTTGCAGTAAGTACTGGGAGATGAAACTTGCACAGGATAGGGTAGCATGGAGAGGTGCATCAAACCAGTCTCAGGACTGAAGACCACAATAACAACAGCCTATATGGAGCAATCGGTCTTGGCTTCGTTGTAGGAACACTCCCAGAATTAACCTATAGCAACTCCATATACCATTGAGTAGACCGAGGCATCGGACGGGGCTGCGAACCGTACTCATAGAAAGCACAGAGTTCAGTAATTTTAATCACTGCGCCACGCGGAAACCATCTACTCAGTCGCTTGTCTAGCGAGCAGGCTCAAGTGTCACACCGACGGTTGTGCAATAGGCGTGCAGACACATTCCTAACAGCACGGAGAGATAAGAAAGGACACGTGCGGGGACTTACCGTTAGACACGTTGGTCCTGGTGTCGCCGGCGCCGTTGCCCACGGCGGAAGCGCCGGCCCGCGACCCAGGCAGGGGCGTTTCGTCCTCGTCCCTCGTCGCACTCAGGAAGCGGCCTATGCGTTCGCGAATCGCGGCCTCCGTGTCGTCGTCTATCTCCTCGTCCTCAAAGTAACCACTCTCGTGCTCTGTGTTCTTGTGAACACCCATGGCGGCAGAGGACGAACAGCCACTCTCCGCCGCCGTCGCAGCAGCAGTGTCAACCGTCACAGGCATACGACGGCCGTCACAGGTCACGCAAAGTGGCGAAGATCGCGAGTCAACTCGATGTGTGCGAGGAGCACTGCCCGCATAGCTCTGTACTTTGGCGCAGGCCAGCTTGACTACTGGACTTTCCTGGCTCAGAAATCACTAGCGTACGAACCGCTGTACGAAGTCAAACAGTCCAGTGCCGAGCTCTTTCACAAAGTCACAGTTTCGCAAGTCACAGTTCGGCACCTCTCGACCACTGATGTACAAATACAAAAAGATCAAACCACACGACTAAGTATCAAACAGCCTGCCATCGGACGTTCCACAATAACACGAAAAATGTTCCACAAGCGACTGTGTTAACAGTACGCAACTAGCAAAAATCTTTTGCCTCACTCGTCGGGGGAAGAAAATTAGATCGCTCCGACTCTGAGAAACAGTCTTCAGTATGTAGGTCAAGAACTTCCGCCAGCGGAGTCCCACGAAACAAATCAAATCTCAGAATTTCCAAACTGCTGAAACCAAAGTTTCAATACAGACGCGAAAATATCCAAGCGAACACTATCCTGGGATCACAAAAAAAACAATAATCCTTTCCGCACTTGTCTTTTAACGAGGCAAGAAATAAACTCCCATCCACTGGATCCAAAACTTTCTTCTTTAGCTGCAAAGTATCACTTTTCACGTCACAGAACCACTTCTTACGTTCTGTGAGTGGCACACAAAAACACAGGTCAGAATGATACGCAGTTCCGTAGCGCGATGAACAAAAATCGTAAACGAAACGAAACTTCACTAATAATCACAATCTGCAAACAAAAGAACAAAAAACCACTGTAATCCAAGACGGCGTTGTAGTTGAGAGGCACAGATGGCGTTCCTTTTGTTACTCGTAAAAAGAATTTTGTAATTCCACAGCTGTCGCTGTTGTCAACAAGGAAGTAGCGGACGCTAGCGCTCACGCTGCACGTGTTGTCGTCTCAGCGGACGGCTAGCGACTAATCAGAGGCCAGCACTCGATCAGCTGTTCGCTCACGACAGCTTGCGAAAGGGCGGCACACTGCGCATGCGCAGTGGCAAGCGCCGGCCTCCCCCACTACCGGACGCCATAGCTGCCCCCACCACGACTCTTCAGCGTCGCCAACCTTGCCGCAGCAAAAACCTAGCGTGTAAATAACAGTCGACTTGACGCCTGCTCCTGCCGCGCACGCACTGTCAGCATTTATTTTTTGCCTGCAGAGACATAATTGAAGAAATGGAGGAAATCCACAGCTCAGCCCGATTAAGTAATGTTAATAGCTGTTACTGCAGGCAAAAATAATCAGACGTCTTCCCTCCAGTCTGTGCATTTCTCGGTCGCTTCGTTTGTTTGTCATTCGCGTAGCCAGCGTGGACGATACAATTTGCTGATAACACAACAACTGGGACAGGGGGGGGGGGGGGGGGGTAGGGGGATATTGATACTGGGACACGGTAGTACGGAAGTAACGACGAACTGCAGTTGATTATTGTTCAAGTCCATTTGAAAATGCTCACTGGATAAAGCGTTCTGAACATACTGTTTGGGCAGCAGTTTCGCAACTGACGTGCCCTTTAATCACGCTGATCTCTTCTCCCATCTTGTAACAATTTTACACAGGTGAATTTTCAGTGTACAATAAAACTGCCTGTACTCATTATGCGAGATAGGCGACAAGTGTATCGACCATGCTCATTCGAGAGCCAGCTTCGTCATCCCAGTCATCACGTTTAATTTATGGATATAACGGAAAACCATCTAAATACGCAGGCAGACGTTTGGAAAAACTGCCTACTACGATAATTCGCGCATCGTTAAGTGGTGGGATAGTACTGGAAAATGGTGGCGTTATACGCTGTTGCGATGGCACGCACAATGCCTAGTTGGATACAGTCAGAAGTACGCCTTGCAGATGGAAGAGTATTCCATTCTCTTTTAATTTCTAGTCTAGTACGGAGCATATACGAAAGAAAGAAAAGGCTACCGTTCTGATAATCAGTTAGCCGTCCATGACCTACGCCAAAATTAATTTTTAACGCCGGTTTCAGAATACTGCTCAAGTGGCGTAAGCAAGTGAAAGATGAACTTTTTATTCTTAACAATTTCAAAAACTCATTTTTTTTAAATTGAATGTAGTAAAATTGTCTGAGTACTTACTGTCCTGTACCTATGTACTTTATTCAGTGAGGTTCTGCAAGGGTAAGGCGTTAGGGTCATTCGGGAGGAAGGTTGTTAATATTTACATTTCCCATGCTTTCACTTAATGAAAATTCCGTGATGGCTTCTTTAAAAGGTCACGGCGATTTTCCTATCACATATATCCCCAATCAGAGCCTGAGCTAATGACCTTGAGGTCGACGGGACGTTAAACCATTGCATTCCTTTTTTTCCTTTGTGTGGTTCGATCTTGTTTTAACTGGACACGTATTTCGAAAAGGTGGGATCTAGAGACATAGCGGAACGTATCCTAGTTCAGACATTTCGTACTCAACGAATACACTTCCCGTGAATGACAGTAAATGTTGCTACAACGAAACTACGGATGGATTCCATCGTTTTTCATGACAACAAAACTGTTGTTCTGTCCCTAACGATGTCGACGACAACAGCACATCAACCTGTAGCTTCCCTTCTGAATGACAGCTGTTGAGCAGCCTAAGCTATGAAAGTCAGTATGCACCTAACTGTTAGAGCGATGCCGCAGTATACTTAGTCGAAGTGAAGTACGGATGTAAGACCAGAAAAACAAGAACTAACGACAGTGGATCAAATGGTTCAAATGGCTCTGAGCACTATGGGACTTAACATTGGAGGTCGTCAGTCCCCTAGAACTTAGAACTACTTAAACCTAACTAACCTAAGGACATTACACACATCCATGCCCGAGGCAGGATTCGAACCTGCGACCGTAGCGGTCGCGCGGTTCCGGACTGAAGCGCCTAGAACCGCTCGGCCACAACGGCCGGCTAACGACAGTGCTGTGGATTTATCTACAGAACGTGCTGCGTTCACTATTAATTTACTTGATGTTTCTGATACAGGTTTTTTTTTTTTTTTTTTTTTTTTTTTTTTTTTTTTTTTTTTGAGGAATGGACAATGACTGAGGAAAAGTAGGTGGCACTTTTGCAACCATCTGCATTTAACTCTTTCGGACTTTAATTTTTTCCTGGAGGAAGGAAAACTTTTCTACATGTGATAATGTTCGTAGGTGGTTTTATAATGATTGTAGATACAAGGTTTATACAAAAATATGTACCTGTATCAAAACATACTTTGTACAATCGGTTTCATTTTATGGACAAAAATAACTAATTACAAAGTATTTTCTATTGTAATCAATATTAAAATGGTCATTCAATAATTACTACCCAAAAAACAACACCAGTATTCAGTTATGCATTGGACTGTAGAGAACCAACCACGATCGTATATTCTGGTGCTCACGAGTTGCTGCGCACTGCTACGCTCACTTGCTGATATTTTCATAGTGATGCCCAACAGTTGGCAGCACTTGCGCATGGTGAAAAGGCTGAACATTCACAAGTGTGTACCCCAGGTTTCTGTTGGGAAAGATGCTTCCTTTGCAGCTAAGACACAGTAAAAGGTAATGTACACAACTGTAGCCAGAGGGCCTATAAGGGTTAAGCAGGGATTGTAACGTAATGATCAGATTCTCCCAGAAAGAGACTGAGTTCGACTGTAGACCGCCTTTTCCAACTCACACAAACTGAGCAACTTTTACCTGCTCAACACACGAACTGAGCAACTTGCCCCAAACGGTCCTGACCGCCAATACATGAACTGAGCAACACACGAACTGAGCAACTTTTCAACTGCGCACCTGCAGGTACCTTTGCAAATACTTTTATTCAGGGCAAGGGAATTTATTGAACTTATGGAAACAAATACACATGTTGCAAATACTTTTATTCGGGAAATTTATTGAACTTATAGAAAAACAATTAAATTTTGTAGGAAATACACTTTAAAAAGTGCAAACAGCCAATTTCGCCATTTCTCAACTGCATAATTTTTCTATCGATGAATATTTGTCTCTCTCGTTCTCTTGTCCGTTTTTGGTAAGAAACTACAGCCAACACTATTCAGTCGAACGTAAGCGTCTGCTTGAACTCTTCTCAAAGTGCTCACAAAATTATAAATGTTAGGATGAGTTGATTCAAAAAGTGAATTAAAACGAGAATGATAGCCCTCGCATGCGTTCGTCGTTCTCCAAAGTGCAGAGGATTCGTCTGCCCAAATAGAAGGCGAGAAAGATGCAATTTCCTCGTCAATATAATCTTCTAATAGATAGTCGGAGAACTGCGTCAGTAATGAATCTTCTGGTATGATACTCATAAGATCACGCATTTCCTACCTCTTCATGTTTTACGTACGTTAAAGAGAAGCAATAGTGAAGCCATTTCCCTTTTTCACACTCTTTATCCTTGTAAACTGTGCCAAGTCCAAGTGTCTGAATTTTACGCCACCTGTTAAAGAAAGAAGAAAAAAAGATTTCAATACCTACAATTTTCAATACTACCGAGAGAGAAAAAATTCGAACAACTGGTTCGCTACTAATTAGCACCAATGAATGTCTATTCCAGATGCAACTTTTTGCTCATTCACATAATTTCGTGAGCAAAGAAGTTTTATGAAAAAAAGAGCTGTTATAATTTATGACTAGACGGTATTCATTTGAAAACTGATGAAGTACTTAATGCCATTCATAAATACCAACAAACTTCTCGTAATATTTTCTAATCGGCGTATTATAACATTTACTGACGCAGGCAATAAGTATTTGTAAACAGATACAGAACTAATGGCTTTTATTAGTGTCACGTAACTAAAGTCGAATGTAAACCCAATATTATACAGTATTTTTTAATAAGATGAATGGGCCCGTTTTTCAGATTTGTTGCTACAATTCTATGGTGGACAGTTAACAAAGGAATAAACTCAATCATTGAGTTTTCTGCGATTTGGTAAATATCCTTAAATAATAATTGGATAACACACTGTAGACAACTATGTGTAACGTCTGTAAATAATCAGTGGTCTTTTCAGGAAGAAAAACAGTCAACACTGCCTAGAATCCCAAGTGAAACTATATTGTGTTAGTATAAGATAAAAAAAAGATGGAAAAATGAAAGAAAACTTACCAAGCTTAGGAAAGATGAAACCCGCATCCACCTATTTCACTCTAGGGAAAGACTGAATTAACAGCTCCGTGGATTGCTGCCTCAAATTCAACCACGAAAATTTTTGGTTCGAAGTACATTCTTTTGTTTAAACATTCCGGTTTAACACAATCCGGAGCACTGACGTACGTTGGCGTCTTTTTGTCTTTCTAAAGACGGAAAACCAGTGGAATATTCATCCCACAGCTGTACTCATAAATCGTAAATAATTGCAAGATAAATTTTGGAGCATAATCAAATATGCCATCCATCAGAACTATGTCCTTTTCACATAACTAACGAAGATTTGACTCCGTTGAAAAAATTATCAAACCTGAGTAAGAATCATTTTTCAATACAAATTCCTCATCTTTTATTGTCTTCGTGTTAACAGAATTGACCGTCGAGAGTACCTCCTCTGTTGATTTTGTCAATTTCGGATGGCACTTAAGCCTTGCACTGACAATATAGTTTCTTTATGTATGTTACATCTCGATACGTCAAGATGTTGACCAAATGGCTCTGCTGCTCAACCTCCTAATTAATGAGTTTTGCCGGTCGCTCGTCAACATCACATGTAGCTTTCGATTTTATTGAATTCGACACTGATTTTCTTTCTGAGTCTTGCGCTAAATGTGGATCGTGACTACGATTTCCGTCGCACCTCGAAAAAACATGAACAGTCCTTAACGTAAAAATTTTTGCATTGCAGTTATTCTTAGTGTATCTCCAGCCCTGTCGCGCGGGATTAGCCGAGCGGTATTAGGCGCTGCAGTCATGGACTGTGCGGCTGGTCCTGGCGGAGGTTCGAGTCCTCCCTCGGGCATGGGTGTGTGTGTTTGTCCTTAGGATAATTTAGGTTAAGTAGTGTGTAAGCTTAGGGACTGATGACCTTAGCAGTTAAGTACCATAAGATTTCACACACATTTGAACATTTTTGAATCTCCATCCCTGCTCGCCAGTCGATTTCGCCTCCCTATGGCGTCTAAAAGGGAAATTTTGGTAAACAAGGAATTGATCCCTTTCACTAAACAATGTCTTTACACTGTCCTCCATATTCAGTATAACTCTCCTACGCGTTTAACAAAACTTCATGCTGAAACTCGCCACTACGTACTATTCACGGGCTGACACGAACAAAGCAGCAGAAACAAGCGTGCTGGGTGTACGGAGGCGCTGCCGGTCGCATCTTTTAGGTGGGAAGCCCCAGGTCTGCGCTCTTCTACCTGAAGGGAAAGTTGCTGAGATCGTTTGCGGGGATAAGTGAGGCCTAATCTGGACCCCGTCTATGTTGCTCAGTTCGTGTCCGGCCGCCTTTTCGACAATAGTCTTGATGAATTATTGGCCTCTATACAAAGCGCTCTTTTCAGAAAATACGAAGTGAGGCGTCCATGCCGACTTCTACGAAACATTGCGAACAATCTGCAATTCTTTATTTTTAATCTGGTGTTCACCGTAATCGAAATAAGGAAGGAAGGAGCAACCTATGATGAGATAACAAAGAGATCCGGGCCTTAAGTTCCCTCGCACCAGTAAAGAGACGTAAAGCAAGTTACAGGGATTTCCTATTTTGAGTCAGATAGTTTATAAAACATATCCAGTACACCAGTTTCTGATTAATATTGCGAGGACAGTGACATATGTACCAGATTGGATTAAAAACTACTATAAATTTCTTCGCAATAGCTGGAAGTTTAGTGAAACAACATTGTTGATAACACACTTATTGTTCAAGCTGAATGGAATTGTGAAAACTAAGTTTCTGATAGATCTAAAAATCGGGTTAAGTTGAGCTGAGTTTCCAGTCAGTGTGTATTACCAGTTAGAATGTACGGCAGTGAGCCAGGGACAGCAAATGTAAAATTTTTTTCGACAGCTGACGATTGCTCACAATACCAATACCTGTACATTCCATCCCACTGCAGTTGTGCCCCAAGACTTCGTCCTCTCTTTTCTCTTTTATCTCCTCTACGCCGTCGGTATACACAATCCACCTACATCAGTTCACCTCCTCCAGTAAGCTGATGGACACGTATGAACAAAGATTTAGAATTTTTCAACATCATCAATAGAAGAAAACTCGAATATTTTGGTTACATAATGCGCAACAACAAATACCACAGGTTGTAATTAATACTTCAAGGAAAGATTGATAGCAGACGTGATCTAGGATATAGAAGCTCATCCTGGCTGTAGAACTTTTGGGTTCAGCACAGAATCGCAGTTCAGAAAATCAAAAGACAAACAGCATATCTTGCTACTGATTGCCAATGGTGTTGGAGGACAAGCCACGTAAGAAGAAGTAATAATCGGTCTCGAAAGCTGGTTTCAGAGTTCCCGTTTTACCTGTCTCGTTGCAGTACTGCCACACTGATGACATCATCTGTCCGTGATATCCTCAATATATACGCCCACGTCTCATGTACCTCAAATTTCTCACCGAGCACTGCGGTAAATGTCTATGACTCAGCTCCATAGAGTAGGATACTCAATACGTAGCATCGAAGTAGTCGACCGCTAAGTCTAAGGTTTATCTTACGGTTAGTGAGTATTTTATTCATTTTCTAAAAAGAATTTCTGGCCTGTCCAGTTCTGCAACGAATTTCGCGAGAGAAGTCCCATTTATCGTTTATCTGACACTCCATATATTTATTTGGTGAATTCCTTTCGATCTTACCAATTTCCGACACCTGGAAGAGGTTTGTTGTGAAGGAATTACAAATAAAATTCATGTCATTGTGATGGAAGACAGATTCATACAACTGTTGAGATAGTAGTGTATCTCTGAGCGGTCACGTTCTTTACTCTAGACGAAAAATACTCGGGGAAGGATACTTCAAACTGTGATGGAAACTGTGAATTTCTCGCATCTATATGTTAATATATTCGAAAGGCTGATCCTAAATTACAAACTGGAAACGAAAATGTTACCCGTTCCGTCGAAAGAAAAATTGGCTGTGAATGTTATTTTGGAACTCACAGGCTGTACAGGGTGAACCAGAACTTCACCGACGAACTGTCAGAGGTAGTGTGGTATGAACTAAAACAAGAAAAAAAAATCTAGGAACCCTGGGCTCTAACACGCATACCTGAAGAACTATGAGCTTCATATTCAGTAATATAAAACACATTTCTTCCTCTGCAAAGTCTTTGGAGGAGGTAGTTCTGTGGACGAAGACAAAAAGAAAACGTCCAGCAAACATGTGCGTGCCTTAAGAACTATGAATGTTTGTTTGGTAGAAAAGATTTGTTTTACAGCAGTGAAGATGAAGAAGTGCTTCTATCTCTGAAAGCTTCTGATTTAGATCCAATATTTACATAGACTTTTTTTCTTGGTTTGGTCCTTACTACTACCTCTCAGAATGTGGAAAGCAAAGAGCTATCAGAAGAAGAAATTTGTACCACAGTAGCGAAGCTGAACAAATGCCCATAGCCCTTGAGGTATGCATTTTAAGAGTCCATGTTTACTAGATTTTTCTTTTTATTTTGGCCCATACTACCAACTCTGATAGTTTGTCGATAGGATCAGCAGGGTTCTCCCTATAATGAATGATTAACTGGAAAGTGAAACACTAATTAATACCTAGAACACAACGTTTGCACAACTGGTTGAAGCAGAAGCGACCAAGATCATGGGAAGCGTAATGTTCTAGTTTCGGAGTAATGCACCGTACAGTCACCGAAACTGGCGACTGAACTTCGAAATCAGCAGCCATCTACCATGACTGCAAATATGACTCAAGGTGACTATTCGCTGTTGTAAATATCAAAACAAGAACTACACGATTAAAAAAAACATTTTGTCGAAAGAGGAAGTTATCCGTGTTAGAAACGACTATTACCCAGAGTTGGAAACAAATATGTTTTCCAAAGGACTAAAAGGAAAGGAATTTCGGTACGACACATGTATGGATCACAACGGAGTTGATATTGAGAAATAATTTTTTGCTTCTGCAAGGAAAAGAAAATTTATTTACTGTTGCGTTTCTCACCACATATTTCAATCCATTCTCGCAGTGCACATCTGTGAGATGTTGGCCGTGTCTAAATCATGTTTCCAGTTTACTGCTGACGTGAACAGATACATGGCAAAGGCCAAAAGTAACCGTCTATCTTGTCACTTTTGCTGATCTCAACAGCACTGCACTATGTAGACACTGCGGTGTTAAGCAATAATATTTCGTGACTCACCTGGATGACACGGCTAACTGAATACTATGAGTCACGCTGTTTGTAGGAGGGTCTGGAACTCAACTGAGGCGGGCACTACACAAACACCCTCAGGTATCATCCCTTGTCGCTATGGACTAACCTTGACGGTCTCGAAAGTTGCTCTCTAAGGAAAACAAGAGAACGGCCAACATTAGTAAACAGTAGGTAAAAACCAATACTCAGTCAAGACAAGCGTTATGGAAGCTTACTCCTTTCCAATTGCTGCCACATAAGATTTTCTGATACTTGCTGTTTCACTCGACACAAATTTCAGTAACCCAATTTCATCACGGAAATTTAATGTCATACACTGATAAGCCAAAACATTATAACCACTGCCCACCGTGACGTTGGATGCCCCCTGGTGGCGTTGTGGACGCGTGACGCGGTAACAAAAGTATGTAAGCTGAGCAGACATGGACGTCGGATCACACTAGCGAAGGTATGGGCAGCAGATGGGAAAATCCTTTGAGATAAGCGACTTTGACAAAGGGCAGATTATTATTAAGAGCCTGCGAATGAATGAAAAAGCTGGTCGAATGTTCACGTGCTACTGTTGTGAGCATCTACGGAAAGAGGTAGAAGGGCTGTGAAGCGACCACTAGGCGCTAAATCGTTGGACTTCCACAACTCTTCACAGAACATGTGGTTCTAGGATGTCTCGGCGACCAAATTCGCCTTATGTAAACGCTATGGAAACCATCTGTTTTGATATCGGGCGCCATCACTGCGTACGCAGATCAGTGGCCCGTTATTTGCGCGAATTACATGATCTGTGCGTAGACAAACACCTATCAACAAACTGTCGAATCCCTGATACGCAGAATCAGTTACGTATTTCGTTCCAAAGATGGCAAACAAAATATTAAGCAGATGGTTGTAACGTTTGATGTCATTAGTGTATGTGCAGCAGGTAGAAGATTTCTACGACATATTACAGTAGCCGATAAACGTCACGAAATGCCACTGCAAGGTAATAATGGGAGATTTCAGTGCGAAAGTAGGAAAACATCTAAGAAATACATTATATGGGAAACCTCTGACTAGATATCAGAATTGACACCAGGTCATGCGTGTTAGAATCTGCAAAGACAAACAGCATGTCGGTCTTTAAAATATTTTTCCAGACGAAAAAAAAAGGAAAAACAGAATGCTGATTTGGCAAGGACTAAATAGGACTAAAAACAAGCTAATAAAGAAATGTGGCGGCTGTAACACACTTAAGAACTGAAAGTGATTATAGACTCGTAAGGACAATTAAACATAGGTACAAAGGTATAAAGAAGAAAATCTGATCACGCAAGAACTCAGAAATGTAGAGTACGAGAATTTATCTAACAATATGGTGGACAACAACAAGTGCAGAATCTTAGTTAAAGGATATTATACGGCAGTTATTTACAGAAAGAGCTTATACAAACGGCAAAAAGATGTTGCAGCTACAAACAAAGCAAAAGAAATGAAAATCTGGAATGGACGAAGCGGATATCAAATAGAAAGCGAGAACTTCCAGTGAACTGGTACAAAACTAATTTAATTGAATTTTATTTTACTAAACAGTGTTCGTAAATGTCTTCGGCAGGATTTTCTAAGAGAAACAGTAAAAGTATGAAGGAAAAAAGAAGTAATTTGTGCTGGGTATATGCCACATTTCATGAGTTAAAATAACAGACGACACACTAACAGAAGAGATGGAACTGTTCAATCATTCGAACATTTCTTTAAATGTTTGTCTGGTTGAAACGATGAATCAAAAATACATATAAACTTAAATGACGAGTGTGGAATGACTAAAATGGCGTATAACCAATAAATTGAAAAGAAAATAGAACGTAATAAAAAATAAACCATAGAAGAAGTTGATGAGTTTTTGTATTTACAGCAACTGAAGACACTGCGAAGTTGGACAGTAAAACAAATAAAAAAAAGTGAAAAATGTCCTGTGCTGCTTTTAGTAATTTAAATAACGTTTTAAAAACTAAAGGTGTGAACAGGAACTCTTATAATCAGTGCATATTACCAGTTTTGACTTACGGCATCGAGGTGTGGACCCTAAATGTGAAAATCATTTCAGTTGGGCGTTGTTAAGTGATCTATTGAGAGAAGCATGTAGGAAATAACTGGATGAAACAGGAACATAGATAAATGGGTTAGAAACTGTAGCTGAAGACGCAATTATGACTCTAAGAAAAATTAAATGAAGGTGTGTGCGGCATGTAGCTAGACGGAGGGATAATTGATGGCTAAAGAAAGCTCTTTGCTCGATTCCACTATTTAATAAAACACTTTTCTGAAATTACTTACCTGGAGTGAAGCCCAAAACGGAAGTGAAATGTGGACGATATGCCGTTCAGACAAGAGGAAAAGAGAAACCTTTCGTATGTGGTGTTGCAGAATAATGCTTATGATTAGATGGGTATATAGGATAACTGATGACGGGACACTGAATCAAATAGAGGAAAAAAGATATTTATGGTACAACTTGACTAACAGAAGCAATAAGTCGGTAACACACATCCAGAGGCATCGAAGAACAGTTGATTTGGTAATGAAGGGAACTGTGTGTGTGGCAGAGGAGGGGAGGTGTCAAAATTAAACTGTAGGGAGAGAAGCCAAGGTGTAGCTATAGTAAAATTTCCAGTCGGATTTAGGTTACAGTAGTTATGCACAGAATAGAATGTTACACCAAACAAGTTTCCGCCCTGAAAATCACAAAAATAAAGTTACACTACAAAAGCATGGATACAACAATTCCGCCATGTATCATTCCTCATAATTAAACTTAGGAAAGACAGATGCACCTGAGAAAGAAATGAATTTGATTGTTTGTTCTTAAACTTAATTTCAAATGAATTTTTAGTCCTTTCTATTTCGCCCTTGTTAGGACTACGTATCGATTTCAGGTCTTCGTGTCGTTTTATTTTCCTCCATTATCTTATAGATATTATAAAAGTTACAGTTTTCTTTTGCCAAACCACACTATACCTCAGGTTCTAAGGCTTTTACAGAATTTAATTTCAACAACGTTGTGATGTTTCTTCTTCTGTTTCCAAGTTGTATATTTCAGTCGACAGTTGACGGATTAACTGCACTCCCAGGAGAAGCTTTTGATGGAGACCATCGAGTGGTGGTGGCAAAGATGAGGGAGATTCGATGAACTGAAAGACATAAAGGAAGGGAGGGAAAGTTAAGTAAACGTGTGGAAAGTAAAGGATGACATGGTACAAGAAAATTTTAAGGAGTTGCTTAAGCGTAAAATCCCTACGGAGTATGGCAATGTGGAAGAGGAATTAGGTAAGTTCAAGAAGCGTTTGTAAGTTCTGCTGAGAAGACTGTGGCAGATTGTCCGGAAGGGTAAAGGAAAAGGAGACACCATGGTGGAATGAGAGGGTGAAGGAGGCAGTAAAAGAAAAGAAGAAAGCCTGGCATGAATGGAACAGAGACCGAACAAGTAAAAGGAAATACCAGGATAGTAAAAATAAGTGTAAGAAAATGATAGCAGAAGAAAAGAGGAAAAGCTGGGAGAAATTCACCGAGAGTTGGAAAAAGATGTTACTAGTGGTAAGAGGATGATATGTGGAATTACAAAGAGTATGAGGAAGGAAAAAAACATACAAAAAGTTGGTGAAAGGGGAAAGCGGAGAGCTATTAATGCAACCAGAGGAGGTAAGGAAAAGATGGAAAGAGTACTTTGATACACTACTGAATGTGAAGAACGGCAATGGAAATGGAATAGAAGTACGGCAGGGGGCAGGGGTCTGGAAGAAGAGGAGGATATAACGATGTTAGTAGTGGAACTAATTCTGAGAAAAATGAAAACAGGAAAGGCACCTGGGATAGATGAAATTATTGTGGAGATGATAAAGGCAGCGGGACCAGTTAGCTACAGTGGCTATATAGACTAATAAGATGCATTTGGACCCAAAAATGTGTACCTGAAGAATGGGGAAAGGGAATAATAATCCCGGTTTTCAAGAACGGTGACGAGAAAGTATGTGACAACTATCGAGGGATCACACTCATATCCCAAGTAGCAAAAATAATGAAGAGGATACTGAAAAGAAGAGTGAGAGAAAAAGTGGAAGGGCAGTTAGAAGAGGAGCAGTATGTCTTTCTTCATGGTAGATCAACAGTGGACCCAATCTTTAGTATGAGACAGTTGATGGAAAGACATTGGGAGTATGGGAAAGATTTGGTGATGACGTTTCTCGACCTAGTGTTCTCAGGGAAAAGGTATAGGCAACATTGAAGAGAAAGGGAGTTGGAAAGCAGACACTTGAAGTCATCCAGGCAATGTATGAAAAAAGCTCTAGTTGTGTGCAGACACCAGTTGGAAGAACTGAATGGTTTAAGAATGTTACGGGACTAAGACAAGGAAGTGTAATATCACCACTACTCTTTATAATAGTGATGGATGAAATAGTCAAAGAGACGAAAGAAGCCTATAGAGGAAGGAGGATGAAGCTGTTACTATTTGCTGATGCTATTGTGGAGTGAAGAAGAAGCAGTAAGGAGGTACAAAACAAATAGATATCCTAAATGATAAGGTCGAGAAATATGGAATGAAATTTAGTGTGGAGAAAAGCAAGACCATGGTGGTAACTAGAGGGAATAGAGAGGGCAAGGGATAAATTCATATTAAGGGACGAAATAGTGAAATGGTGGACAACTTCAAATATTTGGGAAGTGTATTAATGGGGAATGCTCGTTTGGAGACAGAAATTAGCAAAAGAATACAGCAGGGTAGTGCATTTTACCAATGTGTGAGGGGTTTGGTGTGGGGAAGAGAAGTGCTAATGAGGTGCAAGCTGGTGCTATACAAGACTTACTTCACACCCATACTAATTTACGGCTCAGAGACTTGGACTATGACTAGAAGAAAGGAGAGCGGGATACAATCCAGTGAAATGAAGTTTCTGAGAAGTATGTAAGGGAAGACGAGGAGAGACAGAATGAAAAATGAAGATGTTAGGAAGGTAATTGGAGTGGAGATGTTGACTGAGAAAATTGAAAAGAATAGATTAAAATGGTTTGGGCATGTGAAGAGGATAGGAGAGGGGAGAATACCAAGAAGGACGATGCAGTTTAAGATTGAGGGCAAGAGGCCAAGAGGAAGACCGAGAACAAGATGGGTTGATGTAAGGTGAGTTAAAGGAGGAGAAACCTGCTATGGAACCAAATTGTGGAAGAAGAATGGTGGAAAGATCGAGTAAACTGGCGAAGTACCATTGATACCCCAACCCGATCAGATATTGGATAGACGGGAAACGAAGAAGATGATGATATTTCTAAATCTTTCTTAACCTCCTAGTTACAGTTTGTTGCGTATATCTTTGTGCAGAGATACTTAGAGAACTATTTTAAAAAGAAATTTAAGATGATGACCATAGCTCCACCAGTTTATTCAACATTACGTATCCGATGGAGTAAACAGAAGGGGAACCAAGAGCACTAAATTATGTTTAGTAAACAACAAATAAAACTAAATTATGGTTTACTCAAGACGGAATACTCAAATATACCCGTATTTTTATTGACCAAACGATGACATCATTTTTTATCTTAATAATTTGTAGCAATCTTTGTCACAGGATTCTTTTATTACATTGCAACGTCATCAAGAAATCCTTAGTCCTATGTAATATTATTAATTATCAAGCGAAATGATTTCTGTTTACTTTCCAATCTGCACTGACAAATGCAACACTGCCCAAGGCTTGTATCCTTGTGGAGAAAGTGAAACAGTATAAAAAGGATGCGTACAGCTGTCCTCAGTCCGTCAGTTAGTCTGAACATTGGAGAGCCTTACAAGTCGAGATACCATGAGAGGTCTTCCTTAACTTCTCAGATTCAGCATATTATTAGTGGATTGTCCGCCCCTGGTAGCTGAGTGGTCAGCGCGACAGAATGTCAATCCCAAAGGCCCGTGTTCGATTCCCGGATGGGTCGGAGATTTTCTCCGCTCAGGGACTGGGTGTTGTGTTGTCCTAATCATCATCATTTTATCCCCATCGACGCGCAAGTCGCCGAAGTGGCGTCAAATCGAAAGACTTGCACCAACCAAACGGTCTTCTCGAGGGGAGGCCCTCGTCACACGAAAAAAAAAAAGGAAAGAAAGAAAAGAAAAATCATGGATTTACCCAGAGATCCTAGTCCTAGTCGTCCAACGAACTTTCAACAGGACTATCCAGGCAGCTGTAGGGGTGTCCCACATCTTCCTCCGACCTTTGAACTGATTTACCCAGGTCGTTTAGGTGAAACATCTTAATGTGAACTCGGAAGCACGGCATATCCGGCTTTTTTCACGCTCTCAAATTATTTCCAGTGATGAAAGAAGTGATAAATGACAGATGAAAGTCCCAGAACCAGGTGGGAATTCATTTCCGGAACTTTGGCTTTGCCACCTGACAGTCACCGACTAGGCCACGGGGCCACAGACTGTTACTTCAGTGAGATGCCAAAAGTCATATGATAGCGGTTGCACATATATAGGCGGCAGTAGTATCGTGTACACAAGGTATAAAAGGGCAGTGCATTGGCTTAGATGTCATTTGTACTCAGGTGGTTCATGAGAAAAGTTGTCCGACCTGATTATGGCCACATGACAGGAAGTAATAGACTTTGACACAGAATGGTAGTTGGAGCTAGACGCATGGAACATTTCATTTCGGATATCGTAGGCGAGTTCAGTATTCCAAGATTCACACAGTCAAGAGTGTGCCGAGAACATAAAATTTCAGGCACTACCTCTGACCATGGAAAACATCGTGTCCGATGGCCTTCACTTAACGACCAAGTGCAGTGGCGTTTGCGTAGAGTTGTCAGTGCTAACAGATAAACAACATTGGGTGAAATAAGCGCAGGAATCAATGTGGGACGTTCAACGAGCGTATCCGTCAGTACCCTGTAGCGACATCTGGCGTCAATGGGCTATGGCAGCAGACGATCGATGTGAGTGCTTTCGCTAACAGCGCGGTATCGTCTGCAGCGCCTCTCCCGGGCTCGTGACCATGTCGGTTGGACCACCTTTTTTTTTGTTCGATATACACTCCTGGAAATGGAAAAAAGAACACATTGACACCGGTGTGTCAGACCCACCATACTTGCTCCGGACACTGCGAGAGGGCTGTACAAGCAATGATCACACGCACGGCACAGCGGACACACCAGGAACCGCGGTGTTGGCCGTCGAATGGCGCTAGCTGCGCAGCATTTGTGCACCGCCGCCGTCAGTGTCAGCCAGTTTGCCGTGGCATACGGAGCTCCATCGCAGTCTTTAACACTGGTAGCATGCCGCGACAGCGTGGACGTGAACCGTATGTGCAGTTGACGGACTTTGAGCGAGGGCGTATAGTGGACATGCGGGAGGCCGGGTGGACGTACCGCCGAATTGCTCAACACGTGGGGCGTGAGGTCTCCACAGTACATCGATGTTGTCGCCAGTGGTCGGCGGAAGGTGCACGTGCCCGTCGACCTGGGACCGGACCGCAGCGACGCACGGATGCACGCCAAGACCGTAGGATCCTACGCAGTGCTGTAGGGGACCGCACCGCCACTTCCCAGCAAATTAGGGACACTGTTGCTGCTGGGGTATCGGCGAGGACCATTCGCAACCGTCTCCATGAAGCTGGGCTACGGTCCCGCACACCGTTAGGCCGTCTTCCGCTCACGCCCCAACATCGTGCAGCCCGCCTCCAGTGGTGTCGCGACAGGCGTGAATGGAGGGACGAATGGAGACGTGTCGTCTTCAGCGATGAGAGTCGCTTCTGCCTTGGTGCCAATGATGGTCGTATGCGTGTTTGGCGCCGTGCAGGTGAGCGCCACAATCAGGACTGCATACGACTGAGGCACACAGGGCCAACACCCGGCATCATGGTGTGGGGAGCGATCTCCTACACTGGCCGTACACCACTGGTGATCGTCGAGGGGACACTGAATAGTGCACGGTACATCCAAACCGTCATCGAACCCATCGTTCTACCATTCCTAGACCGGCAAGGGAACTTGCTGTTCCAACAGGACAATGCACGTCCGCATGTATCCCGTGCCACCCAACGTGCTCTAGAAGGTGTAAGTCAACTACCCTGGCCAGCAAGATCTCCGGATCTGTCCCCCATTGAGCATGTTTGGGACTGGATGAAGCGTCGTCTCACGCGGTCTGCACGTCCAGCACGAACGCTGGTCCAACTGAGGCGCCAGGTGGAAATGGCATGGCAAGCCGTTCCACAGGACTACATCCAGCATCTCTACGATCGTCTCCATGGGAGAATAGCAGCCTGCATTGCTGCGAAAGGTGGATATACACTGTACTAGTGCCGACATTGTGCATGCTCTGTTGCCTGTGTCTATGTGCCTGTGGTTCTGTCAGTGTGATCATGTGATGTATCTGACCCCAGGAATGTGTCAATAAAGTTTCCCCTTCCTGGGACAATGAATTCACGGTGTTCTTATTTCAATTTCCAGGAGTGTAGTTCGTTGAGTTTGGTCTGGGCGGACGTCACAAGACATCCGTTCAAGTTGGTAGTTGATTCCTTGAGTCAGTTTTTTTATTACTGAGAGCACGCAGCCCTCTGACCAAACACGCTGAGCTACCGTGCCGGCATCCATAGACGACTGGAAAACTGTGGCCTGGTCAAGTGATTCCGGATTTTAGTCTTCAAATGGCTCTAAGCACTATGGGACTTAACATCTGAGGCCATCAGTCCCCTAGAGTTAGAACTACTTAAACCTAACTAACCTAAGGACATCACATATATCCATGCCCGAGGCAGGATTCGAACCTGCGACCGTAGCAGCAGCTCGGTTCCAGACTGAAGCGCCTAGAACCACTCTGCCGCAGCGGCAGGCGGATTTTTGTAGATAAGAGCTGATGGTAGGGTTGGAGTGTTACCATGAACGCAGGATGCAACAAGCTGGTGGTAGTTCCATAATGGCGTGGGGTACGTTTACATGGAATGGACTACACTACGAACGGAAAAAGGGGTTCCGACACAGTATTACGAGGTGTCCCACGACTTCTGTAACCTCATTCTGTTTCTCGTTGTTTAATATAGCCGGTTAAGCACCAGCGCTGCCCCCCCCCCCTTCCTTGTCGTGCATCGCAGGCAGCATCAGAGGAAACCCATCACCTCGTGCCGACCCTACCTTGACTGCGCGGGCCGCGACGTCTGCGACGGTAGCCACTTCCGCTGACTTGTTTGCCGCCACTGTGTTTACAAGGCGGCGGCAGAGACTTAACAAACTGCGCGCGCGACAATAAACTGCAGGAGCCGAGAGGGCAAGAAATGCTCCCGTCACAGACGAAGGACGTGTTTTGACACTTCTGTACTGCATTATTATTTTACATTTGTTTATCTCCTTTTTACGAGGGAGTGTTGCGAAGTATTGTGCATGGCATAACTTCAGTCTTTCTGTAAGATGCTGCCTCCGCTAACAATGAATCGTAAAACGTATTTTTTTCTGTTTGAAATGGCTGTAGTCTCTTAATGGATAGAGTGCCGATCAAATGAAATGACAACGCTGACCACAACTACCACCACACAACATTTAAATTTTAAGCTTTCGTATAAAAACATTAGCAGCTTAAATAAATAAAGTTCTTACTGCCGGCCGGAGTGGCCGAGTGGTTCTAGGCGCTACAGTCTGGAACCGCGCGGCCGCTACGGTCGCAGGTTCGAATCCTGCATCGGGCATGGATGTGTTTGATGTTCTTGGGTGAGTTAGGTTTAAGTAGTTCTAAGTTCTAGGGGACTGATGACCTCAGAAGTTAAGTCCCATAGTGCTCAGAGTCAAAGTTCATACTCAAAGGGCACCAGCTGCTCTCCTGCATTTGTGCGTGCAATCGGCACTTGTGTACAGCTCCAACTAACAAAAATAATTTTGAAAGGAGGCCTTTGTAGATTAAATCTACAGTGACTGCGTAAGCTATTACGTGGACCGACTCGTTACGCGATATGAATTCTGTGTCTCTGACAGACATATACTGAAGAGCCAAATAAACTGGTACAGCTGCCTAATATCGTGAAGGGCCCCCGCGTGCGCGCAGAAGTGTCGCAACACGACGTTGCATTGACTGGACTAATGTCTGAAGTAGTGCTGGAGGGAAGTGACACCATGAATCCTGATGCGCTGTCCATATATCCGTAAGAGTACGAGGGGTTGGAGATCTGTTCTGAAAAGCACACCGCAAGGCATCCCAGATGTGCTTAATAATATTCATGCTCGGGAGTTTGGTGGAAGTGTTTAAACTCAGAAGAGTGTTCCTGGGGTCCACTCTGTAGCAATTCTGGGATTTTGGTTGTCGTATTATCCTGCTGGAATTGCCCAAGTCCGTCGAAATGCACAATGGACACGAATGGATGCATACATGAAGATGGTATCTGTTCTTTTGGACATGTCCTAAAGAACAGATAGCATCGGTGACCATGCAGCTCTCTTAGAATGAAATGATATTTAAATCGAGACCCTAAGCTGTCGACAGGCGTTGATACACATCAACGGGGACAGTTGAAAATGTGTGCCCCGACCGCGACTCGAACCCGACATCTCCTGTTAACATGACAGGAGCTCTATCCATCTGCTCCAACGAGGGCACAGAGGATAGTGCGACTGTAAGGACGTATCGCTTGCACGCTCCCCGTGAGACCCACGTTCCCAACTTAATGTCCACACACTACATTCGTAGTGCCCCTCCCCACTACTCGCTGCAGACAATCTTACCGAGTCCCATAAGAGTTCGGGCAATGCGTGTGCATCCAGCGCAGAAGATGAAGATCAGTGGACGGTTGGCCTTAACTATATGAAGATGAGATCTTCATATAGTTCCTACAGCTTGATAGTTATTTCCGTTTTTTTGTGCCAGAGGGTTAGAAATGAATTACATACTCCCAAAATGTTCATGTTACGGATTTTTCTCAGAATATGTATATTACACATACCATAGGAAGATTTAAATTAATCTTATACGAAATTATTGAGTCCATTTCGCCAGGCAACATAACAGAAAGACCTAGCAGAAACATCGCATTTGAAAGGATCGTGTGGTAGTATCAACCAGGGAGAGAAACCGTTTGTACTAATATACAGGGTAGTTATATTAAACTTTCGCTTCTTGAGAGAGTCCACATGAAAAACGAGTGATCGTAAGACAATGAAACTTTGTGGAAACATTTGTAAGGATATGCGGAATAGAAATCACGAATAAACCAGCACAGTCTGAACATCATTCATATGAAGTTGGGTACCCATACAGTACATAATCTTCTGTCTACAATGGTTCAAGTAGCGAAAGTTTAATTATTACCACACTGTACTAAAGAGCGTAGTAAATAGACCGGAACGTTTCTCTTTATAACATTCCAGTATTAGACAGCAGCTATTTTCCTGTTAGTGGTCGACTCGACATTAATGTCACCACCATTTTACTTTAAGACTTCTTTACTTTTCATTACTATCACGATTTTAGCCTCAAGCCATTATTGAGCAGAACAATGTTGGTTATAAATATACTGCGCTAAGTGAAGTCAGAGTTTAGATAAGTACAAAATCAATGAAACGTACGGCAGACACCTAGCAAACATGTTATTCAGCCTTAAAACTATTGAGCCACAGAATGATCATCAATACAGAAGTTACATGTGCAGTGGACGTGGTCTGAAAATATACTATGGATGTTACTTGTTGAGTTAACTAGTATTCTGTTGAGTCAGTAGCTTATTACCATCATCGAAGGCAAGCCTTTAACTCAACTATTTTGTGAGGAGGACACTCTAGAGTACGCAGCTGCAGCTATTTTCTTTTTATAAAATACCAGCAGAGCGTTTTGTGTAATGGAGGTCTGCAATTTATACGTTGCAGCCGTGTAAAAATATACAACGAGGTGACAAAAGTCATGGGATACCTGCTACGCTACTGGCCATTAAAATTGCTACACCACGAAGATGACGTGCTGCAGACGAGAAATTTAACCGACAGGAAGAAGATGCTGTCATAAGCAAATGATTAGTTTTTCAAAGCATTCACACAAGGTTGGCGCCGGTGGTGACACCTACAACGTGCTGACATGAGGAAAGTTTCCAACCGATTTCTCATACACGAACAGCAGTTGACCGGTGTTGCCTGGTGAAACGTTGTTGTGATGCCTAGTGCAAGGAGGAGAAATGTGTACCATCACGTTTCCGACTTTGATTGTAGCCTATCGCAATTGCGGTTTATCGTATCGCGTCATTGCTGCTCGCGTTGGTCGAGATCCAGTAACTGTTTCCAGAATATGGAATCGATGGGTTCAGGAGGGTAATACGGAACGCCGTGCTGGATCCCAACGACCTCGTATCACTAGCAGTCGAGATGACAGGCATCTTATCCTCATGGCTGTAACGGATCGTGCAGCTACGCCTCGATCCCTTAGTCAACAGATGGGGACGTTTGCAAGACAACAACCATCTGCACGAACAGTTCGACGACGTTTGCAGCAGCATGTACTGTCAGCTCGGAGACCATGGCTGCGGTTACCCTTGACGCTGCATCACAGACAGGAGAGCCTGCGATAGTGTACTCAGCGACGAAACTGGGTGCACGAATGGCAAAGTGTCATTTTTAGGATGAATCCAAGTTCTGTTTACAGCATCATGATGGTCGCATCCGTGTTTGGCGACATCGCGGTGAACGCCCATTGGGAGCGTGTATTCGCCATCGCCATACCAGCGTATCACCCATCGTGATGGTATTAGGTGTCATTGGTCACACGTCTCGGTCACCTCTTGTTCGCATTGACGGCAGTTTGAACAGTGGACGTTACATTTCAGATGTGTTACGACCTGCGGCTCTACCCTTCATTCGATCCCTGCGAAACCCTACATTTCAGCAGGACAATGCACGACCGCATGTTGCAGGTCCTGCACGGGCCTTTCTGGATACAGAAAATGTTCGACTGCTGCCCTGGCGAGCACATTCTCCAGATCTCTCACCAATTGAAAACGTCTGGTCAATGGTGGCCGAGCAACTGGCTCGTTACAATACGCCAGTCACTACTCTTGATGAACTGTGGTATCGTGTTGAAGCTGCATGGGCAGCTGTACCTGTACACGCCATCCAAGCTCTGTTCGACTCAATGCCCAGGCGTATCAAGACCGTTATTACGGCCAAAGGTGGTTGGTTCTGGGTACTGATTTCTCAGGCTCTATGCACCCAAATTGCGTGAATATGTAATCACATGTCAGTTCTAGTATAATATATTTGTCCAATGAATACCCGTTTATCATCTGCATTTCCTCTTGGTGTACCAATTGTAATGGCCAGTAGTGTAATACAGTGTCGGACCTCCTTTAGCCTAACGTAATGTAAGAAGTCGACGTGGCATGGACTCAACAAGTCGATGGAAGTCCGCTGGAAAAATACTAATTCATGCTGCCTCTATAGCCGTCATAATTGTTAAAGTTGCCGGTGGAGGATATAGTGCACGAAATGACATCTAGATTATGTCCCATAGATGTACGATAGATGCCCATATCATTCCCTCGAATTGTCCAGAATGTTCCTCCAAGCAATCGCGAAGAACTGTGGCACCGTGACATAGCGCATTGTCATCCATAATAATTCTATCGTTGCCTGGGAACATGAATGGCTGCAAATAGTCTCCAAGTAGCCGAACATAACCACTTCCACTAAATGATCGGTTCATTTGCACCACGGTACTCAGTCCATTCCTTATAAACACGGTCCACACCATTATGCCGCCACCGCCCGCTTTCACAGTGCCTTGTTGACAAGTTGGGTCCATGGCTTCTTAGGATCTGCGCCATACTCGAATCCTACCATCAGCTCTTACCAACCGAAATCGGGTCTCATCTGACTAGGCCACATTTTTTCCGCACGTGTAGGGTCCAACTGCTATGGTCAAGAGACTAGGAGAGGCTGTTAGCTGCTAGCAAAGGCACTCGCATCGGTCGTCTGCTGTCATAGCCCATTAACGCCACATTTCGCCTCACTGTTCTAACACATACGTTCGTCGTACGCCTCACATTGATGCTTGCAGTTATTTCACGCAGCGTTGCCTCTCTTTTAGCACTCACAACTATGCGCAAACGCCTCTGCTCTCCGCCGTTAAGCATATCGGCCGCTGCGCTGTCCATGGTGAGAGGCAATACCTGAAATTTGGTATTGTCGGCACGCTCGTGACACTTTTAATCTCGGAATACAGTATTCTTTAACGATTTTCGAAATGGAATATTCCATGCGTCCAGCTGCAACTAGCATCCCACGTTCAATGTCTGTTAATGCCCATCGTGCGACCATAATCACGTCGAAAACCTTTTCGCATGAATCACCTGTGTGCAAATGACAGCTTCCCCAGTACACTGTTCTTTTATACATTGTGTACACGATACTAGCGCCAACTGCGTATGTGCATATCGCTATCGCATGACTTCCATCATCTCAGCGTTCACTTCTCTGGTGCGACAAAGACTTCGGGAACTAGATTTCTAGAAATCTTACAAGTCTATTGTACTAGTACTTTCTGTTCTACGAGGGGCGTCTGAAAAGTCCGATAGATGACACCACCAGCGCGTATCGAGGTCATGTTTAGTTAGTAGCATCTTTGGAAAGAAAGCACAACAAGTTTCAGCAATATTGGTCTATTTCTTTGTGTTTGGCATTCGTGTGAATCAAAGAAGCCGAGTGATTGTCAAAAAATGGACAAAAAGAATTTCGTATGGTGATTAAACATTACTTTATGAAAGGCAAAACGGCCCAGGAGACTGAAGAGAAGCTTGATAAACATTACGGTGACTCTGCACATTCGATGAGAACAGTTTATAAGGGGTTTCAAAATTTTCGGAGTGGCCACATGGGCACAAGTGATGCTGAATGTTCTGGACGCCGTGTGGAGGTTACGACTCCAGAAATTATTGATAAAATCCATGATATGGTCATGGATGACAGAAGAGTTAAGGTGTGGTCATCTCGAATGAATGGGTACATAATATTTTGCATAAACATTTGGGCATGAGAAAGCTATCCGTAAGATGGGTTCCGCGATTGCTCACGCATGACCAAAAACGGAATCCTGTGAAGAGTTGTAAGGATAGTTTGCAGCTGTTCAGGAAGAATCCACAGGTATTTCAGCGTCGTTTCGTCACTGTGGATGAAACATGGATACAGTACTATACTCCTGAGACTAAACAACGATCTAAACAATGGGTTACCAAAGGAGAATCTGCCAAAAAATAGGCTTTGATCATTCCTTCTGCCAGAAAGGTGTAAGTAGGCTGTTTAGGTTTTTATATTGGTAACGCCACGTAGCGCTCTGTATGAAAATCATTGGCTGTGCTATGTGCAGTCTGTGGCTGGTTGGCATTGTTGTAATATTCGCTATTGTAGTGTTGGGCTGTTGGCTGTTAACAGCGCGTAGCGTTGCGCAGTTGGAGGTGAGCCACCAGCAGTGGTGGATGTGGGGAAGTGAGATGACGGATTTTTGAGAGCGGATGATCTGGACGTGTGTCCATCAGAAACAGTACATTTGTAAGAATTTATCAATCAATCAACTCCGTCATCAGGTCAGAAGTGGCCCATCGGGACCACCCGACCGCCGTGTCATCCTCATATGAGGATGCGGATAGGAGGGGCGTGTGGTCAGCACATCGCTCTCCCGGTCGTTACGATGGTTTTCTTTGACCGGAGCCGCTACTATTCAGTCGAGTAGCTCCTCAGTTGGAATCACGAGGCTGAGTGCACCCCGAAAAATGGCAACAGTGCATAGCGGCCTGGATGGTCACCCATCCAAGTGCCGGCCACGCCCGACAGCGCTTATTTCGGTTATCTGACGGGAACCGGTGTATCCACTGCGGCACGGCCGTTGCATTTGTAAGAATGTATGTCGTGAACTGCCTTATGTATTATGACTTTTGAACACTATTAAGGTAAATAGATTGTTTGTTCTCTATCAAAATATTTCATTTGCTAACTATGCCTATCAGTAGTTAGTGCCTTCAGTAGTTTGAATCTTTTATTTAGTTTGCAGTAATGGCGCTCGCTGTATTGCAGTAGTTCGAATAACGAAGATTTTTGTGAGGTAAGTGATTTGTGAAAGGTATAGGTTAATGTTAGTCAGGGCCATTCTTTTGTAGGGATTGTTGAAAGTCAGCTTGCGTTGCGCTACAAAAATATTGTGTGTCAGTTTAGTATTGATCAGAATAGGTAAAGTGCGAAATGTCTGAGTACGTTCAGTTTTGCTCAGCTATTTTAAAATCAAATAATGTAAGAGGTTTATCAGCACAGTAATTCATTAAGTTTTCTAAGGGGACGTTTCAAAGGTTATGGCGACTGTCTTTAGGGATTCGCAAGGGATAATCCTCATCGACTATCTGGAAAAGGCTAAAATTATTACAGGTGCATATCATTCATTGCTATTGGACCGTTTGAAATCCGAGCTGCAAGAAAAACGCCGGCGATTGGGCCGCAAATAAGTCCTTTTCCATCACGGCAATGCACCAGCACACACCTCATCAGTTTTGGTCGCAACATTAATGGAAATAGGATTCCAACTCGTTTCACATCCCTCCTATTCTCCAGACTTGGCTTCCTCGGACTACTGTTTGTTCCCGAATTTGAAGAAATGGCTGGCGGCACAAAGATTTTATTCAAACGAAATGATTGCAACAACTAATAACTATTTTGCAGACTTGGACAATTCCTATTATTCGGAACGGTTCAACAATTTAGAATAGCGTTGGACGAAATCTATAGGTGTAAAAGGAGACTTCGTCGAAAAATAGAAAAAGGTTTACCCCAAACACGTAAGTAATTTTTATTTTTGCACGGACTTTTCAAACGCCCCTCGTATAATGGGCAACTAAGAACAAACTTTCCAAAATTTACAAAAATACTAATGCCACTGGTCGTCTTCAAATAGTTCCATTGATAAACTGCATTCAGTTGTTTTTTGTAAAAATAATCACAAAATTTTATTAATAAAAGGGTGTATGAAATGAATACGAGGCAGATAGAGAAACAAGTAAGTGAAATATTTATTGTTTCAAAGCTAAGTGCTGTAAATATTAATACATTTATCCCACTGTGAGACGATCAATGCCTTCATGAAAAATTGTTCGCCGTTTCCTACGGAACCATGGTTGTACACAGGCGTGCTTCTCTTCGTCCGAAGCAAATCGGCGGCCACAAATGCCTTTCTTCAGGGGTCCAAAAATATGGACTTCGGGTGGAGAGAGATTAGGTCTATGTTGAGGGTATGTAACGGCTTCATGGCCAAACTTCTGCAACGTAGTCGAAGCAACTGCGGCAACATGTTGGCTTGTCTTGTCTCACCGCGAGATAAATGTATTAACTGTTATGGAGATTACTTTTAAAATAGCAAACATTTTACTTGAGTACTTTTTTTTACATCTGTCTCGTTTTCATCTGACTGCTCCTTGTAATTATCCAGTTCAGTTATTCCTTTTCAGAGAATATTGAGTGTCTTATTCTGAACATAAATCGTATGGTTGATTGCATGAATCTGCTGCGTTATCTGGACGCACGCAAATCCCACTTACAGCTGATGTGTGATATTCATTAGCCTTGGGAGTGTCTTCCCTTGGCAACTACCTGATACGCAGGTATTTACGCACTCATTTTATGGACGCTACGCAGCATCAGGTCTGTAATTACTGGAAGTTTGATTTAAGCGACAAGATTCGAAATACTGGTAACTAAATACTTGATCACTTTACTGCGTTTATAAGCCTTGAAGCTGATGTCACCTGACATTGTGCTTCTACACTCCTGGAAATGGAAAAAAGAACACATTGACACCGGTGTGTCAGACCCACCATACTTGCTCCGGACACTGCGAGAGGGCTGTACAAGCAATGATCACACGCACGGCACAGCGGACACACCAGGAACCGCGGTGTTGGCCGTCGAATGGCGCTAGCTGCGCAGCATTTGTGCACCGCCGCCGTCAGTGTCAGCCAGTTTGCCGTGGCATACGGAGCTGCATCGCAGTCTTTAACACTGGTAGCATGCCGCGACAGCGTGGACGTGAACCGTATGTGCAGTTGACGGACTTTGAGCGAGGGCGTATAGTGGGCATGCGGGAGGCCGGGTGGACGTACCGCCGAATTGCTCAACACGTGGGGCGTGAGGTCTCCACAGTACATCGATGTTGTCGCCAGTGGTCGGCGGAAGGTGCACGTGCCCGTCGACCTGGGACCGGACCGCAGCGACGCACGGATGCACGCCAAGACCGTAGGATCCTACGCAGTGCCGTAGGGGACCGCACCGCCACTTCCCAGCAAATTAGGGACACTGTTGCTCCTGGGGTATCGGCGAGGACCATTCGCAACCGTCTCCATGAAGCTGGGCTACGGTCCCGCACACCGTTAGGCCGTCTTCCGCTCACGCCCCAACATCGTGCAGCCCGCCTCCAGTGGTGTCGCGACAGGCGTGAATGGAGGGACGAATGGAGACGTGTCGTCTTCAGCGATGAGAGTCGCTTCTGCCTTGGTGCCAATGATGGTCGTATGCGTGTTTGGCGCCGTGCAGGTGAGCGCCACAATCAGGACTGCATACGACCGAGGCACACAGGGCCAACACCCGGCATCATGGTGTGGGGAGCGATCTCCTACACTGGCCGTACACCACTGGTGATCGTCGAGGGGACACTGAATAGTGCACGGTACATCCAAACCGTCATCGAACCCATCGTTCTACCATTCCTAGACCGGCAAGGGAACTTGCTGTTCCAACAGGACAATGCACGTCCGCATGTATCCCGTGCCACCCAACGTGCTCTAGAAGGTGTAAGTCAACTACCCTGGCCAGCAAGATCTCCGGATCTGTCCCCCATTGAGCATGTTTGGGACTGGATGAAGCGTCGTCTCACGCGGTCTGCACGTCCAGCACGAACGCTGGTCCAACTGAGGCGCCAGGTGGAAATGGCATGGCAAGCCGTTCCACAGGACTACATCCAGCATCTCTACGATCGTCTCCATGGGAGAATAGCAGCCTGCATTGCTGCGAAAGGTGGATATACACTGTACTAGTGCCGACATTGTGCATGCTCTGTTGCCTGTGTCTATGTGCCTGTGGTTCTGTCAGTGTGATCATGTGATGTATCTGACCCCAGGAATGTGTCAATAAAGTTTCCCCTTCCTGGAACAATGAATTCACGGTGTTCTTATTTCAATTTCCAGGAGTGTAGGAACTGTGCCGTTGAGCTTCTTCCTTGTTGTTACATTTGACCCCAAGATGTAACAGTACTTTTAAAGCTTCATCCAACCGTCGCCCCCTCAATTCCCTCGACCTTCCGCTTGTCACAGTCTTAGCACGAAGGTGCTTGGGCACCAAGCCATTTGTCCTGCCAATTGAAGTCCTTTCGTCTTCCTTTCCTGGAAAGTCTTAAGTTCTTATACCATTTACGAAGAGTTCCTGATTCGAAACTTCCTGGCAGATTAAAACTGTATGCCGGATCGAGACTCGAATTCGGGACCTTGTAAGAGGTATGTGCTACCTGCGATATGTAAGCTATAAGAGAATCTGAGACCAAAGAGCAGTGTTGACTGCAGTACGAACTGTGTAGCAGTAGCAGTAAGTTGTTGCTAGCGAGCAGTCGCCTGTCTGCGCTGGTCAGTCCTGTCTGGTGTATCATGTTGGCTGGGCCGGACGCGGTGCAGCGATGCCGGAGCCTGAGTATTATTATATAAGGTAAAAAGCAGCCTCGCGCATATCTAGTAATGTTATGTAAAGTGCCATGTAAATCTTTTAAAAATGTCCTAATAATAATCTTCGTGATATAAAGTAATTTCTAAAAAAAAAAAAACATTCATTTCAATTTAAAGAATTTACAAATTTCTTCAATCCATGATCATTCCTATTGTTGCAAAAGAAAAATCAGTTGCTTCCTTTCATAAATGACGAATCTATCGGCCAGCATTGCACAGAGCTGTGTCGGAAAATTTTTTATGTAAGAGCAGATATATTCGCCGTTTTTATTGAGGTAAGAATTTTTTGCTTTTTTATTCAGAATGATCTTAAAGGACCATGACGCAGCGCTGCTGTCGTCCAAATTCTACCAGGTTACTGAATTTATTTTTTATTACGAGGTTTAGGAATTTTTCTGTTTCGAGCTTACATTAAATGGGAAACAAATTTTGCGTGGAGGTTAAATGTGAATGAATTTCTGTAGGGAGGTTACAAATGTGAAAGGAATGAATTTTGTGGGGACGTTACACTTAAATTAGAATCATTAACCCAATAATATTCATTTTTTTTTAGAAATTGCTTTATATCACGAAGATTATTATTAGGACATTTTTAAAAGATTTACATGGCACTTTACATAACATTACTAGATATGCGCGAGGCTGCTTTTTACCTTATACAATAATACTCAGGCTCCGGCATCGTTGCACCGCGACCGGCCCAGCCAACACGATACACCAGACCAGACCAGAGCAGACAGGCGACTGCTCGCTAGCAACAACTTACTGCTACTGCTACACAGTTCGTACTGCAGTCAACACTGCTCTTTGGTCTCAGATTCTCTTATAGCTTACATATCGCACGCAGCACATACCTCTTACAACCTGTGCCTTTCGCGGGCAAGTGCTCTTGATGTGGGGTACTCACTTGTATTTTTCAAGTGCAGTGAAAGTATATAGAGAAAAGCAGCAATACGCTTAGATACTGAAATGGGGTGTTTTGAACACGTGCTGGCCTTTCTAGCGCGCCTCGCGCCCCTTCCTAGTGGCAGTGAACGACACAGTTGGTCAAGGCTGGCAGAGCGGCGCGCGCTCGCAGTCGCAGCAGAGCCACAAGGCCCCGTTACGACAGCCGATTAGCGGAATTTCTGTGGGAACGCCGCCGACTCGGCCAGCCTCGTCTCCCTTGCGCAAGGTGCGCCCTCTCGGGCTTCGAAATTCGGCCACAGCCTTCCTGGCCGACCTTCATCTCCCTTTAGGTTTTCGTAGTCACATAGGCCACATAATTATTCACCTCCCAGGTAACATTACGTTAACACCGAGCTGCACCGCTCTAGCTGTGACGTGCTATCTGTTCAGCGAACAAGAAGATGCACAAGTTTATTCAGATGTTTCCAGAATCAGATTTTCACTCTGCAGCGGAGTGTGCGCTGATATGAAACTTCCTGGCAGATTGAAACTGTGTGCCCGACCGAGGCTCGAACTCGGGACCTTTGCCTTTCGCGGGCAAGTGCTCTACCATCTGAGCTACCGAAGCACGACTCACGCCCGGTCCTCACAGCTTTACTTCTGCCATATCAGCGCACACTCCGCTGCAGAGTGAAAATCTCATTCTGGAAACATCCCCAGGCTGTGGCTAAGCTATGTCTCCGCAATATCCTTTCTTTCAGGAGTGCTAGTTCTGCAAGTTTCGCAGGAGAGCTTCTGTAAAGTTTGGAAGGTAGGAGACGAGATACTGGCAGAAGTTAAGCTGTGAGGACCGGGCGTGAGTCGTGCTTCGGTAGCTCAGATGGTAGAGCACTTGCCCGCGAAAGGCAAAGGTCCCGAGTTCGAGTCTCGGTCGGGCACACAGTTTTAATCTGGCAGGAAGTTTTATTCAGATGTGCTATATCTCTCTGAAGCCTGCCGCTGATTCGATACCGACGATCTACCAAGTTACGGAGTTGTAGACTGTTACGTTCCACCCACTCTTCCAAATAGGCCCACGTATTTTCTATGGGCTTGACACTGGATGAAAGGTAACACAGTTGGTCGTCGGAAGGACTGATTCTGAATACAGGAAAGTAAAAAACAACCTATGGCGATACTGAAAAGAAGGGCACTCAGGCTGAAGCGCCAAAGAAACTGGTATAGGCATGCGTAGTCAAATACAGAGATATGTAAACAGCCAGAAAACGGCGCTGCGTTCGACAACGCCTATATCAGACAAAAAGTGTGTGGCACAGTTGTTAGATCGGTTACTGCTGCTACAATGACAGCTTGTCAATATTTAAGTGAGTTTGATAGTTGTTTTATAGTCGGCGCACGAGCGATGGGACACAGCATTTCCGAGGTAGAGACGAAGTGGGGATTTTGCCGTGCGACCATTTCACGAGTGCACTGTGAAAATAAGGAATCCGGTAAAACGTCAAATCTCCGACATCACTGCGGACAGAAAGAGATCCTGCAAGAGTGGGACCAATGACGACTAAAGAGAATCGTTCAACGCGAGAGAACGGCAATCCTTCCGCAGATTGCTGCAGATTTCAATGCTGGACCATCAACAGGTGTCAGTGTGCGAGCCGTTCAACGAAACATTTTCGATATGGACTTCCGGATCCGAAGGCCACTCGTGTCCACTTGATGACTGCATGACACAAAGGTTTACGCCTCGCCGGGGCCCGTCAACACCGACATTGGACTGTTGAATACTGGAAACATGTTTTCTGGTCGGACGAGTCTCCTTTCAAATTGTATCGAGCGAATGTAGGTGTACGGGTATGGAGCAAATCTCATGTATCCATGGACCTTGCATGTCAGCAGGGGACTGTTCAAGCTGGTGGAGGCTCTGTAATGGTGTGCATTTGGAGTGATATGGGACCCCTGATACGCCTAGATACGGTGACATGTACGTAAGCATCCGGTCAGATCACCTGCATCCGTTCATGTCAATTGTGCGTTCTGACGGACGTGGTTAGTTCCAGCAGGACACTCCCAGAATTGCTACAGAGTGGCTCCAGGAACACTCTTCTGTGTTTAAACACTTCCGTTGGCCACCAAACTCCCCAGACACGAACATTATTGAGCATATCTGGGATGCCTTGCAAAGTACTGTTTGTATTCTTACGGATTTATGGACAGCCCTGCAGAAATCATGGTGTCAATTCCCGCCAGCATTACTTCAGATATTAGTCGAGTCCATGCCACGTCGTGTTGCGGCACTTCTGTGTGCTAGCGGGAGCCCTGTACGGCAATAAGCAGGTGTACCAGTATTTTTGGCTCTTCAGTGTATATTAAGAGCGCTACTGGAGCTCCACTTTTAAGAGAAGTGGGAAAGAGCGATAAATGAAAGGAATACGCTGAAGGTTTCTACGAGTGGCAGGACAGGTCTATTGACGTGGCTGAGAAAGAAATGGGGGTCGTATGAAAGTAGTAGAGGATGCAGCATTACAGTTAAAGATTAACAAAGGTTTGGAGTACTAACAACCAAATAAGGCTCAGAGGAATTTCTAAATCAATGGGTGGAGCGGCAGTCAAACGAGAGTTCAATCTAGTATGCAGAGTCTCTGATACTGGAGACATAGAATTAGACTTTCGAAAAAATATCATTCACAAAATACCGAACATAGCAAAGGCAGATAAGCGTAATACTATCGCACAATCAGCTCAAAACCTCATGTACCAAAGTTGCTGACAATAACAATATACAGAAGAATGGAAAATAAAATTGGGGATCTGTTAGATGACGTTCAGTTTGACTTCAGGATAGGTAAAGGCACCAGAGAGGCAGTTCTGACTTTATAATTGAAATTGAAAGCAAAAGTTAGGGAAAATCAGGAGGCGTTCAGAGGATTTATTGACTTGGAAAAAGCGTTCGACAATGTAAATCGGTGCACCATGTTAGAAATTCTGAGAGAAACCTGAGTAAATTGTATGGAAAGACGGATGATATACAGTATGAGAAACAACCAAGGGGAAACAATCAGACTGAAAGAGATTGGAAGACCAAGAACAAAGCTCTAGGATTAAAAACGATGTAACACAGGGATGTAGTATTTCGTCCCTACGGTTAAATCAATACTTCGAAGAAGCAATAACGGAAATAAAAGACAGGCTAAAGAGTGGGATTAAAATTCAAGATGAGTCAATATAAATGAGAAGATTCACTGATGACATTACTACCAGCAGTGGAAGTGAGGATGAATTACAGGATCTGTTGAATACGATGAAAAGTCTGATGATACAGACTGCAGATTGAGAGTAAATCGAAGAAAGACGAAAACAATGAGAAGCGGCAGAAATGAGAACAGCGAGAAACTTAAAATCAGAATTGGTGATGACCAAGCAGATGAAAGTAAGGGATTCTGCTGCCTTGAACCAAAAGCCACATGTCAGATGAAAGAACATAAGAAACTGATTAGCGTAGGCAAAGGGACCATTCCTGATTAAATGTGTCTACTAGTATGTAACTCAGGTCTTAATCTGAGGAAGACATTTTTGAAAAGGAACGTTTGGAGGACAGCATTGTATGGTAATGAAACATGGACTGTGGGAAAACCGGAAGAAAATCGAAGCTGAGAGATGTGGTGCTGTTGAACAGAGAAGGGTGTTGAAAGTTAGGTGACTGATAAGAATGAGGAATTTCTCTGAAAAATCGGTGAAGAAAGGAACATACGGAATACAGTGATCAAAGGAATAACCTCAATGATATATGAGGGAGCTTCAGAGGGTAAAAATTGCAGGAAAAGACAGAGATTGGAATACATCGATCAAATAATTGAGGTCGTAGGGTGCATGTGCTATTAAAGAACAGTAAGAGGCCACTAGAAGTGCAATAGTCTCAGTGTTCGTCCAATGAGGAATCTATTCATGTTCCTGCTTGCTGTAGTCCAATGGTCACAGCTGTTATCATCTTGAAAGGAGGGAGCTAACTCACCATCAGACTCTAGAAGAACGGGCAACACTTGGTGACTGACCATGTTGAAATATGTATATATTGGACCATGTTCATGGTAACCTGATTGAGTGGATCCGAATCATGATAGGAAAACTCTCCGAAAACATCACAGAACCACCTGCTACCTGAACTATACCCTCCACTCTGAGTGGCTTGTACGCTTTATTCAGTCGTCGGTGTGGTCTACGCCTTGTATCATTTACAAACAAGCAAAACCGCGAATTATCGATCGTCACTACACGCTTACGTAAAGCTGCTGTCTATTTCAGTGTTTTTCGGGCAACGAAGACGAGCACCTTTATGGTACCGCTGTGAGCAGTTGTCCTTTGGGGTGTACCTGGCTCCAAATGGCCATTGCAAGCAGTTCCCTTCACAATGTTCGCTCGGCAACTGGTTGAAGTGGACTCGCAATCACCGACAGCAGGAATTTATGTCGGATTTAAAACCAGGTATCATTGCCGAGATGTGACACGCACGTCCGGCCCCTGGCTTTTAGGAAGTCTTTACAACCGAAACGTCCCCTTAAAAAAATTAATGAATTATTGTGCTGGTAAACCCCTTACGTTATTTGATTTTCAAACAGATCAGCAAAACTGAACGTACTCAGACATTTCTCTCTTTACTTGTTCTGATCATCACTAAACTGCCCCACAATATTTTTAGCGCAACGCAATCTGACTTTCAATAATCCCTAAAAAAGAATGGCTCTGACTAACAATAACCTATACCTTTCATGAATCACTTACCTCACAAAAATCTTCGTTACTCGAACTACTGCAATACAGCGAGCGCCAATACTGCCATCTAAATAAAAGATTCTAACTACTGAAGGCACTAATTACTGATAGGCATAGTTAGCAAATGAAGGATTTTGATAGAGAACAAACAATGTATTTACCCTAATAGTGTTCAAAAGTCAGTTCATGACATCCAGTGTTACAAATTTACTCTCTCTGATGGGCACACGGCCAGACCATCCGATCTCAAAACTCCGCCATCTCACTCCCCACATTCACCACTGCTGGCGGCTCACCTCCAACTGTGCAACACTACAATAGCGAATATTCCAACAATGCCAACGAGCCACAGACTGCACACAGCACAGCCAGTGATTTTCACACAGAGTGCGACGTGTCGTTACCAATATAAAAACCTAAACAGCCTAGTTACACAACCATTGTTCTCAAGACGCTTTACACGGTAGCAAGAGGCACACTATCCATTTTAGGCGCGTTGGACAATCTGCGTTGATACACCAACAAACTGGGCAACTTCATTCATGTTGTGGTCATAGCGCATCCAAAGCCGACAGCTCCTTTCTGTCATTGTGTCACGTGTTCACCCTGACTCATCTGATTGCTTTGTGTGTGTGTGTGTGTGTGTGTGTGTAGGGGGGGGGGTGGGGAGATGGGGAGGGTGGATCCAAAGTGCTACCTCTACCTCCCACTGAGGCTGGACTTCTGGAGTGAGGGAATTTTATTATTCAATTTTTGCTTTATTTAGGTACGGGCAGGGCTTCGATTCGTGTTCTGTAGAGCCTACTACAGTGGTGGTTGTTGCAGTTAGTTTGTAGTTTTACTGGGGCACGCCCACAATTACGGGAGGCACTTTTACTTGTTCTGGGGCGATTGAGCCGGTGTATTCCATGTGTCTGGTGGTAGATAGTTGCGCGTCAGTTTTATCCAGTAGAGATTGGGATTTAGGAGTGATTTGGTCGCAGATTGGTGGCAAATGGAGTTCTTGGTGTAGTCTAAATCGTTCATTCGACCCATAGGGGGGCCAAATGAACAAATCTTAAGCACCTGTTCTGGGTCACCTACAGTGCTTGAAATTTGTGGTGCTAGTGATCCCCGACGTTGAGCAGCCATAAAGTAATGTCGGTAGGACTGTTGCCCTATATAGTCTAACCTTCGTTTGCACGCTGGCTAGTAGGGGGTACAGTTAGGTTCAAATGGCTCTGAGCACTATGGGACTCAACATCTTAGGTCATAAGTCCCCTAGAACTTAGAACTACTTAAACCTAACTAACCTAAGGACATCACACACACCCATGCCCGAGGCAGGATTCGAACCTGCGACCGTAGCAGTCCCGCGGTTGGTACAGTTAGAACAGGAGGTGTAATAACTGCACTCTCTTAGACTGGATGTGAAGTTCGAAAATTAATTTGCTGTAGAAAGTTACTCGAGACATTTAACTTGGCACACTGACTCATCTTACTGCACTGATTCCACACAAACGTCTAGTACACACACAGTTTTAATACCATAGTTTACGTCACCAATGGAAGGTCAGGTGAGCATCTGGTATCAATTTCATACTATCCACAGCGCTGCAAAGCAACCAGTATGCTGTTTTAAAGGGGGAGGGGGCAGTATTTCGCGTGGTGCTGTGCATGAACATCTTGTGACTTTTCCACTGGGGCTCCCCTGCTGATAATCTGTCACTTCTAGTTGCTGCTAAGGTGTGCACCGCAGTGGTTTAGGACACAGCTTCCGTATCCAGTAGGAGTGGGATTCAAACGCCAGTCCGATCATGCGCATGTAGCTTTTCGTGCTTGCTAGGATGGTACTATTAACACGGTCACGACTAAATTCCTTGTCCAGCCTTCTCCATTTCAAGTCAGTTCGCTACCCCTACTGATCTGGACGTCGAAGGGACACACTCATATCCCCGCCATATATGCCATGACCGGTACTCGCCTTAAGCAATTAGAGAAATCCCGAAAAAAACTACATCTGGACGGCAGTATCTTACCATCCGCTACCTGACTTTGCGGAAGGGGATCTGGGAGCCGGCAGGATAACAAGAACGTTTATGGCAGTGGCTATGACCTGGTTTGCGGAGGCGCTCGAAGCCGAAAGAGTACTGGTCGCTGCCAGATGTACCAAGGTGCGGTACTGCAACCACAGCGGCCTCTTCTCAGATTAGCAGATCTTCCACCTGCTTCTTCAACACTGAAAAATACAAATTACACTGCTCGCCATTAAAATTCCTACACGAAGAAGAAATGTAGATGATAAACGGGTATTAATTGGACAAATATATTATACTAGAACTGACATGTGATTACATTTTCACGCAATTTGGGTGCATAGATCCTAAGAAATCAGTAACCTGAACAACCACCTCTGGCCGTAATAACGACCTTGATACGCCAGGGCATTGAGTCAGAGATTGGATGGCGTGTACAGGTACAGCTGCCCATGCAGCTTCAACACGATACCACAGTTCATCAAGAGTAGTGACTGGCGTATTGTGACGAGCCAGTTGCTCGGCCACCATTGACCAGACGTTTTCAGTTGGTGAGAGATTTGGAGAATGTGCTCGCCAGGGCAGCAGTCGTACATTTTCTGTATCCAGAAAGGGCCGTACAGGACCTGCAACATGCGGTAGTGCATTATCCTGCTGAAATATAGGGTTTCGCAGGGATCGAATGAAGGGTAGAGCCACGGGTCGTAACACATCTGAAATGAAACGTCCACTGTTCAAAGTGCCGTCAATGCGAACAAGAGATGACCGAGACGTGTAACCAATGGCACCCCATACCATCAAGCCAGGTGATAACACCAGTATGGTAATGACGAATACACGCTTCCAATGTGCGTTCACCGCGATGTCGCCAAACACGGATGCGACCATCATGATGCTGTAAACAGAACCTGGATTCATCCGAAAAAATGACGTTTTGCCATCGTGCACCCAGGTTCGTCGTTGAGTACACCATCGCAGGCGCTCCAGTCTGTGATGCAGCGTCAAGGGTAACCGCAGCCATGGTATCAGAGCTGCTGCAAACGTCGTCGAACTGTTCGTGCAGATGGTTGTTGTCTTGAAAACGTCCCCATCTGTTGACTCAGGGATCGAGACGTGGCTGCACGATCCGTTACAGCCATGCGGATAAGATGCCTGTCATCTAGACCGCTAGTGATACGAGGCCGTTGGGATCCAGCTCGGCGTTCCGTATTACCCTCCTGAAGCCACCGATTCCATATTCTGCTAACAGTCATTGGATCTCGACCAACGCGAACAGCAATGTCGCGATACGATAAAGCGCATTCCCGGTAGACTGGAATCCGACCTTTATCAAAGTCGGAAACGTGATGGTACGCATTTCTTCTCCGTACTCGAGGCATGGCAACAACGTTTCACCAGGCAACGCCGGTCACCTGCTGTTTGTGTATGAGAAATCAGTTGGAAACTTTCCTCGTGTCAGCACGTTCTAGGTGTCACCACCGGTGCCAACCTTGTGTGAATGCTCTGAAAAGCTAATCATTTGCATATCACAGCATCTTCTTCCTGTTTGTTAAATTTCGCGTCTGTAGCACGTCATCTTCGTGGTGTAGCAATTTTAATGGCCAGTAGTGTATCTATAAAAACATTAAAAACGTATCGCTTTGTGTTCTTCGAGTCTGCAGTAGACCTTCGGCCAGTATAAGGACACACAGTCTCCTCCTCTCGAGCACCATCACAACCGTTTCGACGGACAGTGTGTGGCTACGGTTAATAGCATTAAGTGCTTTCGGGACGACATCAATGGAAGCACTGAACCAGATGCTCGGAATATACCCGTTAGCCGTCCTCACCCAGTACAAGACTGCGACGTACTGTCTGAAGAAGGATAAACACGGCAAGGCGGCAGAAATCACTGGGGAGGAACCCCAGCGATAAGGCACGCTGAGTGCACAACTTCTTCCTCGACACCCGGAAGCGGATGGGAAGGACACATGTTGACTCCAGCCGGGGCATGGTCCATTTTCTGCCCGACCAGGGCGGCCCTTATCCGGGGCACTGCTACCGCATGAACTTCGATCAGGAGCCCGAATGCATATGCTGAGAATATAGTTCTCCAGACCACACATTCTTTCACTGTCACATCCTGGACCATGCTAGATAGCTGTACAAAGTGGTTTTCATTAAACTTTCGCTACTTGGAAAAAACGCATTCTTCTGTAGCACCACATTACGAAAGCTTCTATTCTTGTCTAAACTATTTATAGTCCACGTTTCACTTCCATACATGTCTACACTCCATACAAATGCTTTCAGAAACTAATTCCTGACACTTAAATCTATACTCGGTGTTAACAAATTTCTCTTCTTCAGAAACGCTTTCCTTGCCATTGCCAGTCTACATTTTATATGCTCTCTAATTCGACCATCATCAGTTATTTTGCTCCCCAAAGAGCAAAACTCATTGACTACTTTAAGCGTCTCATTTCCTAATCTAATTCCCGCAGCATCGACTACATTCCATTACCCTCGTTTTGCTTTTGTTCATATTCATCTTATACCCTCCTTTCAAGACACTATCCATTCCGTTCAACTGCTCTTCCAGGTCCTTTGCTGTCTCTGACTGAATTACAATGTCATCGGCGAACCTCAAAGTTTTTATTTCGTCTCCATGGATTTTAATTCCTACACCGAATTTTTCTTTTGTTTCCTCTACTGCTTCCTCAATATACAGATTAAATAACATCGGGGATAGGCTACAACCTTGTCTCACTCCCTTCCCAACCACTGCTTCCCTTTCATACCCCTCGACTCTTATAACTGCCATCTGGTTTCTGTACAAATTGTAAATAGCCTTTCGCTTCCTGTATTTTACCCCTTTCACCTTCAGTATTTGAAAGAGAGTATTCCAGTCAACATTGTCAAAAGCTTTCTCCAAGTCTACGAATGCTAGAAAAGTAGGTTTACCTTTCCTTAATCTATTTTCTAGGATAAGTCGTAGAGTCAGTATTGCCTCACATGTTCCAACATTTCTACGGAATCCAAACTGACCTTCCACAAGGTCGGTTTCTACCAGTTTTTCCATTCGTCTGTAAAGAGTTTGTATTGGTATTTTGCAGCCGTGGCTTATTAAACTGATAGATCGGTTATTTTCACGTCTGTCAACACCTGCTTTCTTTGGAATTGGAATTATTATATTCTTCTTGAAGTCTGAAGGTATTTCGCCTGTCTCATACATCTTGCTCACTAGATGGTAGAGTTTTGTTAGGCCTGGCTCTCCCGAGGCTGTCAGTAGTTCTAATGGAATGTTGTCTACTCCCGGGCCTTGTTTCGGCTTAGATCTTTCAGTGCTCTGTCAGACTCTTCACGCAGTATCATACCTTCCATTTCATCTTCATCTACATCCTCTTGCATTTCCATAATATTGTCCTCAAGTACATCGCCCTTGTATAGACCCTCTATATACTCCTTCCACCTTCCTGCTTTCCCTTCTTTGCTTAGAATTTTCCATCTGAGCTCTTGATATTCATGCAAGTGGTTCTCTTTTCTCCAAAAGTATCTTTAATTTTCCTATAGGCAGTATCTGTCTTACCCTTAGTGATATACGCCTATACATCCTTACATTTGTCCTCTAGCCATCCCTGCTTAGCCATTTTGCACTTCCCTTTCGATCTCATTTTTGGGACGTTTGTATTCCTTTTTGCCTGCTTCATTTACTGTATTTTTATATTTCCTCCTTTTGTCAATTAAATTAAATATCTCTTCTGTTACCCAAGGATTTCTATTAGCCCTCGTCTTTTTACCTACTTGATCCTCTGCTGCCTTCACTATTTCATCTCTCAAAGCTACCCAAACTTCTTCTACTGTATTTCTTTCCCCCATTCTTGTCAATCGTTCCCTAATGCTCTCCCTGAAACTTCCTACAACCTCTGTTTCTTTCAGTTTATCCAGGTGCCATCTCCTTAAATTCCCACCTTTTTGCAGTTTCTTCAGTTTTAATTTACAGTTCATAACCAATAGATTATGGTCAGAGTCCACACTTGCCCCTGGAAATGTCTTACAATTTAAAACCTGGTTCCTGAATCTCTGTCTTATCATTATATGATCTACCTGAAACCTTCTAGTATCTCCAGGCTTCTTCTATGTATACAACGTTCTTTCATTATTCTTGAACCAAGTGTTAGCTATGATTAACTTACGCTCTGTGCAAAATTCTACCAGGTGGCTTTCTCTTTCCTTCCTTACTCCCATTCCATATTCACCTACTACGTTTCCTTCTCTTCTTTTTTCTACTGTTGAGTTCCAGTCTCCCATGACTATTAAATTTTCGTCTCCCTTCACTATCTGAATAATTTCTTTTATCTCATCATACATTTCATCACTCTCTTCGTCATCTCCGGAGCTAGTTGGCATATATATTTGTACTACTGTGGTAGGCGTTGGCTTCGTATCTATCTTGGCCACAATAATGCGTTCACTATGCTGTTTGTAGTAGCTAACCCGCATTCCTATTTTCCTATTCATTATTAAACCTACTCCTGCATTACCCTTATTTGATTTTGTATTTATAACCCTGCATTCAGCTGACCAGAAGTCTTGTTCCTCCTGCCACCGAACTTCACTAATTCCCACTATATCTAACTTTAACCTATCCATTTCCCTTTTTAAATTTTCTAACCTACCTGCCCGATTAAGGGATCTGACATTCCACGCTCTGATCCAGTTTTCTTTCTCCTGATAACGAAGTCCTCCTGAGTAGTCCCCGCCCGGAGATCCGAATGGGGGACTATTTTACCTCCGGAAGATTTTACCCATGAGGAGGTCATCATCATTTAACCATTCAGTAACGCGCATTCCCTCGGGAAAAATTACGGCCGTAGTTTCCCCTTGCTTTCAGCCGTTCGCAGTACCAGCACAGCAAGGCCGTTTTCGTTAATGTTACAAGGCCAGATCAGTAAATCATCCAGACTGTTGCCCCTACAACTACTGAAAAGGCTGCTGCCTCTCTTCAGGAACCACACGTTTGTCTGGCCTCTCAACAGATACCCCTCAGTTGTGGTTGCACCTACGGCACGGCTATCTGTATCGCTGAGGCACGCAAGCCTCCCCACCAAAGGCAATGTTCATGGTTCATGGGGGGGGGGGGGGGGGGACGACGACGACGACGACGACGACGACTTACTAACATAGCTCTATGAAACTTGGACCATATAAAGAAAGAACTGCTACAGTATAGTGCGGAATGTAACTGAAAGCAATACGCAGTTCCTGAACAGAAAGGACAGTTTTATTGAAAACCAATAATTACAATGACGCCGAAGTGGTTTATGATGGTCCCCTGGACATTATAGGGAGTATGATCCCACATACGGCAGTGCATGCTGTGCAACGTGTTGCCATATTCGCTTCAAGGCTGGCAAGAATTTCTTGTAGTAGGGCGCTCCATTCCTGCACTAAAGCGGTTCACAGCTGCTGGATGGTAGTTGGTACATGCGGACGTACTACATTATCTCTCTCAAACGCAGCTCATACATGTTGGATGGGTTTTAAGTCGGGGGAGCGGGCAGGCCAATTGAGTCGCCGAATGTCCTCTCGTTCCAGGATCTCATCTTCCTCCTCCTGCGGTGTTCAACTAGGTTACGCATTATCATCCGTAACAATGAAGTCAGTGCCGACTGCATTTCTAAAGAGGCACACATGGGCAAGGAATACAGTGTGACAATAACGTTGAGAGTGTGCCGCGCTCAAAGATTTGGAGGTCAGTACGCCCATGCAATAGTATACCTCTCCTCACCATAACATCTGAATCACAAGAACGATCGTGTTCGACAACGTTCCTGGTTCAAAATGGTTCATATGACTCTAAGCACTATAGGACTTAACTTCTGAGGTCATCAGTTCCCTAGAACTTAGAACTACTTGAACCTAACTAACCCAAGGACATCACGCACATCCATGCCCGAGGCAAGATTCGAACCTGCGACCGTAGCGGTCGCGCGGTTCCAGACTGTAGTGCCTAGAACAGCTCGGCCGTTTGTTTTTCACCTTTGTTCAATGTTTCTTTGGAAACACTGGGAACTGAACTTATATTTATGCTAGACAGAATGAAGTCCTGGAGCTAGTACACGTTATACCACCGCTCTGTTAGTGTGAAAGGAAAATTCGTCGAAATATTCGGTTCAAAATTAAGTTGCTAATTCGACTAAATTCCTGAAAAAATGGCTTTAAGCACTATGGGACTTACCATCTGAGGTCATCAGTCCCCTAGACTTAGAATTAATTAAATCTAACTAACCTAAGGAAATCACACACATCCATGCCCGAGGCAGGATTCGAACCTGCGACCGTAGCAGCAGCGCGGTTCCGGACTGAAGCGCCTAGAACCGATCGGACACAACGGCCGGCAAATTCCTGAAATTATGCCGCTAATATAGTTAAAATCGCTTATTTTTCCTTCGATTGGGTCTTGTAACAGGACTCTGGTAGCATAATATTTTTGAGCAGCTGTTTGAACTCATATTGCCCAGAGGAGGGCGCCCAGAACAATTTGCGGTGTTAGTTTGCGATCATCATACATGCCGTTGTTTAAGCTTATTCGAATTCTAACTCTAATGTGTCTGTGCATGTACTTTAGCTTGATATTTATACACTGTAAGGGAGAAAACGACGCACCACGAAGGAATTACGCGAATGGGGCGGACATCGGTAGATGTAAAGTACCTGTACAGAGAAAAAATGATTCCAGTCGAAATATCTTTTATTCAAGAGAAAGAGATGCACAAATTTAGCAAGTCAATAACGTGTGCTGCGCGGAGTGGTTCGGGTCCTTCCTCGGGCGTGGGTATGTGTGTGTGTTGTTCTTAGTATAAGTTAGTTTAAGCAGTGTGTAAGTCCAGGGACCGATGACATTAGCAGTTTGGTCCCTTAGGAATTCACACACATTTGAACATTTTTGAACAATAATGCGTTGGTCCACCTCTGACCCTTATGCAAGCAGTTACTCGGCTTGACATTCATTGATAGAGTTTTCGTATGTCCTCCTGAGGTATATCGTGCCAAATTCTGTCCAAGTGGCGCGTTAGATCGTCAAAAATCCTGTGATGGTTACAGGGCACTGCCCCTAATGCTCCAAACGTTCCATATTGGGGAGAGACCAGGCGATTTTACTGACAGACGTAGGGACTGACAAGAAAAGAAATTGCACGCTGGACGATCACTCCTGGTTGTCGGGCTTACGGTAGGCGACATACAGGTAGGTATCTCATCGCTGCCCTGGGCGTCTTCGGCGTACCTCACACTGAATGGAGTAAAATTACCTTTAGTGTTGAGTCCCGTTTCGAACTGCGTCGCCGGCGTTTGTGTCCGAGCGGCTCTAGGAGCTTCAGTCCGGAAAAGCGCGACCGCTACGATCGCAGATTCGAATCCTGCCTCGGGCATGGATGTGTGTGGTGTCCTTAGGTTAGTTAGGTTCAAGTAGTTCTAAGTTCTAGGGGACTGATGACCTCAGATGTTAAGTCCCATAGTGCTCAGAGCCCATTTGTAGCATTTTTCGAACTGAGTCCCGATGATCGGCGAAGACCGGTCTGGAAACGCCCTGGACAGTGGTGGGCACCGACCTGACTGTCGCCCGTCATACTGCCTAATAATCAGGATTATCGGTCTGGCGTGTTTTTTTTAATTTTTTATTTTTTTTTTACAGCACTACCGCTTTCGTCGTCATTGTGGCGCATCCTTACAGAACGGCGAATGGTCGACGATATTCTACGCATCGTTTTATTGCCCTTCATGGCAAGCCATCCTGGTTTTATATTTCAGCAAGCTAATGGCCGCCCGCACATGGAGAGAGTGCTTGTCTTTGTGCCTGCTAAATCCTATCTTGGCCAGTGAGGTCGCTGGATCTGTAATTGAGAACATTTGGAGCTTTATGGGAAGGGGCCTCCAACCATCTCTCGATATTGACGATATAACGCTGCTATTGGAAAGAATTTGGCACGACATCACTCAGGAGGATATACGAGAACTATGTCAATCAATGCCAAGACGAATAACTGCTTGCATAAGGGCTAAAGGGAACCAACGCGTCACTGACGTGCTTTTTCTCTGGAATTAATCGTCCAGTTTTTCTGAAATTATAATTACCAAAATAAACTCTTGCAGATTGTGATTTCAACAGCCATAGTAACATTTCGGGCTATCAGAATAAAGATGAAAATGGGACAGCAGTACCAGAGTGGGCAAAATGAATCCACGATGCGAAACTACCTGAATCATTTAACAGCGGCAGGTGAAGGCGAGGATAAATCCCGACCTCATATTCACCACCAACAGTATTAGCCAACACTGTATAAGTCTGTCTGTTTTGCCATACCAAATTCATAACATAGACCAATAATCTGGCAAGTATTTGCTGCTGTTAGAGCTCAAAAAATCCCATTTCGGAGGAGGTTTATCTTTAGAAAGGCTGACTGGTCGAGATCTGCAGATTTACTGGATGTCGAAGTGTCTTCTCAGAACGTTAGAATACCTTCACCATGGCCGTAAGGAGATGTCCCAATACACCTATCCCTCATGGCTGTAAACATCTTACATCCCTGGGCTCACATCAGATCAGGCAGCCTTATTTACAGAATATAGCAATTTAGTCAGAGGAGTCCTTTCAGTGTAATAACTATAGGAACATCAAACAAACTCATTTTCCTTCAAAAGAGAGTCAAAAAGAGGGAAATGGCTTAAAACAATAGAAAACCTAGATCCGAAAAGAGACAGTCATAAGGCTTGGAAACTTCTGTGACGCCTGTGCAATGATCCAACTAAGACCACTACAAACCAAAATATCATCGCCAAGCAAATAGCACACAAAGTACTGCTAAATGGGAAGTATAGCCATAAATCCAAAAATCCAAAACTATGAAGAACTGAGCAAGAGGAAAATACCAACTTTTCACTCCCATTCACGATCGATGAATTACAGAAGGCTATTAAACAGAGTAAAACTGGTCAGTCAACTGGCGTGGGCGATGAACGAACTGAGAAAATTAAGCACTTTGGATTAGCAACAACGGAATGGATTCTCCTGACAGATGTCAAATCCCAAACATACGACGGAAGAGCCGAGTAATTGCAACACTGAAACCTGGTAAAGAAAGAAATAATCCAAAGAATTTTTGATCGAGCGCACTACTGTGTTACCTTTACAAACTATTAGAGAGAATGATCTTAAACTTTCTCTCACATGTTATTGATCCCTTGTTTATACATCAGCAAGCTGGAATCCGCCCTAGTAAAAGCTGCACATGACAATTACGCAGTCTTGCACAGTTCAGAGAAGATGGCTTTGCAGCCTGTAAGGTGACAGGAGTGGTATTCGTGGACTTGACAGCAGCTACGACACCGTCAACCGCCAGCTACTATTAAACAAGGTCTACAACCTAACCAATATAAATCACCCAAAAGAGTGCTCTTGAAGATCTGTCAAAACACTACAGAATAATACAGCTTAAACCAAACCCATCAAAGACACGAATGGTCAGGGGTTAAACTAAACCACTGTGACACTCTAAAATACCTAGGAATAACACTCGATGGATCTCTAACGTTCAAAAACACTGTATGAATTTCAGATCAAAAGTCTCCACCAACAACAACCTACTGAGAAAACTGCCAGGATCACATTATTGCAGCCAAGCTGAAACCATCCGAATTCCTGCAATGGCATCATTCTACTCCGCTGCAGAGTATGCCTGTCCTGTCTGGTACAAGTCAACACATGCCAAACTGGGGGATATTGCCCTAAACGAAACATGCAGAATTATAACAGTCTGCCTGAAGTCAACTCCAATCGAATGACTGTACAACTTTGCAGGAATTGTAACACCTCCGTTCGAAGGGAAATACCAGCAAATAGGGAAAGAACGAAAATGAAGCAGGGGAAACGCATCCCATTCATGGGCAACAATCCTACCCACAACGACTAAAGCCAAGGAAAAGTTTCCTCAGAACATCGGAGAAACTAACAACCACTGATAAAGAAGCTAGGCTGCAACTATGGAGGGCTGAGACATATCACCCTCTTGGCTGGAAAAAATTTTCAGAATATTTACCCCCTGGTAACGACGAGAATTGGCCGATCTGGATGTCCTTGAACAGGCTAAGGTCAGGAGTGGCCAGATCACGGGTTAATCTGGAAAAATTGGGATACATTGAAGAAAGCAAAACCCACTGCGACTGCGGGGAAGAACGGACTGTTCAATATAAGCTTCAACGTCGACTGTGTCCAGTTGCCTGCACAGAAGATGGCCTTAACCAGGCAACGGAAAACGCACTGGAAGTGGCCAAATTTTGGTCAGAGGTATTATATATCATGTGTTGATCTGTCAACAAGTGTATGAACTATGTTTTATGTATATTTATCACTCGTGAATGGTAATAATTTGTTTCTCTGTACATGTATATCCCATCTCCCGATTTCCGTCCCATTCGGATAATTCGTTTCTGGTGCGTCGCTATTTTTTGTCTTAAGAGTCTAGTTATAACATGAACGCATTTTGAAGGAAACGCATCAGTCAGTGAACATTGCGCGGAAAAAAACTTTTCATTCTACAAACCACGCCTTTACATTTGGTATAGAAAGATGTACACTGTTCTGCGCGCACCATTTGCAAAAGGCTGAAAAACGTAAGAGAAGAACCACAGATTTCCTTTCTTAGTGGAAAGGCTTCGTTGTTGCACCCTCCGGCCATCCTCTACAACAATTCCTAGCAGTAGTTGAGTCTTTTGCTGTAAAATTATGTGAATATACCTTCGCAGACATTTTTCTCGTATTTTTATCTCCCTGTTTTTTGCAGTGTTTTTATCAGCAGTCCATCCTTCCATTACCAAATTTTTGGATTCATTGATGCTTCAGGATATCGATCGCTTCTGTCTATCAAGATGTGAATTAAGTTTCTTTTCTCCCAATTCGATTCAGTATGTCTTCATTAACTGCACAAAACTCACTGCGACTGCGGGGACGAGCGGACTGTTCAACATACGCTTCAACGACAACTGTGTCCAATTGCCTGCACAGAAGATGACCTTAACCAGGCAACGAAAAACTCTCTGGAAGTGGCCAAATTTTGGTAAAAGGTATTCTGTAACATCACATTTCAAAATCTTCTAGCCCCCTCTTACCTGTAATGTTTATTGTTCACGCTTCACTTCCACACAAGGCTAAACTCCAAACAAATACGCAGAGAAAAGACTTCCTAAAATTTAAATTTATATTCGATGTTAAATAAGTTCTCTTTCTCAGAAACGCTTTTCTTGATTTTGCCATCCTCATTTTCTGTTCTCTTAACCTCGGACTTCGTCAGTTATTTTTCTGCCCAAATAATAACATTTATCTATTGCTTTCTACTCTAGCCTGATTTAATTCGACTACATTCCATTTCTCTTGTTTTACTTTCATATTCATCTTACAATGTCTTTTCTGTCTCTTTTCTATTCAGTTGAAATGATATCCCAAGTCCTTGGCCGTTGATGACGGAATTACAATGTCATCGGCAAACCTCAAACGTTTTATTTTTTCCCCTTAAACTTTAATTCCTGTGCCAAATTTCTCTTTAGTTTCTTTTACTGTACGCTGTGATTTATGTATTGACTCCCAACCGAGTAGCTGCGTCTCATGCGGGCCTACAGAAATAAAAGAATAAATATGTACCAAATGCTTGAATATTCTAATTCGTTGTACAACAGTATCTGTTCAGTATCTAGCCTATTTCCGCGTGTGTTCTACTTTATTCTTCTTTCGTACTGTTTGTTCAGTTGCGGATTTGTACAGCGAAGCAAAAAGCATTGCCTCGGCCGTGACGCAATATGAAAAAAATAACAAAAATCGCCTGCTAATTGGATACGCCTAACACGTGAAAAGAAGTGTGATGCGGCGAAGGTTAAATTCTAGAGAAACGGTGTCTTCCCAATTTCTCTGAAGCTTGTCCGCGTCATTCATTTCAGCAAGGCTGAAGGCCATGGTGTTAGATATTGTCGGATCTTTAGGTCGGTAAACACGAGAAGAAGACCAGTGTGACTGGTGTATGTATTCAGTTCCGACTTATCCTCGAGACAGCTTACGTTACTATTATGTTGATGAAGTTGTGTAAGTCTGCGTAAATAATTATGTAATATGACACGTGATGAAAGATCCCAGCTTATCGCAAGGTGATCTTTCACCAACAGAGCGCAGTGCTTTTGTACTTCCGATAGGTTTCACGAGTCTGGCTGCGAGGGAGCGCTGCAGGGGAATTTGTATCACGTGCTTGCAGCCCGCCCACCGTTGGCAACACTGCAGCGCCGCCAGCCCAGCCGCCGAGCCCCTCCGCACTGTGACGTCACGGGGGGTGACGTAGGGCGACACCTGTGTGACGTTGCGCAGACACACGTTGGCAGCGTACGCTGCGCGTGCTCTGCTGTGTCCGTTTCGCGTATCTCCACCAGTTGTCTGCCAGGTTGGCAATGGCTCCTTGTGGGTAGCGTTCCGTTATCAGCTCGTAATACTGCGCAGCTGAGGTACGCACATGATGTACAGAATAGACAGCAGACGCGGAACTGAAAACGCTCTTACATAGAATTAAAAGCTCAAATAGAAGGATACAAATAATGGTTCGGTGATGAAAAGATGTTAAAGATAAAGCTGTTCTGAATCCGAGGGTTCTCTTGAACACCACAGTGCTTTACTATAGTCCGATCAAAATCACTTGATAGCTGATACTTTATGGGCTGGAGCTGGTTTCCTCCAGTTTTTGTAAATTTATGGTAAATGGAAACGTCGTGTGGCTAGGGCCTCCCGTCGGGTAGACCGTTCGCCTGGTGCAGGTCTTTCGATTTGACGCCACTTCGGCGACCTGCGCGTCGATGGGGATGAAATGATGATGATTAGGACAACACAACACCCAGTCCATGAGCGGAGAAAATCTCTGACCAAGCCGGGAATCGAACCCGGGCCCTTAGGATTGACAGTCTGTCACGCTGACCACTTTTTTTTTTTGTTCTCATTTTGTTCGTTATAGTTCGTTGTAATTGTTCGTGGCGGACGTTCCCTGACGGCCGGTGAAGTTCATTATTGATCGAGTCACTCAGTTTTTTTTATTACAGAGGGCAGCTAACCCTCTGACCAAACACGCTGAGCTACCGTGCCGGCACCACTCAGCTACCGGGGCGGATAATTTATGGTAAGATCTTATGGGACAAAACTGCTTAGGTCATCGATCCCTAAGCTTGCACATTACTTAATCTAACTTAAAGTAACACTATGGACAATACTCATCCTTTCCCGAGGGAGGACTCGAATCTCCGACGCCTCAGAACGCTCAAGGTCATGCACGAACCGTTCGCCGTTGTCAAACTGTCACAACAGTTGGTCATCCCACCTACTCCGACTTTCTTTAGTGTTGCGTTTGGATCCCGAATCCTGGATCTGGTCCTTTAATTTCGTATTTGACCCCACATGACACACACACACACACACACAAACAAACACACAACGTTGCTAATGACATACACGAGTTTCATACACAACACTAACCAGACACTACCAGATCGTTGCACACAAGACGCTATTCAGCGTCACATGTAGTTACTATAATCACAGAGATCGTCTTACATTAGAAAAGTTTTGTACGACTTTAGGTGATGGCAAATTTTTGGAGGGTGCAATTCATCGTTGCTACTGGTACATCAGAGTCACAAATGCAACAAATTTACTCAATGTGAAACGTCCCCTTAGAAAAATTAGTGAATTACTGCGCTGATAAATCTCTTACGTTATTTGATTTTCAAAGAGCTGAGCAAAACTGAACGTACTCAGACATTTCTCTCTTTACTTAGTCTGATCAACACTAAACTGACACACAATATATTTAGCGCAACGCAATCTGACTTTCAATAATCTCTACAAAAGAATGGCCCTGACTAACATTAACCTATACCTTTCATGAATCACTTACCTCACAAAAATCATCGTTACTCGAACTATTGCAATACAGCGAGTGCCACTACTGCTAGCTAAATAAAAGAAGGCAATAACTACGTATAGGCATACTTAGCAAATGAAATATTTTCATAGAGAACAAAGAATGTATTTACTTTAATAGTGTTCAAAAGTTATAATATATATATCAGTTCATGACATCCAGTCTTACAAATTTACTCTTTCTGGCGGACACATGTCCAGATCATCCGCTCTCAAAACTCCGCATCTCACTCCCCACATCCACCACTGCTGGCGGCTCACCTCCAACTGCGCAACGCTACGCGCTGTTCACATCTAACTGCCCAACACTACAATAACAATGTTCCAACAATGCAAATCAGCCACAGACTGCACACAGCACAGTCAATGATTTTCATACAGAGCGCTACGTGGCGTTACCAACATAAAAACCTAAACAGCCTATTTACAAATGTAGTGTCGTAGCTCAGTGCTTAGCGCATAAATCTGCCGTGTTGAAGGTCGTAGGTTCGAGACTCGTGAAGCATATCCAAAAAAATTTTTTTTCTAAATCTAAGCAAAAGGCTTTCATTATTATTCTTTCAATTATTTGATTAAACTAATGTTTTTTTAAAAATTTTTAATATTTTACCGTGTCATTTTCGTCATCATACTGACTTTTTTATTTGACTTTATTTTTCTTCCTAACATTCTTTTTTTTTAAATTTGGAATCGGCCAGTAACTTCTATAACCTACAACTGAATGCTCGTCAATTCGTAACGCGGTAGTTCGTGCAGTCAGTGTAAGGATAGAGTCAGGTAACCAATGAATGGTAGCGGGAAATTACAGTTTGGTTTTTAACATTGAAACTGAAAGTTTTTTGTCTTGAGTTATCTCGTAGACGTTAGCTTTGGTGGCCGTGAACAAAGCGATCCTGCCGCAGATTGTTCAACGCCGTCATCTCGGATGCATTGCCCATCACGAAATTGTGGTTAGGTTAGGTACGAGTTTAAATTCAGTGTTACAAAACCCGTCGTCTGCCGCGATTCAGTCATTGTCACTTAATATCAGTTGTCGACAGAGCAATTCGCATTTTCTTCATACCTCACGGCAACCACCTCCAACATTGCTCCGCGTACCAACAGCATTTGCCGGCCGAAGTGGCCGTGCGGTTAAAGGCGCTGCAGTCTGGAACCGCAAGACCGCTACGGTCGCAGGTTCGAATCCTGCCTCGGGCATGGATGTTTGTGATGTCCTTAGGTTAGTTAGGTTTAACTAGTTCTAAGTTCTAGGGGACTAATGACCTCAGCAGTTGAGTCCCATAGTGCTCAGAGCCATTTTTGAACCAACGGCATTTGTGAAGCGACCCGTTGTGTTTATGTCACTTATAACCGTGCGGTAACCGGCAGTCTATGTAGACATACTGTAGTGGCGTGGCTCTGACGTCAACCATCAAGTAGTTTTAATCGGACTATAGACACGGTCGTATTGCAGGCGCTACAACGTTGCCTTCCTCCGACCTTTGAACTCACTCACACAGCCATAAACAGTTTAACGTGGACTTGGAAAAACGTAGTATATCGGCGTTGTTTACTTTAAAAAATAATTGCCAGAGGGGAAGAAACGATAATAACTGTGGTCTGACTGTTATCCAACTAGCAACTGAATAACACAAGAGAAAGAAAAATCCTGTATTTCTTTACAGTGAAAAAATGAAATGATCGTATGGCATTTGGCCGGGAGGCCCCATGCGGGGAAGTTCGGCCGCCATATTGCAAGTCCTTTTTAGTTGACGCCACTTCGGCGGCTTGCGAGTCAATGACGATGAAGAACACACAACACCCAGTCATCACGAGGCAGAGAAAATCCCTGACCCCGCCGGGAATCGAACCCGGGACCCCGTGCGCAAGAAGCGAGAACGCAAGACCACGAGCTGCGGACTCACATGCAGTAATTATATTGTACTCATATCGTATATATACACAGAGTAGGACTGCTGATATTTTTAAAAATATCGGGTTCCGATATATCGAAATTTTAAAAAGGTATCATTACGGCCTTCGATATATCGGGAAGAAAGCATCGATATACCGACGGATAAAATATTAACGTACTGGCCTATAAAAATATAGGCTGCATATTGTAAATATACTGCCCCTTTTAGAGCTGTATATATAAGTATTGATTTATTATTAGATACTCTGTACATCAACTAGCTAGCACCCTGCCTGTCCCTCTTAGACAAAGCACTGAAAGAAAAACTGATGCACGTTCACACTTGGCGATAACCGCTTCGCTAACAATGGTAACTGCATGTAAGTGGCACTTTATTGTGCCACTTATATGCAGTTACCATTGCTAGAGAAGCAGTTATCGCCAAGTGTGAACGTCCGTTGTTCGGTTTCATCTCATATCGGATTTGTGTGGAACACTTCATGAGGTCTTATTGTTTTCTCATGTCCGCCAACGCCAGCGACCTAGTTAGTAGGTGTAGTGTCAAAACTGCGCGGTGAAGCTAAATGCTGCAGTCTCTGTTGGCAGCGCCTGCCGCCGATTACCGTCATTTCCCCTCACATGGCTCTAACCACAGCAAAGACCGATCTTGCCGTTCAGATTTTTGTTCATCAGTTTCAGCAACGGTTTTTGAAGAATGCCGATATGAAGAAGTAGCACACTAGTTGCGTTAAAAATTGTGCTTTTTATTTACATTGGAAATCTTGTTCTTCCATTCACATTGATAACCCCCCCCCCCCCCCGCACCTTCCCACCCCTTTCAGTGCAATCGGACTTGAGCCACACATACTCGCTTCACACAGTCAAAGAGATAGTGTCTGTGATGAAAACTCAAAAAGTGGTAAGACTCACTCACGCAGTGAAAGTAAAATTATATTCTACTACAGTCTCAAAAGAACAACTTCAAATTACCGAAAACGGTGGAAAAAATAATATAAATTTTTTTTGAAAAATATCGATATATTGATATTTTAGCCCTAATACAGGGTGCGGAAAAACAATTTGACCAATAGTGTAGGACAGAAAGGCAGCATAAAACGAAGGAATTTAAGTATAGGAACTATGGATCGCAGTCGAATATTTACGGTGCTATGCCAGTGTTAAGAGTCGCCACTTTGAACATTTGCTACGACATACTTATGTTAATTAAGTAGAGGCAAGTATATGTACAAGATCATACCCATTTTTCATTTACTTTGACTCTTTTAGGACATGTTGAAGGATGAAAGATAGGAAAGTGATTGCTTTCATTTCTAATGAGGTGCTGTATGGTATGTCGGCTAATATGATACACTTGTGTGTGATGCTTTAAGTTGTTATTATTCTTTTCTAACGACTGGTTAGTCCAGACATTTTGTTATGGTATACATTTTCTGTGAATTACACTTGATTCTGAGTAAAGTCGCCGGCCGGAGTGGTTGAGCGGTTCTAGGCGCTACAGTCTGGGACCGAGCGACCGCTACGGTCGCAGGTTCGAATCCTGCCTAGGGCATGGATGTGTGTGATGTCCTTAGGTTAGTTAGGTTTAAGTAGTTCTAAGTTTTAGGGGACTGATGACCTTAGAAGTTAAGTGCATTTATGTGAGTAAAGTCGTCCATATGTCAGATATCAACGTTCCTGTAGCGCCGGAAAAATACAACTGCGACCGCTAGTTCCTACACTCAACTTCTTTTGGTTCATGCTGTCTTTCTGTCCTACACCTTTGGTCAAATTGTTTTTCCTCGCCTTGTATAAAGACTGTCGTCACTGGAGGATATATTCGGTCATTGCAGCTCAGGCAGCAATATACATAGGAGTAATGCACCCGTTTATCCGTGAACGACTCAGAATAAAGGAACGAGTTTTTTGGCAAATGATAGTAGGCAGTGGGGCACTTAACTTTATCTTGTGGGTAATACTCTGAGATTCAACTTCAAATGTGTGTTATATAATGCTTCCAGAAAGTTCAAGGACAAGTCTAAATTTCGTTAAATTCGCATGTGTCCTTAAATTAATAACATTTGAGTCAGTGTTTCACACGATGTTATTACACGGCTGAATTACGGGTTTTCAGTAAAACTTTGTTTGCTCTAGCTCTAATACTTTTTGAAATTTAATGTTTTTCCATTTTGTAAACACGGCCATAAAATCAGTGTTATTTCACCTGAAACGTTTTCGTTATCCGAATTGCTAGTCTTACAGCTACGAAATTTTTACTGCTGTTTTATTACAGCATAGCAATCATAAAAAATGGTAATACAACCCAAGGAAAAAATTTCTACTCATTTGGTCGCCTATCAAACAAAGTTTCCTTCTCCGCTGAATTCGGTGGCAAAAGTGGTCAGTATTTTTCCGTGACAACTCGCAACTGGCAACATTTGGACTTATGTAGCTTTCACAAACAAGACATGGAGAAAACAACTGGGCAGTCAGAATTAGTCCAAGTGTTGCCAATCCGAAGTTATCACGGAACGAAACTAACCGATTATGCCACCGAATTTACTGGGGAAAAAAGTTTGTTTGAGAGACGGGGAAATGATTAAAACTTTTTACCAGGCTTTATTGTCATTTTTATGATTGGTATGGTGTTGTAAAACGGCAATAAACAGTTGGAGAAACAAGGATTCTTTAGCACTGTTAACAAAATAAATATATTCAGTCTTCAAAAGTATTTGAGTTAGAGGTGTGAAACTGTAGCTGAAAACACGAAATTCAGCTTCCTAATAATATCATGTGAAACATTGACCAAAATGCTGTTACTTTAGGTTCACATGCGGATCCAACGAAATTTAAATCTATCCCTAAACTTTCTGCAAGCGGTGCACTTTTAACAGCATTCGAAATACCTTGAAAACAGGGGTACAGTGATACAGAGCTTGTTAATGTCGGTGTTGAAACGTTTTACAAAAAAAAATATCCAATTAAATGTGCTAAAATTGAAATGCGACTCAGCTGGAACCGGCTACTGCGGTGTTAACTCGGCCAGGTGGTGCTTTCAAGTGTAGCTTGCCTTGTATCAGGCCTTTCGAGTGCTTATTTGTTTGCACAAAAGATGTTCACTTAAACTCGATACGCACATACCTAAAATAATTTCACTATCTTCCAGTTGATAGCTACAAGTCAGCATATAGTTCTATTCACAACAGCAGTAGGTGACCCTGTATCTATGTCGTACAAAGCAGGACCAAGAGGAAGCACGTTTTATCGTAGTAGTGAGGACTTATTGTGTTCCTAATGCATATAACGAAGGAGCCTGGCACTCTTGTCTGTGTTTACACCGCGATAACCGATTCAGGCGGCCTTGCTTTTCATTTTTAGCTCATTTATCTGATATTTTTGCGAAAAAGTTGGCGGAAGTTTTCAGTGGATTATCTAAATCACTTAAGAGAAATACCAGCATGGTACCTTTCAAATGGACACGGCCAATTTGTTCATCATCTTCAACGAGTCCTATCCTGTGCTCCAACCCAACAGACCTTGTCGTTCAGGGGATGTCAAACCCTGATGCTCGTTTCTTTTCATATTGATTTATACTTTTTGTTCAACATCGTCGATAAGTCCAAGTCCGTCGCGAAAGTCAGATACATTGTGATTTGTGTATGGAGCTATTTTCAGTAAATTGGCATCACAAATAAAGTGCTGAGCAGCAAACGACACGATGAGATTCAGCTATACAAAATATTAGAATAGTTTTAATAACACTTTTCCTTTCAGTATCGAATCCACAGAGTAGTGAGAGAAGCACGGATGTTCAAAGAAATTCATGCAAAAAAGGGAGGTTGTTTGATTCTGAAATCGGTATTCTTGTTACAGCTGACTCGGTGAGTTTGAAAATCACCATAGAATTAGATATTCCAGCGCGGGCACAAAATCTGCTAGTTTTTATTCGAATAGCCCTTTTACAGAGGACGTTACAACAATATTCAGTTCTTTCTGCTTGCATTCTTCTACATCTTCGCCCACACTCAACTCATAAGTTCTGATCTCTGCGTCCAGAGCTGTTCGAAGTTATGAGGTTGTTTCCTTTTCCTTTCTTGCTCGCCCCTGCAGACCACTTTCTAAATTTCGTTCATAAAGAAATTCATGTTGTATGCGTTCATTATGTTGATGATAGTGTCAAAATCACCGAACCATCAGTTCAATACGTCATGGTTGCAAAACACTAACACGAATTCCTTACTGACGAATGAAGAAAAACTGGTAGTTTGCATTCCTTAGAAACGTTGGAACACGCGAGGCAATACTGATCTTACGGCTTATCTTAAAAGATAGGTTAAGGAAAGGCAAACCTACATTTCTAGCATTTGTAGACTTACTTTCAAATTCTGAAGCTGGCAGGGGTAAAATACAGAGATGCGAAAGGCTATTTATTATTTGTAAAGGAATCAGATGACAGTTATAAGAGTCGAGAGGCACGAAAGGGAAGCCGTGATTGAGAAGAGAGTGAGACAGAGTAGTAACCTATCCCCGATGTTATTCAATTTGTATACTGAGCAAGCAGTAAAGGAAACAAAAGAAAAATTTGGAGTAGGAATTATAGTCCATGGAGAAGAGATAAAAACCTCGATGTTTGCCGATGACATTGTTATTCTGTCTGAGACACCAAAGGACCTGGAAGAGCAGTTGAACGGAATAGACAGTGTCTTGAAAGGAGAATATAAGATGAAAATCAACAAAAGCAAAACGAGGATAATGGAATGTAGTCTAATTACATCTGGTGAGGCTGAAGGAATTAGATTAGGAAATGAGACACTTAAAGTAGAAAATGAGTTTTGCTATTTGGGGAGCAAAATAACTGATGATGGTCGAAATAGACAGGATATAAAATGTAGACTGGCAATGGCAAAGAAAGCGTTTCTGAAGGAGAGAAATTTATTAACATCGAGTATATATTTAAGTGTCAGGAAGTCCTTTCGGAAAGTATTTGTATGGAGCATAGCCATGTATGCAAGTGAAACTTGGACGATAAATAGTTCAGACAAGAAGAGAATAGAAGCTTTCGAAATGTGGTGCTACAGAATAATGCTAAAGATTAGATGGGTAGATCACGTAACTAATGAGGGGGTACTGAATAGAACTGGGGAGAAGAGGAGGAATTTGTGGCACAACTTGACTAGAGGAAGGGATCGGTCGGTAGGACACACTCTGAGGCATCAAGGGATCACCAATTTAGTAGTGGGGGGCAGCGCGGAGGATAAAACTCGTAGAGGGAGACCAAGAGATGAATACACTAAGCAGATTCAGAAGGATGTAGGTTGCAGTAGTTACTTGGAGATGAAGAAGCTTGCACAGGGTAGAGTTGCATGGAGAGCTGCATCAAACCAGTCTCTGAACTGAAGACCACAACAACAACAATATGTTGATGTTTGTGCCCTTTCAACTTAATAATTTCAATAAAAGTTTGCTTCGTCAGTCTATCATAATCCATTCTAGCCAAGTGTCCGAATGACGCCATTCTTCTTTTGAACATTGTGGGTATCACTTTCTCTATATGTTCGGAGATTCCTTTGTTAGTTCGCGACCTATTCTGTTTGTGTATTATGTTTCTGTCTTTCTTGTACCAAGTATGCTTGTAACTAGTCATCTTCCTACTTTTTAAATGTTTTATGTCGCCTTTTCGCACTAGTTTTAGTGTTTCGGCGTTATATAGAATATCAGTTCTCACTACTGTTCTACACTGTTTAATTTAGGGGTGTCATGATAAAGTCTTCTTCTCGAATATGTTTCTGGTGTTCTGAAATGTAAAGTACATATTATCTTCTCTTATCTGCAGACTGTCCTTCTCGTTGTTGTTCACGCTTAACCACCTGCCTAGATGTTGGAATGAAGTACCATTCTTGATTTTCTCTTCATTTATGAGTAATTTGTAGGGCAATTTTTTAACGTTTGTTATAAATTCTGTCTTTGGGAAACAAATTTGTAAACCGATTTTTCCTTCTTGAACAGTTAGGTCTTCTAACTGGATTTTTGCATTTTCTCGTGTGTCTGCTATCAAGACAATTTCACCTGTGAGTACCAAGCAGTTCAGATGGTTCTTTTTGGTTTCCGAATTTTCATGCCTTTTGTATCAAATTTTCTCCACTCTCTAATCTCCTTCTACCTGGCGCAGTTAAAAGGCGAATGTGACAGTCCATCCGCCTGCCCCAATTCTGTTTTCATCTAAAAGTTTTTGGAGAATTCTCCTCAGAACCTGAACTGTAGTATACCAAATTACTGTCTGTTATTCACTCATTTTTCAGTTATTACTTTGATACGTAAAAGCTAAGCATGATTTTATTATTATACATTGATTACACCTTTTTCATGCACTTATCGAGCAATATATCTGTAAGGTAGGGTATAAAGAAAAAAATTCCTCTTCTACATATTTGTTCCCCTACGGACTTGCTGCCAAGCGTTTCTGTCACTACGTCTTTTCTCCCACTCAAAAATTACGCTTTACGTTTTACCTAACCGTATGTTAATAAGTCTGATACCACTGTGCTACTACATATTCATTACTGTGTCAACTATTATTGTTTTTGTTATTGTTTATACCATCATATTATACAGTTCATGCACTATAACACTGAAATGTTGACTCACTACGAAATCCTGGTTAGACGTACGAGCGGGTAACGCTTAATCTTGCAACGTGAAATAGCTACAACTACGAAGTTCACATTGAAAACTAATGAAAAAAGTAATGGAAAGAATGAGAACAAGTGAGGAAATTCTGTTGAATGCTAACAAAAATAATGAATTAGTAATTACTATTGACTAGAACTACTCAGAAGTGGGGAAACAGAAATTAAATTTGAAAAAAGTTAACTTAACGGCAACCTCCCTTACAATGATTCACATGTGGTCATATCAATTGATGCGTTCCACTGTTTTCACGTACACATACGTTTTTCATATTAGGTGCATTATGCTGCCACCTACTGCCAGGTACTCCATATCAGCGACCTCAGTGGCTATTAGGCATGGTGAGAGAGCAGATTGGGGCGCTCCTTGGAACTCAACGGAGTTCGAACGTGGTCAGGTAATTGGGTGTCACTTGCGTCATACGTCTGTACGTGAGATTTCCACACTCCTAAACATCCATAGGTCCACTGATTCCGATGTGATAGTGAAGTGCAAACATAAAGGGACACGTACAGCACGAAAGAGTGCAGACCGACCTCGTCTGTTGACTGACAGAGACCGCTGACAGCTGAAGAGGGTCGTAATGTGTAATGGGCAGACATGCGGTGCGTGGTAGAAATCTTCTCAGTCACAAGTCTATAGTGTCCAGTGAGAAAAATTTACGTGTGCAACAATAAGAATGTAGTGGGAATGTATTCACATCTGTTGGACGAATGTTATGCGAACAAACACTCCAAACCGACATTTCACGACAATTAATCTGTAAAAAACACACCACATGTCATAAGGAAAGCGTGTGAACCGTCTGAATCACAACGATTCGAAACCGGTAACGGTACCCTCTGAATAAAGGAACGGAAAGTAAATTTGTGGCTGGTTGCTGTCCCAACACCATCAACGTACATCAAAGTTGTTATCGTCACAGTCCAACACATGTTACACTGCGATGAAATTCAGTTATGATAAGAAATTTAAGTTTTTCTGGATAGTAATATAATATGAATGTGCATTATAAAAGAAATAAAAATATTTATAGAGAATTGAGAGCATCGCCAGCAATAGAAAACAAAAAATAACGTGATGTTATTTAAGGGCAATAAGGACAAATTTTGATTAACTAATTCACTTATTGTAATACGTTTATTTGAGGGGAACAGCAGAGCAAACATACACTGCGAAAACAATGGTCTTGGATCTGTCATGTCGGTAGTAAAGCCAAGGATGCAGTGAAATAACTCTGTTGTCTAAAATCAACGTTATATAGAAATAAGTCACAGTCGTTTTGTTTATGTAGGCCCTCATAGCAGCTCACGGAAATTAAAGAATATAAGAATGCCATAAAGTAGAAATGCCTAATGAAAGCAGTAAGATATTTGCTTATATGGTATATTTCGTTAGTATTTGCATGGGTAATAAGTGAATTTTAACTTGTAAATTCTTCCAATGCCATACCTGCGCATTATAAACGAGGTTACAAAGAATTGTGGCTGTTTCTGTGTGATTAGTGTTGTTGCAAACGTCTCAAGGAAATAATCTGTCGTTATTCTTTGTTTTTATACCCAAAATATTTATTAATTTCGTAAATGTCATTCAACCCATTTTTTAAAAATAATAATGATGATGTGTATGTTTTTAACAGAGCAGTTATGGAGGAAATAAATGCTGCAGTGTTTCACGGCTGTAAAACGCCCTTCATGCTGTGCTAGCTCTTCTTCCACCCCTAAAACTTTTCAGCAAAACTATTTAGTTAATCACGCGCAAGAATAGCTTGGATCGATCTAGCAAGAACAAAGTAATTTTGATGCCCATTGGAAGTATAGTGAACATATACTGTCTGGGAGCTTTTTCTAACATAGAAGGGTGTTTCTTCATAGGCTATTTATCTGAATACTGAGTTCTCGTATTTAAAGAATTCAGTGCTAAATTGTTTTCTCTTATGTTTGCTGTGGAAGTACCTGGCACAGCTGAGGCCAATTGTGCACGTTTTTTGTAACGTGTCTTTTAACTACCTGGCAAAATTTAAGACCTAGCAAGATATTAATTTAACATTCACTCCAAGTGCAGCTCAACGCGGTAAACCACGTGGGTCAACTGAAACGATGCCCAGGCGCCGAACAAAGACCGGGAAAACTTGTGGTGAGTGGGCGAGACTTGTTCAGGGTGAAATCCTAGCGCTAACGATTCCTGTAGAAAGCACGGCTACAGTATAAAATGGCCATGTGCTTCGGGATTTCCGTAAGTGCTCTATCGTGGACAGCAGGCACACAAAGATCTGGTTTGTGTACGGACAAAAGGCTATTAAGCTGTGCGTGTCCTTCTAGGAACTGGGAAGGAGTGCCAGGTAGGTTCACTGCCAGCCACCCTTTTGTTGTGCGGGCGAACGGGGAAGAGGGTGTCTTGGAAACTGCGGACGGGTCCCGCTCGGCGCGTTGTTGGAGCGGTTAATCTCTGCTACTAGATAAGGACGTGTATGACGAAGCGACAAACATCGGAGACTGGACTTTGGCGCCGTTCTGCGAACGTCTGCGCTCGTTTTGAGTGAAGGACAGAGCAGAAACAGCTGCCGCGCCAAAGGAACCGCAAAATTCCCCTTGAACGGCCTGACAACGAAGCAAGCCCAAAGCATGCTGCGACTGCTAAAAGCACAGTATTTTCCATAGCGCTTGGGACACTAAACCTGTGGTTTAATACAGTCACAGAAATTTCAGAACTGTGTGAGATATCTACAATGAGTAAAAAGTCTGAATTGCATGAAGCTCACTGAAATTGAATTAATGTGGAATTGGTGTAACAAAGTCAATGAAGATGCAACGACATGATGAGCTACCACCGAAAGCCGATCAGAAATACTGAACTTGCAGGTGTGGCCGAGCAGTTCTAGGCGCTTCAGTCTGGAACACACGACCGCTACGGTCGCAGGTTCGAATCCTGCCTCGGGCATGGATGTGGGTGGTGTCCTTAGGTTAGTTAGGTTTAAGTAGTTCTAGGGGACTGATGACCTCAGAAGTTTAGTCCCATAGTACTCAGAGCCATTTGAACCATCTGAACTGAACTTGCAGCGTAGTTAACATGCTGTGAGATCTGAAAGAGACTCGACTTCATATATCCTGCTTTTTGCGAACAGTCGCGTTAACCCTCTTTGTTTTTCTTTGAAACCTGTTTTATATTTATATAAATGCTATACATCGTTTTACCGTCACTTTATTGAAATTACCATCCAATGGGGTAACACAGCACACACACACACACACACACACACACACACACACACGTTCGGAAATTCCCGTCACAAACTTCTAGGACTTGCGGAGGGCAATGCGTACATGATATTTTAAATAGGAATTCATGTCTGGATACGCACCGTTTACGTTCTACGACTGTTTCAATTCATTTCTGTTTGAGGAATTGAATTAGGCGTGACGCGGTACCGTTATTAGGTAACATTTCGAAAGGAAACATAGCAAAACATCGATTTATCACTTAAACACATGTATTTGTATGAAAACTTAAGCATTACGTGTTTACATTATTCCAAAACGAAAAAGAACCCAGCATACTATCTGTGCAGAACAGTACTGATGCATTACAACAGTTGCTCGATATTGCAACCGCCAACGTTGTTACAGACATTGTACCTGCGAAGCATGTTGTGGTACACACTCTCCATCCCACATGGTATGTCTTGTTTCTAGAGCAGGAGCCTCTTTCTCTAAAGGAGTCTCGTAAATTAAACTTTGCAGACTTTAAGTGAGTCAAGTAACCGTCTGACGTAGTGCACACAGTCCTGTATATCCTATTGCATACAGGGACAAGGGACTCTAAGACTTTCCTCGTTCCCTCACCAGACGTGGACGCGTTACACGTCTGAACTGAAACCGTTGTAGAACGGAAACGGTACGTTTCCGGACATGAGTTTTTATTCAAAATATTATGTACTGACTCCCCTCTACAAGTCCTAGAAGACTGTGGCGGGAATTTCCGCATACCATATACATATGTTTGTCTGTTATAAGTACAAACGACAGGGGTGAGCAGAAGACAATAAAAGATGCAAATACTGAAACCTCAACAAACATAGGTCCGGAAATCAGTGGTTCCCCCGAAACGGCGTATGCTTGAAGTGCAGTCCTACCAATGTTACACGACTGTTAATGTCTAAGGTTACTTTATTCCGAAATACAGCAACTGAGGCGTAAATTACAAAGTGACAAACTGACCTCATTTGATTTTATCATCATTCTGAATACTTAAGTACTGGCGAATGCCGTATCGACAGCCACGTGTCCTTCCAGTTTCCCCCAACGTGTCCACTAGCTGTTTTTTTTAATTTTTTGTATTTGGGGGTATTTGAAAATATTATGTGTGTTCCAGATCTATCGATAGTGTCGTTGAACTCTGCAAATGCATTGTGGATCGTGCTCAACGCATTCGGGAACCGCCAGGGATTTTGAACTTGTGTGGGCACCGATAAAAAGACATACTGAGGAGTGCCTTCACATGAGGGGTGGCTATGTGGAACACTTGTTGCAATGTGTTTTCCCTCAAGTGCGTATCTAGAGTTTGGACGCCGGGGAACTCCGTTATAAGTTGTCCATGTACTTAGCCGTAATAGGTCCTATCAGGGAACTATTGGTTTCCAGACAATAATGAATTTACATGTTCAAGCTTAAATCGGACAGCCTGATCCCAGCAGCACTCGGTGTCTCTGCACGCAAGTCTTTCAGACCACCTTTGCAAGACTGTGTAGGGTAGCTCTCCACAGTATGTCGCTACACGCATATCTTTCAGACAACCTTTACAGAGTGGATCTGGTAATTCTCCGTAATATGCCCTACTGTCTGTTCGCCCACACCGCAACCCACTGCACTTACACAATAACCCCACTTCTTCTAGATGTGGCAACATCTCCCTTGATCCGTACGGATGCGGTTGAGTTTTGGCCATTCGCGACGGGGAAGATCAGAAACCGAATTTGGTGGCCGCTCTGGGGTGGATGTTCATTCCAGCGTTCTTTACACTTCTCAGTGACATAGAAAACGTTTGTGACCCTTATGTCGATCCAAGATGGCTTGTGTGACTTAAGGCGTGTAATGCTGCACTGTGAAAAACGTGACTTACAAATGAATTCTTATGCAAGTCTATTTTCTTGTGACTTCGCGCCCTGACATTCGAAAAAATTACAAGACGTTAATATTAATTTTGTCTTTTTTATAAGCATGACTTTTTGAAAGGTCATGACACCAGCAAACGGATAATCTGGACTCAAGAACGTTAAATCCCCTACGCGAGAATTAGGCTATCTGAGCACACCTCCAGACCTGAGTCATACTTTCGTAGTAGCTAATGTGTCCACCTATGATGTCCAAATAGAACCATTGGGAAAACATATTTGGTCGAAGGCTATAGCTTACCCTGTCACAACGGTTAATGTGACTAAATTTAACCCTGCAGTAGAGTGCCTGGAATTCTGACGCTAGTGGCGTGTGGGGTGTAGTACATCCCATGTAGTATTTCGAATATATTAACAACGAAATTAGTGATTTAATCAAATGCAAGCTATTACCATGGATTAATATTGTTGTATATTATTAACATACAGTGACAGTAATAAATAGGAATTTTATTTATTAATTATTAGTCACATATCAGCTACAAATTTCGAGTCATACGCTTATCATTTCTCATCCAATGTAACATATTCACTGACAGGAAAATGTTTCTTACAGTTACAATATTGTGAAAACGAAAGCTGCCACTCGTCATACAGAGGAGATGCTGAGTCGCAGATAGGCACAACAAAAAGACTGTCTCAAGTATAGCTTTCGCCAGTAAGGCCTTCGTCAGGATTAGACGGCAAACACACACATACACCCTCACGCAAACGCAACTCACACACACACGACTGCAGTCTCAGGCAACTGAGGCCACACTCTTACAGTTAGTCAGAAACTGGCGAAGAACCTCTCTAATTCGAGGCAATGTTTCTACTTCCTTCCTGGCTGCTGGAATGTCTTGGTCATCAAAACCAGGACAGCGCAAGGATAATCTGAATCCTTAGAGGAACGTAGTAGCCCAAAAAACCTTTATTCCACTTCCATCAGTTGCCCAAAGATCTTTCAAATTCGGTCTGCTTGCCTTGTAGGTTTCTGATAAATATAGCAGTCCACTGCCATCATTTTGTGCTTCGTTGCAAGTTTTAGTACGTTTCCTTGTGAATACTTCTGTCTCTCTGACTCTCTGTGCATTTATTTGTAAACCAATCGGTTTTGTTCATTAATATCAGGAAATATAAAGAGATTGAAAAACTCTAACGGTGTATCACATGGTATCACCGACGATGCCAGGAAGTTGGGTAATAATATTGTGCGACCTTGTACTAACATTAGGTCGTGGAAATTCTTTTTTCCATCCTTTCCCAAATAATAAGTATCACTTATCTCATCTTCATCGTTTTCAACTTCTTCTGCTCTGATGATGCGTAGTGATCGCTAACGATAACAGTATCTTCTTCGTCTCCATCATCGGAATTAATTGTCCCCTCATCAAGAGCATTGTTGCAGTTTGTCCCCTTCTGGTATAACAATCCATATATAACAATATGTGCTATTAATTACACGGTCAAATGTCATGTCTTATACAAAATACGCACAAAAATAAAATGAAATAGCCATCTTGGCTTTTTCTTCTTATGGGACGAGAGAGGTGTGTAGGGGTTTTACAAACCCCAGCATGCTCACACTTGTAACAGCATCTCAGGAAGTACTATTCACACCAAAAGTTAGAGAAACACTCTTTTACCACTCTACTGACATCTCGTAGCAACTACCTAGAACCACAAAGCAATGTGACATGCCATCTAGCAATTAATTACAGAAATTCGTCATATAGGATGTACCACACCTCTACACACCACTGCCGGGTTAAGTGTTCTGGAATGGAATAAATATGGTGTCAATGCAGATAAAATTAATGAAGAAGCATTGACATGAAAAGATATTATGTGGTATCAGTCGGAAATATACTCCGCGATTAAAAGCGTATAAAAGTCCCGTTAGTGGATATTAATATGAAGTGAGTCCACCCTTCGCCTTTATGACGGCTGCGGTTCTGCTAGGGCCGTTTTCAGTGAGAGGTCTAAATGTCTATGTATTCCACTGCGTTCAGGCCGGGACTCTGGACAGGCCAGTCCATTCAGGAATGTTACTGTCCGCAGAACATTTCCTCACAAATTCTGCTTTATGACATGCTGATGCAGTCAATCATCGTCTCCGAACTTTTTCTCTACTGTACATCTGACACAATGCTGTACTATATGTTTACATATTTCCACATTTAGCGTTTTCTTAAGCGCAATAAGGAGACCACACCATAACCACTAATAACATTCCCGTATTGTTATCACCACCTCCTCCGTAGTTCACCGTAGGCACGATACATGATGGCAGGTATTCGCCAAACCTAAACTCTTCCATAGGACTGTCATAGGGTACAACGTGATCCATCACTCGAACACACTCCTTTGTAGTTATCCGCCAGAGCCGCCACTCTAGGTACCACCTCAAGCGTCCTTTAGCCTGACTACAGAAATACCTGGTGATCAAAAAGTCAGTATAAATTTAAAAACTGAATAAATCACGGAATAATGTAGATAGAGAGGTACAAATTGACACACATGCTTGGAATGAAATGGGGTTTTATTAGTAGCAAAAAAATACAAAAGTTCAAAAAATGTCCGACAGATGGCGCTTCATCTGATCAGAATAGCAATAATTAGCATAACAAAGTAAGACAAAGCAAAGATGATGATGTTTACAGGAAATGCTCAATATGTCCACCATCATTCCTCAACAATAGCTGTAGTCGAGGAATAATGTGAAAGCGTGTCCGGAGTTATGGTGAGGCATTGGCGTCGGATGTTGTCTTTCAGCATCCCTAGAGATGACGGTCGATCACGATACACTTGCGACTTCAGGTAACCCCAAAGCCAATAATCGCACGGACTGAGATCTGGGGACCTGCAAGCATGACGGAAGTGGCGGCTGAGCACACGATCATCACCAAACGACGCGCGCAAGAGATCTTTCACGCGTTTAGCAATAAGGGGTGGAGCGTCATTCTGCATAAACATCGTACGTTCCAGCAGGTGTTTATCAGCCAGGCTGGGGATTAAGCGATTCTGCAACATATAGGCGTACCTCTCACCCGTCACGGTAGCAGTTACAAAACCAGAATCACGCATTTACTCGAAGAAAAAAGACCCGATAACGGTAGATGTGATAAATCCAACCCATACCGTGACTTTCTCGTAGTGCAATGGAGTTTCCACGACAGTTCTAGGATTTTCGGTAGCCCAAATTCTGCTGTTGTGGCCGTTGACAGACCCTCGGAGCGTGAAATGAGCTTCGTCGGTCCACAACACATTACTCAACCAATCGTCATCTTCCGCCATCTTTTGAAACGCCCACACCGCAAATACCCTCCGCTTCACTAAATCACCATGCCGATGGATTTTGTACGGATAGCAGCGGAGGGTACGCGTAAGTGCCAACCAAACAGTAGTGTATGGAATGCCTGTGCGACGTGCGACTGCACGAGCGCTGACTTCCCCGTGCATAGACGAACCCGCTACAGTCTCAATTTCTTCCTGAACTGTCTCAGCAGCAGTACGCCTTGTGCTCGGTTGGCCACTACGGGGTCTATCGTCTAAACAACCCGTGGCTTCGAACTTCGAAATCATTCTCGCCACAGCTGCATTTGTCAACGGACCTTTACCCGTTCGAAACCCCTTCAAAAGTGTTCAAATGGCTCTGAGCACTATGGGACTTAACATCAGAGGTCATCAGTCCCCTAGAACTTAGAACTACTTAAACCTAACTAACCTAAGTACATCACACACATCCATGCTCGAGGCAGGATTCGAACCTGCGACCGTAGCGGTCGCGCGGTTCCAGACTGAAGCGCCTAGAACCGCTCGGCCACACCGGCTGGCGAATCCCCTTCCTATGGCGATAGGATCGTAACGCTGAACTAGCACATTCCCCATTCTGATAATACAGCTTCACTAAAAGCGCCTTTTCAGGTAACGTCAACATGCTGCGACTGCTGGCGCATCTGATTCTCTCTCTCATTACAGCTCCTTTTATACACGATTGTCTTGCGCAGTCACTGACGTTTTGGTGTCCAGCGCCATCTGTCGGACATTTTGTGAACTTTGTTTTTTTTTGTTTTAATAAAACCCCATGTCATTCGAAGCATGTGTGTCAATTTTTACCTCTCTATCTACATAATTCCGTGGTTTATTAAGTTTTCAAATTTATACTGAATTTTTGATCACCCGGTATGTAGCCTATGAGGAGCTACTCGATAAAAGTATCTCATTATTTTTTAATTCCCTACGCACATTTTGCAAACTCACGAATCATTCCTTCCGCCGATTTCATACGGTTATTTGCAGACACCCATCGAAATGCTCAACGGCCGCTGTCAGTCAGTAGATGAGGTCAGCCTGGACTTCGTTGAGCTGTGGTTGTTCCCTCACGTTCCCACTTTGCAGTCACGTCATCAACAGTCGACTTGTGCAGCTTTAAAAGGGTTGAAATGTCCCTGGTGCATTTGTTTCTGACGTCACGCACAGTGTCGAGTCCACTTTCGGTATCACACAGCACTCCTGACCGGCTCAATCTGCTGTTGATGATTTTCTACTGGCAACACAGTACTTCCCGATTCCTTTCAAACCGGCGGGTCTGCCTCTCAAGACGTTTTATAACCAGTTCCTCGTTATATAGGTGTGTCCGGATATCTATGACGAGATATTGTACCAGCGGTGGTCAAAGTTTGAGTGAGGCCTGGGTCCATAGTCAGGTAACGTAACTGATAAGGTGAAAAACTGGAGATCCAGTCTGGCACAAATATTCTATGGCCATAACGTATTAGCATATAATCACGGACTTTTTCGCTGCGTCATTGCCGAATAAATGTTTCACAGAGTTCTTTCCTCGTTAGATTTGTATCTCGAGCTTTCGACGACTTCTCCATTTTCAAAGTCAAGAGATTAGATTTCAGTAGGTCGTTAGGTACTTTAGTCAGCCGAATTATGTCATGTAGACGCCACGAAATCGCGGGCAACTGAAGTACCTAACAGCCTACTGAAATCTAATTGCCTGACGTTGACGGCAGAGTAAGTCGAAAGTTCGAACAGACAGATCTGACGTGGCAAGAAGTATTTATTCATATTCAGTAAATGTGTGTTCTCTAGACGGCAAGGGTGCTGTGCAGATTCTCGTTCACTCCGAAAACCTGTTCCTTTTCACGTCACTGTGGTCACGTACGGACAGATGAGACAGACGAGGTTGAAACAACAGCTGCACGGTTCATCATGGTTTCGTTTTGTCAGAACGAAAGTGTCATACGCAGGAGAGCAATCGGAGAAACTTCACTGATAGGCATTTAAATAATCAATCGGTACACCACGGAAAAAAATTACACTAAAATTACATAGAACTTGTGGAGCGGCGGCCGAACCGCTCCGCGAGGGGTCTCCCGGCCACCAATGCCATACGCTCATTATTATTATTACTTCACCTTTCATGGTGTGTCGAGGGACAGTTTACTCTGTTACTACGTATAAAGCATAACGACGGCGAAAGCGAACTGTGAGGTCCGTCCCTCGGAAGGAGGACACCCAGTGACACTCTCTCGCTCCAGCACACATTCAAATGTGTCTGTAGTCCGCAATTGGAAATGTAGCTCGGACTGCTAGCGGATCTGCTCTGAAACCTAAGGACAGAAACGACAGAGGGCAACTGTAGTAGAGGTAGCAACGCTGCAACCAAACAAAGCAAACACTGGAAGCTGTCTATAACAAGAACTGTCAGATCAGATATATCGTCAGAAAGAGACGTTGTATAGTCAAAAACAGACGTGAACAATCAACCCAGAATGGGAATGAACTATCAGACGCATAGTGTCGCACTTGTATGCAAACATGCACACCGTATGCTCTGACAGGTCATCTGCGTCGGACAGGATAAGACCGGGTGGTTATAATTAAGGTGCAACTACTCACAGATGTCCAGTGTGGGCTGTAATTATTGTATGGCAGCAAAACGCAGTAGGTAAGCTAATGAGTTACTGCAGAACCGGCTTAGCTTAGCACACTGGACTCGCATTCGGGAGGACGACGGTTCAATCCCGTCTCCGGCCATCCTGATTTAGGTTTTCCGTGATTTCCCTAAATCGCTTCAGGCAAATGCCGGGATGGATCCTTTGAAAGGGCACGGACAATTTCCTTCCCCATCCTTCCCTAACCCGAGCTTGCGCTCCGTCTCTAATGATCTCGTTGTCGACGGGACGTTAACCACTAAATCTCCTCCTCCTCCGGCTTAGCTGGAGAAAATTAGTTCCGATTGCCACCAGGTGCATATCTGGCGTTGTCAGCATCTCGTCGACGTCTCTGGTACTCATATTGAACAAACTGTGTAAACGGCGGTCAATAATAAAATCGACATTATGCCTTTCTCACTTGTTTGACCTTTTCTGCCCACGTCCCGTTCCTATCCATTACGCATGGAAACATTTATACACGTCCTTCTTGCATTCACAGAGCCAATTTTTATCCGACGTAAACTGGTTCCACCTTAACGCATATCTACCAAGTTTCGCTGCCATACGATAATTACAGCCCACAATGGACCTACGTGAGTAGCTGCACTTTAATTATAACCACTCGGCACAACCTTGCTTACGTAAAGAGAGTAAACAGGAGTGAGTGTCGATCAGTGAAATGTGTCGTGCACATCGGCGGCACAAGATCCCTAAATATTTGTATTTTCATTTATAACAACAAAAAATAACCATTTTACTTCTTTAAGAATTCCAATGACCACTGACCTTCTTCATATATTTTTATTTACGCCAATACGCGTTCCAAGCTTTCACCATCATCAGAGACGTGCTGAATGAAGATTTAAATATCTATCACGCCAACTGAACACGGGCGATAGCCAGATACGCATATTGGGATAAATACTTACAGCCTCTGCCAGGATTAGGTTGTTAGCCTGTCCGGATTCCAGTTTACCTAACATTTCTTCAAGGGTCAACCTTCCAACCTTATTTTATTCGGCAACCAGTTTCAACGTTTTACTACACCATATTCAGGCCCTGTATACAGACTACAATGGTACCAGTATGAAATAGATAACCAAAAAAGGGGGCGTGGTGCATGTCTTACATCTTTTGTTGAAGCTGATCGTTGTGGTCGTCTTCATTAGCTTGGTATTTCAGGAGACTAAGGAGAAATTTTTGTTCCACTCTAAAGAGTAGAGTGGGCTGTTTTAGATCAACCCATTGTAGGGTCGCGATGCTCTCCGGCAAATTATCAGCGACCTCTTAATAAGGCAGAAGGTTTCTCAACTGGGAATTAACAGGACCGTTTTACTCGTTTCGGGATTGGCCTGTCAACCAAGAGAACACTCCAAGAACCTTGGTTGGAATCGAGGGATTTGGAATAATTTCATTTATTTCCGAATCAATATTTCATATTATCCCACACAAAACTTAAAATTCTGTTTATTTCTAGTGAATGTTAGATGTTCTGCCGGTGTATCACTGCGATGTGTGTGATTAGCGGGCACGAAGAAATAGCTTTTAGCAATATTGTACCTTAGTTGTTGAAACATGCATGCGAGAAATCGTCAGAGAATGGAATAGATGATAACGCTCACCCTATTTACTGCGCCTCAGTTGCAAGTTCAGATAAATTAATGCTGTTAAAGCCTCAGTATGTAGTGAGTTGCCATTTCTTTCCAGGACATTCCAGTGACTATGCCATGAAAATTATGTCATGGTCGGACTTGCCAGGTACAGATATTTGAGATGTAAGAATTGCTCTGTTTTGGGGTTTTCGTTGCAAATATGTCTATGATAGTGTAACTACTGTTCGTATGAATGTTAGGAGCAAGCTGAAGTAGCGAAACGTTTGAAGAAGAAATCGTCCGCTTATATTTCACACTGGATAGACTGTTATATAGAAAAGTTATGTTAGTGTCACTATTTATAATAATATGCTCATATGCTGATTAGAGAATTGAAAGGGCTCACTCTTTTATTAGGGTGAGACAGGAACCCATGACGACGTAGGTATCAGCACCTCTTGTTACTGAACACTGATAACACTTTCTCAGTCCAGTTTCTTGGATTATCTGGAATATCTAATAAACATGGAAGAATTGTAGAACTGACTAGTTTGTCTGCGTAGCCATCCTTCGCAGCAAGCACAGGAATATTTGTTTTGTAAAATAAAAACGCCTTATCTTGCTGCACTGTGTTTTATATCTCCCAGACGCGTTACGCCTTTTTGTATTTTAAGGCATCATCAGTAGGATCTAGAGTGATACAGTTTTGTTTTGATTTGTGTTATTTTTAGATTACTTGCAGTTCTTCGCGTTTTTAGTTGGCATATGCGTGGAACTGTTTCCCTCTTGGCGGCGTTGCCGTTCTCTCTATTATTTGTGACGATACTATTTTCGAACAAGTTAGTTCAGTAGGGCCATGTCGATTCCAAAACGTGCCAAGTGCGAAATACGTAAGAGACAGGACAATAGTCTAGTTATCGGAAGTTGACGACATTAGGATCTCATCAGTGGCAGGATAAATGGCAGTCAGTGGTGGGACCCTACACACACTCTTACCACCAAGCATATAGGTTCAAGACCTAACTAGAGAGATTGATGACGTGTAATTTTTTGGAATTGAAAAGAATAATCTTTCCTTTAAGATATTCTCGATGACAACATGACTTTTGGTCTGCTTTGTCGTGCTACTTAAAATAAGACCGGTGGTACGCTGACCGATAAAGGCGTTTGCTGACGGTATCGGACGTTCGCACAGTACACGTGGCACAGAGAGACTGTTGTAGTTATTCGGAAAGAAAGAAGGTTACAGTTTAACGTATCGCCCACATTAGTGTAATTAGGGGTGGAGCCCTAACCCATTTGCGTATGGAAATCGTCAATCTTCTACTTACAGAAACAATCCCGACATTTCCCTAAAGAGATTTAGGGAAACCCATATCTGGAAACTATTCGGGACTCCCGCCCCCAATACAAGTATAGGGTGTTAACAGTTGACATACTTCGTCCTCTCGTCTTAAAACATTTCACAGCGAAATTGGAAGTTCCGTTAGACGATAAAATTCATTATTCCACCGTCAAAACTACACACATTTGTTCGTTGTCACCCGCTTTTCGAGCGGAAGGAACTGAGGACTACATATGTAAGTAGGCGTCCCGAACGCTTATCAAATCAAACGCTTTAATAATGTTGCCACATTTTCCTTTTTCTCTTTTTTCTTCCGATTTTGGTCAACTATGGATTTCGTAGAAGCTTCTTGGTCTTTCTTTTCATCTGTTCCCAGATTCCTTTCCTTCTTTCACTTCATTTGTTTCTCTCCTCCTCGGAAATGCAACGCAAGGTCCTCCTTTTAAATGGTTTCTCTAAATGATTTTATGTTGCTGACTTCGGTTCTGACTTACTACAGTTCGAGGTGGCGTAATGGTCAACAACTGCACTCTCATTCGGGAGCACGACGGTTCAAATCCACATCCGGCCGTCGTGATTTAGTTTTCCCCTAACTCGTTCAAAGCAAATGCTGGGATGGTTCCTTTGAAAGGGCTAGGTTGATTTCCTCCCTCATCCTTCCTTAATTTTAGCTTGTGCTGTGTCGTTACTCAACGCTTTCTGGACTGGACGATGAACACTAACCTTATTCCTTTTCCTTCTTCTCTGTTTTGGATAATCTCTAGTGTAATACCAGTAGCGTGTGCGTCTCTTTTGACACCGTCTATCCATTTAGAGGTAGACTTTAATGCTGTTATGTGACTGAAGGGCTTTTAACTCACTCAGATTTCGCCCATTGTTGCTAAGTGTCCTTAAAATTTGAACACTTGTTTCCGCACTGTGTCGGTGATTTTTTCGTTGTAGTTTGAGAGCGCCTCGTTTTTCCTATTGTTTTAAATCCCATTAGTAGTTTTCTGAGGTCACAGAAATTTCCTGAGTATCTTCCTTTCCTTCTTTCCAAGTTATTACAGTTGTTCCTTTTAACTTAAAATAAGATACGCTGAGGTATACTGAGACGACAGAGTCACTGGATAACGATATGCCCATAAACAGATGGCGGTAGCATCGCGTACGGAAGGTATAAAAAGGGCAGTGCATTGCTACTAAAGTGATTCATTTGAAAAGGTTTACGACGTGATAATGGCCGCACGACGGGGATTAATCAACAGACTTTGAAGGCGAAATGGTTATTTGAGATAGATGCTCCGGTGATTCCATTTCAAAAAAATGGCTCTGAGCACTATGGGACTTAACTTCTTTGGTAATCAGCCCCCTAGAACTTAGAACTACTTAAACCTAACTAACCTACGACATCACACACATCCATGCCCGAGGCAGGATTCGAACCTGCGACCGTAGCGGTCGCGCGGTTCCAGACTGTAGCGCCTAGAACCGCTCGGCCACTTCGGCCGGCAATTCCATTTCAGAAATAACTGGGAATTCAGCATTTCGAGATCCACAGTGCCAAGAGTGTGCCGAGAATACCAAAGTTGAGGCATTACGTCTCACGACGGACAACGCAGTTGCTACCGGCCTTCATTTAACGATCGAGAGCAACAGCATTTGCGTAGCTTTGTCATTGCTAACAGCCAAGTAACACTGCGTGAGACACCCACAGAAGTCAATGTGGGGCGTACGACGAACGAATTAGTTAGGACAGTGCGGCGAAATGTGGCGTTAATCGGCTATGGCAGCAGACGACCTACGCGAGTGTCTCTGCCAACAGCACGACGTCGCCAGCGGCGCCTGTTCTGGGCTCGTGACCGTCTCGGTTGGACCGTAGACAACTAGAAGACCGCGGCTTGTCAGATGAGTACCGGTTTCATTTGGTAAGAACTGCTGGTAGGGTCTGACCTTGGTGCAGATACCACGCAACCGTAGACTCAAGCTATCAACAAGACACTGAGTAAGCTGGCGGTGGCTCCGCAATGGTGTGGCTCTGAGCACTATGGGACTTAACTGCTGAGGTCATCAGTCCCCTAGAACTTAGAACTACTTAAACCTAACTAACCTAAGAACATCACACACATCCATGCCCGAGGCAGGATTCGAACCTGCGACCGTAGCGGTTCCGGATTGTAGCGCCTAGAACCGCTCCGCCGTTAAGGTGTGAGCTGTGTTTACATGGAATGGACTGGATCCTCTGGATCATTTACTAGAAATGATTATGTTCGGCTACTTGGAGGCCAATTGCAGCCATTCATGACCTTCATGTTCCCAAACAACGATGGAATTTCAAGGATGACAATGCGTCATGTCACTGGGTTACAATTATTCGCATTTGGTTTGAAGAACGTTCTGGACAATTCGAGCGAATTATTTGGCCACCCATCTCGCCCGACATTAATCCCATCGAATATTTATGGAACATAATCGAGAGATCAGTTCGTGCACAAAAACCTATACCAGCAACTCTTTCACAATTATGGACGGCTGTAGTCGCAGCGTGCCTCAAGATTTCTGCAGCGGATTTCCAACGACTTGTTGAGTCCATACCACATCCATCTGCTGCACTAAGCCAGGCAAAAGTAGGTTCGACACGAGTTTAGGAGGTATCCTATGACTTTTGTCACAACACTGTATGGAGTCCTTCTGATTTTATAACGGAATTATGGTGCCTGATTTTTACCTTGAAAGATATTGCTCGCTTGCTGTACTTGTTCTTCAATAGTTTGTAAGTAATTTCTAGTTCTCTGACCCTTCCTTTTATTGTTTCATTATCCAGTCCACTGGATTGGATCCATATATCCTAAATAATTGGATTTATCTCTCCTTTTAATCTTCCCATATTTTATCTCCAATTATTTCATCCCCTGGTGTCTGTGTGCCATATATTCCCTCTGTCCACATGAGACTTTGAGACCCATGTTTCCAGCGAATTCATGCAAGATCTCCAGCATTCTCTGTGCTCCCTTTCAGTTTCTGGCTAAGTGGCCAAGATATTTAGCAAAAACTAAACACCTCATTTCTAAGTTGTTTCTTTACATCCCCACGTGTATTCCATTGATCCCTTCCAGCTTCAGAGCTTCTTTCATGTTTCCATTAATTTTTTCACGACACTACTGAAGAGAATTGGACATAATGCGACTCCATGCCTGACCCCTGTCTCCGTTTTAAAGGACTCAAGGAGTACTCAGGAAACTTAGGTTACGAAATTGTGTGCGTTATGGTTTATTTTACAGTTTCCCTCGTTTTTATATAAATTCCGAATTCCTCTAAATTGAGTCGTAAACTCTTCTGATCTCGACAAAATTTGCTACTTTGTTCTGGCTTCTTTCTGCAGTTTTTTTTTCCAGAATGCTCTCGAGGTTGTATTCCCTACCCTACATGACCTGCCTTTTCGGAAACCAGCCTGATATTATCCACTGAAGTAATGAGACTGTTCTTCGACGATTCCTAGCAGGACTTTGGAGAGTACCTTGTAAGCAACTGAACGTTTGGTAGACTGTGGAGCTTCAATTTAACTAGTTGGTCATTGCACTGTTGGGGGTGGGGGTGGGGGTGAGACGAGGGGGCCTCTTCCTTCGGCGTTTCCTTTTGGAGCTGAGTTAGAAATAGGTGGCGGACTACTCTGTTCCATTTATGTGTAAAGTGCAGGAAAATTCTGCTCCTAGCTTCATACTTCAGTTCTTACTTGCAGGCGTATTAATTCTTCTATCATAAACGTAGTATCGAGATAGGAACGCAGGTAAGGATAGAAGCTCTTGAGGCTTTAAGCAAATTAATTCCTTGAAAGAAGATTCGAATTAAAAGAAAAGTACATTGTCAGTTTCAGAATACACAAAGCACACTAAAAGATATTAAGTACGGACGCGAAAATAAATATTCACTTAACCGTTCTTCGAAGGAAACGCAAGTGGTATTGCATGCATGTCGTCAGCCAGAAGTAAGATAACAGAAACCGAAAACGTACGTAAGTGCGTGAACGAGATAGCATTTCCAGCCATCACGTGGTCGTAAAGTGGAACTACACACGAATTGAGCGCTGTGCCTTGGAACTCGGGGAACGGTAGAATGAGGAATATCGACAGATAATGGAGTTGTTATTGATCCAGGTGCTTTTCGTAAATTGTAAAAATCGGGACTTTTTGAGAGACACATGAATAATGAAAGAATAGTTCACCATTTGAGCTGCAAATGGTGGCAAGTCAAATAAATGTTGAATTGTCTGTTTACCTACCAGTTTCACGAGAACTACAAATTATCTACGGACAATATAACTATCTAATGAACAGAATCCAGGGATACTCTGCATGTCTGCTTTGACAGTAGTACACAGGGGTGATATCTTCTGCAATAAGTGTTCAACATATGTAGCAGAGACTACATGTCTCACAATGATTGAGAAATCGAAGTGCAACTTGCTAACAAGTGCTGTACGTCTCCTCGGTTGGATACGTTTTGATAAACTCATACGTATAGAGACTTCTAATGTGTGATTTATTTGTGGTAGTTACCAATGACGTAAAGAAGTCAGTTTTCAAAAAATCAAACAAAGACGAGAACTGCGTTTCATATGCTGATAACGGTGAAATCTAGCAATAGCTGTTCCAACGCACGTCTCACCTTAGCTATTTGTTCTTCAGCTGGATGTGATTTTTAGGGTATGAATTGGTTTTCAAAAGAAATGTATTATCTTAAAAGATAAAGCAGTGATCCACGTGAAGATTGCTTCGAAAATAATGGTGATTTGCTGAACATGATCCTATTGGAAATGGTATGTCATTGCCTTCCTCCAGCCTTTGAACTGTGTTATCCAGTCGGTAATAGAAGGACGTATATTTCAACGCGGCGCGACTTGGTGTGACATGTACTTGTTGCTAAGTAAGAGATATACACAATCATCACAGAATTATCGGTAAGGCCATTTTAAGAACGAGAGGTTCGAGGAAATTCCTCGATAGCAACCAGCTTACTGTATCACTGTCGCCTTCAGCAATTACGGTCTCTCAAGAAAGAGTTCCGTCCTTGTTCTGACTGCAAAATTAGCGTGCTTATTTTCTGACAAAGCAAGCGTAACAGTATGTAACGTCACCATGTCAACACTGACTACTTGAAAACAACTTATACCCACCAGAGATTTACCGCTGACTCATTAAAAATAATCTAAAATCGTTGATAATCTGGAATAACTAACACTTTGTCTGAGTGAACATCGTACGTAAGGGTTCAGGGTAAATTTACGCGATATCAAATCCTCTTGCGCTCACCCAGTGATATGTCATCCTCGGTTTCTCTAAATAGTGTCCAGTCAATATAAGACCGATTCCTTCACGTATTCCCTATCGATTTGGTTCCCCATCCCTAATACTGCGTATGTAATGAGGACGTCGTCGAAGGAACGATAAAGCATAAAGCCTAAGCTATTTTTAGTCCTTCTTCTTCTTCTCCTTCCTTTACGCTGATTTCACAAGCAGGTCAACAGCAGACATAGGGGCGATAGAAGTTCCTATTACTGACGGGGAAAACCTGCAGCACCAAGAAGGAGCTGTGCGACATAAACGAAAACTGGCAGGCGTGTTTCTACATCAGGAAGATGATGCCTATTCAAATTTTGCAGCCGGCCGGGATGGTCGAGCGGTTCTAGGCGCTCCAGTCTGGAACAGCGCGACTGCTACGGTCTCAGGTTCGAATCCTGCCTCGGGCATGGATGCGTGTGATGTCCTTAGGTTAGTTAGGTTTAACTGGTGCTAAGTTCTAGCGGACTGATGACCTCAGAAGTTAAGTCCCATAGTGCTCAGAGCCATTTGAACCAAATTTTGCACCATTCGCATAAGAATATCTTTAGTAGCGCCACTATGAGGATGCAAGTCATGTTTGCTTGTAATACCTGATGTGAAGGTCGTGAACATTAGTTATCTTTGTGACTGGACGTCGCGAATTGATTTTAACCAAGGATGCCTTTAAGACGACAAAGACGCAATTATCAACACCTCACTGAGCTTGAACGAGGGCGTGTAAGAGGGCTACGAGAAGCTGGATGTTCCTTTTGCAGTACTGCAGAAAGACTTGGCAGGTAGTAGCCACTGTACGTCATTACTGGCAACGGTGGTCACGAAAACATACGGTCACAAGACGCCCTGTAGTGTGCATTCCACTGGCTCCAAACCACCGCCATTTGCGACTTCAGTGGTGTCAATTGAGAGATCATTGGAGGGCAGCGCGGAAGTTTGTTGCGGTTTTTGGTGAAAGCTGGTTCTGCCACGGTGCCAGTAATGGCCACGTGTTAGTTGGGAGGAGACCAGTTGAGGGCCCGCAAGCAGTCTGCGTGCTAAACACGCGGGACCTACACCTGGACTTATAGTCTGGGGTGCTCTTTCGTATGACAACAAGAGCACTCTCGTGGTTATCCCATGCACCCTGACTGAAAATTTGTACGTCAGTCTGGTGATTCGACCTGTTGTGCTGCCATTCATGAAAAGCATTTCAGGGCGTGTTTTACAAAAAGATAATGCTCACCCACATACCGCTGTTGTAATCCAACATGCCCTACAGAGTGTCGACATGTTGCTTTGGCCTGCTCGATCACCAGATTTGTCTCTAATCGAGCACATATGGGACATTATTGGACGACACTTCCATGGTAATCCACACCCATCATTAACCATCCCTGTATGTTGCTTTGGCCTGCTTGATTACCAGATCTGTCTCTAATCGAGTACATATGGGACACTATCGGATGACAACTCTACGGTAATCCACACCCATCATTAACTATCCCTGAATGTTGCTTTGGCCTGCTCGATCACCAGATCTGTCTCTAATCGAGTACATGTGGGACACTATCGGACGACAACTCCATGGTAATCCACACCCATCATTAACCATCCCTGTATGTTGCTTTGGCCTGCTCGATCACCAGATCTGTCTCTAATCGAGTACATATGGGACACTATCGGACGATAACTCCATGGTGATCCACACCAATCATTAACCATCCCTGTATGTTGCTTTGGCCTGCTCGATTACCAGATCTGTCTCTAATCGAGTACATATGGGACACTATCGGATGACAACTCTACGGTAATCCACACCCATCATTAACTATCCCTGTATGTTGCTTTGGCCTGCTCGATCACCAGATCTGTCTCTAATCGAGTACATGTGGGACACTATCGGACGACAACTCCATGGTAATCCACACCCATCATTAACCATCCCTGTATGTTGCTTTGGCCTGCTCGATCACCAGATCTGTCTCTAATCGAGTACATATGGGACACTATCGGACGATAACTCCATGGTGATCCACACCAATCATTAACCATCCCTGTATGTTGCTTTGGCCTGCTCGATTACCAGATCTGTCTCTAATCGAGTACATATGGGACACTATCGGATGACAACTCTACGGTAATCCACACCCATCATTAACTATCCCTGTATGTTGCTTTGGCCTGCTCGATCACCAGATCTGTCTCTAATCGAGTACATGTGGGACACTATCGGACGACAACTCCATGGTAATCCACACCCATCATTAACCATCCCTGTATGTTGCTTTGGCCTGCTCGATCACCAGATCTGTCTCTAATCGAGTACATATGGGACACTATCGGACGATAACTCCATGGTGATCCACACCAATCATTAACCATCCCTGTATGTTGCTTTGGCCTGCTCGATCACCAGATCTGTCTCTAATCGAGTACATGTGGGACACTATCGGACGACAACTCCATGGTAATCCACACCCATCATTAACCATCCCTGTATGTTGCTTTGGCCTGCTCGATCACCAGATCTGTCTCTAATCGAGTACATATGGGACACTATCGGACGACAACTCCATGGTAATCCACACCCATCATTAACCATCCCTGTATGTTGCTTTGGCCTGCTCGATCACCAGATCTGTCTCTAATCGAGTACATATGGGGCACTATCGGATGACAACTCCACAGTCATCCACACGCATCATTAACCGTCCCTGTATTGACTGTCCAAGTACAACAGGCATGGAACTCAATCCCACAAACTGACACCAGGCAGCTGTACATCACGATGCATGCACATTTGCATACTTGCATTCAACATTCTGGCGGTTACACCGGTTATTAATGTATCAGAATAGCACATTTACAATGCCTTATCACGTGCTTACATTAATCTGTGATCTTGCAATGTTAATCACTTACATGTGGTAGCTAGACAGATGTATTTCCGAAATGTTGATTATTTCTGGGTGCTGCGATTTGTTTTTCTGTCGGTTTATGTTCCACATCCCTTGTCGTAAACAAAGCGCTTTACCAATAACTGTCCTTGCAATGTTAATCACTTGCATGTGTTAGCTAGACAGATGTAGTTCCGAAATTTCATTAGTGTACATTGATTATTTCTGGGTGCTGCGATTTGTTTTTCTGTCGGTGTCTGTTCCACATCCCTTGTCGTAAACATAGCGCTTTACCGACAACTGTCCTTAGAGAAAGAAAATATACGGTCATACAAAGGAAGCTTTCACGGTCGGTGTTTGCGAATTTGGTGGATTCAGTTTTATGTGTATTAGGCCATGGTCCAAGGGATATTTCTCTGTGTAACGTTTCGCCCTCCAGTGCTGGAGACATCATTAGAGGCTATAACGACTCAGAAAGCAGTTACCATCTGAAACAAGCTGAGCACGTCAAACTGTTTATATGTATTCCCGCAGACAGCACCCGATCGTCCCCACTACAGTCTCCATTGCTCATGTCGGCGCTACTCTGGGTTCGTAGCCAGCGGTCTGACGACGTCACGAAACGACTGTTGTGTGGATACGTGTAGACAGTTCGTCTTTCTGAGCCTGAGACTGTAACTGCTTTTTGAGTCGTTATAGCCTCTGATGACGTCTCCAGCACTGTAAGTAGAAACGTTAGGAAGGGAAATATGTCTTGGTTCAAGGCCTAAAGCCCGTACAACAAAACTAACCATATAATAATACAACGCGTTTCAAAAAGATCCACTCGTTTCCACAAGATTGTAACTGTTACATGGAAGAATATACACCGCCCAAACACATTAACATGACCATCGGTCAAAAGCCCGTATAACTGCCTCTTACAGCGCGGAACGTTTTGAGACATGCAAGACGAGACTCAGCGAGGTTGTGGAAGCCACCAACAAGGATGTCGACTCGAGTGCCGTGGCCATCTGCGCTAGGTTTATCAGCTGAGGATCCGTGGAGCAAACTGCTGAGGTCATCGGTCCCTAGGCTTACATACTACTTAATGTAACTTAAACTAAGGACAACACACACATCCACGCTCGAGGAAGGACTCCACCACGCATCGTACGGTGGCTTGCGGAGTATCTATGCGGATGTAGATGTAGACGTAGTTGCAGTGGTCAGTTTCGCATTACGTAAGGGAATTCGAATACATTTAATCAGATAGTGTGCATGAGTAGTTTATCGACAGTGTGAGATAATGTCAAATTTTGGGAGAGTTCAAAGGGCCGCCCAGTTTTTTTAGTCTATAAGACAGTCTGACAACGACCACTGGCTAGTCGAAACCGGTTACTACATTTCGAAATACGCCTGCAACCCCCGTCTGAAGAAAATAAAAGAAAGTATTGTAACTGTTTTAGTTACCACTTCAGCGCACGAAAATATTGCTCCAAAGCAGAAGAGGTGAACGGACGTGAAATGATGAAACGCTCTTCCTTTCGTCTCCAGTCGGCAGCGCTGTATGAAATCGGCAAGCAGGGGCGGGCGCAGGAAGGCCACCCCTCCGTGGTATGGATTCTGTGCAGGCGCAGGTAGCCGCCTCCCGCCCCATCGCTTCGATCCCCACCCACTTCGCTAAAACCAGCAGCCGAGGGGTGCAGCGCCCTGTGGTTGTGAACAACGTGCCTACGCAACCCCTGACTGCAGCGCGTGTAAATATTGCCGACGACATGCAGCTTCCTGGCTTGTCGCAATATATTAAACTGCAAGATTACTGTGCACGCCGCATTTTTTTTATTTTCCTGACATACTTTTGTGGCCGTTATAGCAGATAAGCAATCGCTAACATATTGCATACAAAGCGGAATGAGAAAATATACACTGCCTGCCAAAAAAAAAAAAAAGTGGAGCTCTCTGAAGATACGGTTGGATGCCAATGTTACTTCGTACACGTAATCACTATTGGCGGGTATCTGTAGGGTTAGAGCTGCAGTTCTCCGTGGCAGGTACAATGGACACCGGAATGCACTAGTGGTGGTCGTGTTTAATGCTGTTACGTGGTCTGGTAGGGAATATAAAGAGCTTGAACAATGTCAGAGCCGGCCGCGGTGACCGAGCGGTTCTAGGCGCTTCAGTCCGGAACCGCGCGACTGCTACGGTCGCAGGTTCGAATCCTGCCTCGGGCATGGATGTATGTGATGTCCTTAGGTTAGTTAGGTTTAAGTAGTTCTAAGTTCTAGGGGACTGATGACCTCAGATGTTAAGTCCCATAGTACTCAGAGCCATTTGAACCATTTGAACAATGTCAGATGTTGAGTGGTTATTGTGAAGGATACGGATATACCGCGTGCTCGTGTGAGACAACGTTATCAGCACCTGACAGAGTTTGAAAGGAACCTCACTGTGGTTCATTGGCCAGATGGTCGAATCGTGCATTATCCAGATCTCTGGGGCATTGGACTGTGTATGTGTCCAGATTCTAGACTGCATGGGAGTGTGAGGAGAGGTCAGGCATTCGAGATAAAGCTTCCGTTCGGCCATGTCTGCTTCTCTCTCCCCCCCCCCCCCTACCCCACGGGAGAATCGCCCTATTGTGCCCCAAGCACATCGTAACCCCTTCACATCAGTGCCTGCCATCCAAGAAAAAGTAATGGACTCCCTGCAGAATTCTAGGTCACCTCGCATCATTGGTCGGAGTCGAACAGCAACCGGGCTAAGGAATTACCGTCTCAAGCGTATACTGCCGTTAACACCACAGCGCAGACGGCTGCCAGGTCTGATGTGGAGCCGCGACGGGGAAATATGGACTGTTGATAAATGGTGCCTTATCGTGTTCAGTACTGTACTCCAGATGATCACCGTCGGGGAGAATGCCGGCGACGTGAGGGGAGGGTCTCATTCTTCCAACATGCTGGAGATGCTCAGAGGAGTGGCGTCATGGCGAGGGAGCCTACGAGTATGACTTCAGGTCACGGCTGGTAATGATGGAGGATACTATTACGATACAACGGTACATCACAAACATCTTACGTCCTCATGTGTTACCTCTCATGCTACATTATAGTGATGCCATTTTTCAACAGGAAACCGCTCGACCACACATGGGACGTGTCTCTATGAACTGTCTGCATCATACTGAGGTGTCTTCATGGCCAACTAGGTCGTGAGATCTGTCCCCAACAGCACATGAGTTTGACCAGCTCGGACATCATCCCACTCCCAGTTGCAGTAACCAGGACTTGTGACAACACGTATGGGCCAGCTTGCTTCAGGATACGATACAACGCTTTATGACACTGTCTCCAACCGAATCAGTGCATGCAGCCAAGCCAAAGCAGGTGCAACATCTGATAACTGGTCTCGTACTGCAAAGTTGTTTGTAAATTTGACTCGATTGTGTAACCACTGAAATAACATCAGATTATCTCCCTCATTATCTTCCTCCTTAGCTTTTGGCTGCTTTGAATTTTTTGTCAGGTAGTGTATATGTCCTTAGAGAAGTTGTGGTAAACTGAAACGACATATGACGAAAAAAGGACAGCCCTGTTTTAATAGCATCATTCGTCAGGTTCTGGGGAAATTTTTTCTGTTGCGACACTGCCACAAAAGAGACCGTAGGCATACAGATCGGCGAAGGATAACACTAAACGATATTACCAAAAGCCAAAGGAAACACAAGATACAAGATGCCTTCACTACTCTTCAAAATAATGTGCACTGGATACGTATATCTACTGACGACATTTATGATGATATGAGAATTTATTTTCGTCGCGGCGACGTTCTTGGACCAGGGTTTGTCAGCTTTATTGCCGCATCAGATTTGTTTGAATAGCACGCTTTTAAAAGGCGTCCTCTGTCGTCATCAGCAGGAGTGAAATGTCGTACTTTCAAGCCATATGGTGCTTTCGTATGCAGTTGGCCGAATTATGTGATGGAGATGTCAGGAAGTCGAGGAACTTCCATATGCTACAAGATATTATCTCGATGTCTGTGACGGAGCAACATGCTGCTCCAGTTATATCGTCAATAACAGTTTATTTCTCTGCAGCCTTCCAGCTTCGAGCGCCCGTTCCCATACAGCGCCATGGTGTAGCCGCTGTGTCGGTTAAAGTGTAGGTAGATGCATGGGATACGATTTTTTTCTGCGTAGGACTCCTGATTTATTTGCGCAAAAAGAGTATTCATTCCGTTTTCCAACCACTCAAGAAAATTAAAGAGATATACGTCCAGTAAAAGATAGTTTCAGTGTTCCTGGAACGTATAAAATTCCTTGTTCAAATGGCTCTGAGCACTATGGGACTCAACTGCTTTGGTCATAAGTCCCCTAGAACTTAGAACTACTTAAACCTAACTAACCTAAGGACAGCACACAACACCCAGCCATCACGAAGCAGAGAAAATCCCTGACCCCGCCGGGAATCGAACCCGGGAACCCGGGCGTGGGAAGCGAGAACGCTACCGCACGACCACGAGATGCGGGCAAAATTCCTTGTGCATGCGATAGTATTTACATAGGTCATTTCTACACGGCACATAAAGTATCAAGAATTTGACAAAACTTCTGTTACTGAACACAGCCTCAGAAAAAACAAAAAAGCCATACGATTATCTTTGATAAAGAGGAAATCGTATCTCATGCATCTGCCTGCTGGGATTCTGTCATCAAAGAAGCCACAGAGAGTAGAATGCGGAACAATAACATAACTGGGACAGCAGATACGTCGTTAGTGGTGCATCGAAACAAAATGTAGAGAAATAAACCAACTGTCTACTGTATAACGGAATCAAAATCTTCCTCGCAGACGATGACATAATTTCTGTTAGCACATGGACGTCCTTAACTGACAGTTCACTTCTAACAACTTCTGATGATGGCTACTAAAAAGGTACGGAGAAATATTTGTGGAGAGGAAGGTTCCTTTGGGCTCTATTGAAGTAAGGATGTTACACGACTTTAGATGCCCGTTTGAATGTGATGCAGGCAGTTGTGTGTTTCGGCGGTGGCAATTACCTTCCCTAATCTGAATTCAAACAGTAGTACCATATTTCATTCCCTCTCATCATGATGATGTACAGAGAAAAGTGGATTTTGATCATTAGTGCCAGTGAAATATCTCTTCGTATTGTCTACCCTTTGCCAGAGAAATTGTGTATCACAGACTGAGAATATTTTTGCTCTTACTAAAATCTGTACGAACGTTGGCACTAGAACCATCCATGCTCCTGCCATTTCGTTCGGTATGTCTCTCAGACTGTCTCCGACTATGCGCCAGGATGTATCGTGCATGCTAAACACTGCCTGTCGTTGTTCTTATTAATGGTCAACCCGACGTGGCACGTCGGAAACAGCGTCCTTTCCTTTCTCTTGTAGTATCAAAAAAGCAACACTGCCACGCCAAATCAAAGGAAAGGTCACAAATTTGTATACGGACTAGTAAACACACTAGAGTACGACAACTGAATAGAAAATATCATTAGCATGAAATGAAATACATTGCTGAAAGGTTACAAAATGAAATTAGATTTCGCAAACTGTCTTTCTGGGAGCTATTGAAAACTTCGAATTGAAATTTAGTGTGTGAGATAATTTGATGGTGCAGTATCATTACCGTATGGGGAAGATGCAATATGCCAAAATTTATAGTGATTCTGCGTCAGTGAAGAATTGCAGGATTCACTCTTCAACATACATAACCTAATGAAAAGCATCTGAACACCTGTTGGTGAACATTAACATGGGATGTATCCACCCTTCGCCTTTAAGATGGATGCATCTTCTCTGGGAACACTTTCAATGTGATTTCCAATGTCTGCAGAGGAATGACCACCCATTCTTGCCCAAGAGCCGAAACCAGAAAGGCTCGCTGGGGTCTGGAAAGATATCGTCGTTCTAACTCATCACTAGGTTTTCCAGTGGGTTCCAGCAGGGTACATGGGCAGACCAGTCCATCTGAAGAATGTTATTGTCCGCAGACGACTGCCTTACAGATCCTGCTTTGTGAAGGAGTACATTGTTAAGCTGATACAACGATCACCTCCGAACTGTTCCTCTACTGTACTTTTTCCCAAGTGCTGTAGAGAGACCACTACTGACACTTGCAGCTTAGTGAGCACACTGCATAGGTGCCGTTTGTGGTGAAATTCAGCACGCAGCCTGCTGGCTTGGTTAGATTCTGCATTTATATTCATGCATGCATTTCTCACGGTGTTCCCAATTTTTTGTTCAACCCCTGTATAGCTGCTGTGGGGGAGAGGTGGCATTCCTGAAATGGAGGAATTCGGTTAGCAGATTTAAGAAAATCAGGGAAAATCCATACCTGGACGGCTCCTTCCGAATGCGAGTCTAAAGCGTTAACCACTGCATCACATAGGTGAAAAAAAAACAACAAAAAGAAAACAACAAAAACAAAACAACACTCCGTCTTCAGGCCACAAGTGGCCTACCGGGACCATTCGACGCCGTGTCATCCCCAGATGAGGATGCGGATAGGAGGGGCGTGTGGTCAGCACACCGCTCTCCCGGTCTTTACGATGGTATTCTTGACCGAAGCCGCTACTAATCGGTCGAGTAGCTTCTCAATTGGCATCACGAGGCTGAGGTCACCCATCCAAGTGCCGGCCAAGCCCGACAGCGCTGAACTTCGGTGATCTTACGGGAACCGGTGTATCCACTGCGGGAAGGCCGTTGCCCACGTAGGTGCAAGGGTGAAATACGAGGGCTATCCACAAAGTACATTACGTTTTGGAATTAAAAATAAATAAAGTATTGGAAATTTTTTTATTATATACAGATGAAAGCCACACTTCAATACTACTTTTCTACATAGTTGCCATTTAAATTAAGGCACTTATCGTAGCGATGGCCGAGCTTGGAAATTCCTTCGTCGTAAAATTCGGCCGCCTGCGCCTTCAACCAGGTGGTTACCTCTTCTTGAAGCTGTGCGTCGTCATCAAAACGCTGCATAGCCAACCACTTCTTCATTGCTGGGAATAAGTGGAAGTCGCTCGGTACCAGGTCGGGACTGTACGGCGGATGAGGAAACAACTCCCACTTAAAAGATTCGAGAACTTCACGAGTGGCATTTGCCGTGTGGGCCCGGGCGCTGTCGTGAATCAGCAAGATCTTTGAGCCCATCTTTCCCCTGCGCTTGTTTTGTATTGCTCTTCTAAGGTTGTACAAAGTTTGGCAATACCTTTGAGAGTTTACTGTAGTGCCTCTTTCCAGGAAATCCACAAAAATCGTATTTCTACCGGGTTACTGATTAACCACGTTGTTGAAGGCGGGGGCGGCCGAATTTTACGACGAATGAATTTCCAAGCTCGTCCATCGCTACGATAAGTGCCTTAATTTCAAAGGCAACTATGTAGAAAAGTAGTACTTAAGTGTGGCTTTCATCTGTATATAATAAAAAAAATTTCCAATACTTCATTTATTTTTAATTCCAATATGTAATGTACTTTGTGGATAGCCCTCGTATTTACATTTTTATTTCGATTACAGAGTGGAATTCAGCGAGAAAGGAAGATTGGTCCCTCTGTCATTGCGTCTTAGTCTATGTGTATAAGAAGTATGTTATGCGTTGCATTTTCGAACGTCAGCCTTTCCATCCGGTATGAATTTTAGTGTCATGGAGGAACACGCTTGCACGTCGCACCTACTTTACTAAACGACTGTCACGGAACCCGATACCAACTGCAGGATGCGTCTCTAATGGCTTCCACGGACAACAAAAATTTGATTTAAAATACTTCATGTAATTATTGAAGAATTTAAAAATTTAGATGCCGTTCATAAACCACTCACTGAGAGACATGATCTTACGTTAAAGGTTTAACACAACAGAACAAATATTAAAGTCAGAAACTGTGAATGTGTCTCGAGGAAGCATAACCCAATGCGCGCAAATTATCCAGACTATATTCATCCAGTATCTGAGAATGAGAGCTCTTAGCGACTTTCAAGAAACTGAATACATAATTTTAAACCCTTTGCCGCGCAGGATTAGCCGAGCGGTCTCAGGCGCTGCAGTCATGGATTGTGCGGCTGGTCCCGCGGGGGTTCGAGTCCTCCCTCGGGCATGGGTGTGTGTGTTTGTCCTTAGTATAATTTAGGTTAAGTAGTGTGTAAGCTTAGGGACTGATGACCTTAGCAGTTAAGTCCCATAGGATTTCACACACATTTGAACATTTTTTAAACCCTTTCGAAAGTTTTTCTCGTTGACAATCCCCATAAAATAACGAAAGATAAGAAGTTCATTGCTCACTACATTTCGCTGTTCACGCAGTAAAACTTAACCGTCAGGCATGACTTCTTAATTTTGTAACTCATTATTGCTAATTTCATTCGTAGCACTTCCAGCAGACACATTCCTCATATCTCACTGAATGTACCTGCAAGATCACATCACTGTACGACGGACAGTATAGGAGATATGTCATAAGCAGTGAGATGCGTGAAAAGAACTAGCTGGATCCTTCAATAATTATAGAGACAAATTGATCTGGGGAAAAAACTGTTGGTAGGGCAAATTTGGTAGTTTTATGGCTTTAAGTTGGCGTCACTGGGATGAGCCCTAATCAGCTGATGTATCAACATTTTTTTGTTTACAACCTCAAAAACACATTTCAAGCTGGCGAGTCCGCTTGAAACGTCCACATTAGTGGAACAACGTTCTGTTATTCTTTTTTTACTTGCTGAAGGCGAGAAACCAATGAATACATACTGCAGAATGTCTAAAGTGTATGGTGAAGGTTGTATAAAGCGTGCAAATTTTTACAAGTGGGTAGAGCAGTTCAAAAATGGTCGCGATTCAGTGACTGACAAACACCGTTCCGACGTATCAGTTGCAATTCCATCTCCCTCACTTGAAAGTCGAATTGATAAAATTATTTCTGCCGACCGTCGTGTGACTGTGGAAGTGACAGTTGATAAGGTTCAAGTTAGTACCGGTACAATTCATAACATTATCTGTAACAAGCTGAGGTACCGCAAAACATGTGCAAGATGGGTCCCAAAGGAGTTGACGCGGCTACACAAGGAAACAAGGTTGAGAGTGTGCACAGAGCTGAAGAAACATTGTGAAAGAGAAGGTGAGCACTTCCTCAACAAAAATTTAAAATTGTAATGAAACTTGGGCTCACTATTACGTGCCAGAATCAAAAAGACAAAGTATGGAGCGGAAGCACACCAACTCACCTGTCAAAAAAAAAAAAAATAGTCAAAACCCAAGCATAAGCAGAAAAAGTCATGTTGACGGTGTTTTGGGACGCTGAAGGTCCAATTTTTTGTGATTATATCGAAGAGTAGCATACGATGAACAGTCAATAGTACTCGGATTTGCTTTCAAACAAGGTGAAGGCAGCCATGAGAGAGATACGTCGTGGATCTCAGAGGAGAAGTGTAATTCTCCAGCAATACAATGCACGACCTCATATTGTTCATCTAAACCGTGAAACCATCGATAAAATGGACTGGGAAGTATTGCCTCATCCCCCCTTACAGTCCTGATTTAGCACCTAGTGATTTCCATTTGTTTGGTGCGATGAAGGAATCACTATGTGGGAAGAAGTTCCAGCAGAAAGAGGACGTGAAAAAGTTTGTCGGAAATTGGGACAAACATCAAAATAAAAAGTTCTTTGCAGCCGGAATAAAAAAGCATGTAGCCCGTTGGAACAAGTGCATAAATGTTCAAGGGGGCTTCGTTGAAAGGTAGAAAAAGTATTGTTGTGTAAAAATAAACGCTTTTTTCTCCAGACAAATTTGTCTTTTTAATTATTGAAAGACCCTCGGACTTGGGAGTTCGGTTATTGGTTATTTACTAAAGCAATAAAATGTTCAAACGTGTGTGAAATCTTATGGGACTTAACTCCTAAGGTCATCAGTCCCTGAGGCTACACACTACTTAACCTAAATTATCCTGAGGACAAACACACACACCTATGCCCGAGGGAGGACTCGAACCTCCGCCGGGACCAGCTGCACTATCCATGACTACTAAAGCAATACCTCGAGAAACTTACTCTGTGAATTTTGTACTCAAAGGTGTCTCCTGTAGACGTAAATGAGCGAATAGTGTCTTCTCAGAGCGCAAATACCTTCCACTAAGCACACCGTGTTTGCACTGTGCTGGCTTATCGTCAGACGAGATGAACGCATCAGCATGGTTCAAAGAGCAACTGCAACTGCAAATGCCGCGCGGAGACAGAGTTATTCTGCGAATTGGTGCTACTGCACACCAGAGATAAACCAACTGTTTACAAACGGCATCTACCCTGCGCAACACAATTAAAGGACTACTATTCCAAAAACCCGTAACTGTAACCCACTGAGAAGCACAAATTTGAAATCTGGCTCAAAGGTGCCTACAACTATCCTCTGTAATCGCAGTACGTCCATCTTTACAGAGATGGTTCGGACCTCGGCTCTTCAGTACAGAATGTCAAATGAAACACCATTCAGCCGTCTAAATTTAAAAATTGTTATTTTACTGAGCTACCAGTTTCGGTAGTCGAATTAATTCGGGTGATACCGAGGGAATTATATTAGGAAATGAGACACTTAAAGTAGTGAAGGAGTTTTGCTATTTGAGGAGCAAAATAACTGATGATGGTCGAAGCAGAGAGGATATAAAATGTAGACTGGCAATGGCAAGGAAAGCGTTTCTGAAGAAGAGAAATTTGTTAACATTGAGTATAGATTTAAGAGAGATTAGAAGCTTTCGAAATGTGGTGCTGCAGAAGAATGCTGAAGATTAGATGGGTAGGTCACATAACTAATGAGGTGGTATTGAATAGAATTGGGGAGAAGAGGAGTTTGTGGCACAACTTGACTAGAAGAAGGGACCGGTTGGTAGGACATGTTCTGAGGCATCAAGGGATCACGAATTTAGCATTGGAGGGCAGCATGCAGGGCAAAAATCGTAGAGAGGGACCAAGAGATGAATACACTAAGCAGATTCAGAAGGATGTAGGTTGCAGTAAGTACTGGGAGATGAAGAAGCTTGCACAGGATAGAGTAGCATGCAGAGCTACATCAAACCAGTCTCAGGACTGAAGACCACAACAACTACAACCAGTTTCGGGAATATATAACGCCATCTTCAGTCCCTTTGACCGACGTGTAGGAAGATTCCAACCTCGGTTCCGGTCAAAATAGGGACCAGCATTCAGCTGCAGATTTTTTAGACAGCGATCACTTCAAACATCGAATGGTTTTGAATGGTCCCCAGTGGGTCGCCTCAGAATACTAGAGCAAAAATTACCTTCGCTTTACACTCTAAAGGTGTGTGAACACGTTCAGTGGGGTTGCAAGATCTGATGCAGCAAATGCTGTTTCTGCTTTTCAGCCATCCTGTTTCAGCCCCCCGATTCCGTCTCGATGCCACCCGTGTCGACAGGTGATGTTTGAAGTGATCTCTGTCTCAAAAATCTAAAGGACAGGTCTCTGAATGCTGGTCCCTATTTTGACCATCCTTCACGTCGGTCAGGGGTTCTGAAGAAGGCGTAATATATCGCCGAAACTGGTAACCCAATAAAATATCAGTTTGGAAATTTAGACGACTGAAAGGAGTTTGATTTGACATTCCTCTGTAATGGCGCAAACACATGGCCTCCTGTGACGTTACCCTAGGGTTTGGCGAGGCTTCAAACAACAAGGTATCGAAACATGCGAAAAAAAGACCAAAACTCAGAAGTTCATGTGAGGTGTAATTTCACTACAGTTCTCCACAATGCTGTCGTGGACGTATCATACGATGAGAACTTCATCACACCTCCTCTTACCCATATTTCAGAAACGCGACGACCAGCGTTGAAATCAAATGGTTTTCTTGTGGGTAGCCGAGTAAAACATTTCAGACACACCGCCGCTCAGTATTGACACGAAATGGCCTCAAGGGGTGCATCAATAACGCCAATGAAAACACCCCTTATCTGAGGGCATTGATCCGCACACATTTCACGGTGAAAAACGGCAGTTCGTAGTACGATAAGCAGTAGGACGACGTTCTTACAACCTTTGACACCCCGGACGATTCAACTCTTCTCTAAGGACATCATGATCCTGCAACCTCACTGAACGTCATCAAACACCTTTGGAGTGTAACGCGACAGTAATTTTTCCTCTAACATTCTGGGCGGACCCACTACGAACCGTTCAAAACCATTCGATGAAATTTGAACGTGATCTGATGAAGCAAAGGCTGTTTCTGCTTTTCGGCCATCTTGTTTCCAGTCCCCCCCCCCCCCCCCCCCCCCCGATGGGCCCCACGCCCGGTTCGGCCTTGATCCCACCCATGCATCTTTGTTCAGCAGTTCAAAAACTTACGTGTACAGAAACAGTCAGTCACTTATTACTAGATGTCGGTGTGACTGGCATCCCTTTCGACATCCAGTACATTTCGCGTGCTGCTAGCAGGCGCTACTTCAGTGACATAGCGTCACTCAGGTCAGGAGTGTCGAAAGGAATGCCGTCACTCCGGCGTCTAGTAATCAGCGACTGACTGCTTCTTTAAGGGCTCAGCAAAGATGCGTAGGAGGCACCAAGGATGTTGTCAAACCGGGGGTTTCCGAGAGTCCGTTTGCCGTTTTATACGCGCATGTGCTACTAAGCCGCTCCCCGCCCCCCTTTCCCATGATCACGCGCGAAGCAGAGCTGACAAAGTATTTCTTGTATCCCGCCTGGTAGGTGGCCCGTGGGTCTGCTCCTGTCAACTGATGGGTAGGCCGAATGTAGGAAGCGAATAGGAGCAGGAAAAGGTGAAGCACTGCGGTACTGCGTCTAAGTTGAAACTCTTTTACTGGTGTATGAACATGTACAAGTAATATTACTTAATGTTGGCTGAGATGAGCACTTAGGTGCGAAGCCGCACAGACATCAGTTGGACAAATTATCATTGAAGCAACTGAAGTAACAAAATCTGTAATGGCTAGCCCTCTATGAAGTAGAAACTAAGTTGCTTGGTCGTCGGCTCGGAATCAAATGGGCAGAATCCGGAGCGGCGTTCGTAGAGCTGCACAGCGCCGGCTAGAGGGCGCTGTCGTCGGTGTCGGTGTCGTCGTGCCCACCTAAGAACTTACACCCACGCCGTGGCATCGTAGCTATCGACACCACAGTATTAACACCCTTTGATGCTTCAGTTTTCGTCGAATGGTACTGAACGGTCCCTAGCAGTTACAGCCAGTACACCAGAAAAGAAACTGCGGTCGTGCTACACTTTAAAACGGTGCGATCACATTCAGTGAGATTGCAGGCCCACTGTCGTTAGAGAACGGTTGAATGGTCCGTGGGGTGTCAGCAGTGTCAATTGTTGACAAGAACGTCGTTCTATTGCTCATCGCACTGCGAACTGTCGTTTTCGACCACGAAATGTGTGGGAATCAACCACCCAAAGGAAGAGGTGTTTTCATTGACCCTCTTTACGCCACCCCCTGAGGCAATACTGAGAAGCTGTGTATCGGAATTGATTTCCTCGCCCATCCATACTGAAGACGCATGATTCGTACGTTGGGCACTGCGGTTCTAACCTCCTTCACGCAGAGGTGTCAAAAGAAGGGCTGAAATATGGGTGTGACCTTTCCATCGTCTGACACGCCCATGATGGCGTTAGCAAAATATTGTTACACCATTAATCCATCTCACACCTAACATAAGCATCTGAACTCTGGTCTTGTTTCCTCATGTGTCGACACCTGCCATGAGCAGGCGACTATATGTTCGACGTCCACACCTAATTATACAAAAAAAAAAGAAAGACAGAAAAGAAGCTGGACTCGCTCTCTGCGGGTTCCGTACATACATTATAACGTATATAAATAGTTCATCTACAAGTTAATGAGTTTGCTATCATAAAAAAAATGACTCAAATGTTCATATCTTTTGATTATACTACTTAAAAGATCAAATTTTTTTCACTACCGAGGGAACGTAGACATAAGTATTTGACATGAATTTCTACATCATACCTTTCTCCTTTCAGGAAATAAAGAGGTCTTAAAAGAGGGACGGACAGATAATAAAGTTGTCCTATAATCGTACCTATAAGCGTTTACTGACTGTAGTAGGGAACCCTAGAATGTGGAGGTAGAGAGCAGGATAGCTTTCGATGTGTGGCAGATCTGACGATAGAATACAGTGTTCATAGAGGAGCAAGTGTTCCGGAGCACATCATTCAGGGCACATTGCTGAACGTGGAGTGGCTCAGCACACAGCCGCTGCGTCTTCCCATGTTTACTCCACTGTGCAACAATGGCAGTGGCATGGTCTGGTTCATGGGCGCTAAACGGAGCTGTTATCACTATGAACCGATGGAAATGTGTCGGCTGGTCGGATGAATAACGCTTCTTATTACACCAGATAGACGGTCGTGTGCTGATTCGCCGTCATACAGGTGGACAGGTGGAACGGCTGATAGAAACGTGCATCACGCCGACGACGCAGGCCGGGGGGGGGGGGGTAGTATTATACTATGCAGATGACATCGATACTGACAACACCAAGATCGATATATCGATAATCAAATCGGAACTAGTCTTATTTTGATCGCCATCTTGTTTTCTGCACATTGCTGATTTGTTTTGTGTTTAAAAAAATGGTACAAATGGCTCTGAGCACTATGGGAGTTAATATCTGAGGTCATCAGTCCCCTACAACTTAGAACTACTCAAACCTAACTAACCGAAGGACATCACACACATCCATGCCCGAGGCACGATTCGAACCTGCGACCGTAGGAGCAGGGCGGTTCCTGACTGAAGCGCCTAGAACCGCTCGTCCATACCGGCCGGCTGTTTTGTGTTAACGTGTTATAAAATCACCATTGCGAAGTTTGTGGACGATGGTGACGAAATCCAAGAGAGCCATGGAAACAGCGATACCTCAGCACATCACAAGAAGAATGACCCACCACAAGAACAAATCGAGTGATTGTTTTATAAACATTTTTGAGTGAACAACATAGACTCATACTAGGTTATCCTTCTCTCTCTCTGTACAGGATGTTCACAACAGTCATGTGAATGAACTTTAATATCTGCATACACTTACGTTAAAGGTTTTTGTATGCCATTATAGCCTGATGAGCTGCCACCTCGAAACATGTCGCTAAATAAATAACTTTGTAGTCAAAAAATTTCGTGACTGGTACCGGTATCTGGAAACCTTTTCAAATTTACACCAATTGCGTACCATTGCGTAGCAATCTGGTGCCGCATATCCGGGAACCTACTGACGATATGTTGAATCCATGCCACGTAGAAGCACTGTTTTATTGCTTACCAAATGTGTACCAATACGCTACACAGGGGTTGGCCATATCATGTTGGAACGTCAGTGTATGATGCTTAATGTACACTAGCACGCTTCTGCCCGACCCTAAGATTGTTGCTTCGAATGCTAGTGGCACGTAAAAAGCTCATCACCAGCGTTCGGTCCGCAAGGGAACAAGATATCGTTTAAAGTTTGTCGTCAGGAGACTTTGTGCCAATGTTTTGGACTACATGCGAAACTCCTTGAGAGTGTCTCAAGAACAGAACGCGTGACAGACAGTCACATGTCTCCTTGCGACATTAAGTAAATTTCGTAGCTGTATTTTCTTAACTTAGCTGGAGGGAAGTGCATAACTAATGGCTTCTGGGTAAGATTCTTGAATGTCTCTTCGCCGAAGCAGGCGAGTGGATGTGCTGTCCAAAGCTCGTGTGGTCTTGGCGCTTCCAATAAGCGACAGTTCACAACTTCCTAACGAGCTACTGGCTCGCAGAACTGCTCGCCCGCAAACTGGCCAGTTTCCGTTGTCCGCAAGTCGGCATCGGCCTTTGAAATTACAGCGTAGCGACCGCAGGTCCCTTGACTATTGCTGGCATGAAGATCTGGGTATCCTGTAGACAGATGCAAACACGTGAAACCGCCATTTTACTGTCTCCAGTGTACGAAAATTCAGAATCTTAGACTCCAGATGCTGCTGGCTAATCAGGGGAATGTGGCAACACAGCAAATGCAGTGTACCAACCTCTGGTCAGTTAATGGACATACAGGCAGCGATGGTGGGAGGTTTTAGGGGCTTCCCCTTGCATTTTGGCGTATTCATAGAAATTATTGCTCGTTTGTTACTGTGGCGAAAGCTGTGAATCCTCCCCTCGAGGCCGACGGTTTCTGGGATCGAAGACGAACGCACAGAAGACGGGAGACGGTGTGTAGACATCTGGGTGAAAGGTCACATCGAAACGGAGATGGCCGTTATGGATGAGCAGTTCTAGGCGCTTCAGTCTGGAACCGCGCGACCGCTACGGTCGCAGGTTCGAATCCTGCCTCGGGCATGGATGTGTGTGATGTCCTTAGGTTAGTTAGGTTTAAGTAGTTCTAAGTTCTAAGGGACTGATGACCTCAGATGTTAAGTCCCATGGAGATCAGAGCGATTTGAGTCATTTGAAACGGAGATGCCCGGTCGCACCTGTTGCAATTTTGCAGGCTGCTTTGAGTAAGTCTTTCAAAATGATGGAGCACTGCAATCAGTCGTCTTTTCCTTTCAGGCTTTATTAAAGCAAATCTAGATTTCGGCTATTGCCTAGCCATTATCAGTGCTAAAAAATACAAGAAGTACATAGTCAGACGATAGTGTCATAGTCGCTTATACATTAGATTACACACCACTATCTCATAATTTCAGTACATTTTCTGGTACGTCAGACCCCTATTGTTCGGACTTCTATCACAATTCGTTCATCAGTACTGCATAATAAAGGTAGGCTTTGTGGAGAACCAAAAAATGGTTCGGCCGGCCCGTGTGGCCGTGTGGTTAAAGGCGCTTCAGTCTGGAACCGCGTGACCGCTACGGTCGCAGGTTCGAATCCTGCCTCGGGCATGGATGTGTGTGATGTCCTTAGGTTAGTTAGGTTTAATTAGTTCTAAGTTCTAGACGACTGATGACCTTAGAAGTTAAGTCGCATAGTGCTCAGAGCCATTTGAATCATTTGAGCCAAAAAATGGTTCAGATGGCTCTAAGCACTATGGGACTTAATATCTGAGGTCATCAGTCCCCTAGAACTTAGAACTACTTAAACCTAACTAACCTAAGGACATCACACACATCCATGCCCGAGGCAGGGTTCGAACCTGCGACCGTAGCAACAGCGCGCTTCCGGACTGAAGCGCCTAGAACCGCTCGTTCACAACGGCCGGCCTTTTCGGAGAATCTATCGGTTGGTTCTATGGCGTCCTATATATGAACTACGTAATACGTAACATTCCTAGAAATGCAGTTATGGTCTCTACTAAAAACTTGAAATTTGCGTAGGGATATCACAAATTAAATACAAGCAAAATTATTTACGTTGTTGTCGGACTTACTGCCACATTTAACAGCAAACATAGGAGGCGTAAAAAATGCTAGGTTCACTCATTGTGAGCCAATTGTTCTACTATTCTTTAAAACACATCGTCAGATTGGTAAAAATTTAAGTAAAATTACAAAACACTAGGAGGTACGTGGTGTATGCTGTGACTATTAGAACTGATGTGATTTAAATATTTTATCTTTTGTAATATTTTTCTCTTTGTTACTCATCGTGACGAGGTACAGGGTGACAACTATTGAACTGTAAGAAATAAAATCGTCATGACTTCTGAAAGGTTTGCATCAGGACTTTCAAACTGCACGGTTGGCCGCGTGGCATGATGGGAATTAGTATGCACATGCGCACACGCCTTCTTGTTGTCGGCTATTTACACGTGAAAATGTCACGATACAGCGTGCCTGAGCGTATAGCGCTTGTGATGGCCTACTATGAGTGAAATAGCAGCCCAACTGCGGCTCAAAGGAAGTTTGCGACCGAGTTCAAGCCTAAGGCAACCAATCCAAGTGTGTGATAACAATCAAGAATTTGATTCGCAAGTTTGGTAGAACGGGTCGTGTTCGTGATGATAGTGTTGGCATGTCGATCACCCAAAAAGGGTGAAGACGCCTGGAAACAGCGAGAAGACACGCGCTGTGTTTCAAGCCAGCCCCACGAAATCGATAAGACGAGCTGTGCAATAGGTGGAAATCAACAGGGAGACACTGCGACAAATTGTTGTTGAAGACTTGCATCTCTTCTCAAACAAAATTCAAACCCGTCAGCCATTAAGCCCCTGGGCAATGGAACAGCGGTTGTGTTTCGCGACCACCATTGTCCACAGAATTGACGAATAGGGCTTTGATGTGAGTATGGTTTGGTTTAACGACGAAGCCCACTTTCATTTGGATGAGTTCGTCGACCAAAACTGGCGCATTTGGGGGACTGGGAGTCCGCATTTTGCAATCGAAAAGTCTCTTCACCCTCAACGGGCGACTGTGTTGTGTGCAGTGTCGTCACAGAATAATCGGTGCTATATTCCTTGATGGCACGGTGACTACCGAACGGTACGTGGAAGTTTTGGAAGATGAATTCATCCGCACATCCAAAGTGACCTTGATTTCGACAAGGTGTGGTTCATGCAAGACGGAACTAGACCTAATCGAATCAGGAGAGTGTTTAATGTCCTGGAGCAGCACTTTGGTTCAAAAATGGCTCTGAGCACTATGGGACTTAACATATGTGGCCATCAGTCCCCTAGAACCTAGAACTACTTAAACCTAACTAACCTAAGGACATCACACACATCCATGCCCGAGTCAGGATTCGAACCTGCGACCGTAGCAGTTGCGCGGCTCCGGACTGAGAGCCTAGAACCGCGAGACCACCGCGGACGGCCAGCAGCGCTTTGGGGACCACGTTCTGCCTCTGGGGTACCCAGAGTCCACTGGCATGGGCATCGATTGGCCGCCATATTCCCCAGATCTGAACACATGCGACTCCTTTTCGTGGGGCTATGTTAAAGACAAGGTGTACAGCAATAACCCCAAAACCATTGCTGAGCCGAGAACAGCCATTAACGTGGTAATCGACAGCATCGATGTTCCGACACTCAAGCGGGTGATGCAGAATTTCGCTATTCTTCTTCAGCACATCATCGTCAATAATGACAGATCTATCGCACATGTCATAACCTAAATTCGAATATCTGCAGTGACGTTTACATGTTGAATAAACTGTGTGCCCACCGTAGTTTGTAACTAATTGACGTTTTTTTCTTCATATAGTTCAATAATTGTCACCCTGTATGTTGTTCTTCTTATTTACTGAATAGTTCATAGATAGCGCCAAATGTCAGCAAAATGGATAGTTGGTGTGACTTGCCGTTACGTTACGGATGTAGAGAGTACGAATCTCTGTGCCATTTCAAACAGATTTTAGTTATAAGTACAATAAAACCAATATACTGAATTGCTGTTATTAACAATGTACATGCATCTAAACCAAGGTAACACGGAAAAACTTCTGTAGCTTGAATATTATAACCATCGTACTCGTACAGTATTATGTTAATGGCTGCAGCATGTTGGCAAGACGGCAGGAGCTATTTCGTATCTCCTGGTCCATATCCTTCACTGCTTCCTATCAATCAATTTTCAAACAATTCACAAAATTGCGCAAATAATCAGGTTGCATCTAACATCTTTGTGATGGCAGAAGATCTCAAGCCCTTCTAGAAAGTCAAAGAACCTCCCCTTTCCACACTTATGCAGAAACCCCACATTAGATGTCAAAGTCGGCAACTTAGGTTTTGTTGTAAGTAAATGAGCAGCCATACTCGACTTCTCCGTGGCATCTATTCTGTCCAACGCGACGTGTTCCCCAAACCGAGTTTCCAGCCTCGTTCCAGTTTGGCCTATCTGACAGGCCCCAAGTCTGGGCAATCAGTTTTCTAAACTCCAGAAGCATGAAATAGGTTCTTTGTATCTACAGTATGTTTCAAAATATGTCCTAGGTTATTCTGGTTTCAAAAGACATTGTCACAGTGTACTGTCTAAAGACAGTTGCAATCCTTGTGCTCACTTTTTCATAGTAACGTAAACTAACAAACGTAATATTTTCTTTAGAAGCCATATTATTGTAAGGAGTCATATTATTTTTGTATTGATTAACTACTTTCTTATAGTATATATTACCCACAAAGTCATGTGGATAGTTATTCACTTTTGCGATGCGCCTTATTATGGAATTTTCATCATGTTCGTCTTTTGACAACAAACTTTTGAGTACCCAATTGATAGAAAAATTGAAAAACGCCTTCTTACCTTGCACTAGGTGGTTTGACGTAAAATTCCACAACTTGAGTTGCTTCTTCACTGATTTCACTCATTTGGATATTCGATCTTCGTTTAATTTGCGTTTGCGAACTTCACAGATTTGGAAAGCCAGTCTCAGTTCTGAAGCAGTCTTCTATATGGTATCAGCCAAATGATTTACAATACGTTTTCTTCTGGCACGAGTTTCACTCAAGGAATCGTTAACTGTAATTTTGTTGACATAAACCCATATTCTGCTGTGAAACTAAATTTGTTAAACTCATTTTGAGGTCTTATAATTTTCTTTATGCTTCAAGCAGGCAGTCATTTGAAATATAAATACGTAAATAGATATTGACTTTTTGTTCAAACAACTAATTGCTAATCATTTAACTGTGAAGTGATACAAATTTCAGAAAATAAACCAAAAACTAAACTAAAGTTTCGGATTTTATTTTTTTTTTTGTCCTAGAACAGTTCTGGTCAGCTGGTCAACCAATCAATTAATTTTGCATAACTAAATTGTGCGCTCGCTGTAGCAGCGTCCCATTGTAAAAGCAGGCAGTCGTCCCACTAGGAACATAATTATTTATGCGGTAGGAAATGTACTCCATTTGCATTACAAATGATTATCAAGAATGGCTCCCATTCGTACTTACCACAGCACTGAGTCAAAGAGAATTTCAATTATTGTAATTATCAGTCTATGGGTTTAATGTTGTACAAGGTGTGCACTACCTTGTGTAACGTTTCTGTGTTGAAAACATACTACTTCGCACACTCCACTGCTGAGCTCCAGCACATCGAGCTCGCACACAACCAACAGAGAAATCATTTCAAGTGTACGTGACACTATTAATTATTTCCGGAATCATAAGCTCGATTCCGCTTGTCGTCACTAAGTCTAGTGGACTATGTGCTGTCTCTGAGTTCCGCTCTCTTTCCTCTTTATAAACACAGAACTACAATCCACGTCGTCACCTGCACCGAACGGTTACGCCTAAGACACAACATTCTCACTGTATGAAGGAAAGCTGCTAGCTTTCAGATTAGGGGGGGGGGGGGTTAAAACACCCAGTACAATATTAGCACTTATAAAACTTACTAGCTATTTATTTATCCGCTGTATTCTGAAATAAATGAATACATTTCTGCAGACATTGTAACCACCTTATAACGGAAATCGCAAATTAAATATTTAACAGAGCCAACTGATCATAACTGAATTTTACAGTTAATGTGGTCGTAAGTCACTAAGCTGTCTACATTTTCAGATAGCTCCTTGCAGGCCACACGACAACTAACCAGAGAGCAAGCAAATAGAATGTGTCAAGAGAGACACATGATTCTTCCTCATCTTACTCGTCTTTGCTCCGTAGCTCATTTGAGGTTTGTTCCAAATTTTATCATTTTTAGCGTGCATGCACAGAGGTGTCACTCTGTATAAAATTTTCACTAAAGCACATACAAATTTTTATCGCCTAGATATTACGCATTACAACTTATCGAGGGATTATTGTAAGTAGGCTGTTTAGGTTTTTTTTATTGGTAACGCCACGTAGAGCTCTGTATGAAAATCACTGGCTGTGCTGTGTGCAGTCTGTGGCTGGTTTGCATCGTTGTTGGCTATTGCAGTGTTGGGCAGCTGGATGTTGACAGTGCATAGCGTTGTGCAGTTGGAGGTGAGCCGCCAGCAGTGGCGGATGTGGGGAAGTGAGATGGCGGATTTTTTAGAGCGGATGATCTGGACGTGTGTCCATCAGAAACAGTAAATTTGTAAGACTGGATATCATGAACTGATATATATATATATATATATATATATATATATATATATATATATATATATATATATATATATATATATATATATTATGACTTTTGAACACTATTAAGGTAAATACATTGTTTGTTCTCTATCAAAATCTTTCATTTGCTAACTATGCCTATCAGTAGTTAGTGCCTTCAGTAGTTAGAATCTTTTATTTAGCTGGCAGTAGTGGCGCTCGCTGTATTGCAGTAGTTCGAGTAACGAAGATTTTTGTAAGGTAAGTGATTTGTGAAAAGTATAGGTTAATGTTAGTCAGGGCCATTCTTTTGTAGGGATTATTGAAAGTCAGACTGCGTTGCGCAAAAAAATATTGTGTGTCAGTTTAAGCACAATCATGTATAATGGTTCAAGGGGGACGTTTCATATGTCGACCTTTAGCCGAGGATACCTCACTGGAATCTTCTGATTTTTTCCTTGTAGTTTCTGTAATTAGTGTAGTTATTGTTCATTGATAGCGCGTAATTATAGAGAGAATTTCCTTAGTAGTTGTAATGTTTCATTGTGGCACAGTAAAACAGTTGTGGCATGCATGTAGATTTGCACCAAGTATTTCGCAGCTGCGCTTGCAATTAACTAGATATTATTTTCAGTGCTATGTTAATGTGTTTTCTTATTTTGCTCTTCAAATTGTGCTTTTCTGTGTTGTCGTGTGAAATATTGTGACAATAATGGCGTGTGAAAAACGTAATGCTAGGCACCAAAGTAAACTTAGAAATGACAGTGAAGACGAAAGCAGTGTGTTAGCGCCACCGTGTAATGAATCAACTAATGTTCAAACTAGTAATTTGGTAATTGTGCATAGGGAAATGGAGCGGGCGGCAAATAATGGTGTAGACAGTGAAACAATTAGTGAACAGGGAAGCATTATCGATCGATCGGTAGGCAATAGTCCGCCTCAGGAATCCGAAATGACAGGACACAATCTTGCAGATACTGTAGATTCAGGTTTATTTTCTCAAATAAGTCAAGACACATTTTCTGCTTGTCAAAATGGGAATGTTGCCGGTGCAAATGCACTGCCGAAAAGCATAGAGGAACAGATTCCAGACACTAATACATTATTATTGTAATTAATGCAACAAACGAAACAAAATCAGAGACAAACACAGCTACAAATGGAACAAAATCAGAAACAAATTAAAGATACACTTCAACAAACACGCGAAGATTTAACTACTGAGTTACATAAAATCGAATGGAAATGTCAAAAATTCTGTAATGACGTTAAAACACAAATTTGTGAGCATTTACAACGTATTTTTTCGCGCCACGAAAATACATTACAGAATCACGCAGCAGCCATAAAAGAACTGCAAACTATTGTTCATGAAAATCATGAGACCTTGCAAGCTAAGATTGACTCAGTTGCATCTACAGATTCGGTTACGCAACTTGCAAAAACTCAGTAAAACTTTAAGGACACAGCAGATACGATTTCAACACAAATGGACACTCTGAAACTTGGTTCAGAAAAACACACTGAGGAAATAAGTTCACTATCGAAGAAAGTAGCCGAACTTTCGGATCAGTTCACTAACCTATCTACAAAGGTGGATGATGATCTGAATGACACAAAACCTGTAGCCTTCACTGACACAGAAGAGTACGAACAAATTAGGAAATTCAAAAAGTCAGAATCAAATTAACACGCAACACCAAAGAGAAATCCGGGAAGTACAAGATCAGTTGACACTGGTAATACAAGAATTACGTATTTCAGAGGACACTCGCGCTCCAATACGGGAAGAGGGACACAGAAATACGGAAAAGCCACAAAATAATAACACAGGGTACTTCGGAAATTATGAAATAAATTGGCAAGGTACACCGAATTTTGAGATGGAACCGCCGAAACGACGTAATAATGACCGACATGCGACTCGCCGACAGGATGATTTGGACAATAAGCTGTTTATTACTACACGTAAATTCAAAATATTCAAGAATTCTGGCAACGACATTCATCCGCAAGCGTGGCTTCATCAATTCAATCATTGTTTTCCTCCCAACTGGTCATTAGAGCACAGATTAGAATTTATGTGTGGCTATTTAGAGATCGGTCATTCATGATTGTCACAGTGAAGCAGAATTTTATCATGCCTTCTTCTCAGCATATTGGTCTCAAGTTACACAAGACCGAGTAAAACATAGCATCATAATGATGAAACATTTCGAACAATCTGAATTTTCCAGTCTTGTGAAATACACTCCTGGAAATTGAAATAAGAACACCGTGAATTCATTGTCCTAGGAACGGGAAACTTTATTGACACATTCCTGGGGTCAGATACATCACATGATCACACTGACAGAACCACAGGCACATAGACACAGGCAACAGAGCATGCACAATGTCGGCACTAGTACAGTGTATATCCACCTTTCGCAGCAATGCAGGCTGCTATTCTCCCATGGAGACGATCGTAGAGATGCTGGATGTAGTCCTATGGAACGGCTTGCCATGCCATTTCCACCTGGCGCCTCAGTTGGACCAGCGTTCGTGCTGGACGTGCAGACCGCGTGAGACGACGCTTCATCCAGTCCCAAACATGCTCAATGGGGGACAGATCCGGAGATCTTGCTGGCCAGGGTAGTTGACTTACACCTTCTAGAGCACGTTGGGTGGCACGGGATACATGCGGACGTGCATTGTCCTGTTGGAACAGCAAGTTCCCTTGCCGGTCTAGGAATGGTAGAACGATGGGTTCGATGACGGTTTGGATGTACCGTGCACTATTCAGTGTCCCCTCGACGATCACCAGTGGTGTACGGCCAGTGTAGGAGATCGCTCCCCACGCCATGATGCCGGGTGTTGGCCCTGTGTGCCTCGGTCGTATGCAGTCCTGATTGTGGCGCTCACCTGCACGGCGCCAAACACGCATTCGACCATCATTGGCACCAAGGCAGAAGCGACTCTCATCGCTGAAGACGACACGTCTCCATTCGTCCCTCCATTCATGCCTGTCGCGACACCACTGGAGGCGGGCTGCACGATGTTGGGGCGTGAGCGGAAGACGGCCTAACGGTGTGCGGGACCGTAGCCCAGCTTCATGGAGACGGTTGCGAATGGTCCTCGCCGATACCCCAGGAGCAACAGTGTCCCTAATTTGCTGGGAAGTGGTGGTGCGGTCCCCTACGGCACTGCGTAGGATCCTACGGTCTTGGCGTGCATCCGTGCGTCGCTGCGGTCCGGTCCCAGGTCGACGGGCACGTGCACCTTCCGCCGACCACTGGCGACAACATCGATGTACTGTGGAGACCTCACGCCCACGTGTTGAGCAATTCGGCGGTACGTCCACCGGGCCTCCCGCATGCCCACTATACGCCCTCGCTCAAAGTCCGTCAACTGCACATACGGTTCACGTCCACGCTGTCGCGGCATGCTACCAGTGTTAAAGACTGCTATGGAGCTCCGTATGCCACGGCAAACTGGCTGACACTGACGGCGGCGGTGCACAAATGCTGCGCAGCTAGCGCCATTCGACGGCCAACACCGCGGTTCCTGGTGTGTCCGCTGTGCCGTGCATGTGATCATTGCTTGTACAGCCCTCTCGCAGTGTCCGGAGCAAGTATGGTGGGTCTGACACACCGGTGTCAATGTGTTCTTTTTTCCATTTCCAGGAGTGTATTTTGAAGACCTGTCAAACCCATACAGACCCTCAGAACCCATCCGCATTTGCTTAATCAAATTGCCTGAACATTTACGACATATTATTTTGGCAGGACGTTGCAAAGACGACATTGAAGCTTTTCAAGGACTGTTACAAGAATTGGAAATTGACACTGACAATCGCAGGACGCGAAAACAGGTACACAACAATTACAGGTCACATCCGACACAATTCCGCGATGAAAGAAATAATAACTGGACACGACAAGGCTATCTTACAATAACCACAGAAACAGACAATATGGGAACCAAAACAATTATTATCAGGGGAGACAGAATAACTTCAGATGCAACAGTTCAGCGCGCAGTTACGATTCAGGGAGAAATTCTCCACCACATGTCCGACAAGAAAGAAATTATGGAATCTACCGACATGACGACAGACGATATAATCATAACGAAAGACATGAATTTTATCAGAACTGGCGGGAGTCGAACAGAGCAGGGCACTCTCGTCAAGGTGAATTTGTAGAAGTTAGGTCTCTTAACCCCAATAACGACGCACGCCAACAAAGAGATAGCAGACAATGACTTGCACCGCAGGCAGCCACGTGCGCCGGCTGGCTCAGAGAAAAATAACATAGACGCTAACCTTGAGCAAATTCTAGCATTCCTTACCGATGTATACAACATGATAATTGCTTTGAAGTTGAAACTCCAAGCACTAGAAAGGGTATAAGATTACATAAGATTACACCACATTTCACATGTAAAACCGTTTATTGAAAGATAATCTGCTTTTCAACTTAGTCTTTGCCATAAAATTTTTCACTTCACACTACTAGTACAATTTGTCACACTGAGAAACTGTTAACATGCAACAATGTTTTGGAGTTAACTAGCCAGTCTAGAACCTAGGGAACATTTTTAAACAGAAATTACGAATGCATTGTTATAGTGAACAGATGACACAGTGTTGTTATTTGTACATTCTTACTTGTTAGTTGCACGATTACGTAACGACTATCAGGCTTACATACTTAGAACATATACTGGTACTGCTAACATTTTGGTTTACTTGAAAATACATTATGGATTTCAAGTACTTTCTGAGAGATACCACATGACACAGTGGTTTATTTGACAGCTACACGATTATATCACGATGCTACTAATGTGTGACACAATTTACATTATTGCTTTTGCGCTGTATCTGTTTTATATCTGCACAGTTTTTCTGAATTCTTCTGGAAAGGAAAACATGTTTTAGTAGTAATTTTTGTAGTATAGCTACAATGAGACAGCCTTTTTCGTAGCACAACAATACGTTACATTATAGTACTTTCTTGATCGCGGTAAGGTACGTAATAACTACAATATCTATACGCAAAGCATTTCACTTTCGTTTATGATGAGGTAAGTACATTGATTTCAGCAGAACTTTGCTTACAGAGGATGATAACTACGACACTTCCACAGAGATTATCTTATAACGAGACGCACAGTTTAGCGCTACAGTGCACGTATTTGAGTGATTAATATTGTACTTAAAACATTTATTTTTAAAGATTTTTGAATTACAAAGATACAAAGGTTTTTCGTGATACATTTCATTCCATTGCTGTAATCTGTAAGTGATTTGTGAAAGGTATAGGTTAATGTTAGTCAGGGCCATTCTTTTGTAGGTATTATTGAAAGTCAGATTGCGTTGCGCTAAAAAATATTGTGTGTCAGTTTAAGCACAATTATGTATAATTTTTCAAAGGGGACGTTTCATTATATTTATTGGTACTTAACCGATTACAAGTGTCTCTCCTAAAATAAATCGCAAAGAGGTAAACTGGTGATTTCCGAGAAGGCGCAGGCCCCGAACGACATATCGAACGGCGAAATACATCGAACGCACGGCTGTCGTGGTGGGACATACGGAAAGTGCGCTGTGAAGAGGAGTGTGTGAAGCCATTGTAGTCCCGAGTCCCGATACTCTTACCTGGCGAAACTTAATTCCTCGACTGTGTAGCGTGCAATCTTGTTTAGATTTCTGTTGGGAGTATGGGCTGTTGCGAAACGACGATTTGAGGAATTGTGTGAACTGTCATAGTGACAGATAAGTGGTATTTCATAAGAAAGGCGCCGATGCTGAAAAGATTATTTTCCTATGTTAAAAATATGGTGCAGATTGTTGTTATTCTCATGGATTGTAACATTTGAATAGCACTTACGGCCAATATTCTCACAAAATATCTGCTATTTATATGTAATTAAGCTGAAAAATCATTAAATATCAAGGTCCGGTCACGTAGTCTAAAACGCTCTCTTATTGGCTGATGCTCTGTTGACGTCACAGTATTCCCTCTAGTATTACGGGTAACTCTAAAATATTTCTTTCTGCTGATGACACTAGCTTGATAGCAAAGGACATTGTGTGCAACATTGGCTAGGTTTCGAAGAGTGCAGTATATGATCTGAGTTCATGGCTTGTAGAAATTAAACTAACACTAAATCACGTTAAGACTCAGTTTTTACAGTTTCTGACGCACAATTCAACAAAACCCGACGTTTTAATTTCGCAGAACGGGCTTATGATTAGTGAAACTGAACAGTTCATATTTATAGGTGTTCAGATAGATAGTAAGCTGTCGTGGAAAGCCAACGTTCAGGATCTTATTCAAAGACATAATACTGCGATACTATTCGAACGGAATCAGAAGCGAGTGATCGTTCGACACGAAAATTAGTCTACTTTGCTTATTTTCATTCGCTTATATCGTATGGTATTATATTTTGGGGTAACTCTTCCCATTCTAAAAGGATATTTTTGGCTTAGAAACGGGCGGTTCTACATCTACATCTACATCTACATCCATACTTCGCAAGCCACCTGAAGGTGTGTGGCGGAGGGTACCTTGAGTACCTCTATCGGTTCTCACTCCTATTCCAGTCTCGTATTGTTCGTGGAAAGAAGGATTGTGGGCTCTCATTTCTCTGATTTTATCCTCATGGTCTCTTCGCGAGATATACGTAGGAGGGAGCAATATACTGCTTGACTCTGCAGTGAACGTATGTTCTCGAAACTTTAACAAAAGCCCGTACCGAGCTACTGAGCGTCTCTCCTGCAGAGTCGTCCACTGGAGTTTATCTATCATTTCCGTAACGCTTTCGCGATTGCTAAATGATCCTGTAACGAAGCACGCTGCTCTCCGTTGGACCTTCTCTTTCTCTTCTATCAACCCTATCTGGTACGGATCCCACACTGCTGAGCAGTATTCAAGCAGTGGGCGAGCAAGCGTACTGTAACCTACTTCCTTTGTTTTCGGATTGCATATCCTTAGGATTCTTCCAATGAATCTCAGTCTGGCATCTGCTTTACCGACGATCAACTTTAGATGATCATTCCATTTTAAATCACTCCTAATGCGTACTCCCAGATAATTTATGGAATTAACTGCTTCCAGTTGCTGACCTGCTATTTTGTAGCTAAACGATAAGGGGTCTATCTTTCTATGTATTCGCAGCACATTTCACTTTTCTACACTGAGATTGAATTGCCATTCCCTGCACCGTGCGTCAATTCGCTGCAGATCCTCCTGCACTTCAGTACAATCTTCCATTGTTACAACCTCTCGATACACCACAGCATCATCTGCAAAAAGCCTCAGTGAACTTCCGATGTCATCCATAAGGTCATTTATGTATATTGTGAATAGCAACGGTCCTATGACACTCCCCTGCGGCACACCTGAAATCACTCTTACTTCGGAAGACTTCTCTCCATTGAGAATGACATGCTGCGTTCTGTTATCTAGGAACTCTTCAATCCAATCACACAAATGGTCTGATTGTCCATATGCTCTTACTTTGTTCATAAAACGACTGTGGGGAACTGTATCGAACGCCTTGCGGAAGTCAAGAAGCACGGCATCTACCTGTGAAGCCGTGTCTATGGCCCTCTGAGTCTCGTGGACGAATAGCGCGAGCTGGGTTTCACACGACCGTCTTTTTCGAAACCCATGCTGATTCCTACAGAGTAGATTTCTAGTCTCCAGAAAAGTCATTATACTTGAACATAACACGTGTTCCAAAATTCTACAACTGATCGACGTTAGAGACATAGGTCTATAGTTCTGTACATCTGTTCGACGTCCCTTCTTGAAAACGGGGATGACCTGTGCCCTTTTCCAATCCTTTGGAACGCTACGCTCTTCTAGAGACCTACGGTACACCGCTGCAAGAAGGGGGGCAAGTTCCTTCGCGTACTCTGTGTAAAACCGAACTGGTATCCCATCAGGTCCAGCGGCCTTTCCTCTTTTGAGCGATTTTAATTGTTTCTCTATTCCTCTGTCGCCTATTTCCGTCTATTTCGATATCTAGCATTTTGTCACCTGTGCGACAATCTAGAGAAGGAACTACAGTGCAGTCTTCCTCTGTGAAACAGCTTTGGAAAAAGACATTTAGTATTTCGGCCTTTAGTCTGTCATCCTCTGTTTCAGTACCATTTTAGTCACAGAGTGTCTGGACATTTTGTTTTGATCCACCTACCGCTTTGACATAAGACCAAAATTTCTTAGGATTTTCTGCCAAGTCAGTACATAGAACGTTACTTTCGAATTCATTGAACGCCTCTCGCATAGCCCTCCTCACACAACATTTCGCTTCGCGTAATTTTTGTTTGTCTGCAAGGCTTTGGCTATGTTTATGTTTGCTTCCGCAGCAGTTTTCTAACTGTTGTTGTACCACGGTGGCTCTTTTCCATCTCTTACGATCTTGCTTGGCACATACTCATCTAACGCATATTGTACGATGGTTTTGAACTTTGTCCACTGATCCTCAACACTATCTGTACTTGAGACAAAACTTTTGTGTTGAGCCGTCAGGTACTCTGTAATCTGCTTTTTGTCACTTTTGCTAAACAGAAAAATCTTCCTACCTTTTTTAATATTTCGGCCAATAAGTGGTGTAATAAGTTCACGATCCTCTTGTCGACCCCTGTTCACGAGTCTGGGTATTTTGACATTGGCCTCTTAATATATGTATTCGTGTTAACAATATTAGCTTATTCCCAAGAATAAGCAGCTTTCACTCGGTTAATACTCGGCAGAAATCAAACCTGCATTTGGATCGGACTTCCTTAACTCTCGTGCAAAAAAGTGTGCAGTATACTGCTGCATCTATTTTCAATAACCTACCACTCGAATTCAAAAACCTTAGCAGTAATCCACGTGCTTTCAAATCGAAACTGAAGAGTTTCCTCATGAGTCACTCCTTCTATTCTGCCGAGGAGTTCCTTGACAAATTAAGCTCATTCTTACTGTACTGTTGATTGCGTTTACTTAAACTTATGTACTGACTTTTTTCGGGTTCATGAACATTTTTATCTGCTATTACTTTTATGTTTTAATTTCATGTACTGACACGTTCCATGACCTTGGAGATTTGCTCCTCAATTTGGTCCTAGGGAACTTGACCTCTAAATAAAAAAAGTAAAATAAAATGAACTAGGAGTCTGTGTTTTTATGTATTTTTCTGCAAACAGTTTCGCTATTTAGTGATGGAAAACGCAATTACAACTTTTAAGTAACAATAGCAAGAAATTTTATGAAAGGTGATAGTGGAAGCCTAGCGAAAGCTGAAGTGTTTATGGTCCACCAATTTAGAGCAGCGATATGTGCAACGACGGACATTCATTTCTCTGCTCCCTGAAACATCATTAAACTCGCTCAAAACTAGGTAGCTGTAGAACTTTTGCAAATGGGTGAGTGTATTGTAACCAGATTGTCGACTATCAGTCTTGAGCTCCGACCAAAACACAAAACTTAGTGCTGACTTCCTTAGCAGAAAACATTCAGTAGAGGTACTGCAGTCAACAGGGGTTTAGTGGCGCAACGGATAGAGCATCTGCGTGCGACGCCACGGTGGCTCAGCGTAATAAAAAAACTGAGTAAACAGATCGACGAACAACCTGAACGGGTGACATCGGACGTCCGCCCCATTCAAATTCAACGAACAATATGGAACAAAATGAGATAAGAAAAGTGCAGATTAAGAGGTCGCATGTTCGAATCCTGTAAGGATCATACATGTGTTAAAAGTTTTACGCGAAATACGAAAATAGCGTTAGCAAGAACTGATTGCAGTAGTGTTGTCTTATATGTGGCTTCACATTAGTCTTAGTCTGAGAAATGGACGACAGAAGATAAATGCGTTTACTTTGCGAACAAACAATTCACATTTTTGGAAAGCATTGGTAGTAGTGAAGATATCACCATGCGCCCGAGGTACAACAAGGTGTAGGCCTACGACAATGAGATTATACGGAGAGATACTTCATCTTTATGTACTCATCTTCATGTGAGATGACGGAACTGCAGAAGTTTAAACAAGAAGGATCCTAGCCGGACAGTACGAAGATAAAACAATGTTTTTAATAGAGTAAAAAGTGAAAATAACTTTCTGGGCGAGACGTGTGTGAACAGCGATTGCTAATGTAAGCGCATCTTAACAGCAAGGAAAACAACAATAATCTGTTTCTGATCGGTGTGGTGAAGTTTTGTAATTGTGATTTGGTTTTCATGTGACAGGACTGTCGAGTCGTTTTACAAATAAGTTAAAATGTTTTTCGCGTTAGATTCGAGCCAGCGATCTATAGACATTATTTTATAAAATTCGACGGTCTACCATTGTAACAAATGAGCTACCCAATAATTCAGGTGTAGTGGGGTAAAACGAGAACCTTCACGAGGAGTTCAATTTCGTTGAATGACACTATCCTTCGCTGTAACTATGGGAGAGTTAATGTTTACTTCACAGTGCAACACATTTTTAATAAAATTAGTGAACTTGTGCGTTGACGTGATGGCAATTTGACGTTCGGTGCAACCAAATTTTTCGCATATTCTCATTCTCTGGAATACTCCAAAACAACTTTCAGGAGTTTTTATAGAAGTATTTGTACAGTATGGTACCACAGAGCATTTGTAACCCATTTTCTGAAACGCAAATTCCAAAAAAGCCATCAGTGTGAATTATCATCATGAAAGTAGGAGCAGCGAGCTATCGAGTGACGTCACAGCCATCATATAATTCGAATGGAGAGTTTTAGCTGGCTTTCAAATTATTTGATTTTCATTTACGTTTTTTTTTAAATAGAATACTGAAATTCAAGAGGGAAAGGAAGTATGTTAGGAGCATAAAATGACATAATTAATCATTTAAGACCATTTCTACAAAGCAATCAAATACCCTATACCCATTTTAGTTGTACTGCGCAGGGGTCAGAAACGGTTGTCGATAAGGAAAAATGCATGATACGACAGTTGTTAACTGATGCTGGAAAAGAGCATTATTTTAGTCCCGTGTTGGCTACAAGCGACCGCTTCCGAAACGGATTATCAACAAACACCGCATGTGATTACTACGGGTTTTGTCGAGTAGTCTGGTATGTGAGAGTCACGAATGACAATGTTCCTAACGGTGAACAATATAAGACAGTTGAAATAGACAAATCGCATATATCCTCTCGGAAATACAAGAAAAGATCACCACTAAAAGCGAAATTGAACACGTATGGATCTTCGGAGGCATTGAAGGCATACCCGGAAGTGCTTCAGGTTGTTGTTGTGATCTTCAGTCAAGAGACTGGTTTGATGCAGCTCCGCATGCTACTCTATACTGTGCAAGCTTCTTCATCTCCCAGTACCTACTGCAACCTACAACCTTCTGAATCTGCTTAGTGTATTCATCTCTTGGTCTCGGTCTACGATTTTTACCCTCCACGCTGCCGTCCAGTACTAAATTGGTGACCCCTTGATGCCTCAGAACATGTCCTACCAACCGATCCCTTCTTCTAGTCAAGATGTGCCACAAATTTCTTTTCTCCGCGATTCTATTCAGTACCTCCTTATTAGTTATGTGATCTACCCATATAATCTTCAGCATTCTTCTGTAGCACCACATTTCGAAAGCTTCTATTCTCTTCTTGTTTAAACTATTTATCGTCCACTTTTCACTTCCATACATGGCGACACTCCATACAAATACTTTCAGAAATGACTTCCTGACGCTTAAATCTATATTCGATGTTAAAAAATTTCTCTTTTTCAGAAATTCTTTCGTTGCCATTGCCAGTCTACATTTTATATCCTCTCTACTTCGACCATCATCAGTTAGTTTGCTCCCCGAATAGCAATACTCATTTACTACTTTAAGTGTCTCATTTCCTAATCTAATTCCCTCAGCATCACCCGATTTAATTCGACTAGATAGTTCGAGTATATTCGAGGGGCAAGAAAACTTTGGTGTCTCTCATAAAACATTTTACCTTGCCCGGGACGAAAGTTATAACAGACAGCTTTAAGTCCTACAATACCTTGAAGGAAGAAGGTTTCCAACACGAATTTCTAAATCACTCTGTGGAATTTGTCTCTTTGGACGATCCATCTGTCCACACACAGAAAACAGAGCGCTTGTGGAAATCGTCAAATAGTCGATTAACAGCGACGGTCGACCGGGAGACAGGGGCGAACTGTACTTCCTCCAGTACCTTTACTTCCACAATTGGCTGTTGCACGGGAAAATTCAACCTTCTGAGACTGTCCCGAAATTCCTCAGAGATATATCTAGAGTGCACCAGGGTTACGGGGAACAAGTATTACTTCCGGCGACGTAGGCAACCCTACGGAATAGTCTACGAAGACGAGACTGACGATTAAAGTAAGTGAAATTACTGTTTTTTTGTTATTAATGTTAACACAGAATACGTTCTTCCTTCTCTAATCCTTATTTGCCGCCACGAGAGTCACGCGGTCGATATGTGTCGGTCGGAGCTTGCGCGTTCGATAGGCAGTGCTTCTCGGAAATTACTAGATAAACAATGAGTCTAAGCACAGTCTAAAGCAATCCTTTTGCTACACCAATAAAATACAATAAGCTTAATATCCGGCTGTATCAGACAGATTACTTGTACTTTACCTGACCACGTGTCCTCTAATGCTGCTACATTTCAAATAATGTGACTTGCTTCCAGTAGGTTCGTACTCTAAAACACCAGCTTTATCAACAGTTTTCCATCGGGTCACAAAAACGTCATCTCAGTTTTGCGCATAGTCGTTACTTAGCAACGTCATTAGCGAGAAAGGGGCAATGAGCGATTTTCGTTTGTCATTGCTTTTCTGCTGGAAGAAAGTTGGCCGAATAGTGTATTATTCAAGACAAAATTTGCGAACAACGCTAGTCACGCTTTTCTTTGTTTCTACGCATTTACACCGTTATGTTAGATTGTTGTATTGATGACTTAAAGAACACATATGTACTAGCAGCTCCACCGATTACTTTTCAGCTTTTTCTCCCAACTGTTGAAAAAACTATTTCAAGAAAATTTCTATGCAAGCACTATATTCTCTCAGTATTAAATTATTTTACGAGTATCTTCGTTACTTTAATTAGAAGCGTGGCAACTTCACCTGACGTACCCATTATTGGCGCAACAAAAAAAAAAAAAAAAATTCAAATTCTTCAGCCTTTTATAAATTTAACGGTTTGGTATGTAAACCAACGAGAAGTTTAATTTGACGTAGAATACTGGGAAACTGCAGCTTGCATTGAGAAGGGACTTCTTAGAAAACATTTGTAGGGTTACATTAGAATACTGTTTAAAATTTTGGGATCAGGCACAGTTTGGGCTAACAGAGAAATGAAACACGTACAAACAAGAGATGTGCAAACAGACACATGCTTGTTTATCGCAAGAACAGATTCTGGGGGCGAAGTCTATGGATTTTTCAGCATTCCTATACAGAAAGCTGCCGTAGAGACAGTGACGATAACAATAAATAAATAACAACACTCGTGGAAGACTGTTCACAGCAATTCCTCGCACACTCCATCCCTACCGAGCGATATGGCACAGTGGTTGGCACACTGGATTCGCATTCGAGAGGACATCGGTTCAAACCCGCGTCCAGTCATCCGGATTTAGGTTTTCCATGGTTTCCGTAAATCGCTTCAGGAAAATGCCGGGATGGTACCTATGAAAGGGCACGGCCGACTTCCTTACCTATCCTTCCCTAGTCCGAAGGGACCGATGACCTCATGTTTGGTTCCCTGCAAAGCAACCAACCAACCAATACTCTATCCGTGAATGGGTCGAGGAGATATCTGAAAATATAACGCAGTTTGGAATATCCTTCGCCATGTATTTCATAGCGAGTCGAACGACTGACAGCAAGATAATGAGACACGTTTTCCAGAGAACCAAATTGTGTTGTTCCAGTTAGCAAGAAGGTGGTCATTTAGTAGTAGGGGTCTGTATGAAATATCTGCTACCACTTTTGTTCCATTTACTGTTCTTTTATTCTCTCGACCCTCGCGGGCGAGATGTTGCAACATGCCGATCTTCAGTCATGAGCATTTACTGTAACACAGGTTGCTTTAAAAGCATTGAAAAGATAAATTGACTAGATGATTTTTTAACTATTGAAGTGATGATTTCATACTGATGGGCTTTTAAATGTCATACTGATGAAATTGATGAAGCATTTGCACAAGTACTGGGAGGGGATAATTTGGGAGAGCAGAAGTTGTATGAGTATGGTGGTGCAAGGTGTGGGGAATCAGTGGAGCAGAAGCGTTGGTATTTGGGTATAGGTGAATGTGGCAGGAGTGATTGTAGGGAAACATGGAGTGGGATAGGTGTAGATGAGATGGCGGCCAGGCCACGGTTATGAGGAGGAAAGAGGAAGAGAAGTTGGCAAGTGAAGAGAGAGTATACTGATGCGGTGGAGGGATGGGAGTGAGTTAGTACGGTTGGGAGCGGTAAAAATAATGGCGGATTTCATTTTTGGGACAAGGAGGCTGCTGAAATGGTGTAGGGAGAGAATATGAAGCGGTGTGTAGGTGCACACGTGGTGGTATGTCTTGATGTAGGTGTGCCAGCAGATCACCAACGGAAATAAGAGAATCCTTACATGGTTGAATGTAATATAACTTCTGACGTCGACAAAGCTTAGTAACAGGCTCGGAAAACAAAGGGCAGTGCGAGTCTGGTTGCAGTGAACCACGGGTGGGCTTTAACGAAATATTGTTTCGAGTTAGATTCAATGGCACACAGTATTAGAAAAAAAATGTGTACCGGTATTTTGAAATTTTTATACCACAGAGAGTTGATTTATAGGCTATTAATAAAGAATAATTAAATTGAATTCGAGAATGAGTTACGTAAAGGTCCGTCAATGTGTGCAAGAAGGGAGAAAAAGTGATGAGATTGTAAACACTCTTGGAGAATAGAGTAGACGTTTCTAGAAAGCAAGGAGGAGTCGGTGGCGTTCAATGGTCTGGAGTGAGTGATAGAACTTTGGCGGAGCAGGTATCCAAGTTACGTTGGAATAACAGAGGATGGGATGGATCAAGATTTTGTAAATGTGGAGGATGCCATAATTACTGCTTGCGAATGTGCCGGTGACTCCATGTGGTAGTAGTGACCAAGGGATAGGCCTACGCTACGTTCGTTGCTGGTGTTTATTTTAGCCAACGCTGTCTGAAGGACGCCAAGATCTTTTCCTGGGGCCGTCTGAGTTGCTGCCGATTCGGCATAAACGAGTGATACTGAATTGAATGTTTTTAGAACACTGAGTCTGCTCCATAACTACTGTCTATAAGGTCTTCAAAAACTGTGAACTGAGTTTCACGTCATTCCTGTTCTCGGAATTCACACTGGTTCCCATGATGAAGCCTAATTTGTGATAGTGGAGATAAGGGACAGGGGATGGTAGTTTTCAAGCTAAGTTCTGCTTCTTTCTTTTTTTAAGGGTGTGCTGTATACCCTTTTTTTTTTAATCGCTGGGAACAGTTCTCTGCCCATGGAACTCTGGAATCAGGGGTAAACTATAGCCTACGACATTCAGTTGATAGAATCTTAGTAACTGCCAACCCATTTCCACTATAGCTATATTGGGTGGTTATTATTAAAGCCGGCCAGAGTGGCCGAGCGGTTCTAGGCGCTACAGTCTGGAACCGCGCGACCGCTACGGCCGCAGGTTCGAATCCTGCCTCGGGCATGGATGTGTGTGATGTCCTTAGGTTAGTTAGGGATAAGTAGTTCTAAGTTCTAGGGAACTGATGACCTCAGATGTTAAATACCATAGTGCTCAGAGCCATTTGAACATTTTTTTATTATTAAACTTTCCTATTTAAACGCCGCACGGGGTAGCCGTGCCGTCCAAGGCGCATTGCCACGGTTCGCGCGGCTTCCCCCATCGGAGGTTCGAGTCCTCCCTTGGGCATGTGTGTTAGTGTTGTCCTTAGAGTAAGTTAGTTTAAGTTAGATTAAGTAGTGTGTAAGCCTAGGGACCGATGACCTCAGCAGTTTGGTCCCATATAACGTATCACAAATTTCCAAATTTCTTTCCCTATTTAATACGCCATAACAGGGAAACTAATTACTGTACGACTACAAAACTTGGTAGCATTAATGTTAAGGACATGAGGAAGAGAAATAATGCAGAATCAGTTCAACTGAAGCAGTTCTAACGTGCTGCTACAGTACATCATACCACTACAAACCGGTACCATTAGTGCAATAGAATGGGAAAAATAGTGTTCAGATGAGTCTGAAAGCGCAGGATTGCATTCTGCACAGCAGAACGAAGCATGTCCGTAGGTATGATGGCTACTTCTCTTGATATGCTGCGCTTCAGATCAGCACATGGGTAAACGTTCTCCTGATAGACACTGTCGTTCAGGTAGCCCAACAACCAGAAATCACAGGGCGTGAGATCAGGTGATCGTGCCGGCCAAGCATTTGGAACTATTCGCTGATAATTCGATCGTTTCCAAATGTACTGCGGAGGAAAACGTGAACTTCACGAGCGACGTGCGGTGGGGCCCGATCTTGCATGAAAACTGTTGAGTTCAATGCGTCTCTCTCCTGTATGGCGCGTATGACATGCTGACGAAGCATATTGCAGTGGCGCTGGACAGCTGCACTGCGTGTCTTTGGTCCTTGAGCGCCAACATGTTCAAAAAAGAATAGGTCAGTGATGAAAGTAACCGTGAAACCACATCAGACGGCGACACGTACACCAAACGGAGGAAGTTCATGCACAATGGCTAGAGGTGAAGATCACCACACGCGGCAGTTCGGTGTATTCACCTCACCTGTGAGAGAAGAAAGCGTTGTGTCTGTTCATCGGATGGTCCGGGGCAGCTGTCGTCAACATCAGTGCTTGAGAGCAAGTGGAGATATAAGTCAACACGTCGTTGTGCGTCGTGTGGTGCAAGCTGTTGTACGATATAGATCTTGTACGGATACTGTTTGAGAATGGTTTGAAGCACCTTCCGTACAGTGGACCACGGTATGTTCAACTGTCGTGCCGTTGCACGCCCACTGCCTGACGATCGGGAATCTCGCGTAGCGTTGTTTTCCATAGCAACAGCAATTTCATCAACCACCTGTGGTGCAACCGGTCTTCGGCCTCTTCCCGGAACGACGTCCAGTTTTCCAGTTGATTCGAATTTCTTCATCATATTCCGCACAGCATGTGGAGAAAGAGGACTATTTAGTTTCCTGCCGTTATGTAGACGGGAGTGACACCACCAGCAGTCGGCCAATGGTGTAAACGCCGAGAAGATGACCCCTACGTCGGGTTGAAACCGGTTGGCGGCATAATAATAATAAATGCGATTACAACTGTTTTAAATAATTAATTCATATTGTGATCAAAGACTTTAATAAAAAACATAGGAAAGGAAATGACTATTAATGGTAGAGGGTACTCTCCGCCACGCACTGGACGGTGGCTTGTGGAGTATCTATGGAGATGTAGATGAAATGGTGCCACAAGTTTGACCAGGGCCGCAAAAAAATGGTTCAAATGGCTCTGAGCACTATGGGACTCAACATCTTAGGTCATAAGTCCCCTAGAACTTAGAACTACTTAAACCTAACCAACCTAAGGACATCACACACACCCATGCCCGAGGCAGGATTCGAACCTGCGGCCGTAGCAGTCCCGAGGTTCCGGACTGCAGCGCCAGAACCGCTAGACCACCGCGGCCGGCTGACCAGGGCCGCAAAGACGTCGGTGATACTTATTGGGAAGGAAGATCATTCACATCGACGACAATGTCTATGTAGTCGAGAAACAAATTCTTAGCAATCGCAGAAAGACTGTAGCGTGCATTGCTCGGCTGATGCGCATCTCAATAAGCGTCTCTTCCTATACCGTCTGCAGTATCGGAAATTGTGTTCACAATTGTTTCCGTGATCTCTGTTGCCTGCACACAAAAGGCGTGAGGTTAATTGCGTGCTGTCTCTGGTCTTCCTCGTGTGTTACTCGGTGGAAGGCAATAATTTCCTAAGCAGCATCATTACGGCCGATGAGAGATGGGCGCAACATTTCAGACCTGCAACAAAGAGAGAGTCTGTGGAATGGAGACACACCTCCTCGCCACTCCGGAAGAAATGCAAAGTTGCGTCATCGGCAAGGTTGGTCATGTCAATGATTTCTTCGACTGTGAGGGAGTTATGTAGACAGGGTTTGTGGCAAAGGCCACAACCGTTAATGCCAACTCGTACTGTGCAACGCTAACATCGCTGCGCAACGCCACGAAGGACAAGAGGCGTGGAGGATTAAGCAAAGGCATTGTTCTTCTGCACGACAGTACAACGCTCCACACAGTGGGCACAGCATAAGCTTTGCTTTAGCGGTTCCGATGTGACGTCTGTAAGCATCCGCCACACAGTCCAGAAGCTGCGCCATGCGATCGATTTCCATCTTTTCGTTAAGCTGAATGAACATTTGGGTAAAGAGATTTTGCATTGACATCAGGACTTTCGCACAGAGGTTCTCGAATGGCTCCCTGACCAAGAAGCGATTTTCTGTCATCGAGGAAATGAAGTATTGGTATAACGTTCTGACTGTTGTTTAGAGAGGCTTTGGTAACTATGTATAAAAATAGTGTCTTGTATCTGTGTCAGTTTGTAGTGTATTGCGGCTTTCAATAATAGTTACTTTCTGAAATCACATAACTAAAATCGTGTTTTTATAACAGTTTCAAGCGGGTAAGCTTGGATTAATAGTTTTGTTTTCATTTAAGTGTGTAATAGATGTGACAGTACGTCAGTTCCTTAGATCTATGTACGACACTAAGTAAATTTGGTATTACGTCCTGATGTATCAATATGAATAATTGTAACATTACCATGTTGGTAGAAACTCATGAATTTTGATTATTAAAGATCATGTAAGCTGGAAAGTCAAATAAATGTATTCGTATGTTTCGATAACGTACTTGGTATGAGCTCTTTCGAGCATACTGGAATTACTGAGTGCTGCCGATAAGATAGTAAGCATCGGATGGTACTGTTGGCTGGGAGACCGTGGGAGGAAGGTGGAATCGCCTAATCGGTAATCCTTCGGCTTCTTCGTCACGGTGTGAGAAAATTGTATCTTTAGTGTGTGTGTGTGCTGAGTATAGGTGGTGTAATGCATGTATGGATTGTGTGACTCATGTTTCTGTTGTATGATGATGAGAGTAGGGAGAGGTTGAAACCTTGTTCGAAATATTCTACCCCTCTTGGACGGCGCCAAGAGGGCGATGGGCTGAACGTCTCTATTCGCCTGACGAATCATTATCAGCAGTGTCACATGTCCTCACTCCATGAGACACTGCTGAAGAATTTGGAATTTATTGCCAGACATTGCCGCAAAGTTGGGTGATTGTGAACTTTAAGCAATTGCTTCTCTTTCCCTTGCCGACCAAATGCAGATGATGAAAATTTCTTCCATCAGCAGGATTCGAACCGGCTACCTCTGAGTCAAACGCTACCGGCCATATGTGCCTTAGCGACCTTTGTTAAGGAGTCGAGTAATTTTGATTATTTCAACTGCTTTTAAAAACTTCTAGCGTTGATGTTTGTATTACTGTATTTTCAGCAGTAAGGCAACTGAACGGTGACAACATATATTTTTCTCTAGTGAACAAGAAACAGCCACATATTTTCACGTTGCACTGCTGCTTTAAATTCATCTCGAGTCCCCCCCCCCCCCACCCAACGACGGCCCTCCTCCCCCCCCCCCCCCTGCTGTAACATATCGTTGGGATGTCTACAACATATCGATACAAATTTTTTATACGGGTTATGTAATGGGGAGCTACAGCGAATAGCAGGCATTAACTACCGGAGAAAAAAGTCCCGTGAGAATGTGTGATTTTGTATATTCTAAAATGACTCTTTCCCAGTGAGGAACGTAAAATATTGAGGGGTCCTTGAGACGCTTGGGAGCAGCGAGGAACGCGGCCTTGGGCTGCCTTGATGATAAGGCTTTATCTGCGCTGCAGATAACTACCAGGGATGACTGGTCTGAAGGAGCTGCCGCGAGTACGGCGAGACCACCCAGTGTTTCCCATCAAAGATAAAACAGCGAAGAACGCTGCAGAGACGTTGCTGTCTGGCCTAAAGACAACCTTGGCAGGAGTCATCCGTAGGAATGCGCCCGTTACTACATCTAGTCACCTTACGGTGTGTAGAGTGTACTTAGTGTACCAGGTCACTTGACAGTTTTCCTTTCCCTTCACGAATGGTCCCAGGGAAGAACGATTGCTGGTAAGCCTCGGTTCAAATGGCTCTGAGCACTATGGAACATAACATCTGTGGTCATCAGTCCCCCAGAACTTAGAACTACTTAAACGAAACTAACCTAAGGACATCACACACATCTATGGCCGAGGCAGGACTCGAACCTGCGACCGTAGCGGTCACGCGGTTCCAGACTGAAGCGCCTAGAACCGCACGGCCACACCGGCCGGCTTAAGACTCGGTACTGGCTGGAATCTCTCTGATTTTATCTTCACGGCCTCTCCTCGAGATACACGTGGAGGGAAGCAGTATGTTGGTTGACTCTTTTAGGAACGCACGCTTTCGAAATTTTAACAGCAGACCACACCGTGATGTAGAACGCCTGTCTCGCAACGCCTACTACACGAGTTGACTGAGGATCTCCGTGGCGCTTCCGCACGCACTAAATCAACCCGCAAAGAAACGCGCTGCTCTGCTTTATATCTGTTATACTACCTCTATCCGTCCTATCTGGTACGGGCCCCAGTATAATGAGCAATATTCAAGTATCTGTCGAACGGTAAGCTTCTTCCTTCGTTGATGGACTGCACTTCTTGAGGACTTTTCGAATGAATCTCAGTATACCATCTGCTTTACCCGCGAGTAATTTTGTGTAGGCGTTCCATTATACAACTCGCTCCGGACGCCTTCTTACCGAGCGAGGTGGCGCAGTGGTTAGCACACTGGACTCATATTCGAGAGGACGTCGGTTCAATACCGCGTCCGGCCATCGTGATTTAGCTTTTCCGTGATTTCTCTAAATCGCTTCGGGCAAATGCCGGAATGGTTCCTTTGAAAGAGCACGTCCGACTTTCTTTCAAATGGCTCAAATGGCTCTGAGCACTATGGGACTTAACTTCTGAGGTCATCAGTCTCCTAGAACTTAGAACTACTTAAACGTAACTAACCTAAGGACATCCCACACATCGATGCCCGAGGCAGGATTCGAACCTGCGACCGTAGCGGTCGCTCGGCTCCAGACTGTAGCGCCTAGAACCGCACGGCCACTCCGGCTGGCCGACTTTCTTTCCCATCCTTCCCTAATACGAAGGGACCGATGATCTCGGTCTTCGCTCCCATCCCGCAAACCAGCCAATCAACCAACACGTACTCCTAAATGCACAGCCGGAAAAATTAGAACACTGTTTTAGAGGTTTTCAATACACTCAAGATTTGTTGTTTCAACAGTGCATATCGAATACATGAAATGATTACATTTTCAGATCAGTAGCACAAGCGGTTCTGAGGTACCGGATATCGAACCATGGTGAAACACCGTTTAAGTGCGTGGTGTAGCCTCCACGGGCGGCAATGCAGGCGTTGGCCCTGGCATCTAGCCGATCGTACAGATCGCTAATATAGTTCTGCGATACGTTATACCACGCCTGCTCGATCTGTTCTATAGTTCTGTAAATGTTCTTGCTTGACGAGTCGCATAGTGTCTTGTCTCACACGTGATCGATTGTAGAGAAGTCCGGAGATTGTACTGGCCGGGGAAGTTACTGCACGTATAGCAGAGCACGATGATTTTTACGGGCAGTGTGTGGACGAAGATTATCTTATTGGAACAACACGTCACTTTCCTGTTCCAAGAAGGCAAAAGAACGCCCCCTCCAGAAACGAGCGTTTGTAGTTTATAGCATCCCGGACCATGAGACCTGGGTTGGGAGCCGGCCGCTGTGACCGAGCGGCTCTAGACGTTTCAGTCCGGAACCGCGCTGCTGCCACGGTCGCAGGTTCGGATCCTGCCTCGGGCATGTATGTGTGTGACGTCCTTAGGTTAGTTAGGTTTAAGTAGTTCTAAGTTCTAGGGGACTGATGACCTCAGATGTTAAGTTCCATAGCGCTCAGAGCCATTTGAACCTCGGTTGGGGCCAGTGTGACTTGGAAGAAAGCACTCCACGAGACAGCGCTCACCAGAAGGAAGACGGGCTAGCTGTGTGCGTGCCCGTAGTCCCACTGCTAATAAGCGGTTCGCAACAGCTCGTGTTGACACGCCTGGGCTCACGAGCTCTCTTATCTGTGCTGTGCTGGCTGGACGCTCTGACACTGCTGCCCTAACAGTACGACGATCCTGGCGTTTACGTCCAGAACCTCGTCTACAGGTGTGAGAATGTTCACGTGACCACAGACAGGAATATCGTTGCACAACTGACGCAGCACGTCCAACTTGCGTGGAAATTTTGCGAGAGAAGCATCCCGCCACTCGGGAGGCCACAATTTGACTCCCCACACGTCCAGAACTGCTACAGAGTGGCTCCAGGTACACTGTTCTGTTCAAACACTTCCGCTTCAGCATATATGGGCTGCCTCGCAACGTGCTGTTCAGAGTGGATCTCCACCGTCTCGTACTCTTACGGTTTGCATGGACAGCACTGCAGGATTCATGGTGTCAATTCCCTCCAGCACTACTTCAGACATTAGTCGAGTACATGTCCAGTCTTGTTGTGGCACTTCTGCGTACTCGCGGGGACCCTACACAATAATAGGCACGTGTATGAATTTCTTCGGCTCTTCAGTGTATCTCTATTGCGGAAAGTAACGTCCCATAACACTTCCCTGCGGAAACCCGAAGTTACTTTTGCTTCTGAGCTTCTGACGAACTCTTCAGAAAGGCCCCTACTATCGATACACATGCGCTCGACGTGAATGTTCTGTGGGTATGCGCCCATTTCTAATTCCAAAAGTAATATTATGATTTGTGTTAATTATTATGTAAATTAACAGAAGAAATTAACGTAATTACTAAGAGATAATGGTTCAGGTACGAGTTTGAGGTAATTTTTTATAGCTCGCAGTTCACGAACTCTCTCTTTCCTATTTTACCTTTAAGGAACGCTACATTACCATCAGATTGCAGCTGCAGCACTGTTGCGGTCAAAAAGATTGTTCTTAAGGCCAGGCCCGATTTCAGATCCTCCCAGGTGGCAAGTCCCTCGTGAGGTGGAGGTAGGACTATAACTGCAGTTCTTTGAACTTTCTACCACGTATATCAGTTCAGTATTTTAAAACTGTGGCGCAAGTGAGGCGTAAATTACATAGTGATAAATTTCCCTTGTTTGCTTTTACCATCATTCCGGATACCTAGGTACTGGTAAACATCGTTTCGTCATCGAGTGTATCGGTCGAGTCTAAATAGTACCATGGACCCCGGTCCCCACAGTTGAACCCGTAGGATTTGTTTGTGAGAAGGCTTAGTGTTCGTCCTCAAGTGCATTTCTGCAGTTTGGATCCTCGGGCACTCTGTTATAAGGTGTTCATGTACTAAACAGTAACATTTCGCATTTGGTAAATCATTGATTCTGAACTTATTATTTATTAGAATTACTTGTTGCTTCACTGTTCTCTGTTCGTCCTGCGCCACCACACCTAAACTGACTGACACGGTGCTGGTATTCCAAACGGCATAAATGAAAAGAGCTTACCCCAGCTAGCCGCGGAGAGAAATATTAATAGGCCTTCGGGATCTCAGATTAATGTCCGATCCAATATCAGACCCTGGGGAGGCACTGACCACGTCCCTACTTGCAGGAGGCTTCTGATCTGTTTGGAAACTGGGGATAGCAGGTAGAAATTGCTACACTAATAAATTAAAGATTTAAAAAATATAACGACAGAGATGTAAGCTGAACACAGAACAGAAGAATGTATTCTTAATCGAGGGCAGCCTGCAAAGACGCAAACACACCAGAAAAGATTTAGGTGTACCTTTTTCCCACGCGCCATTCGCGAGTGGAATGGTAGAGAAGTAGTATGAAAATGGTTCGATGAACCCTCTGCCAGGCACTTAAGAGTGAATTGCAGAGTAACCATGTAGATGTAGATGTAGATAGCTTAATACATGTGTTTATTTAGTATGTCGATTCGGCTACTGCTATCAGGATATCTGTTATTGGGATCAAAGGAACATAACAACGAGGGGCGTTTGTTATATATTATCAAGTTACAAAAGAAGAAATATTAATAGGTTATAAAATATTTCAAAAGTTTGCTCATCAAAACTTAGAACTTTGTTCTTACTGAAACTGATCCTTATTTTACAAATTTTACATTTTGATGAATGATTTTTAAAAAAGTAATCCTTCAATTTTTCATTTGATGACGGCACCAGATGAAACGACGTTATAGATAAAAACATACATTAAGCCATCTGGGCAGTTTTATTTACGAAACACGAGTGAGTACTGAAAAGTAGTGCTTCCCAATTTTTTATGTGAGAACCCTTAAACCTTTTAATTCAAACAAACGTTATTACCGCCCTACATCTTTATTCTTCATAACTACATATCTGCAGCCCTCTGCCGCAAGAGGGCTCCGAGCTGTAACACGTAACATGACGGTGTTTAACGTAACTACACTACTGGCCATTAAAATTGCTACACCAAGAAGAAATGCAGATGACAAACGGGTATTCATTGGACAAATATATTATACTAGAACTGACTTGTGATTACGTTTTCACGCAATTTGGGTGCATAGATCCTGAGAAATCAATATCCAGAACAACCACCTCTGGCCGTAATAACGGCTTTGATACGCCTGGGCATTGAGTCAAACAGAGCTTGGATGGCGTGTACAGGACAGCTGCCCACGCAGCTTCAGCATGATACCACAGTTCATCAAGGGCAGTGACTGGCGTATTGTGACGAGCCAGTTGCTCGGCCACCATTGACCGGACGTTTTCAACTGATGAGAGATCTGGAGAACGTGCTGGCCAGGGCAGCAGTCGAACATTTTCTGTAACCAGAAAGGCCCGTACAGGACCTGCAACATGCGGTCGTGTATTATCCTGCTGAAATGTAGGGTTTCGCAGGGATCGAATTAAGGGTAGAGCCACGGGTCGTAACACATCTGAAATGTAACGTCCACTGTCCAAGGTGCCGTCAATGCGAACAAGTGGTGACCGAGACGTGTAACCAATGGCACCCCATACCATCACGTCGGGTGATACGCCAGTATGGCGATGACGAATACACGCTTCCAATGTGCGTTCACCGCGATGTCGCCAAACACGAATGCGACGATCATGATGCTGTAAACAGAACCTGGATTCATCCGAAAAAATGACGTTTTGCCATTCGTGGACCCAGGCTCGTCTTTGCGTAGACCATCGCACGCGCTCCTGTCTGTAATGCAGCGTCAAGGGTAACCGCAGCCATGGTCTCAAAGCTGATAGTCCATACTGCCGCAAACGTCGTCGAACTGTTCGTGCAGATGGTTGTTGTCTTGTAAACGTCCCCATCTGTTGACTCAGAGATCGAGATGTGGCTGCACGATCCGTTACAGCCATGCGGATAAGATGCCTGTCATCTCGACTGCTAGTGATACGAGGCCGTTGGGATCCAGCACGGCGTTCCGTATTACACTCCTGAACCCACCGATTCCATATTCTGCCAACAGTCATTGGATGTCGACCAACGCGAGCAGTAATCTCGCGATACGATAAACCGCAATCACGATGGGCTACAATCCGACCTTTACCAAAGTCGGAAACGTGATGGTACGCTTTTCTCCTCCTTACACGAAGCATCACAACAACGTTTCACCAGGCAACGCCGGTCAACTGCTGTTTGTGTATGAGAAATCGGTTGGAAACTTTCCTCATGTCAGCACGTTGTAGGTGTCGCCACCGGCGCCAACCTTGTGTGAGTGCTCTGAAAAGCTAATCATTTGCATATCACAGCATCTTCTTCCTGTCGGTTAAATTTCGCGTCTGTAGCACGTCATCTTCGTGGTGTAGCAATTTTAATGGCCAGTAGTGTATATCGATGAACACTGGAATCGAGTTTCGAATTCGAAAAATTCGTCTGCACATGGAGCATCCTCTCCTTCTGCATGACCATGCCAGACCACACACGACGCTGTGACTTCTGAAACAAACCGACGCCTTGGGTTCACTGTCGTCGATCACACCCGATACAGTCTAGACTTCGTCCCATGGGATTTTTAGCTGTTTCCAAATACTTGAAGAACACTCTTGAGGAATTCTCTTAGACAGATGAAAACGCACTAGCAGATGTGAGGATGTGGCCTCCTCATCAAAGTCAAACGTTCTACTGTGACGGTGTCAACAAACTGGTCTCTAGTTGGGAAAAATGCGTTCGTCGTCAGGATGACATGAAGGCGTCAGGAATAAAGATGTGGAATGTTAATAACATTTTTTTAATTTGAAAGCGTAAAAAGTTACTGCATAAAAAATCAGAGACATTACTTTTCAGCACGCCTTCGTAGAATTGCGAATATTGCTACAGCCGTAAGAAAACCTGTTGACATTACAAGTGAATAATTGCTCTGGGGTTTCAACTAACAGAAAGGCGAAGATGCCAACCTTGGAACGCGATCCAAGCTAAGACGCTCTCAGATGAGTTGAGTAATGTCTTCAGTGATTTGGTGCGCTCTGTCATTATTTGCGATTGCTTCACTTTCACAATAAACAGCGTTCTCACAGCCTGTTTCCCCATCAGCACCTCCGCTTGCGAACTGTTCGTGCGGCCTTCTTGCGGCAGAACTTTATCGGTGCCAAATCTCTGTATTCTTTAAGGCCCAAAGACTTTCAGCAAAGAACGTCGGCTATACGTTTGGCAACAAACTTTTTTACCCGTGGGAAAAGATCGTCCTAATTGCTTTGCTCAACTGTGTTCGCCGTTATCTGTCTCGAGTAACTCTGAAAGTAAATTTTACCGAAAAGTTTTGTGTTCAGCATTTCCACTGTTGCTGTATATGGTTTCTATGGACACTAAGGATATGCTACCTATTCCGTCACTTCTAGGCGCTTCAGTCTGGAACCGCGCGACCGCTACGGTCGCAGGTTCGAATCCTGCCTTGGACATGTATGTATGTGTGTGATGTCCTTAGGTTAGTTAGGTTTAAGTAGTTCTAAGTTCTAGGGGACTGATGACCTCATGGATGACCTCATGGATGTGTGTGATGTCCTTAGGTTAGATAGGTTTAAGTAGTTCTAAGTTGGTTCAAATGGCTCTGAGCACTATGGGACTCAACTTCTGAGGTCATCAGCCCCCTAGAACTTAGAACTATTTAAACCTAACTAACCTAAGGACATCACACACATGCATGCCCGAGGCAGGATTCGAACCTGCGACCGTAGCGGTCTCGCGGCTCCAGACTGTAGCGCCTAGAACCGCTCGGCAGTTCTAAGTTCTATGGGACTGATGACCTCAGATGTTAAGTCCCATAGTGCTCAGAGCCATTTGAACCATTTTTGTCAGTGCTAACTGACAGGTAACACTGCGTGAAATGAACGCAAAAACCAATATGGGACGTACAACAACCGTATACGTTAGGACAGTGCGGCGAAATATGGCGTTAATGGGCTACGGTAGCAGACGACCAATGCGAGTGCCTTTGTTAACAGCACGGCATCGCCTGTACTGCCTCTTCTCAGGTTATGACCGTATCGGTTGGACCCTAGATGCCTAGGAAACCGCGGCCTGGTGGAATGAGTCCCGACTGCAGTTAGTAACGACTGTTGGCGGTGTTCGAGTGTGGAGCAGACCCCACGAAGTCATGGACCCGAGTGTCAACAAGGCACTGTGCAAGCTGGTGGTGGCTCGATAATGGTATAGGCTGTGTTTACACCGAACGAACTGGGTCCGCTGGATGTTCACCTATTTGGAGACCGTTTGCAGCCGTGCAGGGACTTCATGTTTCCCAACAACGATGATGTGCGCAGTCTGGCCACATTTGTTTGCTACTGGTTCTGAGAACATTCTGGACAGTTCGAACGAGTTATTTGGTCACACAGATCGCCCGGCATGATTGCTATTGAACATTTATGGAACATAATCTGGAGTTGAGTTCGTGCACAACATCCTGCACCGGGAACACTTTCGCAGTTATGGATGGCTTAGAGGCAGCATTCCAATGACTTGTTGAGTCTGTGCGAAGTTGAGTTGCTGCACTAGGCGGGCAAAAGTAGGTCCAACGCGATATTAGGCGGTGTTCCACGTCTTTTGTCACCTCAGCGTGTAATGACGGTCCACGTACGATACGCGTAAGTAAAAAGCCTTAAACTCTACTGCAGTCTCGACTAAACCGCTGCGGAAACAAAGGGAACTTCACAGCAAACATAAACATAGCCAAAGCCTTGCAGACAAACAAAAATTACCCGAAGCGAAATGTTGCGTGAGGAGGGCTATGCGAGAGGCGTTCAATGAATTCGAAAGTAAAGTTCTATGTACTGATTTGGCAGAAAATCCTAAGAAGTTTTGGTCTTATGTCAAAGCGGTAGGTGGATCAAAACAAAATGTCCAGACACTGTTTGACCAAATTGGTACTGAAACAGAGGATGAGAGACTAAAGGCCGAAATACTAAATGTCTTTTTCCAAAGCTGTTTCACAGAGGAAGACTGCACTGTAGTTTCCTCTCTAGATTGTCGCACAGGTGACAAAATGGTAGATATCGAAATAGACGGAAATAGACGACAGAGGAATAGAGAAACAATTAAAATCACTCAAAAGAGGAAAGGCCGCTGGACCTGATTGGATACCAGTTTGATTTTACACAGAGTACGTGAAGGAACTTGCCCCCCTTCTTGCAGCGGTGTACCGTACGTATCTAGAAGAGCGTAGCGTTCCAAAGGACTGAAAAAGGGCACAGGTCATCCCCCATTTTCAAGAAGGTACGTCGAACAAATGGTTCAAATGGCTCTGAGCACTATGGGACTCAACTGCTGTGGTCATAAGTCCCCTAGAACTTAGAACTACTTAAGCCTAACTAACCTAAGGACATCACACACATCCATGCCCGAGGCAAGATTCGAACCTGCGACCGTAGCGGTCGTGCGGTTCCAGACTGTAGCGCCTTTAACCGCTCGGCCACTTCGGCCGGCTACGTCGAACAGATGTGCAGAACTGTAGACTTATATCTCAGACGTCGATCAGTTGTAGAATTTTGGAACACGTATTATGTTCGAGTATAATGACTTTCCTGGAGACTAGAAATCTACTCTGTAGGAATCAGCATGGGTTTCGAAAAAGACGATGGTGTGAAACCCAGATCGCGCTATTCGTTCACGAGACTCAGAGGGCCATAGACACGGGTTCCCAGGTAGATGCCGTGTTTCTTGACTTCCGCAAGGCGTTCGATACAGTTCCCCACAGTCGTTTAATGAACAAAGTAAGAGCATATGGACTATCAGACCAATTGTGTGATTGGATTGAAGAGTTCCTAGATAACAGAACGCAGCATGTCATTCTCAATGGAGAGAAGTCTTCCGAAGTGAGAGTGATTTCAGGTGTGCCGCAGGGGAGTGTCGTAGGACCGTTGCTATTCACAATATACATAAATGACCTTGTGGATAACATCGGAAGTTCACCGAGGCTTTTTACGGATGATGCTGTGGTATATAGAGAGGTTGTAACAATGGAAAATTGTACTGAAATGCAGGAGTATCTGCAACGAATTGACGCATGTTGCAGGGAATTGCAACTGAATCTCAATGTAGACAAGTGTAATGTGCTGCGAATACATAGAAAGAAAGATCCTTTATCATTTAACTACAATATAGCAGGTCAGCAACTGGAAGCAGTTAATTCCATAAATTATATGGGAGTTGGCATTAGGAGTGATTTATGGCAAATGGCTCTGAGCACTATGGGACTTAACTTCTGAGGTCATCAGTCCCCTAGAACTTAGAACTACTTAAACCTAACTAACCTAAGGACTGTAGCAGTCGCGCGGTACCCGACTGTAGCGCCTAGAGCCGCTCGGCCACCACGGCCGACAGGAGTGATTTAAAATGGAATGAGCATATAAAGTTGATCGTCGGTAAAGCAGATGCCAGACTGACCTTCATTGGAAGAATCCTAAGGAAATGCAATCCGAAAACAAAGGAAGTAGGTTACAGTACGCTTGTTCGCCCACTGCTTGAATATTGCTCAGCAGTGCGGGATCCGTACCAGATGGGGTTGATAGAAGCGATAGAGAAGATCCAACGGAGAGCAGCGCGCTTTGTTACAGGATCATTTAGTAATCGCGAAAGCGTTACGGAGATGATAGATAAACTCCAGTGGAAGACTTTGCAGGAGAGACGCTCAGTAGCTCGGTGCGGGCTTTTGTTGAAGTTTCGAGAACATACCTTCAGCGAGGAGTCAAGCAGTATATTGCTCCCTCCCACGTATATCTGGCGAAGAGACCATGAGTACAAAATCAGATAGATTGGAGCCCACACAGAGGCATACCGACAATCTTTCTTTCCACGAACAATACGAGACTGGAATAGAAGGGAGAACCGATAGAGTTATTCAAAGTACCCTCCGCCACACACCGTCAGGTGGCTTGCGGAGTATGGATGTAGATGTTGATGTAGAACGCGGCGGTAAGGACGCGACCAGCGACGGCTCCATTAAAACGAGTGTGTTTCTCTCCGGCTCGGTCGCTTGGCTCGAGCGCTCTCACGTGTGGAGCAGCAGACGGCAGCGCTCGCTGTTTTCGCCTGGCGCGAGCTGAAGGCCGCATTGTGCAAGACACGGCGGCGTGGCACGGCAAGGCGCGGCGCGCGGCGGCGCGGCGTCGCTGTTAGCATCATTAGCGACGGCGCAGCGCGCAGTGTCGCCCGCACGATAAGGCAGCCAGTGCCGGCCGCCACGTCCAGCCTGGGGCAGTGCGTGCTCTTCTCCACTGGGTCGCGACTCCGCTTTTAATCAGCCGCTGATAAAACGATCGCATCCGCAGGTAGCAAGTCTTGACGTAGCACTGTTACCGCTCGCAGTCTGCTGAATTAGACTGTTAACAATCTAACTTCGAGGCTCTTTGAAGCCGGCCTGTGTGGCCGTGCGGTTCTAGGCGCTTCAGTCTGGAACCGCTACGGTCGCAAGTTCGAATCGTGCCTCGGGCATGGATGTGTGTGATGTCCTTATGTTAGTTAGGTTTAACTAAGTTCTAGGCGACTGATGACCTCAGATGTTAAGTCCCGTAGTGCTCAGAGCCAAGCTCCTTGAAAACCAGAGTGTAAATGACCACCTCGATTGCAGAACTTCCGACATTCACCTAGTGATACTGAAACGTCCCCTCCCATTCTCCCCACAAAAAAATTTTACAAATTGTTTTGGGCAGTGCCCAATAATTATTTGCTAAAATTTGAAGATTCCAGGTTCGTTTCCTGGCAGGGTCGCCATATGAAACGCCCCCCTTGAAAAATTAGAAATGACTGTGCTAGTTAACTTCTACGTTATTTGATTTTTAAACAGCTGAGTGAAACTGAACGTACTCAGACAGTTTTCTCTTTATCATCACTAAACTGACACACAATCTTTTTTCAGCGCAACGCAATCCGACTTTCAATAATCCCTACAAAAGAATGGCCCTGACTAACAATAACCTATACCTTTCATGAATCACTTACCTCATATAAATCTTCGTTACTGGAACTACTGCAATACAGCGAGCGCCAATACTGCCAGCTAAATAAAAGACTCTAACTACTGAAGGCACTGACTACTGACAGACATAGTTAGCAAATGAAAGATTGTATTGGCCTTAATAATGTTCAAAAGTCGTCATATATATATATATATATATATATATATATACACTCCTGGAAATGGAAAAAAGAACACATTGACACCGGTGTGTCAGACCCACCATACTTGCTCCGGACACTGCGAGAGGGCTGTACAAGCAATGATCACATGCGCGGCACAGCAGACACACCAGGAACCGCGGTGTTGGCCGTCGAATGGCGCTAGCTGCGCAGCATTTGTGCACCGCCGCCGTCAGTGTCAGCCAGTTTGCCGTGGCATACGGAGCTCCATCGCAGTCTTTAACACTGGTAGCATGCCGCGACAGCGTGGACGTGAACCGTATGTGCAGTTGACGGACTTTGAGCGAGGGCGTATAGTGGGCATGCGGGAGGCCGGGTGGACGTACCGCCGAATTGCTCAACACGTGGAGCGTGAGGTCTCCACAGTACATCGATGTTGTCGCCAGTGGTCGGCGGAAGGTGCACGTGCCCTTCGACCTGGGACCGGACCGCAGCGACGCACGGATGCACGCCAAGACCGTAGGATCCTACACAGTGCCGTAGGGGACCGCACCGCCACTTCCCAGCAAATTAGGGACACTGTTTCTCCTGGGGTATCGGTGAGGACCATTCGCAACCGTCTCCATGAAGCTGGGCTACGGTCCCGCACACCGTTAGGCCGTCTTCCGCTCACGCCCCAACATCGTGCAGCCCGCCTCCAGTGGTGTCGCGACAGGCGTGAATGGAGGGACGAATGGAGACGTGTCGTCTTCAGCGATGAGAGTCGCTTCTGCCTTGGTGCCAATGATGGTCGTATGCGTGTTTGGCGCCGTGCAGGTGAGCCCCACAATCAGGACTGCATAGGACCGAGGCACACAGGGCCAACACCCGGCATCATGGTGTGGAGAGCGATCTCCTACACTGGCCGTACACCACTGGTGATCGTCGAGGGGACACTGAATAGTGCACGGTACATCCAAACCGTCATCGAACCCATCGTTCTACCATTCCTAGACCGGCAAGGGAACTTGCTGTTCTAACAGGACAATGCACGTCCGCATGTATCCCGTGCCACCCAACGTGCTCTAGAAGGTGTAAGTCAACTACCCTGGCCAGCAAGATCTCCGGATCTGTCCCCCATTGAGCATGTTTGGGACTGGATGAAGCGTCGTCTCACGCGGTCTGCACGTCCAGCACGAACGCTGGTCCAACTGAGGCGCCAGGTGGAAATGGCATGGCAAGCCGTTCCACAGGACTACATCCAGCATCTCTACGATCGTCTCCATGGGAGAATAGCAGCCTGCATTGCTGCGAAAGGTGGATATACACTGTACTAGTGCCGACATTGTGCATGCTCTGTTGCCTGTGTCTATGTGCCTGTGGTTCTGTCAGTGTGATCATGTAATGTGTCTGACCCCTGGAATGTGTCAATAAAGTTTCCCCTTCCTGGGACAATGAATTCACGGTGTTCTTATTTCAATTTCCAGGAGTATATATATATATATATATATATATATATATATATATATATAGTTGTCTAGTGTTGGGCAGTTGGATGTGAACAGCGCGTAGCGTTGTGCAGTTGGAGGTGAGCCGCCAGCATTGGTGGATGTGGAGACAGAGATGCCAGAGTTTACTAAACTGTCTCCACATCCACCACTGCTGGCGGCTCACCTCCAACTGCACAACGCTACGCGCTGTTCACATCCAACTGCCCAACACCAGACAACCTAATATCCCAACAATGAGTCCCACCAGCCACAGACTGCACAGAGCACAGTCAGTGATTTTCATACAGAGCAATATGTGGTGTTACCAACATAAAAACCTAAACAGCCTACTTATAATACGTTCTGTCGTGTTTTCCTCTCTTTCGATTTACATCAATTGGTTTGCTTCAGACGAAAGGCTCAATGCTCATCTTAACCTAAATTTTCATATAACAGAAGCTGGTTGAAATTATGCGACTCTTTCTTTTCACATGAAACTCCTTACTTCTATTTACAGAGCTTCACTGCAAATTTAAACTAGCCAGAGCATCACAGACAAACAAAAACTAAACGATGTCAAAATCAGCGTAAAGGAGGCTATGCTCGAATCAACGAATGCGAAAATAAAGTTCTATCTATTGTCTTGACAGAATACCCTACGTTAAAACAGTAAACAGATCGAAGCCATCTATGGAGACACTCTGTGACCATAACGGCATTAAAGCAGAGGATGACACAGAGAAGGACGAAATATTAAACGTATTTTTTCCGAAACTGTTTCACACAGGATGATCGCACTGTACTTCCTCCCTTAAATCGTCGGACGAATGACAAAATGACAGATATCGAAATAAGTGACCAAACTACAGAAAAGCACTGTCGTGTGACTAGGGTCTCCCAACGGGTAGACCGTTCGCCGAGTGCTAGTCTTTCGATTTGACGCCACTTCGGCGACTTGCGCGTTGATGGGGATGAAATGATGACGATTAGGACAACACAACGCCCAGGCCCTGAGCGAAGAAAATCTCCGACCCAACCGGGAATCGAACCGAGGCCCTTAGGATTGACCTTTTTTTTGTTTTAGTCTCATTTTTGTTCGCTTTCGTTCTTCCCATCTGCTCGGGGCGGACGTCGTAAGACACCTTTTTAAGTTCTTTGTTGATCGATTAACTCAGTTTTTTTATTACAGAGTTCAGCTAACACTCTCTCTGACCGAACACGCTTAGCTACCGTGCCGGCGCTTTCTGTCGCGCTGACCACTCAGCTACCAGGGGCAGACAGAAAAAGCACTGCAATAGTTCGTCAGAGGACAAGCGTCTGGAGGTGACGGGATACTAACACGATTCTGCTTAGAGAATGCCAAAGAGCTTATCACTCTTCTAGGACCAGTGTACCGTTGGTCTTTTGAAGTGCCAGGGGTTCCTAATGAATGGAAAAAAAAATCAAAGGTCATTCCTGCTTCCAAGAAGAGCCGTCGAACAGACGCACAGAACTACAAGCCATTATCTCTGTTGTCGATAGTTCTAGAATTTTTGAACATGGTTTATGCTATCGTATTATACAACATGTATGAAGACCGAAAATCTCCTCTGCAGAAACCAACATGCGTTGCGAAAACAACAATAGTGTGAAACCCAGCTCGCTCTGTTCATCTTCGAGAACCAGAATCAGAAACCAGTAAGCACAGGCAGCACAGGCAGGTGCGTGTCTGCTGACTTTCGGAAAGCGTTCGCTACGGTGCCGCACTGCCGACTAAAAAGGGATGCACATGGAACACCAGACCAACTATGCGATTGTATTGAAGAGTTTAGAGCAAGCAGAACAGAGCAAGTCCTTCTAAACTGAGAGCAAACTTCACATGTAAAGGTAATTTCGGGAGTGCCTCAAGAGAGTGTTGTCTGACCATTACTTTTCATAACATGTATAAATGACCTAGTAGATATCGTCGGAAGTTCCATGAAGCTTTTAGTATATGATACTGTTGTATACAGAGAAGCAGCGAAATGCACGAAAACCTGCAGAGAATTGACGCTTGGTGCAGGGCGTAGCATTTGACCCTCACATAAACAAATCTAACGTATTGCGAATACATAGACAGAAAGACCCTTTCTTTTACGATTGCACAATTTCAGAACAATAGCTGGAAACAGTTACTTCCATAAAACGTCTAGGAGTGTGCGTACGCCGGCCCGAGTGGCCGTGCGGTTCTAGGCGCTACAGTCTTGAACCGAGCGACCGCTACGGTCGCAGGTTCGAATCCTGCCTCGGGCATGGATGTGTGTGATGTCCTTAGGTTAGCTAGGTTTAAGCAGTTCTAAGTTCTAGGCGACTGATGACCTCAGAAGTTAAGTCGCATAGTGCTCAGAGCCATTTGAACCATTTTTGAAGTGTGCGTACGGAGCGATTTGAAGAGGAGTGACCATACAAAATTAACGGAGGGGCAAGGCAGACGCCACTGCCAGCCAGATTCATTGGAAAAATCCTCAGGAAACGTGGTCGATGAACTAAAGGAAGTAGTTTACAAAGCACAAGTTAGACCGGTACTTAAATGTTGCTCAGTGATCTGCGACACGTACCAGGTAGGGTTCAAAGAGTAAATAGAGAAGATCCAAAGAAAACCAGCCTTGATTTCCTTGAGTACGTGCGAAAGCGCCACCGAGATGCTCAGCCAAATATAGTGGCAGGTGCTGCATGAGGAGCATTCTGCATCGTGGTGTGTTTTACTGTTACGGTTTCCAGAGCGTGCGTTCCTAGAACAGTCAACTAATATGTTGCTTCCTCCCACCTATATCTCGTGGAAAGACCATGAAGATAAAATGTTAGAGATTCGAGGAGACACAAAGGAGGAACAATCGTTCCTCCTGCGGACCATACGCGACTGGAACAGGAAATGGAAAAGTCACACTCGTACACAAAGTACCCTCTGCCACATACCGTAAGGTGGCTTGCGGAGTATAAATGTACTCTATCAGCCCTCGTTGTGTAGTTTATTTTCTCACTTTCGGTTTCGTTTTTACGAATTGTGATCAATATCACTAACATTTATTGGAAGTCAGAACCATCTTATATTCGCAGTGACACAATAGGTTTTGTGAGGTACAACTCCCATGATCTTATCCCACAAAGCCTGTTACGAGAGAACAGCTCAGTTTATTATTTCATACTTCTACAGAAAGCATTCCGAAGCAAGAGAGGTACCACAGTCAACGTAAGAGCTCAAAATATCTTGGTTGAGGTACCTACCTTCAACTAAAAGCGGATGTTTTAATTAATATTCATTAATTATACCATCGATAAAAATGCGTCGTTATCTCTTGCAATACTTTGCCTTGACAAAATGCTATTTCAGGTTTGTACTCAATCAATTAAAAGCAATCATTTGATACTCATTCCAACAAAATTCTGTTCAGTTTTTATTTTGACATTTTTATGTGATTTTTGTTATTGAATGTTGTTAGCGCTTTTATTCCCATGACTGTCCGGTTCAATTAACATATTACAAACACGATTTGCATACGAACAGAATTGAAAATATGTGAGGCACTGTGTTTTGTATCTTTATGCATTGTATCTCCCATAAAACTGGCTTCCATTGTAATATGAAATTGTATAAAAGATAATCCCATTTAAAAGACTCTCTGAAATTCTGATGAATTGCTTGGTTGATGCAGTAAGAATGACGTCACAACTCACCATTATAACTAAAGCTGCCTCAGGTGATGCTGCGCTATTGCTGGTAGAGTATCAGCACAGCGAAGGGAGTGAGAAGTAGTTGTTGGTTTATATCACTTCAGATGGCACTGTATTTTCATTTTTGAGTACTCAAATGGTGGTAACACTGTTGGAAGCCATATTTCAGTGCATAAGATACATGTTTTTCCTAGTGCTGAACGTTGATAATAAACAAACATTCCAGAAATTTCTTGTTTGTTATTCAGTCCTCAGTAACATCTCTGGCATCAAGTGAAGTGGTAGACCTCTAACCTGTACGGCTGGTCCCGGCGGTGGTTCGAGTCCTCCCTCGGGCATGGGTGTGTGTGTTTGTCCTTAGGATAATTTAGCTTAAGTAGTGAGTAAGCTTAGGCACTGATGACCTTAGTAGTTAAGTCCCATAAGATTTTTTTTTTAAAAAAGGACCTGTAACCTTGGACGAAACTATATCAACAAAGATAAGTATATTTACTAGAATTGTGGATTTGAGCATCTAGTGATGGAGACTCGACTATAATGCCACAACACAAACTTAGGTAGATCTTGCTGCACGCCTAATCTTATCCGATGTGGCACCGGAAGAACTCCTGCTACTCCCCGCAACAGGAAAGGCAGGAAGATTAGGGCTTAACGTCCTGTCGAAGCGGGGACTGTCAGCCGTTTTCAATCAAATCGTCCCGATCTTCGTCCAACCCATTTTGGGAAACATAAAACTGGCTGGGCAGACGGAGATCCTCGCAGCTGGATGTGACGACACCCTGCTAACTGCGACTGCAACGGAGCAGCAGAAACGCTGTAGCGCATCTTGTAAGTCTGTCCGCTACCTGCTTTCTCCAGATTCCTCGAAGCACTTCTGAGCGACACAAGAAATGATTCACTCCCTAACCGCGCAGCTACTTCAGCTTGCATACCGACGCAGATTTAAACTGAAACAAATTAGTACCAGTGCGGTGTTATATGTGCTATTAAACACGCAACGAACGACTGTGGGGAAAGTACGGTAGTTAAAAAATTCTGCGAGTGATTGTGGAAGTACTCAGGAAGATTAAGATTTAATATGCTGCTGCAGAAATCGTCCATTGGCTCACAATCGACGGGGATGTGGAATGAAGTGACCAGGTCTTTTTCAAATGAATCAGCCTAGAAGTTGCGTTAAGAAATTTAAGTAACCTATTGAAATCCTTAATGTTATACTCGAACGAGGATCTGAACCCCTGTCCTTCGGAGCCATGGTAAAGTGGCTTATTCACTGTGTCATCGCAATAGGCGACTGAGTGTTTGCAATCTATATAGGAAAAAAAACTCTACTTTGTAGTTTCAACAAAGAGCCTGTAATTATCTTTTGCTGATAGGGTTAGTAAGAGACTTAAAAGTCAGAGCGAACAGATAAAACAAATTGAAACGTATAGATGAACATCAGAACCAGTGTTGGTATACAGATAGTTAAACATTACCTGTACACGTGATTGTGATACTAATAGTCCATTATTTCTTCCTCATCTCTTTCTTCCTCCATATTTCTCTTTTCAAACGTATGTTTTGTCTAAGTAATGTAAAAAAAATAATATGGAACAATATGAATGAACGCAGGTAGAAACTTTAAAGTGTGATGTGAATAAAAGTGTATCTTCACACTGCGTCTTCTCTTGTCCTTGTCTCACTCTTTCAGATCAAGCAGGTATGTCTTTACTTTAGATAGAATACAATAATTTGTTTGTAACAGTTATACATAGTTATTTAAGTTGTAATTTAAAGATAAATGTTCATACTCTGTTGAAAGAATTTGTTTGTGACATACGATCTGTGTTCGTCTCTGGACTGCTAACTACGAAAGTAAAAATGATAAATATAAATTCAGTAAAGACTCTTGAAGAGGCAGGTGAATTCTGTAGCTTAGAAAGAAGAATAGGTAAAGAGGGAAGAGACAATGAGGGTTGCACAAAGCAAAAACGGATTTCTGTAAAAAAAAAAAAAACAGCTTATAACGTCACAAAATATAAACCTTCGCGGACAGATTCAAGACAAGACATATGTGGAGCAGAGCTCTGTAGATTATGGTGCGAAACATGGACAACGGTGGAGACGGTAAAGAAACTGTTAGAAGTGGTTGAAGCGTAGTGCAAAGAATACTGTTGAACCAAGCTTAGAATCAATGAAAGAAACTACAATAACGATGGACGTTAATGTGGGATGTGTCCCCCCATCGCTTCAGGTATGCTGGGGATACATTCAACAAGGTTAAGAAACTAGAATAACGTTTGCTACTGTGACAAAACGCCTCCTTATTTCACAGGTGACTCTTTCCGTGAGGCAATGCATTACCAGTGTTTCCAGATGGCTGGAAGAGAACACTGGAAGATTATGTTTACTATTGTGTTACGATTTGCAAAATGGTTCAAATGGTTCTGAGCACTATGGGACTTAACATCTGAGTTCACCAGTCCCCTAGAACTTAGAACTACTTAAATCTAACTAACTTAAGGACATCATACACATCCATGCCCGAGACAGGACTCGAACCTGCGACCGTAGCGGTCGCGCGGTTCCAGACTGAAGCGCCTAGAATCGCTTGGCCACACCGGCCGGCTACGATTTGCAGTTTTGGTTTATTTTACCGTCATACCTCTTTTTCAAATGATTACTAATTTCAGCCCATTCGCTATAGCAATAACGATTACATTTCGTACTAACGTGTTCAAAATTCATGCACAGAAGAATACTATGCTTCGTGATTGTCACCGGCTTCCAGCGTAGGTCACATGTTAAAACACGGAGCGCTATATTCCTGAGTACGTACATTTTGATCATGTGACTCTGGAATGTAACTTTTAGTGAACTTAGTAATCCTTTTTTTTTTGTTAAAAAGCGTTTGATTTCTGATGGTGAATTAAACTAACAGAAATTCACCTGTTCACTTTCTTTGGTAATCTTGTTCACATGCGGATCCACAAACTGCAGATGTTTCATAAAATAATACATAGTTACGAGTGTATTAGTTGTGGTTCGCACATGTTATGATGTGGTTTTGTAGCGAGTGAACGGTATCTTCATCCTCAAGTTATCTGTACATGGATATTTTACACAATTTGCTGTCCTATCAACCGTGTTCGATACAGAGAATGCTGTTACTCACGTGCGGCTTTATATGTGGATTAATAATTTGAATTGCATGCCACATGTCGTACGACACTGTGCATAATGTTACTGTGTGTATGGGTTAATAATGACTTGTTAGCCGAAACTGGCAAATAGCACAGCAAATAAACGATATAATTACACAGCCTGTGACTGACAAAGTTTTCTTTTACAAAATATTCGATTTATATCGCTGTCTCTGCCGCAGACTGTTATATTAATGTCCATTTTTGCAATTGTTGTTGTTTAGCAATCATAAAGCGTTGCATAATGTGATCTAAATACACTTACGACCATGTACCTCTACCACGCACATAAAGCTCATGACGTTCATCGCGCCATCTACTACGGAGAAGTAATTATACAAAGGCAGAGAGAAGTCATCTGTAAGCGTCTGGTGCACTTCTTTTCTGGGTGAAGGAAGCGGTTTATACGGGTGGATTTCGGTACGATAGCCGAGAAACATCACAGAATTGGATGACGCCTGCGCTATTTGCTTCGCGGAATCCTGTATGGTTTTCATCCATTCAGAAGGCGTTCTTAAGCAATTTGCTTACAAATCCACTCTCACTCGCATGTGATTTCTATCTTCCCATGAGAAGTAAGGATGGTTGGAATCCAAAGCGTTGACAACGTCGAAATTGTTATACGTGAGCCAGTAGCTTTACTGGGGTCATGTCGAAGGAGATCGCCTGTAGCCTTATGGTCCACGTAAACAACAGTGCATCTGAATCTAAATGATTCCTTCGGAATACGAACGCAGTCAAAATGAGAAAAGGAGCAAGTTAGGATTGCTCACTATCATCAGTGACATAGTAATGCAGTGGAGAACTCTTTGTCAAGAGCAGAAAGCAACGGGATAGGGTTCGCTGTCGACAAAGTAGTGGTTGCCGAAAGTCAATGAAAAGACATGGAGTCGGGTACTAAATGAAATGGAATGTGTGCTTCATCAGCAGCTTTCACATGGCACACACATATAGTACATCTGTAATATGTAATGAATGTCGTTGATTTAAACATAGCCGGCCAGGGTGGCCGAGCGGTTCTAGGCGCTACAGTCTGGAACCGCGCGACCGCTACAGTTGCAGGTTCGAATCCTGCCTCGGGTATTGATGTGTGTGATGTCCTTAGGTTAGTTAGGTTTAAGTAGTTCTAAGTTCTAGGGGACTGATGACCTCAGAAGTTAAGTCCCATAGTGCTCAGAGCCATTTGAACCATTTAAACATAAATAAATCGACTAAATATTGAAATCTAGGTTTCTAATCCATTGCACCGCTATGGCATTGGCATTCATAAAATCGTTACACCTCCTCTTATAGCATTGTAGGACGCACTCCTCTCTTTATGTCTGATAGATTGTTTCAGTGAACTACAGTCACATCTCGGACACTCCACAATATCGAATTTATAGGCTGAGTCAGATCACCGACCACATTCTATGCGGATTCTATTTAATTTGACCCACGTTTTCTGTGAACTTCGACACCCACGATATCACAGTTTCGTTCCTCGAACCGTTACCGTTCTCTTTAGTTTCCGATGTATTGGCAGTTCTTGCTCTCTTACTTTAGTGCTACTGTTTAGCATACACTTGTGGCGTGTGTCTCGAACGAAGCCTATTTCTTCGTAAGACAGGTATGTCGTGATAAATGGGTACTTCCCTATTCTCTAAGCAGGGTCTCAGTTCTGCGAATCGGTGGTGGGTAGAGATTGCTTAGCAGGGAAAGCCAGTAGACAGGAGTTGATCTGATAGGACCAGTAACCATGCACATCGTGTTGTTGAGCTGCCAATCGACGAGGCTGATATGACAGCTATTACACCACAATGAAGCCCAATATACTGTGGCTGAAAAAAACAGAGCAAGAGCCAATGTACGCAAAGTTTCCACTGAAGCCTCCCCCCCTCCTCCCGTGTTGTGCCACACAAGCTCTGAATGATGTTATTGCGGGTTTTTATCTTGGCTGATGTGTCTGTGAGACGTTTTTAAAGGGTCGAGTTCGATCGAATGTGATGTCAAGATACGTACAATATGGCTATCGAATTGCACCTTGAGCTCAATGCTAGCTTGTTTGCTGTTAAGGTGAAACATACAAACCTCGTTCTTACTGGTATTGAGCTTCAGTCTCCACTTTTTAAAAATATGGGTTAAGGCACCGTTGAGTCCTCTGTCAGTGTTCTGTCTGACTGACCAAACATTTTTGATTGGCGAGCCAGAATGATATCGTCCGCACAGCAGAATTTCCTTGAGGATGTCTTTGGAAGGTCAGAAATATACAGGCTGAACAGGAGGGGTGCGAAGACCGTACCCTGTGGCAGACCATAATTTAGTTTCCGTTGAGCTTCTATTTTCACCCAGAAAAGCTGAGAGTCTCGATTATTTCTCATGTTATTAATAAGAGATGCTGCGGTTTGACATCTGATTATTTTCGGTAGTTTATAAATCATCCTTTCCCTCCAGGCGGTGTCTTATGCTGTTATAAGGTCGATAAAAGCCACAGATGTCTCTAGTTTCTCCCGGAAACCGGCCTCTATGAAAGTTATCGGAGGTAGTTCCTGGTCGTTGCAGCTTCGGTGAGACCTAAATCCCGGTTTTTCCATTGGAATGTGTTCTAACATATACCCAGTAATTCTATTGTAAATAAGTTTCTCCAAGAGCTTATACGTGCAGATAAACAGGGAAACTGGCCGAAAGCTCTGGGGGAGATCCGATGATTTGTAAGGTTCTAAGACTGCCACAATTTTTGTATTTTTCAGTTCTTTGAGAAGTGTATCTGTGTTCAAAATGATAGAGAAGAGACGAGTTAGTCAGTGCTTTGCATTTTTCCCAAGATGGGAGAAAAGTTCTGGATGTGTGTTATCTGACCCCGGCGCCTTACTACTTTTAATCTCTGGTAAAGCGACCTCTGTTTCATCTGGGGGGAATGGGAGTGAGGAATTTGAATCGCTTGGAGACTGGGCTTTTAGATTTGTTAGCTCTTTTCTGATCCTGAAGGTGTGCTGTTTATCCCTGGACGATCTGTACGTTTTTACCCATATGTTTAGCAATATGATTAGGTGAAATATCAGGCTTCTTTACTAAAGAAGTCACCCAATTTACGGAACAACGACCAAGCCTTCCTAGCTGTATGTTTGAAATTGAATTTTCTACCGTCTCAGACCAGCGCACTTTCTTTGCGTTATCAATACTGTGGTGTCACCGCCAGACACCACACTTGCTAGGTGGTAGCCTTTAAATCGGCCGCGGTCCGCTAGTATACGTCGGACCCGCGTGTCGCCACTGTCAGTGATTGAAGACCGAGCGCCGCCACACGGCAGGTCTAGAGACACTTCCTAGCAAGCGCCCCAGTTGTACAGACGACTTTGCTAGCGATGCTACACTGACAACTACGCTCTCATTTGCCGAGACGATAATTAGCATAGCCTTCAGCTACGTCATTTGCTACGACCTAGCAAGGCGCCATTACCAGTTTATATTGAGATTGTACTTATGTATCATCAAGAGCGATGTACACCAATTATGGATTAAAGTTAAGTATTCCAGCCCATACGTTCTTTTCTTACTAGACTCAACTACTTTACATTGTTCCATACCTCACGCCAGTCTGCGTGAGCTTAAACGCGTGCATTTCGGCCTCCTCTAGCTACACGGTGTTGGCTCTTCTGCCAACACACCACAAATACCATGAAAAAATTAATCTAAAATGTCACTGTCTCCACTTCTGGCAAATTGTTCGTATAGGTGTTCACATCCCTCATCCAACCCTGGGATATATTATCTCCTATATCCACGAGGTATACGATTCTTAGCAGATGCAAGAACGGCTCCAACAAAACGACTGTAGCACTGGGGTTCTGGTGGAATTAAATAAATATATTTTTCCAGGTGGTCCGAGAAACGCTGCCAGTTTGCCCTTCTAAAATTCCATCTAGGACGTGGGACTGACTTAACTAGTGGGATGGATAAGCCAATATTGAGAATAACAGGTCTGTATTGGCTACGCGGGAAAGCTGACAAGACTTTACGATCATAGGAGACAAAACAGAGGTTTGGGTTGTGGCATTTCTGCCGTGCAGCTGCATCTAAATGTATCCAAATTCTTGGCATCTAAAACTATGTGTAAAGGGTGTTATTTTCTGCCCAGTCAACAAGCGCTCCGTGCAAACATCCACCGCTCGTGGTGGTTGTTAAAATCACCAGCATACGTTGATGGATGGCCAGTAATTAATAGGACATTTGGCGGCAACCATACATTATGTGGTTTGTAGATATTATTGGATAGCGAAACATTATGATTTTCATCAGCTGTATTTGCTGAGGTTAGGTGTGCATGATCAGTGTTAGCTCTCACGTAGGCAGGAACACCATGAACGTTGTGATAATTTGCGCCACCATGAACGTAGTGGTAAGTTGCGTCACTAAGCTTATAGCCTTGTATCTTTCCTCTTTTACGAAGATCTTATTCGTTTGATACACAGGTTCCCTGGATTAATCCCATGTCAGTATCGGTAATTTAAAAAAAATTTTGGCGAGTAATCACTTTTAGCTCGGATAGTTCTTTCTATATTCAGTTAGCAAACAAGGGCTGAAGATCCCAAATTTTAGTCACTTGGTCCTGAGAAGGGCCTTTGCTAGTGTTTGATGCCTAAGTTAGTGTGTGTGCTTGTAGCCAGGCAGTTCAATAGACCTTTCTACCAAGACGTTGTAGCTCATTTAACGTTACGCAGGGTGCACGCCAGTACTTTACTGCGTACGTGAGCTAGATTTACACCCGCAGAATGTGTGCTGGGTGCTGGCGATAATATAATCGTAAAAGAAAACTAGGTAATGGTGTAGTAGGTGGACATGCAATACCGTTAATGTTAAACTCGTACAGGAGAATCTTGAAGAAGAGGACGATTTTTGTAGCCTTGGGAGTAGAACAGGTGAATAAGGAAGAGACAATGAGGACTGCAAGAAGTATATGGGGTTTCTATAAAAAGAAACAACTGACAACACAGCAAAACATAAATCTTCAGAAAAAGATAAAAAATATGCCTGGAGCAGAGCTCTGTAAATCATGGATGCGAAACGCGGACAGCGCGGAAGACGGAAATGAAACGATTAGAAATCTTTGAAAAGTAGTCCACAGGAGACTGTTGAAGATAAAATGGATAAATGAGGCTTACAATTTATGAAAGAAGCAAGAATAACCTCTGTTACTGTGCCACCATACGCTCATATTTCCCTGGTAACTTTTTCAGCAAAGCAATGCGCTACCTGTGTCTTTTAGACGGCTGAAAGAGAACGATAATGGCTTGGCACTATGCGAGATTTTCAATTATCGTGTTCACTGTGTGAATCTTCCTCCACGCACCGCTGAACAGCTGTGGGAAAGCTCGGAAAGTGGAGACCCACCAGCACCTGAGTCAGTGTCAGCTCTTCTACCAGCTCTTTGTGCTACAAATGGTGATTCACTTAGATAATAGCTGATGGTTAGAATAGCGCGACTTAATAAGCGACTTGATCATGTCACATCTAACCAAAGTGATGCATAAAGTTGTACTTAATAATTCAACCAAAGTGAGCAGGGGAGATTGTTCTGGATTGGGAGAAAGATCTTAGGGTTTCCACAAGGCTCTCTCTTAGGGCCATTGTTGTTTCTCATATATGTAAAAGATCTATCGACTAATATAAAACAAGCAGAATTAGATCTTTTTGCGGATGACGCTAGTATTTTAGTCAATTCGAACATATACACAGCAACAGAGAAAATGGTAAATAACGTTGCTAACAGTATGTACAATAAGTTCTGTACATCTACATGTACTACACCAGTGATTAGTGTAACACACGATAAGGGAATAATAACTAAAATGAAAAGTTCAAAATTTGTAGATGTTCACAATGATGAGAATTCAAAATGGAAAAACACATTTTAGAACTAAAAAAGCAGTTTTGTTCAGCCACATTTGCACTTAGAATCATTGCAAATTTCGGGGAGAGACAAATCATCAAGGTGATATATTATGCGTATTTTCATTCAAAAATGCTTTATGGAATATTGTACTGGGGTAACTCACCTTTAAGAAAGGAAGTCTTGCTCGAAACGTGCTGTAAGGGTAATACGTGACGTTCACCCACTATCATCTTGTTGACATCTGTTTAAGAAGTTAGGCATTCACACTACTGCTTCAGAGTACATTTATTCCCTTATGAATCTGGTCGTAAATAATCCACTGCATTTGAAAAGGAACAATGATGCACATAATTATGATATCAGAAGAAAAAATCATAACCATTACTCCGCATTAGGATTCGCTTAAGCATAGAAATGGGAGTACAGTGCCACAACCGGACGTTTTGATCACTTACCCAGTGATATGAAATGTCTGACAGGTACCGAAGCTAAATTTGAAAACAAACTGAAGCAGTTTCTCGTCGACAACTGCTTCTATTCCACAGAACAATTTCTATTTTTGTACCTGCAAAAGGCGACGGATAGGAGTTACTAACTCACATCTGTATAAAAAATAAAAACAATATTTTAAATGGTTAGTTTATACACATACTTACAAATGAACAGTTAATATGAATGTAAAACGACTTCTTCCACGTCTTATGAGTAATCGTAAAAATAATCCATGGAATATAAACGTAACTAAGGAACTAACTAACTAACTAAGGAACGGAGCAGAGGAGAGACTTTCAGTTTACTGTAACAGGCAGCGAGCGAGATGGGACAGTGACTGTGACACTGGACTCGAATTCGCAAGGAACAGGGTTGAAATCCCTATATGGGCATTTTGATTTTGTTTCCCGTGTCTTTCCTAAATGGGTTATTGCGAAAACCAGGGTGATACCTTCAAGAAGGTCACCACTCATTTCCTTCACCATTATTTTCTTAATGGAGATTATTTCACTCGCAAAGACCGTGTCTTCGACTATGTGTTAAACTCTGATCCTTTCTAAAAATATTGAACCACCGCTCGTTAGATTAAGGGCATCGAAAACCTGCCAATATATCGAATGTCACGATGTTCACAATGTCAACAGTATCCACAACTTAAGGGAATACAACTTGTATGAATGTGTGGTGTCCGTTCTTTCGGATATGTCCGAAAGAACAGACGCCACGGATTAATATAATTGATTCGCCTAGATGGGCAAATGATCTACCATCTTCAGTGCGGATGCACAAGTACGAGTATGTCTGACCTGCGGGAATCTCAGAGTAGCGAGCATGGAGAAAATGAACGGGGACTGTGGGTAAGTGGCGCTCGGTGGTAGTGTGGGGCGACCGTGAGGGGTGCAGAGATAATCCGCGCAGTTGCGGTAATACTGTGTCCCGGATGGTGCAGTGGTTTAAGTGCCTGCCTAGTAAGTAGTAAGTTCCGGAACACACTTTCACTCGTCACTGCTGATTCCACCTAATGTCCCGATGCAGCTGACATCGGTCATCCCTTCACTTTCATTTGCTTTTTCCCCTCTCCATCTTCAATTTACGCATAGTATACAACTTGAAAAGGTGTATACAAGGGTTGCCCAGAAAGTAAGAAAGCAATGCACCGCATTTTTTTTCCTTCAACAATTCTTTAGTGAAGATAATCAGAATTACACACACGAAAGAATGGTGTTTTATCTACACATTTTTCCACGTAATCTGCATCCCGTTCTACGGCCTTCCGCCAGCGTAAAACTAGGGCGTGTATGCTCTGTCGGTACCAATACTTGGCTGGTGGCGGAGCCAGTGCTCCAATGTGTGAATCACCTCTTCATCGTCCTCAAAATGTCTTCCACGAATGGCGTCCTTTAATGGCCAAAAACAGTGGAAGTCCCAGGGGACTAGGTCAGGTGTGTCACGTGTGACAGCCGTGGATAGCCTCCGTGACCGCTCCAAATCGTGGGGCTCCGCCGAGTTGCCTTCTCATGACCTCATCCACCGTGCCCAGCGATTAAGTTCACTTCTGTCAACAGCGGGTGCTCCATAGACTTTGCACAAGCGTTTGTGAATGTTCTCCACAGTTTCTTTCTCTGCAGTGAGAAATTCGTACATCACCTACAGACGCCATTTTGAAACTGTCCTACAGCTACGCTATCTGTCGGAAGTGACGGAAAATTGGCGCGTTCTCTCAGGAGACTTCAAATAATACATACGTAATGTTTCGCATTCGTAGCATTGCTTTCGGCTGAGAAAAATCGGTGCATTGCTTTCTGGGCAACCCTCGTACGTAGGCACGCAATATATGCAATCATGGGTGACGGGGACGCTAGACATTGCAGAGAACGGCGATAAACATTTCTCGAGAAGGTGTGTCACCCCTTACCTCAGAAAAAGAACTAGTATTTTGAACAATCATGTTATGCAAAGCGAGCCATACACGACATGTGCGAAGTGAAGATCACGTACTGGGCGGCAATCAAGAATTTCTTCACCAAGATGCGTGCGATGTTGCGCATATGATGTCAACAGCATGAAGCGACTGGTTGGAAATCGAGTACAAAAGGAACGAGAGCTAGATCTTAGTGCAGTTTTGGTGACCAGATTGCCACAGCAAGATCTGTGTGGCTTTTCATTTTAATGCGATATCGCCTCTGGGCTCTCCACGCTTGGCTTTGTTTGTGCGTTAATCTACATCTACATATACAGGGTGGTCAGAAACGGTCAGAAAAGTTTATAGGGATGTTGTTGCAGGGTAAGCTGTGCTGAGAAATAATCGGTAGGAAAAAATTCGATACTTCGCGCCGTTTCCGAGTTAATTAGCGTTGAAGTTAGCCGATCAGGCCGTTGTGAGCGCAAATTCAAGCGGCCTCACAGATACAAGTCAGTTGTTCTCATAGCATAGATGGTAGCGCAAGAGTTTTTGTATCGTCCTCTCGTTCGACTTTAGGAAACGAAACACGTTTGGCGACACCGTATCTGGCGGGCTGCTTCAATTTGCACACGCAGCGGACTGGTTGGCTAACTTAAATGCTAATCAACTCGGAAAGGGCGCAAAGTATTGAATGTTTTTTCGTAACACTTTTTTCTCAGCACAGCCTACCCTTCAACACAATTGCAAGCTTTTCAAATCTTTTCTGATCATCCTGTATCTAGGAAGAGGCAATATATTAACTGACTCTTTTAGCAATGTAAGCTCTCGGAATTTTAATAGTAAACCACACCCTGATTCACAACGTCTCTATTGTAGCGTCTTCCACTGGAGATGAGCTTCTCAGTGGTGCGTTCCCTCTTACTAAATGAAATTCCGAGGAAACGGACTGCTCTTATTTGGATTTTCTCTATTTCCTCTGTCAGTCCTATCTGGGAAGGATCCAAACTTACGAGAAATGGTCAAGGATCTATTTAACACGGATTTTTTAAACTACCTTCACTTTGAGTCTACTACACTTCCTGAGTATTCTCTAATGAATCACAGACTGGCACCTAAATTTCTCACCATTGGTTTTGTGTGGTTGTTCTGCTCGAAATCGCGCTGCACACATGCTCTCGGATATTTAATGGGTGTAACTGCTACCACTGATTGAGCTGGAGTCAGTGGTATGTAAACAACGTGTGAATGACAAGGGCTGTCTTACAATTTCTTGTGCTGTAAGTGTCAGTGTAGTTAGGCCATCGAGATGCACATCACGAGCGAATTTATTCCACGCCACATCACCCGAACCATTCCGTGAAAACAGTAAACAGCCGTGCCATCTACATGTACGTATGCCGCACTGAAAAAAAAAAAAAAAGACGTAAGATGTCGTCACAGGTATCTTTTCTTCTAATTCACCGATCATCGAGTGGCTAACCTGGTCCTGTTTCCCTGACAGTTTGTGCGCAACAAGGAGATTTAGTGCGCACGCCGGCGGTCACGGACGTGACTACCGACTTCCACACAGCGGCGTACCTGCACGCCATCAGCAGCCGTGTCTACAGCAAAGTGGTGCTGCTGTCCGCTGGCAAGTACTACGCTGACATCCACGACTCCTCATACCACTCACAGTAATATGGTCCAAAGCGTCCACTTGCTTCTAATACAGTCTTGGATTCAGAATGAGATTTTCAATTGCAGCGGAGTGTGCGCTGCTATGAAACTTCCTCGCAGATTAAAACTGTGTGCCGGACCGAGACTCGAACTCGGGACCTTTGCCTTTCGCGGGCAAGTGCTTCTCCAACTGTACTACCCAAGCACGTCCTCACAGCTTTACTTCCGCCAGTACCTCGTCTCCTACCTTCCAAACTTTACAGAAGCTCTCCTACGAACCCTGCAGAACCAGCACTCCTGTAAGAAAGGATATTGCGGAGACATGGCTTAGCCACAGCCAGGGGGATGTTTCCAGAATAAGATTTTCACTCTGCAGCGGAGTGTGCACTGTTATGAAACTTACTGGGAGATAAAAACCGTGTTCCGGGCCGAGACTCGAACTCGGGACCTTTACCTTTTGAGCTACCCAAGCACGACTCAGGCCCTGTCCTCACAGCTTTACTTCCGGCAGTACCTCGTCTCCTATCTTCCAAACTTTACAGAAGCTCTCTCACGAACCTTGCAGGACTAGCACTCCTGAAAGAAAGGATATTGCGGAGACATGGCTTAGCCACAGCCTGGAGGATGTTTCCAGAATGAGATTTTCACTCTCCAGCGGAGTGTGCGCTGATATGAAACTTCCTGGCAGATTAAAACTGTGTGCCGGACCGTTCAGTCTGGAAACATTGAATTGTTTGAAAGATGTTATGTTCAGTGCTCTACTAACGAACGTAATTTAAGTGAAGGCACGTACCGCGCACGCATTCTGTAGGTGACCTCTGGGACACTTCGAATCTCTAGTGGAGCATGCCGTTTCTGGATTTCTACTTCTGACAGAAAACGGTAGATATCATGTTGGACATATCTTGCAACTGTCTTATGACAACTGTAAACCTACGTCATTCTCCTATTTATGCGGTTTGTGGCCTCAGGACAGTTAAAAACCGACATCATACTGTTTTTTATGCTGTTTTTAGCCTCAGGACAATTAGTAACTGATTTTTTCCCAATAGATCTGGTGCTACCTTGTAATGGTGGATGCCTTTACCTAACTAACAGTGCCACAACTGTTGATCGCCGAACTAGTGCAGTCATCAACATTATACAGTACGGATGGTGTCATGTGCAACTCAAACCAATGCTGTCGTATTTCGATTCATCAGTCATTTGTAGTCGGCCTATTTATGTTATGATGCTTACGTCGCCATCTGCTGGTCAAATTTTTGTTCAAATTTTTCTGTACCACAACGTTCCCCCTCCGTCAACAGAATGCTGTGCAAATTTGACCTCATTCTGAGCCGTGGTCCTCTTTCTATAGCGTTTTGAAACTGAAACTTTAATCATGGACCCCCTGTAGTTAAGCACACCACCTGGATATTATGGTTCACGTTACATGTTGTTTACTAAATTCAATAAGTTTTAAACAGAAATTGAAAGAAAGGAAGTCGATCGTGGATTATTCGAAAGAAAACTTCCCTTCTTTCGCCTGGAGCAATTTTACAATTGCGATGAAAACTTAAAGCCACAGCAGTATGGAATTTTTAGGTCTGCTTTAATGCAAAAACTTTTTCTGTTGTTCCGAAAGAAGTTTCACCGAGCGAGATTGTGGAGTGTTAAGACACTGGACACATGTTCCCCGTGCGGTCATCCAGATTTAGGTTTTCCGTGAGTGCCCTACATCACTTATGGCGAAAGCCTGGTTGGTTACATAGAAACGGCACGGTCACTTTCCTTCCCAATTGGATGTTGTACTCCGTCTCTGATAATCTCGTCATCGACGGGTCGTTAAACGCTGATCTTCCCTCCTCCCTTATCGAACAAGTTTAGGCGATATTTCGTTATTATCAGTGGCTTTTTGCTATGAAAATTAAGTGCTTTATGTTACACAGTGAAATTAAGCTCATTTTTATAGCTGCTTTAATTAGTTAGCCTACATTTTTCTCTTCTACCCTAAAATATCACAGCATTGTTGAACTATTAGTTTCCTCATGCAGCATGTCATCTACAATGCGTCCGTCTTTTGTTTTGGAAATTTAGTTTGGATTTAAATAACTTTTTATTTTGAAATTACGGATTGACGACAGAGATGTGACAATTAGGCGAGCTTTAAGAGAACATAATACCAGTTACTCACTTATTCGTTTCAATTTACTAGTTGTCGAACAGGCTTCTTAGTTATGCGCGGGAAACAGTGAATCAGTGGCGTTTAAGTGTGTGATAAGGTCACATGTGTAGGATCGGACGGGGATTTGAACCCAGGGTCTCCCCAAAAGGAAACTCAGTGTATTAACTAACGACTACACCACTTCGCAGGCTGACGAGCGGCTGGAGAGTAGGTTAAACGTATGCCGATGCCGTATCAGTCATTTTCGCCCAAATATATTCATTCTGTTGATAGCCGCATGTAATTTCAGATACAATGTATACAAGAGAGGAACAAACAGACTAAGAACAAATGAAGAAATTGAGAAGTGTACCAGCGTTTATGCGGGTATGGAAAATCTGCAGGCCAAAAATTCTATCGGCGTATTAACTAAATTTAACCAATCAGATTAACTAGACTAGTTGTGAATTTCTGAGAAAGTCACAGTAAAATTAAAATTAGAACAATAAAATGGACCGGAGCGAAGCAGGAATGACACAATTTTATATATCAGACTGAAAAATATTTGGGCAAAAAATTTACGATTGGATAGTTCGGAACAACAATAATAATAATAATAATAATAATAATAATAAGAATAATAAGAATAGGCCTCCGGTATGTTCTGCCAGTCGTAAAAGGCGACGAAAAGAACAAACCACTAATAGGGCTAACCCCCCTTTTAGTGTGATTACTTGGTTCAGGACAGAACTAAAGAAGCCTCGGACAAGTGCCGTCATGGTCGGGGACGACGCTTGAACCCTATGCCTGCCCACAATGGTAACGACACTGCTAGCCAACTGGAAAATGATTTAAATCCAAATAGAGGTGTTTTGCAGGATATGCTACCTGCAACCACCCTAGAAGGAAAACAAAGACAGAGGATGAGATGGTCAGATGAAGTTAATCGACACCTCATGTTCTGTTATTACCAAGCAACAAACCTAGGAACCAACACAACTGGATACAGATCACAAGTATACACAACATTTATTACCAGATACCCGGAATTAAAATTTTTAACAGAACAACGACTAGCTGATCAGATCCGTGTGATAATAAAAAATAACAGGATACCCCAGTCAGAATTAGAAAACATCAAACAACAAGTACAACAAATACTGGAACAAAATAATGTGCAATCAGTAGAAGAAGAAAATACAGTAATGGACTCAAACATCCCAGAGCAAACAAACAAAGACCAACACGTATCAATTAAACAATCAGAGGAAAATGAAATCTTAAGACAGCCACCAGAACAAGCACAAATAGAACACGAAGTGACACACATGTTAGATATAGAAGATAAATTTCAGCTGACATATATAGAATACAAAGACACAAATACAGACATTAGACCATTCTTGCATAGACCGCCAAATAACCCACAAGTCGAAACAACAATAAAGACTATCAACACAATCATACACAACAAAATAAATGAAAACACAACTATGGAAGAGTTACAACTACTGGTTTATATAGGAGCACTCACTACACTAAATATACACACTAGGCAGAGATCAGAACAAACCAACACACATAAGAAACCCACAAAACCAGCATGGCAACACAGGCTACAGATCAGAATAGAAAAACTGAGAAAAGACATCGGACAGCTAACACAATTTATAAGAAATGAAATATCAGACAAAAAACGAAAAAGGTTAGGTAAAATCTCACAACAAGAAGCAATAGAGCAATCAGATGAAAAAAAGCAGAAATTGCAAGCATTGGCCAAACGACTTAGAAGATACAAAAAAAGTGAAAATAGAAGGAAACAAAACCAGACATTCAACACAAACCAAAAGAGATTTTACCAGACAATAGATAACACACACATTAAAATAGACAATCCACCAAACATAACAGACATGGAACACTTCTGGAGCAACATATGGTCAAACCCGGTACAACATAACAGGCATGCACGGTGGATACAAGCAGAAACAGACACATACAAGATGATACCACAAATGCCTGAAGTGATAATTTTGCAACATGAAGTCACCCGAGCAATTAATTCTACACACAATTGGAAAGCCCCTGGAAATGATAAAATAGCAAATTACTGGCTAAAGAAGTTCACCTCAACGCATTCACATCTAACTAAATTATTTAACAGTTACATTGCAGACCCATACACAGTCCCTGATACGCTTACACAAGGAATAACTTATCTGAAACCTAAAGATCAAGCAGACACAGCAAACCCAGCTAAATATCGCCCCATAACATGCCTACCAACAATATACAAAATATTAACTTCAGTCATCACACAGAAATTAATGACACATACAACACAGAACAAAATTATAAATGAAGAACAAAAAGGCTGCTGCAAAGGAGCACGAGGATGTAAAGAGCAACTGATAATAGATACAGAGGTGACATATCAAGCTAAAACTAAACAAAGGTCCCTACACTATGCATACATTGATTACCAAAAAGCCTTTGATAGTGTACCCCACTCATGGTTACTACAGATATTGGAAATATACAAAGTAGATCCTAAATTGATACAGTTTCTAAACATAGTAATGAAAAACTGGAAAACCACACTTAATATCCAAACAAATTCAGATAACATCACATCACAGCCAATACAGATTAAGCGTGGAATATACCAAGGAGACTCATTAAGTCCTTTCTGGTTCTGTCTTGCTCTGAACCCACTATCCAACATGCTAAATAATACAAATTATGGATACAATATTACTGGAACATACCCACACAAAATCACACATTTGCTATACATGGATGATCTAAAACTACTGGCAGCAACAAATCAACAACTCAACCAAGTATTCAGCAATGATATAAATATGGCTTTTGGAACAGACAAATGTAAGAAAAATAGCATAGTCAAGGGAAAACACACTAAACAAGAAGATTACATATTGGATAACCACAGCGACTGCATAGAAGCGATGGAAAAAACAGATACCTATAAATATCTAGGATACAGACAAAAAATAGGAATAGATAATACAAATATTAAAGAAGAACTAAAAGAAAAATATAGACAAAGACTAACAAAAATACTGAAAACAGAATTGACAGCAAGAAACAAGACAAAAGCTATAAATACTTATGCTATACCAGTATTGACCTACTCATCTGGAGTAGTGAAATGGAGTGACACAGACCTAGAAGCACTCAATACACTTACACGATCACAATGCCACAAATATAGAATACATCACATACATTCAGCAACAGAAAGATTCACATTAAGCAGAAAGGAAGGTGGAAGGGGATTTATAGACATAAAAAACCTACATTATGGACAGGTAGACAATTTAAGAAAATTCTTTCTAGAACGAGCAGAAACTAGCAAAATACACAAAGCAATCACTCATATAAATACATCAGCTACACCATTGCAATTTCATAACCACTTCTACAACCCTTTAGATCACATAACATCAACAGATACAAAGAAAGTAAATTGGAAAAAGAAAACACTACATGGCAAGCACCCATATCATCTAACACAGCCACACATAGATCAAGACGCATCCAACACATGGCTAAGAAAAGGCAATATATACAGTGAGACGGAAGGATTCATGATTGCAATACAGGATCAAACAATAAACACCAGATATTACAGCAAGCATATTATTAAAGATCCCAATACCACAACAGATAAATGCAGACTTTGCAAACAACAAATAGAAACAGTAGATCACATCACAAGCGGATGTACAATACTAGCAAATACAGAATACCCCAGAAGACATGACAATGTAGCAAAAATAATACATCAACAACTTGCCATAAAACATAAACTAATAAAACAACACGTTCCCACATACAAGTACACACCACAAAATGTACTGGAGAATGATGAATACAAATTATACTGGAACAAAACGATTATAACAGATAAAACAACACCACATAACAAACCTGACATCATACTCACCAATAAAAAGAAGAAATTAACACAACTAATTGAAATATCCATACCCAACACAACAAATATACGGAAGAAAACAGGAGAAAAAAATGAAAAAATACATCCAACTGGCTGAGGAAGTCAAGGACATGTGGCATCAGGATAAAGTCAACATTATACCAATTATATTATCAACTACAGGAGTCATACCTCACAATATCCCCCAGTACATCAATGCAATACAGCTACATCCAAACATATATATACAACTACAAAAATCTGTAATTATTGATACATGTTCAATGACCCGAAAGTTCCTAAATGCAATATAACATATACCATACAATTACAAGGAAGTCACGCTTGACCGAGGTCCGCGTCACGTTCCATTTTTAACCAGACTTAAGTCTGAGGAAAAAAAGATAATAATAATAATAGCAGTAAATGTGATAATGTGGTGAGCTAGCTTTGTTCACATCTTACGGCTGAAGTGGAGATGAATCATTGCTCATTTTCTTTTATTAGTATTTAGCGACGAAACTTGTTCTGTTCTTGCAATCCTGTACTCTAGTTGCATCATGGCTGACACGTGTGAAGCTTTTTTGTTGAAGGTTGTGTAACTCCGCAGAGGGGTTCTTCATACTTTTTCTATACGTCACTGAGCGTACACATCATTGATGTTAATGGGACAAGTTGATGACGTACCTCATCAAATACAATTCTGCTGATATTACAGGTTCTACGGAAGGCAAGAGGAAAGGTCATAGGTTTTTTTATATTACTCACTGAGAGAGGTGGCGCTATGAATAGGACACTGTACTCTTACTACGGGTGAGTGAGATTCAAATTCCTAACTGTCACTCGTGATTTAGGTTTTCCTATGTTTACTCAAGTGACTTCAGTTGAATACCGGCATGGGTCCCCCGCAGATTCTGTGGTCGATTTCCCGTCCCACGAACGTCTATTTCGAGCTTGTGCTTCGTCTCTGAAGACCTCAACTTTTTTGAGACATAACATCGCAAACTACATGTCTTCTTCTTCGTCACTTACCATTGGCGAGCTCTAAAATGTAAATCGGGAGTTGACTAACATTTGTATTAGAATGTAGTTTCAAATGTATCAAGCACTATGGAAGAACATTCATTATTCACCGTTTGTGCTTGGTGTCAGGCAATTGCTTAAATAACTCTCGTACAGGCGTCTTTATTAATGTAGCAGGTTCATCGAGACATACCGAACAGTTTATTTGTTTTGTTAAACTCCGTGACTGTCAATATGACTCAGCACCGTCTGAATAAAAACAGCAGATGTAACTGTTCAGATGGAAATGCTTTATTATGTTTTTATATTTTCAGCTCTTCGCTGCTGGTAAGGCATGTCTTGGACTATTGTGAAACGAGTCATTTAAAAAACATACCTTATGTGACACAAATGTCGTCAAAAAAAGAAAAGTGTTTGGTAGTGACATTTGTTGACCTGCAATAATATCCGGTAAAAAGCCAACTTTGCATGCAGTTATGTTTAAATGCGTGTTTCTTATTGTATAACATGAAAAAAAGTGCTAATGCTGACAAAATAGGCGGATGCAGCATTAAACATAGATATATGGGGCAATAGTTGTTAACGCTCTAGTACAGGAATGGATTTGATTTCAAGGTCTTATGGCCATCGTTCTTTTTTAACTTCTAATGGACGATACAGTACAAAATTTTATCATCGATATATGTATATTAAGTGTGTGATTACAAGTTTTAAGCTTTTTTCTTTTAACTTCACTGGTCTCTGTATATTGTTGTACAAGCTCATCACCATCATCATCTTCATCTGCGTGAGGTACTTGACTTTTCGTCCCTTTTTATACCATCATAATTAACAAAATTTATTCAAAACTAGCTTGAAACTTCCTGGCAGATTAAAACTGTGTGACCGACCGAGACTCGAACTCGGGACCTTTACCTTTCGCGGGCAAGTGCTCTACCATCTTTTTTTTTTAGTCTCATTTTGTTCGCTATAGTTCGTTGCAATTGTTCGTGGCGGACGTCCCCTGACGCCCGTTGAAGTTCTTTATTGATCCATTGACTCAGTTTTTTTATTACAGAGGGCAGCTAACCCTCTGACCGAACACGCTGAGCTACCGTACCGGCTCCATCTGAGCTACCGAAGCACGACTCACGCCCGGTCCTCACAGCTTTACTTCTGCCAGTATCTCGTCTCCTACCTTCCTGCGAACCTTGCAGAACTAGTAAAGCTGTGAGGACGGGGCGTGAGTCGTGCTTCGGTAGCTCAGATGGTAGAGCACTTGCCCGCGAAAGGCAAAGGTCCCGAGTTCGAGTCTCGGTCGGGCACACAGTTTTAATCTGCCAGGAAGTTTCATATCAGCGCACACTCCGCTGCAGAGTGAAAATCTCATTCCCAAAACTAGCTTATTACCTATCCTTTATAAAAGCTGGAAACTAATATATTCAGCGACTTGCAAAATTCAGCTGTTAATTGGTATTGTCGGTCTTCTTTTGAATCTCTGTTTGCACCTGATGCTAGCTCCGCCTCCTGTCAAAAACACACACATAGGCAGGAGATGTGTGAGGCGCAGGCAGAACATCTGATCTTAGTCTTGTAGGTGGCGAACGTCGTTGGACCTCCTGAAAAACCACATTCGTTGTCTTCTAGGGTATACTGAATGTTTTCCGTAGTGTTTCTCAACTACCTGTCGAACCTGTTGCAGTTTTTTATTTTGTTGTTGTTGTGTGTCTTGTTAATGTACTGCTCTGTAGCCATGAGTAGCACTGTTGTTCCTTTGTCTGCCTTTGTGATGACGATGTTGCGGTCATGCATATCTTCTTTTTGAGTTTTGCCAGTGTTGTGGAGTCTGTACTGTTCTGGATTCCAGTGTTTCCTTTCACATCTGTTATTACGTTTCTGATTTCAATTTTTACTGTTTACATTAGACAAATGTTTATCTCGCTTTTCGTTTCTGTTTTGCTGCCTGAGAATGCTTTTTGAATCCACTATGAATTTTGCAATGTACTTTACGTCTGTTTGTGTACCGAAGTTATGCTTCAGACCTGTGTCGAGGAGATTTATTACTTTTTTTTTCAGAACGTCTACAGGAAATTCTGTATAAATAAAAGGGAAACACGTTTGGTGAAAAATACTCTTCAACTGCAATAAGTTTAAGGTGGAAAAAACGATAATAGTCGATATTTAATAGCTGCTGCGGAAGATGGCCATGCACACAAACACATGCAATGTCTTATTTTTTCTCTCTGAACTTTAATTTCGTTTCCAAATTTCTCCTTGGTTTCTTTACTGCTTGCTCAGTGTACAGTCTGAGTAACATCAGGTAAAGGCTACAGCCCTGTCTCACTACCTTTTCAAATATTGCTTCTCTTTCATGTCCTTCGATTCTTGTCACTGCAACGTGGGTTTTGTACAATTTGTAAATAACAGATCGCTCCATGAATTTGATCCCTTCTATCTCCAGAATTTCAAGGAGTGTATTCCAGTCAAAATTACCAAAACGTTTCTCTGAATCTGCTGATGCTATAAACGTAGGTTTGCCTTTCTTAATCTATCATCATAGATAAGTTTAGGGTCAGTAGCCCTAGTATATTCCCGCATTTCTCTGGAACCCATCCTGACCTTTCCTGAGGCCAGCTTCTACCAGTTTTTCCATTTTTCTGAAAAAATATTTCGTGTTAGTATTTTGCAACAATAATTTGTTATAATGGTTCGACAGTATTCACACCTGACGGCACTTGCGTTCTTTGAGACTGGGATTATTACGTTCATCTTCAATTCTAAAGGTACTTCACCTGTCTCATTCATATTTTCGTCATGGGTGACTGCCCCAAGGATCTTAACAATTCAGACAAAAATAGTGCACACATCACGCAATTAAATTAAGAACAACAATGAGAAGAAACTTTCACGACTTTAATAACATCATAATTTATACAACATAAAATCGAAGTACTGACTCACAAATGTTGTATTTCACCTAGCACTACATCCGCCCACGGTAGCTGAGTGGTCAGCGCGACAGAATGTCAATCCTCAGGGCCCGGGTTTGCTTCCCGGCTGGGTGTTGTGTTGTACTAATCATCATCATTTCATCCCCATCGACGCGCAAGTCGCCGAAGTGGCGTCAAATCGAAAGACTTGCACCCGGCGAACTGTCTACCCGACGGGAGGCCCTAGTCACACGACATCTCAATTTACATTTTACCAAGCACTATGATAGCGTACTCTGGTTGGAAAAATGCACTATACGAGTGCGTAAATGAAAATAATTCTGTTTGTTTCTGTTGTTTCTGTCTACGTTTTGGGTGCTAGACTTCCTGTTATTTCTTTTATCCTAGAGGAGAGACTTTCCCTTTCTGCCTTCCCTTACTCAGCTTCCTGTCGGTTTTCCGGTCTATCTGTAGGTTTACGAACCGTGTCTGACTTATTGTTGACAGCAGGTAGTAGACGTGGCATCGATGCAAAAGTTGTGAACACTGATCTAAATGTTCAAATGGTTCAAATGGCTCTGAGCACTATGGGACTCAACTGCTGTGGTCATAAGTCCCCTAGAACTTAGAACTACTTAAACCTAACTAACCTAAGGACATCACACACATCCATACCCGAGGCAGGATTCGAACCTGCGACCGTAGAGGTCGTGCGGTTCCAGACTGTAGCGCCTTTAACCGCTCGGCCACTCCGGCCGGCTACTGGTCTAAATGTAACTCAGTCAACAACGGCTAGCTAATCTAATTGTAATTCTCTATCGTCTACCGTTGATAAGAGTATTTAAGTTCAATACAAGGTCAGCTAATAGATAAACATTTTGACTTCCGACTTTTGCTGACGGATGACTGCAGACGTTAGCTCGTTGATAAATGCGTGGCAACTAGAACTTCTTGAGTGAAACGGTGTGGCCGCTTAAATCCTTGGTCGGTGGAAGACTGTTCATCTACTAACTATTTGGCAGATGAGGGAAGTAGCTGATGGCTTTAGTGCCACTGTGGCCTCAGACGCAACTATAGGCGGACAGCTCGGGCTATTAGAATGTCTCTTGGCGGAAGCATTATAAGGTGCCTGTTACGTGCGCAATCTGTGAGGTGACTGATCATAACAGTGGTTGGTTGTTGGTTGATCGGGGAAGGACAGCAAACCGCGAGGTCGTCGATCCCTTCGGATTAAGGAAGTCAGCCGCGCCATTTCACAGGAACCATCCCGGCTTTTACCTGAAGCGATTTAGGGAAATCACGGAGAACCTAAATCGCGATGACCGGACGCGGATTCGTCCTCCCGAATTCCCGTCCAGAGTGCTAAGCACTGCGCCACTTCACTCGGTCATAACCATGTGGCGCCATACTGCAGACTGCCAGAGCGTGTCGCGTCCAGTGTTTGTATAGCCGTGTACCGTATCTGATAATGGTTACAGCACGCATAGGAGGGCTGGGCAAACGACACTCGCGTTCGAACAAGCTCGAGATTTCCCTATACGCCGCGACGTTCGATGCAGTACCGAACTTGTTGGAACAACCACGTGACATTTGACTCCCCCAGCGGGAGTGCAAGGGATGCGCAAGAAACTACGAACTAGCCACAACAAGCTTTGGCTGTACTTAAAATTTAATAATTTCGTGAAACACTGGTGGAAATAGTATTAATTCTTACCATTGCACAGACTTCTATTATTGTGTAACCAAAAATGGTTCAAATGGCTCTGAGCACTATGGGACTTAACTTCTGATGTCATCAGTCGCCTAGAACTTAGAACTAATTAAAGCTAACTAACCTAAGGACATCACACACATCCATGCCCGAGGCAGGATTCGAACCTGCGACCGTAGCGGTCGCTCGGCTCTAGACTGTAGCGCCTAGAGCCGCGCGGCCACTCCCCTCGGGCATGGATGTGTGTGATGTCCTTAGGTTAGTTAGCTTTAATTAGTTCTAAGTTCTAGGCGACTGATGACCACAGATGTTAAGTCCCATAGTGCTCAGAGCCCTTTGAACCATTTTTGAATCGCATTCAAGCAAAAGATCAGATAGAACCCGAGATTTCCCGTACTGTGACGGAAACCGTTCGAACAGTGTGAGTCGTGTTCAAACATAGCCCAAGTGTATAGTGAAATGTACATATGGCATTGGTGGCTGGACCTCCTCTTGTGGGACTTTGACCACCTGGTGCAAGTCTTTTTATTTGGCGCCACTTCGGTGACTTGCTCATCGGTGATGATGAAATGGTAATAAGCACAAAACACACGCACTCACACACACACAGTCCCGAACGGGGAAAATCCCCGATGCGGCCGGGATTCGAACCCGGGACCCTATGAGCGTCAGCAGCGCTAACCACAAGAGCACGAACCGCTCACACAGCATGTATAATCTTCTGGGAAAACTGTTTTGTATGATGATGGGTTAGAAGGATTGGAAACAGACAGGCACCGCAAGGTCAGTTGTTGCGCTTTCATTGTGGTCATACTTCAGCTATCAAGGGACAGCTGACGAAGGTCTGAGAAGCCAAAAAATCAGACAGTGAATTAATAAACATTGCTTCAGAAGACGGTTTCTTTTATGCCCTTAATGTCATTGTCGTGTAAATTTTAAGGTCTGTATGAACGTTTGACACCTGTTGTCAGCGGGTTATTGTAAACAACAGAACAACGCGCTTGGGCAGTGAGGGATCTGGGCCTAGCCAGGCTTACGTAACTGGTACGATCGATGGGCTGTGAACGAGAACTTGTGCTTCCGCCAGCTCCGTATGGCCTCAACGCTGACAGGCGGGGACTAGGAACCTGTCCTTGTAGAACGATTTGGCTGCCGGCTGTGGCCTCGCCCAAGAGCTGTGGGAGAGCGGCTCTAAATTTCTGTAGTTCCTCTGCCACAGACCTGGTAGTCACTGTAAACAAGCCAACATTATGTAATAATAAACAGTAATGCATATTTAAGGATACGTCTATGGGCTACTGAGCACAGTCGAACTACGATATACCACCTTTGTTTCACTTCAGTCTATTGTCAAACATGTTCAACAGCCTGAAATATACTCTCACCGACATACAGCATTTCTTGTTCAAAGTTGTCGGCAGCGAATATTTAGGTTATAAACCATTCTGATACATTTTGTCCTTAGGTATATTAATTTCTTCCTACAAAGCTGTTCAAATGGTTCAAATGGCTCTGAGCACTATGGGACCTAACATCTGAGGTCATCAATCCCCTAGAACTTAACCTAACTAACCTAAGGACGTCACACACATCCATGCCCGAGACAGGATGCCAACCTGCGACCGTCGCGCGGTTCCAGACTGAAGAGCCTAGAACCGTTTGGTCACCTCGGCCGGCTACAAAGCTGTTGCTTAGTACTTACTTATTTATCTATCTCTGGTGACCATATTGACTTGAACACACTCTCTGAAATTCTATTTCTATGGCTTTTACAGAAAACAGACTGCAGTTATATAGTCGTAGGACATGAAAGGGAAGCATTGGTCGAGCATAGTTTGAGACAGCATTGTAATGTAATCCAGATGTTATTCAGTTTGTACATGAACAAGCAGTTATGGGAAACCACGGAGAAATTTGGAAAGTAAATTGAAGTTCAGGGATAAGAGATAAAAAATTTGAGTTTTGCCGATGACATTGTAATTCTATCAGAGACGCCAAAGGACATTCTATGTGAGCTGAACGGAGTGGACAATGTCTTGAAAAGAGAGTATTAGTTGATCATCAACAAAAGTAAAGCAAGGGTGATGGAATATACTCGTATTAAATACGACGATACTGATTAGGAACTGAGACACTAAAAGCGGTACACGAATTTTATTACTTGCGAAGCAAAATAAATGACGAAAGACGAATTAGAGGTGATATAAAATGCAGATTGGCAACAGCAATAAAAACTTTTCTGACAAGGAGAAAATTGTTAACATAGAATGTAAATTTCAGTCTTAACAAGTCATTTCCGATACTATGCGTCTGGATGTGTTGCCTCGTATGGAAGTGAAGAGTGGACAATGAACAGTTGAGATTGGGAAAGAAAAGAAGCTTTTGAAATGTGGTGCTACAGAAAAATGCTGAAGATTAAATACTGATTACTGAAGAGGTACTGAACTGAAATCGGGCTAAAAGAAATTTAGGGCACAACTCGAGTAAAAGAATGAATCAGCTGACAGGGCACATCCGGGATATGAGGGAATGGCTTATTTGGTAACTGAGCGCAATATAAGGCGTCAAAATTGTAGAGATAGACGGAGGCTTGAATATAGCGAGCAGTTTGTAGGTTGAAGTAGTCATTCGGACATGAGAGGACTGGCACGGGCCAGCCGGAGAGCAAGAAAAGCTGCACCAGAATAGGCTGAATAAAACAACAAAAATAACAATAACAACAGCGAGTATGAGAACTGTAATCTGTTTCTTATTTCAGATGCTGGTAATAAAAAAAAATACATTTAGCGACAATCAAAGCGCTTTACTTACATCTTCTGGATGCAGTTCTGCTGAGGTCGTTGAAGTGAGGCACTTACCTGAAACAAAAATAGAATCGATTATCGTATACTTAAAAAAAGATTGCTGTTTACAGTTACAATGAATTCATGTGGACACCCTCTGAAGTAGCTGGAACAAGTTTTAAAACTCTCGTGGTCACTGTGGTTATCTAGAGAGCCGCGTTTTTTTTTTTTAAACAGCTGAGTCCTCTCAGTAAATATAGCTTACTTTTCACTGGTTTCTCGAAATTTTCATCGGTAGGTAATTTTATTTTCAGAGATAAAACTCTAAATAGCAAAGAACTGTAAGTCTAACATTAACCAGACAAATAAAAGTCTTGGTAGGCGGGAACGACAACAACTTAACCCCACGATTCTTCAGAATCCTCAGAACTTGCAGGACGCAACAACAACGTCATAAAACCTATGTGTTTACAGATAAGAAACACATTCTGTATAACATTTAAAGTGAGATAGCCCTGATACTTGTACGCGAGTGAAATGTATACGATAAATGGTTCCGACAGGAAGAGAATAGAAGCTCTTGAAATGTGGTGCTACAGAACAATGCTGCAGCTGAGATCGGTAAACTGGATAACCCTTGAGGCAATACTGAATAAAAGTGCCTGGCAGAGGTTCATCGAACCATTTCCATACTACTCCTCTACCATTCCACTCTCGAATGGTGCGTGGGAAAAAGGAACACCTAAATCTTTCCGTTCGAGCTCTGATTTCTCTTATTTTATTATAATTATCATTTCTCCCTACGTAGGTGGGTGTCAACAAAATATTCGTAAATAGATTTCGCCGTAAAGAAAACCCACTTTGTTTCAGTGACTGACACCCCAACTCGCGTAACACTCTCACACATATTGCGCGATAACACGAAACGAGCTGCCCTTCTTTGCACTTTTTGGATGTCCTCCGTCAATCCTACCTCGTAAGGATCCCACACCGCGGAGCAATATTCCAGCAGAGGACGGACAAGTGTAATGTAGGTTGTCTCTTTAGTGGGTTTGTCGCATCTTCTAAGTGTTCTGCCAACAAAGCGCAGTCTTTGTTTCGCCTTCCCCACAATATTATCTATGTGGTCTTTCCAATTTAAGTTGCTCGTAATTGTAATTCCTAGGTATTTAGTCGAATTGACAGCCCTTAGACTTGTGTGATGTATCGTATACCCAAAATTTATCGGATTTCTTTTAGTACCCATGTGGATGACCTCACACTTTTCTTTGTTTAGTGCCAATTGCCACTTTTCGCACCATACACAAATTCTCTCTAGATCATTTTGTAATTGGAATTGATCGTCTGATGATTTTACTAAAACGATATTTTATGAATCCGTGTTGGTTATGTATCAATAAGTCATTTACTTAAAGGTGATTTATAATGTTCAAGTACAGTATACGCTCCAAAATCCTACTGCAGATTGAGGTCAGTGATATGGGTCTGTAATTCCTTTCTTGAATATTGGTGTGACTTGTTCTACTTCCCAGTCTCTAGGAACAGACCTTTCGTCAAGTGAGCGGTTGTAAATGATTGCTAAGAAGGCGCTATTGTGTCTGCCTACTCTGAAAGGAACCTGATTGGTGTACCATCTGGACCGGAACACTTGCCTTTCTTCAGTGATTTGAGTTGTTTCCAACACCTAAGATATCTACTTTTATGTCACTCATGCTAACAGCTGTTCTGGTTTAGAATTCTGGAATATTTACTTCGACTTCTTTCGTGAAGGAATTACGGAAAACGGTATTTAGTAACTCCGCTTTAGTGGCACCATCATCGATAACATTTCCATCGCTATCGCGCAGTGACGGAATTGACTGTTTTTTGCCACTAGTGTATTTTACATACGACCAGAATCTCTTTGGGTTTCTACCATATTTTTAGAGAATGTTTTATTGTGGGAACTGTTAAAAGCATCTCGCATTGCACTAAATTTCGAGCTTTCGTGAAACTTAGCCAGTGTTGGGGATCAATCAGTAAAAGGAAACTGCGTAGATCTTCTCTTGCATTACAAGCAATAGGATACAATACTAGTTACTGGACTCACAGTGTACCAATTTCTTCACTTCATTCCATCTAATCTAATGTTGTTGTTGTTGTTGTGGTCTTCAGTCCAGAGACTGGTTTGATGCAGCTCTCCATGCTACCCAATCCTGTGCAAGCTTCTTCATCTCACAGTACCTACTGCAACCTACATAATTCTGAATCTGTTTAGTGTATTCATCTCTTGGTCTCCCTCTACAATTTTTACCCTCCACGCTGCCCTCCCAATACTAAATTGGTGATCCCTTCATGCCTCAGAACATGTCCTAGCAACCGATCCCTTCTTCTAGTCAAGTTGTGCCACAAACTTCTCTTCTCCCCAATCCTATTCAATACCCCCTCATTAGTTATATGATCTACCCATCTAATGTTCAGCATTCTTCTGTAGCACCACATTTCGAAAGCTTCTATTCTCTTCTTGTCCAAACTAGTTATCGTCCATGTTTCACTTCCATACATGGCTACTCTCCATACAAATACTTTCAGAAAGTGACTTCCTGACACTTAAATCAATTCTCGATGTTAACAAATTTCTCTTCTTCAGAAACGCTTTCCTTGCCATTGCCAGTCTACATTTTACATCCTCTCTGCTTCGACCATCATCAGTTATTTTGCTCCCCAAATAGCAAAACTCCTTTACTGCTTTAAGTGTCTCATAAAAAAAACAATATGGTTCAAATGGCTCTGAGCACTATGGGACTTAACTGATGAGGTCATCAGTCCCCTATAACTTAGAACTACTTAAACCTAACTAACCTAAGGACGTCACACACATCAATGCCCGAGGCAGGATTCGAACCTGCGACCGTAGCGGTCGCGCGGTTCCAGACTGTAGCGCCTAGAACCGCTAGCCACCTCGGCCGGCTAAGTATCTCATATCCTAATCTAATTCCCTCAGCATCATCCGACTTAATTCGACTACATTCCATTATCCTCGTTTTGCTTTTGTTGATGTTCATCTTATATCCTCCTTTCAAAACACTGTCCATTCCGTTCAACTGCTCTTCCAAGTCCTTTGCTGTCTCTGACAGAATTACAATGTCATCGGCGAACCTCAAAGTTTTTATTTCTTCTTCATGGATTTTAATACCTACTCCGAATTTTTCTCTTGTTTCCCTCACTGCTTGCTCAACATACAGATTGAATAACATCGGGGATAGGCTAGAACCCTGTCTCACTCCCTTCCCAACCACTGCTTCCCTTTCATACACCTCGACTCTTATAGCTGCCATCTGATCTGGTTTCTGTACAAATTGTAAATAGCCTTTCGATCCCGGTATTTTACCCCTGCCACCTTCAGGATTTGAAAGAGAGTATCCCAGTCAACATTGTCAAAAGCTTTCTCTAAGTCTACAAATGCTAGAAACGTAGGTTTGCCTTTCCTTAATCTAGCTTCCAAGATAAGTCGTAGGGTCAGTATTGCCTCACGTGTTCCAATATTTCTACGGAATCCAAACTGATCTTCCCCGAGGTCGGCTTCTACCAGTTTTTCCATTCGTCTGTGAAGAATTCGCTTTAGTATTTTGCATCCGTGACTTATTAAACTGATAGTTCGGTAATTTTCACATCTGCCAGCACCTGCTTTCATATCTAATATATGTGATTAAATAGAAAACCATCGTCGCAGCAGAGGCTACTTTATTTATAATACCAAGCAAGTCAGTAGATTTTTCTCTCCATGCCCTATGCCCCCACCATCCCTCTCCCAGTTCTGGCAGATATTCACCCACGCCCACTACTATACTGTCGTTAAAGTCGTTTCACTTACATCCTGTATACAGGGGTTGGACATAAATAGGGAAAGACCGCGAAAAATGCATGGGTGAAAGTAAATGCAGATGCCAGCCAAGCAAGCAAATTGTGTTTTTGTACTCATATTTGACCACGAACGACACGTGTGCAGTGTCCTCAACATTTTGCACGTGTGAGTCGTAGTCAGAATAGAGTTCAGTGTTGTTGTGAGAGCATCGTGTAGGAGCTAAGTGAATTCGAACGTGGGTAAATTGTTGGTGATCCTATAGTGGGTGCTTCCTTAACCAAGGCAGCAGAAGTGTTTGGTGCTTCAAGAGACACCGTATCGAAGATTTATGCTACGTGCAGGGAAAGCAGAAAAATATCATCCGCTAAGTCACAACGCTGAGGGAAGAGTGTGTTGAGTGGTCGTGACTGATAGTCACTGAAGAGGACTGTGACGAAAAGTAAGAGGACGACAGCTGAAAAGCAACACGAAGGGATCTCCATAAGTAGAGAATCGCACGGCGAGCTGGAATTCCAAAACCACTGATCAGTGACGCAAATGCGTGTAACAGGAAAACGTGGTGCCAAAACCATAGCAGTAGAAAATAGTCATTTAGTCGGATGAGTCTTGCTTCATACTGTTTCTAACTTCTGGACGAGCAAAACATTGTGGACACTGGGTGATGATTTGGGCAGCCATATTGTGGTATTCCATGAGCCCCATGAGTACTCTGCAACTTCGCATTCCTCCTGAGGATTACATGACTATTTTGGCTGATCAGGTCCATATTATGTTACAATATTTGTTCCCTAATGGTGACTTTATGTTCCAAGGCGACAAGGTCCATCCTCACGCATCTCACATCGTACACGAGTGTTTTGTGAGCACGAGGACGAACTGGTGCGACTCTGCTGGCTACCACAATAACCAGAGCTCTATACTATTGTGCCTTTGTGGTCTACTTTGGAGAGAAAGGTGCATGATTGCTATCCACATTCTTCATCGTTATCTGAACTTGCCACTATGTTGCAGCAAGAATGGTACACTACTGGCCATTAAAATTGCTACACCACGAAGATGACGTGCTACAGACGCGAAATTTAACCGACAGGAAGAAGATGCTGTGATATGCAAATGATTAGCTTTTCAGAGCATTCACATGAAGTTGGCGCCGGTGGCGACACCTACAACGTGCTGACATGAGGAAAGTTCCCAACCGATTTCTCATACACAAACAGCAGTTGACCAGAGTTGCCTGGTGAAACGTTGTTGTGATGCCTCGTGTAAGGATGAGAAATGCGTACCATCACGTTTCCGACTTTGATAAAGGTCGGATTGTAGCCTATCGCCATTGCGGTTTATCGTCTCACGAGATTGCTGCTCGCGTTGGTCGAGATCCAATGACTGTTAGCAGAATATGGAATCGGTGGGTTCAGAGGGGTAATAGGGAACGTCGTGCTGGGTCCCAACGGCCTCGTATCAGTAGCAGTCGAGATGACAGGCATCTTATCGACATGGGTGTAACGGATCGTGCAGCCGCGTCTCGATCCCTGAGTCAACAGATGGGGTCGTTTGAAAGACAACAACCATTTGCACGAACAGTTCGGCGACGTTTGCAGCAGCTCGGAGACCATGGCTGCGGTTACCCTTGACGCTGAATCACAGATAGGAGCGCTTGCGATGGTGTACTCAACGACGAACCTGGGTGCACGAATGGCAAAACGTCATTTTTTCGGATGAATCGAGGTTCAGTATACAGCATAATGATGGTCGCATACGTGGCGACATCGCGGTGAACGCACATTGGAAGCGTGTATTCGTCATCGCCATACTGGCGTTTCACCTGGCGTGATGGTATGGGGTTGCCATTGGTTACACGTCTCGGTCACCTCTTGTTCGCAATGACGGCACTTTGAACAGTCGACGTTATATTTCATATGTGTTACGACCCGTGGCTGTACCCTTCATTCGATCGCTGCGAAACCCTACATTTCAGCAGGATAATGCACGACCGCATGTTGCAGGTCCTGTACGGGCCTTTCCGGAAGCAGAAAATGTTCGACTGCTGCCCTGGCCAGCACATTCTCCAGATCTCTCACCAATTGAAAGCGTCTGGTCAATGGTGGCCGAGCAACTGGCTCGTCACAATACGCCAGTAACTACTCTTGATGAACTGGGGTATCGAGTTGAAGCTGCATGGGCAGCTGTACCTGTACACTCCATCCAAGCTCTGTTTGACTCAATGCCCAGGCGTATCAAGGCCGTTATTACGGTCAGAGGTGGTGGTTTAGGGTACTGATTTCTCAGGATCTATGCAGCCAAATTGCGTGAAAATGTAATGACGTGTGCTTTTGGTATCGTAAGTAGGCTGTCTGTATGTTGGCAGCGGTATAGACTGTGCTAATATCGCTGACAGCGCTCTGCGCTCTCGGCAAGATATTCTGTAGTTAGACGGACTTGCAGTGAGCGAGTGGATAGAGAAGTATATGGAGATGATATTTTTAGTGGAGACTTTGGGTCGGTAGGACACGTATTGTAAAGTGAGATGACATGATGTGTTTATAAGAAAATACGCAAGGAAATATATGATGATGGATGTTTGGTTGATAATCTTTGGGAAGTGGAATTATTGACAACTTAATAATTTTTGGAACTGGATGTCAGATGAAAAAGGTAAAATATTCTAAATACATTGATGCTCTTCAACAAAATCTTTCTTTCGCTAACCATACGCTTCCTAGTAGTTAGATTTTATAGTAGTTAACAATCTTTTTATTTAGCTGGCTGTAGTTGCTACTTGCTGTAATTGCTCTGCCGGCCGCTGTGATGGGGCGGTTCTAGCAGCTTCAGTACGGAACCTGCTACGGTCGCAGGTTCGAAGCCTGCCTCGGGCATGGATTTGCGTGATGTCCTTAGGTTAGTTAGGTTTAAGTAGTTCCAAGTCTAGGGGACTGATGACCTCAGATGTTAAGTCCCATAGTGCTTAGAGCCATTTGAACCATTTGTATTTGGTGTAGCTCGTTTTCTGTGAGGTAAGTGACTTATGGAAAAGAGTGGGGTTTGCACTGGTGGGATTCGTGATTGAAATGAGTTTAGGCAATAAACAGAATTGGAGGTAGTTTCATATTTCTTTCATTTCATATTTTTTGGATTTGTATTGTTAGGATTTCTTGCAATTCAGGGCCATTCTTTTGTGTTAATTATTGGAAGTCATGTTGTCAATGTATAGCAGGCAGATTGCTTTGGCCTTGTATATTGTGGGTAATAAATAAATAGGTTCAGTTTGAGTTGTCTTTGGCAGGGAAATCTCTGTAGGTCAGTGTTTTAAAAAATTATTAAAGAGGTAGTTTCAGTATTTCCATACTTTTATCGAGCCCTTGAATGTTCCACATTCAAAGAGAGGACAGAGTGATCGCGACAAGTGGAAATTTCTGTATTTCCTTACCATTTTCCTCTGTTCAACAAAGTTGTCAGAAATGATGCCATCGACTGTATCTGGTACATTGCTTATTGGAGTTGACAGCATCAGCTGTATTATGAAACTCCCCTGGGTTCACGCGTCGTTCGTCTCGTTTCCGTGGAACATCCGCCGTCCAGTACAACGTACTGGGTTCTATTAGATAAATACTCCGGAAGCCAATGAGGTATTCAAAAATGGTTCAAATGGCTCTGAGCACTATGGGACTTAACGTCTGAGATCATCAGTCCCCTAGTACTTAGAACTACTTAAACCTAACTAACGTAAGGACATCACACACATCCATGCCCGAGGCAGTATTCGAACCTGCGACCGTAGCGGTCGCGCGGTTCCAGACTGAAGCGCCTAGAACCGCTCGGCCACCGTGGCCGGCCCAACGAGGTATTGGTGAAGCCAATGTGTGATCGTATTTTGGTTAGTAGTAGACGATGTGATGCAGTGTCGAAGGCCTTTCTGAAATCTTGGAAGACGGGATCTACCTATTTACACGCATGTGCTGTTTGCAGGTTATCGATTATGAATAAAGTGAGATGTGTGTTTTTCTGCAATCAACGGAAAAGGCAATGGAGAATTAGGGCATATCAGTAGGTTAACTAACGGTTGTAGGCGGCCGTGGAATTAGCGGCAGCCGCTTTTGTGCTGCGGCCGACGTGTTTCGTGTTTCTGGTCGCAGCGCCCGTTATCTGTGCCAGCGGTGTGGGCGCGCACGGCAGCCAGACCTGCTGTTTGCCCTTCGATAGCGCACGCGCGCAGACAAAATATTTAGCGGCGCGGCAATCGGCACCTAGCGCGCGGCCTTCTGTTCCAGCTCTACCGCTGGACAGCCGGCGCTACATCACCCGGCTGCGTCGTTAGAGGGCAGTAAAAAGTGACTGCGGCAGGCTAGGGTTCGCTAGAACAAACCGCTGCCTGTTTTATGACTCAGTTGGCGTTTATAGCGACTCTGACACCGCACGCTGTTCACAGCACAAATATTGCAGATCATAGCGACTGATTACTCGACAGTTTTACTTCGTAAGTTACGTCTTTACTGACGTGCGAACCACAGTTGTGATTGAAACTGTATGAGGAAAGCAGTAACGTCCCCTAAACCAATCTGTACACAGACAACTTAGTTGGCCCGTTTCGGAGAAACGTTTTGGGCTTATCCAGCGTACTGATTAATGGTTGAACTTTCTGACAACAACTGGATGTAGTTGAATACTTGCGCCGATGGGCATTGTAACGTTTCATATGGGATAGAACTGAGGAGACGACCTCGTTTCAGGATTTATTGAGACAGACGCCCTCATCACGACCAACTAAACAATTCCCCAGCCGTAGTACCCAAGTTTCCCTCACAACCGAGTCCTAAAAAGATCCTCATCTGCTCTTCATGCAATATGCTGCACAGCCTGTTCTGTAAACCATCCTACCCTTGGAAAATTTGGTTCAAATGGCTCTGAGCACTATGGGATTTAACTTCTGAGGTCATCAGTCTCCTAGAACTTAGAACTACGTAAAACTAACTAACCTAAGGACATCACACACATCCATTCCCGAGGGAGGATTCGAAAATGCGACCGTAGCGTTCGCGCGGTTCCAGATTGTAGCGCCTAGAACCGCTCGGCCACCCCGGCCGGCCCTACCCTTGGACTTCCGGTATTTTGCTATCCAGTGTGCTTGTAGTTCATGGCGCTTCTAGAGAGAAGCTTTTGCTGTATTCTTTGTTAAGTAGGTAGACCAGCTAACTTCACACTTTTTACTTTCCAAATCGAAAATATGTAGCTCTTGTCTTCTTTTTGTGGTTAGCATTTTGTCCATAAGTGTGCAGCGTTCGACTGCCCTGAGAAATTTCATACCAACTGGTTTTCTTCCTCTCTTTCTTCGATAGTATCCAAGTCTCACTTCCATATACAGTAATACTACCCGTACCGCTACTGTTCTATAAAGCTTCGGTTTGGTTTCTTTCTAGTTTTATACAGGGTAATCAGAACAGTCTGAAAAGCTTGTAAGGGTATTGCAGGAGAGGCTGTGCTGAGAAATAACTGCTAAGAGCAAAATTCGATACGTTGCGCCGTTTCCGAGTTACTTGGCATTGAAGTTAGCCAATCAGGTCGTGGCGCGCGCAGATTCAAGCAGCCTGCCAGAGAGTGTCGCCAAACGTGTTCTTCCTTCGGTTTCATCAAACCGAACAAACGTAGTTTTTGCATACCTCGCTTAAATTTATCACTTCGGAAAAAGGCACATTTTAACTCGCAATGAACATTTGAACAAGTGGTAAATCACGGACCCACAGACGTCTGCGTATTACCGCATCCAGTTCGTGCAAGTGCGTGTACTCGCGAACGCCGCGACCTGATTGGCTAAAGTCAATGATAAATAACTCGGAAGCGGCCCCATGCATAGGATCTTTTTCTTAACAGTTATTTGTCAGCGCAACCTTTCCTGTAACACTCTTACAAGCTTTTCAGACTGTTTGTGACCACCCTGTATAAGTGGCGATCAAAAAGTTTCCGTTCGATGTACGTACAGTCCAGAGTCGCTAGACCAGTCGCGCAAAATAGCCTTCAACATTGAGGTAATGATCTCTATCCGGCCAGTCACGCAAAGTAGCCTTCAACATTGAGGTAATGATCTCTATCCGGCAGGTTGAAGATATCGTTTGTTGAAACACCGTGTCCTGCTGCGTGAAGAAGTCCATAACGGCTTGCTGCATATACTCTTCCGTCAGGAATTGTTGACCGTTCAGCGACATTTTTATGGGACCGAAGGCGTCATAATCGCTTGGCTAGAGAGATCACGACTACAGGGCATCAACAAACGCCTGCTTTCTGATCTCCGTAATTGATGAGGCTGGGCTGCCATATCGACCGGAGTCTTGCGTCGAATCGCGACCACCATGGAACTTGGGGCTCCATTCCACAACGGTTGTTTTCGACAAACATGCTGCCCCATACACATTCTGAATTTTCCAATGGATCCACCGGCGTTTGTCGTTCGGCAATCAAAAAAAGAAAACACATCGAAAAAGGTTTTGCATCACCCCGGTTCCCAGAACTCCTGAAGATAGACGTTGACTGTGGATATTGTATCACAGACACAGTCCCTCTGACTGTTCAGAGATGTCGCTAAACCCGCCCAAAGATGTAAACAACCATGCATGAACAGCGCCTATTATACGGAGGGGCCCAACAGCCGGTCAGTTCCAGTCATTCCACCAGGAAGGAGGTACACGGCTAGTATTACCTGTAGTTCAGCCATGCCTAGATGGTCAATACAGCGGTTCGATCACGTCCCCGTTGTTACTCTGTACCAGGAAGGGCTCTCAACAAGGTTAGTGTCCAGGCGTCTCGGAATGAACCAAAGCGATATTGTTCGGACATGGAGGAGATACAGAGAGACACGAACTGTCAATGACATGCCTCGCTCAGGCCAGCCAAGGGCTACTGTTGCAGTGGATGACCGCTGCATACGGATTATCACTTGGAGGAACCCTGACACCAACTCCACCATGTTGAATAGCGCTTTTCGTGCAGCCACAGGAAGTCGTGTTACGACTCAAACTGTGCGAAATAGGCTGCATGATGCGAAACTTCTCTTCCGACGTTCATGGCGACGTCCATCTTTACAGCCACGACACCATGCAGCGCGGTACAGATGGGCCCAACAACTTGCCGAATGGACCGCTCAGGATTGGCATCACGTTCTCTTCGGCGGTGAGTGTCGCGTATGCCTTCAACCAGACAATCGTCGGAGACGTGTTTGGAGGCAACCCGGTCAAGCTGAACGCATTAGACAAACTGTCCAACGAGCGCATCAGGGTGGAGGTTTCCTGCTGTTTTGGGATGGCATTATGTAAGGCCGACGTACGCCACTGGTGGTCAAGGAAGGCGCCGTAACGGCTGTACGATACGTGAATGCTATCCTCCGACCGATAGTGCAACCATATCGGCAGCATACTGGCGAGGCATTCGTCCTCATGGACGACGATTCGCACCCCCATCGTGCACATCTTGTGAATGACTTCCTTCAGGATAACGACATCGCTCGACTAGAGTGGCCAGCGTGTTCTCCAGAAATGAACCCTATCGAACATGCCTGAGATAGATTGAAAAGGGCTGTTTATGGACGACGTGACCCACCAACGATTCTGAGGGATGTACGCAGAACCGCCGTTGAGGAGTGGGACAATCTGGACCAACAGTGCCTTGATGAACTTATGGATAGTATGCCATGACGAATACAGGTTTGCATCAATTCAAAATGACTGGGTATTAAAGGTACCGGTGTGTACAGCAATCTGTACCACCACCTCTCACGGTCTCGCTGTGTGGTGGTACAACATACAATGTGTGGTATTCATGAGCAATAAAGAGGGCGTAAATGATGTTTATGTTGATCTCTGTTTCAATTTTCTGTACAGGTTCCGGAACTGTCGGAACAGAGGTGATGAAAAACTTTTTTTGATGTGTTATAACAGCATGTCGGTCCTGTTTGGATGCATTTGGTAATAACGTAGCAGTAGTTCGCGTTTCTGCATTTACAGCACGCACGTCGGAAGAACACGAATGTCACACTAATCCCTTGCCTACATGGCGATGCTTATGTACCCACAGCAGGGCCACGCTGCGTTGCATATACGCTGCGGCAACGCCCTCAGTCGGATATTTTTTGATCGCTGCTTCTGTTTCATAATTCTGTGAATTGTTCCAGATGTATGTTTCAGTTTGCAATGTTTTCTTTCCATATTTCACGTCCAAGATAGTTAAACGTTGATACCTGCTACGTTATTTTGCCACTATCTCAATTTTGGGTCATACTGTGTTTTTTTCCCCCAGAAATGACAGTAGGTTTGGTTTCTGTGCCGATATTATCGATCCAATATCCTTCTGGTGTATTTCTTAACATGGACAGCCCCCTTTCTAAACTATATTCTTTCTGTTGCACAATAACAACATCGTTTGGATATAAAATACTACTTACTCTATTATGCGCTGACAGCGTTATACCACACTCCAAAATTTGTTTTCTTCTAACTATCACCTCGTCCACAATGATACTATAAAGTGCTCGGGAAAGACAGCTAAAACTCCTATCTTTGACTTTACTGGCGCTGTTAGCTGATTCGCTGTGTCAATAAACACAGTAGTGTTTTGGTATAGACGCCTGATTGCTTTTACTAAATTATCTGCAAAACCTTTTCTGATCAAAATTTTTCACAGCATGTTACTGTTTACTGTTTACGCACGCCTTTTAAGCATCGAAGAACATGACCATGTGAGCTTCCAAATTCAATTTCCCTCTTTCTCGATCATTTGCTTCACCACGAAAATAGCATCTACTTTACAGCGGCACGTCCAAACCCTATCTGTTCTTCGCTGACGATAGTGTCTCCTACGTCCTTAAACCCACCAGAAAGCCGGCAGCCAAAATCTTATGACTGGCAGCGACGCTGTTATGGTGGAGGCTTTCAAATCGAACTACGAGTCATTATACTTCATACCTGCACGTTGCTTACGCAGTTAGTAATTCAAATGATTCGAAATTCATATTATGATACATTGACATGGCAGTCGATGATTACAGGTGTTGTGACTGTAAGAATGATCGCATTGTTTTTTCTTCAGTAAAATTCTTCTGCCTGTGTGACAGCGTCGTGGTGAGTCGTTGCGTCCTTGTTGCTACAACAGTATGCAGTTTTTCTAAGGATGATGAAGGTTGTTTGCAACAGGAGCCGAATTGCTGCTAGTTTCATCACAACATGACGCAGTCTCACAGCCAGAAAAATTTTGCTGAAACTGACTCCGGCTGCGAAAGCCAACGCTCTTACACTGTTAATGTTTATTTCTTTTCTAACATATATTTAGGGGTATTGTATATAGAAGGGTATTTTTAAGGTTATATCACTGATAGAGGCACATAGGTAATGGTGAAAATTAACTGCACGCCCAGCTAATATTTTAGGAAGTTAAAAAATACATTAAAAATTAAAGATAACAACATCTTTCGAGTCAAATTGAAGTAAGAAACATGAGTATTTTCATAAAAGTAGAGTTTCGAACCCTACGTATTAACCCTACGTATTAACTCTCCACCAAATTCTAACGAGACACTAGGATTTCCTTGTATGACATCTATGAGTTATGCAGAATTACGTGGCGTATTGGCTCCTCTTCTAACTTTCCGCAAAATAGCTTAATGGTAACGCCGGAACAGTTTCTCTGAATAGGATATATAGATATTGGTTCTTCATTGTAGTCGAATCAGAATTTATGCTCCATCTGCAGTGACCTCACATCCGATGTCACATTAAACCCTAATCAACCTTAATTCCTTTTTGCCATGTAAGTATAATTCTGTCACCTTCAATGTACGTCTTACCCCAGTCATATATGCAAGAATTCATCTTTAGAAATTACAAATTTTTCTCTTCCTTCATTTTATTTAACGCCCACTCATGTGCTTGGTTCGGTATCAACACGAACACACACACGCTTTCGAAGTGTCAGTCACTGACATCGCACTAACGTATGAACGAAATATGTGTTGAATCGTCTCTGCGTAAAGGTACAGCTAAGCAAACAGGCTTTCAAGCATGATTCATTTTTGTTCTTGTGCGTTGTTATCTAGCATTCCGCTCCCTTCAGTGCCTCGCAGTATCACGTTCTTTGTCAGCTGAAAGCTTGTTGACGGAAATTCTTACAGGCCACCAGGTTTTCCTCTCAGCTGCTAGGCTTCCGCACCTTGACCGTAAGCTATCTCTGGAGAGACAGGCAGAAAACCGCTTTTACTTTGTTTACTGCCGTCGTTCGGCTTCCCCCCCCCCTCTCCCCTCCCCCCGTAGTGGCTGCTCCTTAGTTTATCGGACAACAAAATAACATACGTTTGAGTGCTCTTCTGTCGGTCCTACCACTTTCACGATGGTGAATACATCGAGCTGCTCCGTCTCAAGTTACACGAGTTCCCATGTAATAAGCTAAGATACTGAGGTAATAATGAAGGTTACCATCTAATGATCCATCGAAAATCTGGTCATTAGAGACGAAACGCTAGCTCAGTTTGACGAAACGCATTTGCTGTGAGCTCAGCGAAGGAACTTTCGCAACGATCTCCTGAAAAAGCGACAAGAACTACATAAAACCACTCAGCGCGGTCGGATAGAATTTCACCCCGAGGCTCCCGAAACTCAGATTCGTAAACTTGCGCCTCCTCCTTCGGCGGAAACATAAAGGGTTTCTAATCATTTGCAACTAGCGTCGGGGATAATTCCTAGTATCAAAACAAGATAGAATATTCCTTTGAAGATATGTCGCTCGAATCATTGTTACTGATCACTGGCCATAGGACGATATGATTCCACATCACCGGAAATAGTTAAAGAGCTCACCATTAGTAGCAAAGCATGAGTGGGTACACCTCAACGTGGACCGTCGAAGCAGTTCGATGATACCTGATCCTGTCACACAGCTACACAAGCATTATGGATACGCTGTACCTGGTCATTGGTTTCTTGAACCAGAGTAGCGTATGTCATAACTTCACATGTCCACATCGTAAAAAGTCTAGTGGATTAATGTCAGGAGCCTGGGAAGGGCAATGAATTACACGTTGCCGACTAATTCTTCGTCTTGGGGGGGATGCTGACCAACAACAGGGGCAATTCCAAATTGACCAACACTGGGGTACCACCTGAAGCGGCTACCGGTCAAAAGTTTTAGATTACCTATCATAGCTATGGATTTGTGAATGAAACAGGCATTTCGTTTCGAATATTATTTTATATCCCCACTCTGATAATGAAACTAATATAAATAGGTACAGACAAAGCGCCTCTCTTGTGTATTTGACTGGTTGTTCGCCTACAGAGGCACAGATGAGTATTCATAACAACACATGTGGATCTAACAGAAACGGTTCGGGTCGAATAGGCTTAATTCCTTCTGCTGTCTGTGTAGCAAACAGTTCGTGTTCGTTTACAGTGCATTGTGTGTCTGTATTCCTGATCACGTTCACAACATATTACCTTCTAATGGGATGGAAGCATGAGTCTGGGATTGAAAAACGTGCTGCAATTGTAGCTTTGAATCAGGAAGGCTATTCTAGTAAGACAGTAGCAACAAAAGTTGCTGTAATCAAATCTACGGTGGTGTAGACGCTACTGCGGTCCAAGTAAACTTGTGGTAATGCAAGTGTTTCGCGATTTGGAAGACCCCGAGAAACATCATACATGGGAGATCAGTTCATATGGGAACAGAGTAAACGTTAGAGGACTCGTTCCGCACCTGAAATTATCGAGGCATTATATGCTATGCTAGCAGCTACAATCTCTATCTCAACACTGCAACGCCGTCTCCCTGAAGAAGATTTAAAAGGTGCATAGGGGCCAAAAAGCTTTATTACGCAAACAAAATAAGGTGAAACGTTTGCTGTGGGCGCAGCAACATAAAAACTGGAGCGATCAACAATGATCCACTGTGTTATGCACGGACGCGTCTAAGTTTGAAGTATTTGGAAGCCATCGTCGAATGTTTGTTCGCAGACGTCGTGGAGAACGTACGAAGACCCAGTGTGTGGGACCAACGCTGAAGCATGGTGGACGGTCGCTCATGGTGTGGCGATGTTTTGTGTGCGATAAAGTCAATGATCTAGAGAAAATTAATGGAGCATTAAAGAAGGAAGGACATCACAGGATACTGATCAACTGCGAAGTTTCATCTAGCAAAAGACTTGTTGGTCGTGGGTTTGTTCTTCAGCAGCATAGTGATCCCAAACATTCTTCTAAATTGTTGCAGAGGGTATGTCGATAGAAAAGAGAAATGTGAGCAACTGAAGAATGTGAAACGACGAAGTCAGTCCTCTGACTTAAATGCCATTGAACTCTTAGGGGTTGAACTTGACAGGGAGATCAGTAAAAACTGACGTTATCTAAAGTTCAGTAATTTACAGATGATGGGAATACCATGAGTTTGTGTAGCTGTACTAAATCTAAACCATACTGTATTGCATTCGACGACAGAGAGAGAGAATATTTATTTTACTGGTCTACTTGGTTTTCACGATGTGTTCGTACATTGAAATGAAGTACGAGCGGCGTTCAATAAGTAATGCAACACATTTTTTCACGGCAAATATCGGTTGAAAAAATACGATATTTGTTGTGGGACATCGTGTAATATTCCCGCTTCTGTTCCTACAATTTAATGTAGTTACGAAAGGTGGCGCGCTGTTCGATACCTTCAAAATGGCATCTGTAACGGAGGTACGTTCCGAGCAGAGAGCTGTCGTTGAGTTTATTTTGACGGAAAACCAGAGCACCGTAGATAGTCATTGGCGCTTGCAGAATGCCTACGGCGACATGGCAGTGTTCAAAAGCACGGTGTGTCGTAGGGTTAGGCGTCTGTCGTCATCACAACAAAGTCACGCAAACCTGTCCTATGTCTCGTGTGTCGGCCAACCGCATGCAGCTGTGACTCCTGGAATACTGGAACGTGCGGACACACTCATTCGCGGTGATCAACGGGTCAGAATCAAACACCTCGCTGCTCAACTGGACAACTGTGTTGGCAGAGCTGACACACTCGTCCACCAGCTGTGGTGCTCAAATGTGCGGTCTGTTCTGTTACGTCAGATTTTGTTTCGGTGAGAAGCACATCATGTGGCGTGCAGCGCTAAATTATTCAGCGTGGGAATCCGTGCTACACAGAAACCCTCTCAAGTTTGCCGCGCTGTACACTATCGATTGTTACAATCGCTTTCACGCTCCTATCGCAATAATCATTTTTATTAGAGAGATTACAATTTCTCTTTTTATTGAAATACGAGAAAAAATTGAGCACACACTGTTTTTATTGTTGTTGTTGCAGTCTTTAGTCCGTAGCCTGGTTTGATGCTGCTCTCCATGCTACTTTATTCTGTGCAAGCCTCTTCGTTTCCGAATGACTATTGCAACCTAAATCCGTTTCAGCATGCTTACTGTATTCATCCCTTGGTCTCCCTCTACAATCCCCCCCTCCCCCTCCTCACATACACACACACACACGCATACACTTCTTTTCATTAGGAAATTAATGTTTCCTTGTTGCCTCAGAATGTGTGCTATCAAGTGACAAATGAAAGAACTTTTCTTTGATGCTGCGGAGTTAAATCGTTTATATGGTCTTGCTCTCCTACGTGCGTAGGCGTAAGCTCCCAAATTTGTTCTGTGAAACTCCAGCAACTATGGCGACGGAACAGCTTTGTTAACTTGCCACAAGTTGGCGCGGGAATAAAATGGAGTAAATACTTACGTGTTCATGCATACCCGTTATTATTATGGATACGAGGTGGAATCATTACATTACGCCATGGGTCCTCAGCTAGAAAAGTGGCCGAGCGGTTCTAGGCGCTACAGTCTGGAGCCGCGCGACCGCTACGGTCGCAGGTTCGAATCCTGCCTCGGGCATTGCTGTGTGTGATGTTCTTAGGTTAGTTAGGTTTAAGTAGTTCTAAGTTCTAGGGGACTGATGACCTCAGAAGTTAAGTCCCATAGTGCTCAGAGCCATTTTTTTTATTATCCTACTGAAGAAACTGCAAAAAGGTGGAAATTTAAGGAGATGGTAGCTGGATAAACTGATTAAACTAGAAGTTGTACAGAGTTTCAGGGAGAGCATAAGGGAACAATTGACAGGAATGGGATAAAGAAATACAGTAGAAGAAGAATGGGTAGCTCTGAGGGATGAAGTAGTGAAGGCAGCAGAGGATCAAGTAGGTAAAAAGACGAGGACTAGTAGAAATCCTTGGGCAACAGAAGAAATATTGAATTTAATTGATGAAAGGAGAAAATATAAAAATGCAGTAAATGAAGCAGGCAGAAAGGAAAACAAACGTCTCAAAAATGAGATCGACAGGAAGTGCAATATGGCTAAGTAGGGATGGCTAGAGGACAAATGTAAGGATGTAGAGACGCTTATCACTAGGGGTAAGACAGATACTGCCTACAGGAAAATTAAAGAGACCTTTGGACAAAAGAGAACCACTTGTATGAATATCAAGAGCTCAGATGGAAACCCAGTTCTAAGCAAAGAAGGGAAAGCAGAAAGGTGGAAGGAGTATATAGAGGGTCTATACAAGGGCGATGTACTCGAGGACAATATTATGGAAATGGAAGAGGATGTAGATGAAGATGAAATGGGAGATACGATACTGCGTGAAGAGTTTGACAGAGCACTGAAAGACTGAGTCGAAACAAGGCCCCGGGAGTGACAACATTGCATTAAGCTACTGACGGCCTTGGGAGAGCCAGTCCTGACAAAACTCTACCATCTGGTGAGCAAGATGTATGAGACAGGCGAAATAACCTCAGAATATAATAATTCCAATCCCAAAGAAAGCAGGTGTTGACGGATGTGAAAATTACCGAACTATCAATTTAATAAGTCACAGCTGCAAAATACTAACACGAATTCTTTACAGACGAATGGAAAAACTGGTAGAAGCCGACCTCGGGGTAGATCAGTTAGGATTCCGTAGGAATATTGGAACACGCGAGTCAATACTGACCTTGCAACTTATCTTAGAAGAAAAATTAAGGAAAGGGAAACCTACGTTTCTAGCATTTGTAGACTTAGAGAAAGCTTTTGACAATGTTGACTGGAATACTCTCTTCAAATTCTAAAGGTGGCAGTGGTAAAATACAGGGAGCGAAAAGCTATTTACAGTTTGTACAGAAACCAGACGGCAGTTATGAGTCGAGGGGCATGAAAGGGAAGCAGTGGTTGGGAAGGGAGTGAGACAGGGTTGTAGCCTCTCCCCGATGTTATTCAATCTGTATATTGAGCAAGCAGTAAAGGAATACGGACTAGTTATTAAAATCCATGGAGAAGAAATAAAAATTTTGAGGTTCGCCGATGACATTGTAATTCTATCAGAGACAGCAAAGGACTTGGAAGAGCAGTTGAACGGAATGGACAGTGTCTTGAAAGGAGGATATAAGATGAACATCAACAAAAGCAAAACGAGGATAATGGAATGTAGTCGAATTAAGTCGGGTGATGCTGAGGGAATTAGATTAGGAAATGAGACACTTAAAGTAGTAAAGGAGTTTTGCTATTTGGGGAGTAAAATAACTGATGATGGTCGAAGTAGAGAAGATATAAAATGTAGACTGGCAATGGCAAGGAAAGCGTTTCTGAAGAAGAGAAATTTGTTAACATCGAGTATAGATTTAAGTGTCAGGAAGTCGTTTCTGAAAGTATTTGTATGGAGTGTAGCCATGTATGGAAGTGAAACATGGACGATAAATAGTTTGGACAAGAAGAGATTAGAAGCTGTCGAAATGTGGTGCTACAGAAGAATGCTGAAGATTAGACGGGTAGATCACATAACTAATGAGGAGGTATTGAATGGAATTGGGGAGAAGAGGAGTTTGTGGCACAACTTGACTAGAAGAAGGGATCGGTTGGTAGGACATGTTCTGAGGCATCAAGGGATTACAAATTTAGCATTGGAGGGCAGCGTGGAGTGTAAAAATCGTAGAGGGAGACCAAGAGATGAATACACTAAGCAGATTTAGAAGGATGTAGGTTGCAGTAAGTACTTGGAGATGAAGAAGCTTGCACAGGATAGAGTAGCATGGAGAGCTGCATCAAACCAGTCTCAGGACTGAAGACCACACCAGCAACAACATTCTAATGTAGTGTTCAGTTAGCAGCAAGGTAAATAACTTTAAAAAGTAACTGTTGGAAATTCCTTACAGGCTGTGCACGCTTCTATGACAGCGCAAAATTACGCAGTAAACTACATTCTTTTCGAGTTTGTAGTATAGTGATTGATATATTTCATGTTATGTATTTCTCTGAAGGAAGGAAGATTAACATTCAACTTCCCATCAACGATAGAGATTATTAGAGGGTAACACAAGATCCACTTTCTCTGTAGGACGTCCCTGAAACCGGTTATATGGAGACCCTGCAGAAAACGGAGCGTCAGTCTCTTTAAGTACATCCTACCTAAGCAGTTAAGACTTTTTAATACGCCTGTTATGGAAATGACGTTACCCTCAGGGGAAGTGCACACTGATTCGGGTATACTCTCACCACGTGTTTGCCATTATGTGGCTCTTTATTGCTGCACGCCCATTGTCCTCCCACTTATCGAAAAGTTTGCTTATTTATGATAAGTGCCAGGCTTGTTAGTGCTATCTGACCTGTCACAACCAAATGAAATGGCTACACAATCTGAGTCGCACAATAAATCAGCAGACTTCTCGGGTGCTTATCATCACTGTGTAACGCTTTTTAAATATCACAACGACAACAACAAAACACACTAGATGCATTTTACCATTTGTCACACGTAAACGGCATGCGTGCTTACACTGCAGGAAAAGACTTACTAGAAGCGTCACTTGATAGTGTGTGCTACATCTACATCTACATGACTACTCTGCAATTCACATTTAAGTGCTTGGCAGAGGGTTCATCGAACCACAATCATACTATCTCTCTACCATTCCACTCCCGAACAGCGCGCGGGAAAAACGAACACCTAAATCTTTCTGTTCGAGCTCCGATTTCTCTTATTTTATTTTGATGATAATTCCCACCTATGTAGGTTGGGCTCAAGAAAATATTTTCGCATTCGGAAGAGAAAGTTGGTGACCGAAATTTCGTAAATAGATCTCGCCGCGAAGAAAAACGTCTTTGCTTTAATGACTTCCATCCCAATTCGCGTATCATATCTGCCACACTCTGTCCCCTATTACGTGATAATACAAAGCGAGCTGTCCTTTTTTGCACCCTTTCGATGTCCTCCGTCAATCCCACCTGGTGAGGATCCCACACCGCGCAGCAATATTCTAACAGAGGACGAACAAGTGTAGTGTAAGCTGTCTCTTTAGTGGACTTGTTGCATCTTCTAAGTGTCCTGCCAATGAAACGCAACCTTTGGCTCGCTTTCCCCACAATATTATCTATGTGGTCTTTCCAACTGAAGCTGTTCGTAATTTTAACACCCAGGTACTTAGTTGAATTGACAGCCTTGAGAATTGTACTATTTATCGAGTAATCGAATTCCAACGGATTTCTTTTGGAACTCATGTGGATCACCTCACACTTTTCGTTATTTAGCGTCAACTGCCACCTGCCACACCATACAGCAATCTTTTCTAAATCGCTTTGCAATTGATACTGGTCTTCGGATGACCTTACTAGATGGTAAATTACAGCATCATCTGCGAACAACCTAAGAGAACTGCTCAGATTATCACCCAGGTCATTTATGTAGACCAGGAACAGCAGAGGTCCCAAGACGCTTCCCTGGGGAACACCTGATATCACTTCAGTTTTACTCGATGATTTGCCGTCTGTTACTACGAACTGCGACCTTCCTGACAGGAAATAACGAATCCAGTCGCACAATAAGACGATACCCCATAGGCTCGCAGCTTGATTAGAAGTCGCTTGTGAGGAACGGTGTCAAAAGCTTTCCGGAAATCTAGAAATATGGAATCAACTTGAGATCCCCTGTCGATAGTGGCCATTACTTCGTGCGAATAAAGAGCTAGCTGCGTTGCACAAGAACGATGTTTGCTGAAACCATGCTGATTACGTATCAGAACTACTCGTACATATTCATGTCATTTGTGGCGTTGTGGATAATACGTCGATTCTGTTATATGCAGACACGAAAGAGAGCTTAAGTACACTGATTTCACAACGCTACGTTAGGGCAGCGGTAATGGCTGCATCCCTCCCGAAAATCTTGAGTTTAACATTTTTGCATATAAAGAACACAAGTCAGAAGGGAGTCTAAGCGAATTTATATATCTTTTTCTGTTCTGATACGTATTTGTATACTGCTAATTGCATCATGGATAAGAATGTCATTCACGAGAATAATAAGTTTCCTTGTTTCTGTAGGGTTCTCTGAATGGTCTTTCCTCGAATACCGCGATAATGGGAAACCTCTGGGAAGAACATGCAGAAGAATCAGAAGAAGACGAAGAAAAATATGATGTAGTCATTCACACATAACAGTTTTCAAATTATGAAACATACATGCCAGACACAACAAGAAGAATATGAGTCGGCAATAGTTTAATATTCGACAATTTTGCTACGAAGAAACGGAAATAACACTTAATAAAAGTACTATTTAATAATGTGCATTGTTTGGCACTCTTGTTTTACCAATTATTTTAAATATTTTAAATCAGATAGTAGTGTTTAGTCATACAAATAAACACAAACGTTTGCACGCCATTCGAAGATATACATCCTATGATCGGAGTGCGGCATTAAGCGCACTTTGATCTGCAACTACATCATCTTCCAATCACTCAGTCCTTATAAACATGGCATTCACTATGATTGACATTGCTAGAATACGATGTATCAGAAGTGATCTTCCACGACTGATAAAAGTGATTATCTGTTGACGTGGCGTCGGCTGTGGTGGCCGTGCGGTTCTAGGCACTTCAATCCGGAACCGCGCGAATGTTACGGTCGCAGGTTCGAATCCTGCCTCGGGTATGGATGTGTGTGATGTCCTTAGGTTCGTTAGGTTTAAGTAGTTCTAAGTTCTAGGGGACTGATGACCTCAGATGTTGAGACCCATAGTTCTCAGAGCCATTTATTTTGTTGACTTGGCACACCACACTCATTGTCAGATAAGATATATTTCGTATTGCTCAATTTGTAATGTCTGCGTTACAAAAGGCTGTCAACATAGTAATAAAACTATCATTAAAACGTACGTGTGCGTTTGTTTGTGTGTGTGTGTGTGTGTGTGTGTGTGTGTGTGTGTGTGTGTCAAATGGTAATATGTTCACACGAAATGCAAAATTGTATTACGTTTCTCCAAAAAGGCCGCCTGCTGCCTCTAAAATATGTCTCTTATCTGTACTAAGAGAATCCAAAATATTATCCAAACAATATACTCGTATTATGCTTATCCATTACGGATATTTTAGAACCGTGACTGTATATTGAATGTAAATAAGTTATACACAACTGCAACCAGTCACTTTTTTGAATAATAATGCTTTATTCCATAAACCGGTTTTTAAACCTTTTCAGGTTCATCTTCAGATGGTTAAGTGTAAACTAATATAGTTCGTGTGAAAGTGTTCTGGACATCAAAATGGACGCAGACATATCCGAAAAAAGCCGCCTATACTGTCACAAACCAGCACCCAGCATTATGCTACTACCAGTAATGATGTAACTTCCCGGATCCTCCCGAAACCATCTGAAGATGAACCTGAAAAGGTTTGAAAACCGATTTATGGAATAAAGCATTATTATTCAAAAAAGTGACTGGTTGCAGTTGTGTATAACTTATTTACATACAATATACTCGTATGCTTTTTTTGTTTCATTTGCATCACAAATAAACAAGAAAGTTAAACAATATAACCCATACATAAATTACTACAGTGCTGTGCATTAACACGTCGCAACTGCAACCCACAGTATTAGCAACAGATTGCAATTCCACCTGTCTCACACCTGTAGACACACTCGAAAAGAAGTAAACAAGCCAGCAAAACACTCGCGCAACAGCTGCCAAACTGTAATATGGCTCTGTATGTTACTGTCACCCAACAGCAGGATGCAAACAGAACTCTGATTGGCCAGCGCTTGCACATCCAAAGGCAGTTCATATTGTAGCTCACGTAGAATTTAGAAATAATAGGTAGTAACATATTTTCACTTTAATTACAATGAACATGAGCAGAAAGATAATTCATCGCTGTAAGCATAGGTAGAATAAATAGCAGGAAAGATGACTACCGAAGAAATGAGGCGAGCGTGGTAGCGCAGTAGGACACTGCACTCTTGTTCATGAGGACTACTGTTCAAACTGCCGTTCTGCCACCCAAATATACGTGTTCTGCTATTCCCCTAAATTATTTGCGGCCCATGCAGGGTCGGTTATAGTGATAGGATGCGGTGAATTCCATTCCTTATCTTTTCCCAAATGTTGTTGCGAGAGAGGACACCCGAATCAGTTTACACTTTCCCCATGGGCTATGATGTGGATCAGATACACAAGCGACGAAAATTTTAGGAACAACGTCGTTCCACAACATTAGGTATTTACAGTTGGAGGATGGTGGCCACATTCAAAACTCCCCACTACGACTGGTCGTTTGCGCTCATTAGGATGGAGGTGGTAACCAAGCATCGCTCGTGCGGAACTCGGCTTGCTCTCTTCTACCATGACGTACTGCGACCCGTAGGCTGACAAGTAAACGAGTATCCAGAGTCGCTGCTGCTTGATATTTATTATTATTCACGGATGGATCCAACAGGACCACGCGGGCATAATCAATCAATGTCGCTTTTGATGGTTGGCCTTCCTTTGTGTCCAAATTTGTTTCATCCTTTCAGAATGAAGTCCCTTTCTTTCATCAGGCCATTATGTTTCAATTTCTGTTTTCCGGATGACCAACTTTCCAATCAAATATCTTTTGTCTGAGTGTTTTTGTATCTGTAACGTCTGCCTCAGTTATACAGAATACTCTAAGATCCCCCTTAAGCGCAGCGATCCATTTAATTAGTAGGAGTAAGTAGTAGCTAGCCGTCGTGTGTATGGTGTTGGCTGCACCGGTCGTGGGGAGCGATGGCGGTGCATGAGCGATGTAGTATAAGGTAAGAGCAGCCTCGCGCATATGTACTATTGTTAGATCAAGTCCCATGTAAATCTTTTTTTAAAGAAATCCCTTAATAACAATCTTTCTTATAAAAATTAACTTTTGACAATCATTCATCTCAATGTAAAGAATTTACTAATTTCTCCAGTCCATGGTCATCCCGATTATTGTAAAGAAAAATCAGTTGTTTCTTTTTATACATGACAAATCTATCGGCCAGCATTGCACAGGGCTGTGCCAGAAAAATTTCTTATAGGAGCAGATATATATGCGTTATCCGGCGACTTCATTGAGGTAAGATTTTTCAATTTATTCATTATGATCTTTCAGGGCCGTGATGCAGCACTGCTGACGTCCAAATTTACCAGTTTAGATTCACAGTCAGTTAATTATTTTATTGAGAGGTTAACCACATTATTATTGTGAGGTTACTGAAAAATAAACTGTTGGGAAGTTACGCTAAATGTGAATGTTATACATAATTATGATTACTGTGGGGAGGTTACAAACCATTTGTACGTTCTAAATTGGGAATTTGTGGTTAGTTCCTATGGGACCAAACTGTTGAGATCATCGGTCCCCAGGCTTACACACTACTTAATCTAACTTAAACTAACTTACGCTAAGGACAGCACACACGCCCATGTCCGCCGAAGGACTCGAACCTACGGCGGGGGGGAGGGGGGGAGGAGGGGGGGCGGGGGGGCATTCGAACCGTGGCAAGACGCCCTAGACCACTCGGCTAGGTTCGACAAATACGCAAGTACTATGGGGATACGTTGGGAACACAGAAGGCAATTCCTGGAGGGAATGGGACGTCGTTTAGAGAACCCACATTTGAAGCCGATTGCAGAACGATTCTCCTGCAACCAACGTACATGTCACGTATGGACCACGAAGATAACTTATGAGAAATTAGGGCTCGTGCAGAGGCTTGTGGACAGTCATTTTTTCCCTCGCTGTATTTACGAGTGGAATACGAAAGGAAATGAATGGCTTGCTTTTGTTCTACAATATTACTTTTATTGTTAACCGGCTTTCGGCTTACAAGGCCATCTTCAGACGTTTTACTCAGTAAATGTCTGAAGATGGCCTTGTAAGCCGAAAACCGGTTAATAATAAAAGTAATATTGTAGAACAAAAGCAAACTGGTGCTTTTCATTAATTATAATGTTGTTCTACCAAGAACCGACGGAAGATTCTGTTCATATGAAATGAATGGTACTGGTACAAGGTTTGCGGAGTGTGTACATAGAGGTAGATTGTTAGAAAGTATGCAGGATGTTTAAAGTAAAGAAAAGGCATTTCTTCTCCTTAAGAGCTCTATTGCGCTGCCGAAATAATGCACACATTAGAAGCAGATGAACTGTATAGAAGGCCATAAACAGTATTTAAGGAGTCTCTCATAGTATTGATTATAAAATGACCTGCGAAGGTAGTTTACTGCCACGATAACACACTTAACACGTGTGAAAAATGACCACTGGCGTGCATAATTCCTGTTCTATGAAAAAATAAAATTTTTACCACCATATAATCCGACTATCAAGTAGAAATAAAGGTATTAAGGTGGTATTTAGATTCATCGGATGAATCCATAAATATTAAGCTTTCTTTAATGTGTTTTGCTACTTCATCAATTCGCACGAGAGCTACCACTGAGTGGTGCTTGCTTCTACACTCGTAGATGTCATCTACATGTACAGACAAGAAAATGACTACACTTTTCAAAAAAACTGGGTGGTTTATTCAAGAGAAAGGGCTTCACAGATTGAGCAAGTCAGTAACGCGTTGGTCCAACTGTGGCCCTCATACAAGCAGACATTTGGCTTGGTACTGATCGATAGATATATTGGATGTTCTCTTGAGGGATAGCGAGCCAAATTCTGTCCAGTTGGTGTGTCAAATCGTCAAAATCCCGAGCTTGTTCGAGGGCCTTGCCCATAAAGCTCCAAACGTTCTCAATTGGGGAGAGATCCGGCGGCCTTGATGGCCCTGGTAGGGATCGCAAGGAGGAAGACAAGCAATGGAAACTCGGCGTGTGCGGGCGGGCATTATTTTGCTGAAATGTATGCCTAGCTTGCCAGGAAGGACAACAGGACGACACGTAGGATATCGTCGAGGCACCGCTGTGGTGATGAGTGCCACGGATGACAACCAGAGAGGTCCTGCTATGAAATGAAATGGCATCCCAGAGCATCACTACTGGTTATCGGCCGTACAGCGGGCAACAGTCCGGTTGGTACCCAACCGCAGTCTGGGAAGGCTCCAGACACGTCATCGGCCTGGAATTTCATTGACTGGAGTAGAATTGTCTGTACTGATGAGTCCTACTTCGAACCTAGCCCCAACGACCAGCGAAGACCTATATGTAGACGAAGACGTGCTTGAAAATGCCTCGGACAGCGGTGTCTATCTGTTGCTCCACCTTACGGCTAGACAAACACGAGTGATGATCTGGGCTGACATTTATTGTCATAACAGAACCCGTTTGGTTGTCGTCTGCCGCGTACTTTCAGCGCAGAGCTACGTCGACAATATTCTGCATCCTGTTTTGTTGCCCTTCATCGGAAGGCATCCTGGGCTTACATTCAGCGCTGTAATTTGCACCTGTACACGGCAGGAGTTTCTACTTCTGTTCTTCATGGTTGTCAACTCAATCTTTACCGGCAAGGTCGCCGAATCTCTCCCCAATAGAGAACGTTTAGAGTATTATGGGCAGGGTTCTCCAACCACATTGGGAGTTTGACGATCTAACGCACCAATTGGACAGAATTTGTCACGATACCCCTCAGAAGGACATCCAACAAGTCTATTAATCAAAGCAACTCAACAACTTCAGAATGGTTCAAATGGCTCTGAGCACTAAGGGGCTTAACATCTGATGTCATCAGTCCCCTAGAACTCAGAACTACTTAAACCTAACTAACCTAACGACATCACACACATCCATGCCCGAGGCAGGATTCGAACCTGCGACCGAGCAGACGCGCGGTTCCGGACTAAAGCGCCTACAACCGCTCGGCCACCGCGGCCGGCAACTCAACAATTCCTTGTATGTCGGCCGGAGCTGGACAATCGCATTATTGGCTGGCTCAATTTGAGAAGCTCTTTCTCTTGAATTTATCATCCAGTTTTTCTGAAATTGTAATGATTTTTTGTCTGTACATGTACACATGTACATCTACATTTACGTGATTACTCTGCTATTCACAAGAAAGTGCCTGGCAGAGGGTTCAATGAACCACCTTGAAGCTGTCTCTCCACCGTTCCACTCTCGAACGGCACTCGGGAAAAACGAGCACTTAAATTTTTCAGTGCGAGCCCTGATTTCTCTTATTTTATAGTGATGATCATTTCTCCCTATGTAGGTGGGTGCCAACTGAATGTTTTCGCAATCGGAGGAGAAAAGTGGTGATTGAAATTTTATGAGAAGATCCCGTCGCAACGAAAAACGCCTTTGTTTTAATGATTGCCACTCCAATTCACGTATCATGTCTGTGACACTATCTCCCCTATTTCGCGATAATACAAAACGAGCTGCCCTTCTTTGTAGTTTTCGATGTCATCCGTCAGTCCCACCTGATGCGGATCCCACATCGCACAGCAATACTCCAGAACAGGGCGGACAAGCGTGGTGTAAGCAGTCTCTTTAGTAGACCTGTTGCACCTTCTAAGCGTTCTGCCAATGAATCGCAGTCTTTGGTTTGCTCTACCCTCAACATTATCTATGTGCTCGTTCCAATTTAGGTTATTTGTAATTGTAGTCCCTAAGTATTTAGTTGAATTTACAGCCTTCAGATTTGTGTCACTTATCGCGTAATCGAAGTGAATAACTTCAAACTTTTCCTTATTCAGGGTCAATTGCCACTTTTCACACCATACAGACATATTATCTAAATAATTTTGGGGCCGGCCACGGTGGTCTCGCGGTTCTAGGCGCTCAGTCCGGAACCGCGCGACTGCTGCGGTCGCAGGTTCGAATCCTGCCTCGGGCATGGGTGTGTGTGATGTCCTTAGGTTAGTTAGGTTCAAGTAGTTCTAAGTTCTAGGGGACTGATGACCACAGATGTTAAGTCACATAGTGCTCAGAGCCATTTGAACCATTTTAAATCATTTTGCAAGTCGTATTGATCATCTGATGAATTTACAAGACGGTAAATAGCAGCATCATGTCTACCGATTTCTGTCCCTTTCGGATAATTTCTTCGTGGAGCGTCGTTTTTCTGTCTTAGAGTGTATTTTCTATCGTCACTTTCGCCAGTAGAAGGACACTACGTTTTGCATTTTTCATAAACGTGTATATGTTAAAATACGACGCGCCACCGTAAAACAAGATGCTGGTCGCATTGGAGTGCTGTAGATGGTGAACTGGTAACAGGCGGTCATGTGTCCCTCCTCTGCGTGTGAATGTGTGTGTGTGTGTGTGTGTGTGTGTGTGTGTGTGTGTATGTGTGTGTGTGTGTGTGTGTGAGCCAGTCGGTTGTATGGATGCAGCACAGTAAGACGGGTCGACATAGATGCATGACAGGATGACGGACTCATGACCATGAAGTTGTCCGATTGGTTGGTATGATAATGCTGACTTCTCAACAGTTCTATAGCGAATGGTGCACCAGTTTCACCTACATAATACGGCGTAAGATCATTGGTTGACCGAAGACCCTAGCCGACAGGGACTGGAAACGAGTGCCACGGGTTGCCAATGACAGTCGGTTTCAAACCTGAGAGGAACTGATGCTGTCAGTGAATCCAGGTCCATCACAACTACTTGCTGGGCGAACATTGCGAAGGGAATAGCACGTAATGGACATATGAAGGCGGGTATCTCCCAATATAGCATTGCTCACAGAAGCAAACTCAGGAACTGGACAGTATCCGAGTTCAGACATGTTGTGCAGTCCGACGAGTCGGGATTTTGGCGCTTTTCTAGTAATGCATCGTGTCGACCGCACCGACTGCTGTATGAGGCGTGGAGGGTGTAGCTCAGGTCTCAGGTGGTTCTGTGATGTTTTGGGGGCGTTTCTCTTACCATGAATTGGGCCCGCTTATTCTGGTTACATCGAAAGTGATTCAGGAAGTTCGTTTCGATGTTCTCGGAGACGAAACGCAGATGTTTCTTCTAGATCTTCACTATTAGTAAGCTGTGGACATTCCCGTCTTGCAAGACGACAATCGCCGTGTTCACAGTGCTCGCAAACACACATTCCGGATTTGACGCACACCTCCACTGGCCCACTAAATTACTCCGTCGGTTACTACTGTGTTGAGTCCTTTAAGCAATCAGCAGCGGCAAACGCGGGAAATTACCTGATCCGACTCCCACAGAAAATACCTGGGTTTATTTCGAACAGCGAGTGAAAAGTGAGAATCGACAAAACCGCAATTTGGTAACTTCACGAGGTCTAATCATTAATGAGTGGCTTCAGCTATCTTTCTCGCCGATCTGAGGCCATTATCAAGATCTGAGGGGGTGTTACACGGTATTAGCGACGTGTTACCAGTGGGTGACTAATTATGTTTTCCTCTGTTTCACGTCAATACTTGATGCCATTGAAGCTCCTTTGTTGACAAAAGCTTTCTTCGTCTCTCCAGTGTGACTATATATTGTCTCCTTAGCTCGGGCCATCTTTTCTAATTTTCATGTCTAGATATCAGAATCATTTCAGTCTCTTTGCTGCGTAGCCCACGTTTTTGATATGCTATTTTTGTTTTATTGCTCTTAATCACTTTCGTCTTTGCGTTGGTTGCCATTAATTTAAAGTCTTCATAGTGAGAGCTGCCCATTCAATTCAGTGTTTCATATAAGTTAACACAAAGATTAAGTTTCTTCATTGTTTCTCTTTGTTTACGTTTTCTTCTTTTTATACTGCGGTAATAAAAAAGCATGTTGCATGAATAAGTAGATAACTTAAAGAACCTAGTAGGAAAAATAAATACCTAAGCAGATGAAACTTTTATAGGTTTCCAGTTACGTTATTCAGAAAAATAACTATTTGCACCTCCAGCTGACATTCTTTCTTGAAATTTTTACCGTTACAGACAACCTTAACTTGAAATTTTTACGGTTACAGACAACCCCAACTTGACATTTTTACGGTTAAATACAACGCTAACGTTAATCACAGGCAATATTTATAAAAAAAGAAAAACAGTTTTAGTGTAGGAGGGAAACTGCATAGGCTAGAGTCCCATAGGTGGCCTCAACAACAATAAAAATCGATTTGTATACAATATTCGATTAATAAATTGTGTACTGAAACCAGTGATGTCAATGACACCGTTTAAAGACCTTAGCTTGGCCGTTGGGGATGCTATGCAGCAGGAGAGCCCCAGGAATCCATCAGTGGAGAGCTGAAATACCACACGTCGCCTCATCACGAAGTGTTATTTACGAAGGGCGAAGTTAACAAGACACAAAACTGAGATATCGCTGGGGATTGATCAACTGTTATGGACGGCAGCTTGCTCAGTAACTCAAAAGACTGCAAATGCTAAAAGATGATTTGAAGCGATTTATTTGTTTGGCACGACACCTTCTCAGAAACGTTCAACAGAAGAGGCGCCTTTCATCATGCGGAGGATTAACTCCAAAATTCGATAACATGTCTTCACAGAGGATTCTAACAGTTTATTGCCCGTCCTCAGGTAAGTACCGTGCAAAGATGACATTGACGAAATTTGTGAGATTAGATTAGTGGGACAAGCAGGGAAAGCCACTAATAATAAGTTCGTCCACAAAGCGTATCTTAAGAAAATGTAAAAAGATATGTTGAATACCCTTGTCACTCGGTGGGCGACTGGCTAAGTATAGGCTTCATAGCCACCACAAACGACTGCGCGAAAACTACAGGATATACAGTAAAATGACATCAGTGGATAGAGAATCTTCCGAAGTTTTTGACTAACATTGCAGGTGCTCAATATGAGTATCATTTGTGACAGTAGTCAGACTCTTGCCGTGTGCTTCCTAACACGTCATGGTCAATACAGCGACCTAAAGGCGCTTCAGTCTGGAACCGCGTGACCGCTACGGTCGCAGGTTCGAATCCTGCCTCGGGCATGGATGTGTGTGATGTCCTTAGGTTAGTTAGGTTTAAGTAGTTCTAAGTTCTAGGGGACTTATGACCACAGATGTTGAGTTCCATAGTGCTCAGAGCCATTTGAGCCAATACAGCGACCACATTGCTTATCCTCTCTTGGAGCTCCTCCAAATAAAACGGCGGTGGAGGCAGGACACACGATCTCTGACATAGCCCCATAAGACGAAATGACACTGAGTTAAGTCAGGTGAGTCATGCTGGAAAGCACGTCCAACCTAACGCTGAAACAATTCATCTATGAGGTAATCACGAGCACCCTGACGGAAATATGGTGTAGCACTGTCTTGCTGCAGTATGAAGTCTGCCCTCTCTTGCTTCATTATAGCAAACGACATTGCTGCAACATGTCCAGGAACACGAAACAGTTATAGCTTTCTCCGCAAATAAGAATGCTTCACAGACGTTTGAAGAGAACGTAACACAAAAGATGTTACCTACACGATCAGCAAGAATGTGTTTCACAGCTTCTGTGGACGTTATGTTCCCCAATCACGCACGCTATGACTGTTCACCTTTCCAGACGCACGAAACTTTGCTTCGAAAAAAGTGCACAAAATGGCGAACAGTTGGCGCTTCATGTGATACGAAAGCAATAATTAGCGTAACAACGGATTTTTAGAAAAGACAATGTTCTTTGTAACAAATGCTCAACATGTTTGCCGACATTCGTCAACAATATCTATAGTCGAGGGACAGTGGCTCTGAGCGCTATGCCACTTACCATCTGAGGTCATCAGTCCCCTAGAACTTGGACCTACTTAAACCTAACTAACCTAAGGACATCTCACACATCACTGCCCGAGGTAGGATTCGAAACTGCGACCGTAGCAGCAGCGCGGTTCCGGACTGAAGCGGCTAGAACCGCTCGGTCACAACGGCCGGCGGAGGGATAGTGTTTTGAACAGCATTGTACAGTATATCAGTAGACATGATGAGAAATTGTTGTTAGGTGGTGTCTTTTAGCATCCCTAAAGAGGTCGGACGATCGGGGTAGATTTATGACTTCAGGTAATGTCTCAACCAATGATCACAAGGGTTGAGATCTCGGGACCTGTGAGATCAAGCATAACGGAAGTGGGGGCTCGACACGCGATGCTCACCAAATGATGAATACAAGAGATCTTCCACAGCTGCAGCAATATGGGGTGGAACGCCATTCTGCCTATAAGCCGTACATTCCGACACGTGTTTAACAGCCACGATAGGGATGATGCGATTCCGTAAGACGTCGGGGTAACTCGCACCTGTCATTCCCAGACGGCGACCCTGACATATTCCTGTCCAGCGCCATCCGTTGGCCTCTTTTTACAGTCGTTTTTGATGAAACCCCATGTCATTTCAGACATGTGGTCAAGTTTTACCTCCCTAGTTGCATTATTCAGTGACTTAGTGCACTTTTCAAAAGTTAACATACTCTTAGATTACCCTGTAGATATCCTCGGTGTAGCGAAGCAACTCAGATCACTTAATAAAGGGGAAGTCTTCCGGTACAAGCTACATACCAATTATATTCCTTTCCGAGTATGCTGATATAATAGTTCCATACTTAGGGGTCGTATACAATTGCTCGGCACCAACACTCAAGAAAGGAAATATGAATAGTCCCCTGAGCTACAGACCCATGTTACTGATGTAGATTTGCGGTAGTATTTTGGCACTTATACTATGTTCGAACATTATAAATTACCCCGAAGAAAATAATCTATTGAAAAAAATCAGCAATGATTCAGAAAGTATCGCGCTTGTCCAACACAACTGACTCTTTATTCTCATGAAGTAATGAGTGCTATCGACAGGGGATCTCAAATTGATTCAATATATCTAGATTTCTAGAAAGCTTTTTTACATTACTTCTCCAGGAAACTTCTAATCAAACTGTGTGCCTGCGGAGTGTCGTTGCAGTTGTGCGAATGGATTTGGGTTTACCGTCAGAAAGGCCACAGTTCGTAGTATCGTATCAGGTGCTCCGTAAGGAAGCATTATAGGCCCTCTGCCATTCCTAATCTACATAAACAATTTAGGAGACAATCTGAGAAGCCATCTTTGATTGTTTGCAGACGATCCTTTCACTTGCCGTGTAGTATAGTCGTCAGAAGATACAAACCGATTGTAAAATGATTTAAGACAACATATCTGTATAGTGTGAAAAGTGGCAATTGACTGTAAACAACAAAAAGTGTGAGGTGATCCACATGAGTACTAAAACGAAACGGTTCTAGGCGCTCAGTCTGGAACCGGGGGACTGCAACGGTCGCAGGTTCGAATCCTGCTTCGGGCATGGATGTGTGTGATGTCCTTAGGTTAGTTAGGTTTAAGTAGTTCTCAGTTCTAGGGGACTGATGACCACAGCTGTTAAGTCCCATAGTGCTCAGAGCCATTTGAACCATTTGAACTAAAACGAACAAATTTCTGTTACACGATAAACTACACAGATTTAAAGGTTGTCGATTCAGCTGAATACCTAGAGATAACAATTACCAACAACTTAAACTAGAACAATCACACAGATAATCAATGTTTGGGGAAGGCGACCACATAGAAGGTGCAACAAATCCACTAAAGAGACTGGCTACACTACGCTTGTACGTCCTATACTAGAGTATTGCTGCGCGGTATGGGGTCCTCACTAGACAGGAATGACGGAGGACGTCGATAAAAAAGTCGAAAAAAGCTCAGCTCGATTTGTGCTGACGCGAAACAGGAGAGAGACTGTCGCGGATATTGGGGTGACAATCATTAAAACAAAGGCCTTGCGGCGATATCTCTTCACTAATTTTCTCCATTTATTGTGAAAATATTTAGTTGACTCTCTCATCTACGTAGCAAGAAATGACCACAGTAATAAAATAAGAGCACTCGCAGCTCGCACGAAAAGATTTAAGTGTTTGTTTTTTCCACGTGCTATTCGAGAGTGCAATGGTAGAGAAATAGACTTAACTGAACGTGATTCAAGGAACCGTCTGCCAAACACTTAGCCATGAAAAGCGGAGAAGTTCTGCAGATGTAGATATCTGGGGCTCGAACTCCGAACCTTGAGTCAATCCGTGAAGCATGTTCAGGTGGCCAAATTGGTAGCGCACCTCCCGCGGAAGGCAGGGAGCCGATTTCAACCCTCGATCCACCAAACATATTTAACTTGTCATATTTGCTAATCCGTGGAAACATCCGGCCACCCCAGGCGGTACACACGTAAATAATATGTATTTGTGAACAATTACGATACCAGCACGCGGCCGAAATGGACGAGTTAAAGGAATTTCTAGAGCAGATTGCTACCGTTAAGATGGGGAAATATGGGGCACAAGGGTAAGTTCGGACGGGAACAGTATATTTCTCTTCTTATCTTGGAACCAGTAAAGGCAAGCTATCATTTCGCACGCGCATTTTGATGGTTACACCATACATATTGTCAAGCAGATCCGAACATACATTGTTGCACTTGGAAGTTCAGACTGTGGTGTGTAGCAGTTGCAGTGCACTGTAGCATTATTGTTAGCTATCTTTATGCGAATTCTTTTGTCAATGTTCTAGAACTGAAAAATGTAGCAAACATGATTTCCTTATTTAAATATTAAGAGGGCAATGTAAATTCAATTTGTCCCCGTATATCACTTGTACTAATGTCTAGTAAACTATTTCGAGATATCTACATACGTTGGGGTAATATCGAATAATGCCTCAGACTTATAAAATGAGAGTTAGCTCTCTACCGAAGTGCAATTATAACCCTCAAAATCTTGAAAAGGCAGTAGCTGTTATAAGATTAGGAAATCTATCATACAAGAAGACCTTGAGCAAATTTAACATATCACGCTCCACATTAGAGAATCAAGTTAACGATACAAACCTTGGAAAAATTAGAAGGCCTTCTGTCTGAAGCGTCCTTGAAGAGAATACACTTGTCCATGAACTATAAGGGCTGCGTATTGGGGTTTTTACCGGCCGGAGTGGCCGAGCTGTTCTAGGCGCTACAGTCTGGAACCGCGCGACCACTACGGTCGCAGGTTCGAATCCTGCTTCGGGCATGGGTGTGTGTGATGTCTTTAGGTTAGTTAGGTTTAAGTAGTTCTATGTTCTGGGGGACTGATGACCTCAGAAGTTACGTCCCATAGTGCTCAGAGCCATTTTTTTATTGGGGTTTTCCTTTAATCTCTGATGCTGTAAGGTACATATTGAAAGGATAGCTCGATAAATGTGGAAGAACAGAAAAACGGTTTTCTTATGGCATGCCAGGAAGAAAGAAGAATGATCGCGACCGCTCTACGGTCGCGTTCATTCTTACAGTGTTACCCTGATATGTTAAGCATCCGAACATTAACGTCCTGAAGTGAGTTATGAGACAGTGAAATCGTATTTCCCGAATGTCCAAACAAGTGCCAAATGTTTTCTGAACACGTGTAAAATATTTTCCAAATGTGTAAAATGAATTTCTAAGTATGCGCACTATTTAAAAAGATAGTTTATGTCGGAAATTACCCCGTTAGAGGGAAATATGGAACTTTGGATGGAAATTTAGTGAGCGTTCGAAATTATCGCATCGGACAGTTTTATTTGTTATGATGTGGTTGCTTGGTTAAATTATATTTTCAGTTCATGTTCCTTGATCATATTATTCTCCATTGCCATCTCAAATACCTCGCGCTTTTTGTCGCGTGAATTTAATATTCTCCGCGAAGCTACCTTGAAGAATATTAAAATTCCGTCCGATATTACACCATCTGACGGTACTCAAAGGAGCAGTGGTTACCACTCGCTTGTCGGCTAACACCGTACGTATACCTGCATTTGTAGATTCATAGAACGCTTTTGACAATGTCGACTACATTACACTCTTTGAAACTGCGAAGGTTAAATGTAAAGAAAATGAAAGATTAAATATAGGGTGCGAAAAGAAACCATGCAGCAGTGATAAGGATCGAAAGATGTGAAAGGGAAGCTGTAGTTCAAAAGGGAGTGAGGCAGATTTCTAGCCTATGCCCGATGGTATTCAATGTGTATACTGAGAAAGACCGAAAGAAGCGAAAGAGAAATTTGGAAAGGAAATTAAAGTTCAGGATAAAGAAATAAAACATTTGAGATTTGCCGATGACAATGAAATTTTATCAGAGACGGCAACGAACTTGCAGATCAGGTGAACGGAATGAATAATGTCTTGAAAAGAAATTATGCGGTTAATATCAACCAGAGTAATCAAAAAGAGTCCAGTTAAATAAGGCGAGGATCAGAGGATTAGATTAGGAAATAAGACACTAGAAGTAATAGAGGAGTTTTGTTATTTGGTCAGCAAATAACTGACAATGGATGGAGAATGAATGAAATAGAGAGGATATGAGATACAGACTGGTAAAGGAAGAAAAGGTTTTATGAGAAAGATGAATTTGTTAACGCCGAATATTAATTTAAGTGTTAGGGAGGAGTCTTTTCTGGATATTTCAATGGAGTGTATGGCCTTGTACGGAAGTGAAACGTATACGATAAATACACTCCTGGAAATGGAAAAAAGAACACATTGACACCGGTGTGTCAGACCCACCATACTTGCTCCGGACACTGCGAGAGGGCTGTACAAGCAATGATCACACGCACGGCACAGCGGACACACCAGGAACCGCGGTGTTGGCCGTCGAATGGCGCTAGCTGCGCAGCATTTGTGCACCGCCGCCGTCAGTGTCAGCCAGTTTGCCGTGGCATACGGAGCTCCATCGCAGTCTTTAACACTGGTAGCATGCCGCGACAGCGTGGACGTGAACCGTATGTGCAGTTGACGGACTTTGAGCGAGGGCGTATAGTGGGCATGCGGGAGGCCGGGTGGACGTACCGCCGAATTGCTCAACACGTGGGGCGTGAGGTCTCCACAGTACATCGATGTTGTCGCCAGTGGTCGGCGGAAGGTGCACGTGCCCGTCGACCTGGGACCGGACCGCAGCGACGCACGGATGCACGCCAAGACCGTAGGATCCTACGCAGTGCCGTAGGGGACCGCACCGCCACTTCCCAGCAAATTAGGGACACTGTTGCTCCTGGGGTATCGGCGAGGACCATTCGCAACCGTCTCCATGAAGCTGGGCTACGGTCCCGCACACCGTTAGGCCGTCTTCCGCTCACGCCCCAACATCGTGCAGCCCGCCTCGAGTGGTGTCGCGACAGGCGTGAATGGAGGGACGAATGGAGACGTGTCGTCTTCAGCGATGAGAGTCGCTTCTGCCTTGGTGCCAATGATGGTCGTATGCGTGTTTGGCGCCGTGCAGGTGAGCGCCACAATCAGGACTGCATACGACCGAGGCACACAGGGCCAACACCCGGCATCATGGTGTGGGGAGCGATCTCCTACACTGGCCGTACACCACTGGTGATCGTCGAGGGGACACTGAATAGTGCACGGTACATCCAAACCGTCATCGAACCCATCGTTCTTCCATTCCTAGACCGGCAAGCGAACTTGCTGTTCCAATAGGACAATGCACGTCCGCATGTATCCCGTGCCACCCAACGTGCTCTAGAAGGTGTAAGTCAACTACCCTGGCCAGCAAGATCTCCGGATCTGTCCCCCATTGAGCATGTTTGGGACTGGATGAAGCGTCGTCTCACGCGGTCTGCACGTCCAGCACGAACGCTGGTCCAACTGAGGCGCCAGGTGGAAATGGCATGGCAAGCCGTTCCACAGGACTACATCCAGCATCTCTACGATCGTCTCCATGGGAGAATAGCAGCCTGCATTGCTGCGAAAGGTGGATATACACTGTACTAGTGCCGACATTGTGCATGCTCTGTTGCCTGTGTCTATGTGCCTGTGGTTCTGTCAGTGTGATCATGTGATGTATCTGACCCCAGGAATGTGTCAATAAAGTTTCCCCTTCCTGGGACAATGAATTCACGGTGTTCTTATTTCAATTTCCAGGAGTGTAGTTCAGACAAGAAGTCGGTACAAGCTTTTGGAACCTTGTGCTGTAAAAGAATGCCTTAGGTTAGATCGATCGATCGTATTACTTTTAATGGGGGAAGTGAATCAATTTGGGGTGAAATAAATTTATAGCACAACCGACAAAAAGCAGGGATCGGTTGACAGGACACCACATGAGGCACTGGGGATCGTCATCTTGGTAATGGAGAGAATTGTGAAGGGTAAAAATGTAGGGGAAGGTAAAGGCTTCACTACCTTAAAGCATGTCCAGATGGATGTAGATTGCACAGTTCTGTGGAGATAAAGAGCTTTGCCCAGGATGGACTATGGTGCATAGCTCCATGAAACCATTTCCAATTGTGATTCTGCGCATAATGTAGTCTAATCAGCAATGAGATGTTGCTGGAGAAATCAGCAACATCTCTTTCACATGGTACTCGCTATCCGCAATAAAGTTATACACAAAACTAAAATAGGTATTAGCCAATATACTGAGCAAAGTTTAGCACCTAAATAAACTTTAGGTAAAAAAACTCTTCACGAAGAAAAAATAATACTTAATTGGCTTTTGGAGAAATATAACTCAAATGTTTTGCTGATGTTTTATTTATCAAATATTTAATGTGCCAATGATACGGCTGTCACTGATTACTTATAACATGCTTTTTGATGTTCAAGTGCCGTCGGCCAATGCGCACCATACTGCGATTTTATTTGGTTCCTCTTTCTTGTTGGCATTGCTACCACAGTCAAAAATCCTCTTTCACACCAGTTACGATTTAGCGCTGGAAAAAAATTTAAAACTGGTTCGTGCAAACATTCCAGTAGAGAAGGAACCTAACGTATTAAAAGATGAAGCCCGAGAAACTATAGATAAATTGAAAAATAACAAAGCACCTGGACATGACCTTATTACTGCTGAAATGATCAAAGTATCTGGCGATCTTGGTTTGGGAATCAAGTATAAAATATGTAACAGAATATGCAATAACGGAATGGAGAGAAGTCTGGACCCATTCGGCAATGATTCCGTTTCATAAGAAAGCAAACGCAGTGTGTTGTGGAGATCTACTGAACCATTTAATTGATTTCGCTTGCCAGCAACATTCTTCTAAATGTCATCGATGAACGTTTGAGAACCTTCTTAGATAAAGAAATACCACGAGGGCATGCAGCGTTTATGCATAATAAAGGAACGTGAGACATATCCAGAGTCAGACAACTAAATGAGGAATGCAGAGAATTCAATGCCCCTTTACTTCTTTGTTTCTCGGACTATAGCATGGCCTTCTATTGTGTTCGATAGAAAGAACTGTGAAGTGTTATAGTAGAAATGGGCGTTCCTGACCATCTTACTATCCTTGCCAGAAATCTCTACTCTGATAGTAAAGCAATAAACAGACTAGATAAAACTATTTCAAGTTCTTTCGAACTATGTAAAGGAGTTAGACTGGGTGCATTCCACCACCGATTCTATTTAACGTTTATGGAGAATATGTTGTGTGGAAAAGTCTTCATGGCTGGACTAGTGGGGTCCAAATTGCAGGACGGAGAATCAGTAATTTAAGATTTGCTGATGAGACTACATTATGTGCGGAATCACAATTGGAAATGAAAGAACTACGGGATGGAGTTATGAGAGAAAATGAAAAACTTGGATTGCCAATTAACAAGTAAAAGACCAAGAACACGATAATCGACAGAGAAGTGTCACTACCAGCTACTTGCGTACCATCAGAATATGAAGAAATTAATAATTTTGTCTACCTGCGCTCAGTGGCTCGGAAAGAGGGTGGCTCTACACAGGAAAAACGGCGTAGAATTGTTCTGAACAGGGATGCTGATTGAAGCTAACTGTGATTTAGGAAAACCGATTCCTCTGCAAAAAAATAGATGCTTTTAAAAAGTTGACATATATAATGTTATTGAGAATAACGTGGATGAGCAAACGGACCAACAAATAAATCCTTAAAGAACTCAGGGTGGAAAGAGGTTGTCTAAGTATTTATTCCTTGAGAATCCTGCAGTTATTTGGTCACGTAGTTTAACGATAGGGTGGTAACTTTGAAAAGATGGTCATCCAAGGCAAAATCGAAGAGGAAAGATGGCAGAGAAAACCACCAATTCGATGTTTGGACCAGATGAAGGAAAAGACACCAAAGAGGGAGCCAGCTACACCGAGATGTAGAAGACAGGGGGAAATGGAGAGAGACTGTTAAGAGGATTGTGTGATAGGTCACCAACTTTCAACTATGAAAGACGGAGGGTCACTGATGATGATGATGATGATGATGATTATGATGATGATGACGCAATGCACTAAATTAATATTCTTCGCTAAAATTTCGCCATTCGTGTGGTGCCAAAGTCTACTTCCGGGTTATCCTTCAAGAAAAAAAAAAAAAAAACCAGGCAATCACTTGTCGGTTTGCTTGTGTGTCAATAAAGTTTCCCCTTCCTGGGACAATGAATTCACGGTGTTCTTATTTCAATTTCCAGGAGTGTATTACGAAGCGTAAGTGAGGAATGTAATTTGTCTATTTGTTAAGCGTCCCCACACCCGAAACCAAACTGATCATGTTCTCGTAGATCGGAGATGGCACACTAGTATAGAAAATGTAAGGACTCTCAGAGTAGCAGACAGCGATTCTGATCATTTTCTTGTAGTTGCCAAAGTTCACCAACGGCTATCTACAGCAACATCAAGGAGTCACAATGCATAACTTGTTAGGTTCGACACTGACAAGCTAAATGATGAAAACTTTAGAAGAAGGTACATGATAGAAATTTCGAATAGGTTTGAAGCTCTCAGGACACAGGAAGATCAAGAAGAGGGTGTAAATAAACAGTGGATCACTGTGAGCAATAATATCAAAGAGGCAGCGAAGGTCACAATAGGTACAATTTAGTAGAACAGGAGAAAACCGTGGTTTGACGAGGAATGCAAGAAATTGGTAGAGGAAAGGAGAAAAGCGCGATTAGATTGGAATAGAATGGCAGACAGAAAACGAGAGGAGTTCTTGAACTTGAAAAGGGAAGTTGGTCGTAGGCTACGGGCAAAGAAGAGGGATTATTTGAACAATCAAATTACAAAAATGGAAACAAACAGTAAAACAAAAAACATTAGGGAACTTTACTTAGACATAAATTGATATAGGAAGGGCTTCAAGGCTAGGACAAATGCACATCGAGGGGATGCTGGGGGAATACTGACAGACCCCAGTGCTATTTTAAGTAAATGGAGGGCGTATTTTGAGCACCTATTAAATGTACACCAGGAAGCAGGAAATGAGCAGGCGTACGAAATACATACAGCAGAACCCCAGACACCTGAGCCAACGTTAAAGGAAGTAAGAGATGCAATCAACAAATTGAAAAACCATAAAGCACCAGGATCAGATTGCATAACTGCAGAATTAGTTAAAAATGGGGGACAGAAATTGGTGGAAGTAGTTCACAAAGTGATAACTAAAGTATGGAACTCAGAGATGATACCTGAAGAGTGGCAGAAGTCGATTCTGATTCCAATTTTTAAGAAAAGTGACAGAATGGATTGTAGTAATTATAGAGGGATATCGCTATTACCAGTATGTTCCAAAATTTTCTCGAATATTCTGCTAAGCAGGCTTACACCATATGCAGATGAAATTGTGGGAGATTTCCAAGTCGGCTTTCGGAGGAACAGATCAACTATAGACCAAATATTCACCCTGCGTCAAATTTTGGAAAAGAAATGGGAATACAATAAACCAGTTCACAATCTTTTCATAGATTTTACAAAAGCATATGATTCAGTGTTAGAATCAAAGTTGTACAGAATTCTTTTGGAACTTGGAATACCAAAGAAGTATGTTAGACTTATAGAAGCGAGTTTGAAAAACACAAAAGGTAGAGTACGCGTGGGGAAATTGGAGTCAGAAGAATTTGTAATAAAGAACGGACTTAAGCAGGGAGATGCCCTGTCTCCGCTACTTTTTAATTTAGTCCTAGAATATATTGTACGAATGGCAGCAGATAATTCAGAGGGTGTGGAGTTAAATGGAAATATTAAGATATTAGGGTATGCAGATGATCTAAACATCATTAGCGATAGGAAAGAATCCGTAACAGCAAATGCGAATGCGTTAATCAAGGCTAGTGAAGATGTAGGTCTAAGGATAAGTGAAGACAAAACTAAATACCTAGTTACTACTAGAATGCCAACAGCAGTAGATCAGGAAATGTAAGAGTTGGAGACATGCAGTTTGAAAAAGTGAACACATTTAAGTATCTAGGTGTGGACATCACTTCGAGAAATGAGATTGAATCCGAACTGAAGAAGAGATTATGAGCGGGAAATGCGTGATACTTCTCATTGAATAGATTACTTTCATCACGGATATTGTCTAAGAATTTAAAGATTAGAATATACAAAACTATTATTCTACCAGTAATGCTGTATGGGTGTGAGACTTGGTCTCTCACTGTGCAAAATGAAAAGCCGTTTCGAGTATTTGAAAACAAAATTTTGAGGAAAATTTTCGGAGCAAAAAGGGGTGACATTAGCGGAGAGTGGCAAAAACTGCATAACGAAGAGGTTCACGAACTCTATTCAAGCCCTGACGTAATCAGTATTATTAAATCACGTAGGCTGCGATGGGCGGGTCACGGAGCTCGAATGGATGAGGGCAGGGCAGCACGCAGAGTACTGGTAGGGCACCTAGAAGGAAAACGTCCTGTGGGGAGACCGAGGCGTAGATGGGAGGACAATGTGAAGGCTGATTTGAGGAGCCTAGGTATTGAAGGTGAATGGAAGGAAATAGCCCAAGACAGGGACAGATGGCGAAAATACGTTGCTGCGGTAATGGACTCTCGAGTCCGGTATGACCAGTGAGTAAGTAAGTAAGTAAGTCAAGCGTCCCCAATAGCTAGTCTCGAAGAATTGCTATAACCATATCCAGCAATAGATGTCCGATAATAAAGTATACGGCCTAGAATAACTAGAACCAGAGGTGATTTGTTGTTTACAAGGAAGTTGTGGCAAATCTACTTGTCTTTTCTATTTAATTTAACGGAATAATGTCATTACCGTTTTGAAATTCAGCGAATTCACCCTCAAATGGCTTATAGTGTTGCGGTGTGTCAATCGGAAGACTTCGGACGTGTGTGTAATTATATGAGCGCTCAGTAAACGTGTTGGCGCCACAGGTATTAATATTTTAGAGCCAGCGTATGATGTGGCTGTTATTTAGAGTAAGTTCAATTAAAGTGGATGTAAGGTATTTTGGAGATATGTACACGATCACTAGTGTTACGTAGTTTAATAACATAAATTAAAATTTAACGATGAGTGAAACAACGAACAATATATATTAAAAGTTCAGCGATAAGTAATTTTGTGGTTAATACACATTTGCGGTCCAATGAAGTGCGTGGGCCCACTAACAACAATAAAGAGTGCATTTGAATAATTACGTCAATAAAAGAAGCTAGTGATAGAAATTCTTTCATCACTACCTACAGATTGTAATAATAGTGAAGATCAGGTAACAATATTAGGAACACGGTCGCCAAATATCCAAACCAGTCTCGACCTATTTAGTGAAGAGTAACATCCCAAGAAACATTGTAATAGAGCATGAGAAGGGTGAGGGTCGGTAGAGGGAAGAGGTAGGGTTACATTTACAGATACAGGGGTGTTCAGTTTGGCTGGAATTACAAAATCTAGTTAGTCGTAAAGTCTGCTGACTGAGTTCAAATGTTGGTCAAAGGTGTTTAATGAAAGGTATGTCAATGGGACCGGTGGTATTTACTGACACGTTGTCCAATAGTTTGATCTAAACTTGTTAGATTTTTATTTATTTAATATCACCTGTACAGAAACATTTACTACAAATCGAAAAGATAGACAAGAAATCAACAATCCTTGTTCAGATTCGTAAAACGACACTCTTACAGTCTTTACCTCTCTGTCGTTTGACATATAATTTTAGCATTATGACAAGCCTAACAAACAGGCCAACGCGCGTAATGACTCGAGTCAAATAATGAGGGTTATTGAAGAACTAGAACAAAAAGTAGTAGTCCAGTGACGTCATTGCGTTGACTGAGCTGACCATGTACCAGGACGATCACGACCAATCCAAATTGTGCGTCAGGACGTTATCACGTGCACAATATCCCGGCAGCACGTCCTGTTGAAATCATACAAGCCTTCCCCTTATTTAGCAGTACGAATTCCACGAACTGTGTACGTCAACATATCAGATACATTCAACGAATAAGTTCCTCCAGATCCACCAAAGGTACTACAAAAATACAAATGGAGGGTAATTTTTGAGACGAACAGTCTGACACCTTGTCCCTGAAGAAGACGAAGAAGAAGAAGATTATGAAATTTTGGAGGAAGTGCCCGGTAGAAAGTTCAACTGAAGTTCTTCTTAGATTTTTTCCTTCAGTATTCGTTGGCAAGGCACAGGAGACCAGTGGTTCCTGTCCAACTATGAACAAAAAATTCTAGTAAAATTTCTGAATGCTTTGAGATAGATTTAATTTTTTAATTCATTTATTGAAGTATAGTACACATGTAAAGCGTATACCGAAAGCCAATAAATATATTCCCGTGTAGCTCGAAATCGCTTATGCTGCTGTATATTAAATTATACAGAGAGGACTTCTTTATTTGAAAGAAGAAGAATGGAAGATTAGGTTTCAACGTCCTATCGACGCTTTGGTCATTAGAGGCAGATCACTAGCTTGCATTGGACAAGGAAGGGAAAGAAAAACGGTCGTGTTCGTTTCGAAGGAACCATCTCAAAATTTTTCTTACATACATACATACGTAAATTAATCCTTGTTCCATAGATAATGAATACGACATTTCGTAATGATGTGGAACGTGTCACTTTAACTTAAGTATTCTTTACCCAAAATAATTAATTAATTAATTTTTTTTACAGTTACTACTTCATATCTAAGAATTCCCGAAGGAGTTGTCATTCAGAAATTCTCTTAATTTGCTTTTAAATGTTGGTTGGCTATCTGTCAGACTTCTAATACTATTCGGAAAATGACCAAAGATTTTTCGACCTGGAGAAAACACGGAAAACTAAAATCTGTAGGACTGGTTTCTGATTATCGCTCCTCTTGAAGGCAAGTGTCTTGTCTTTTGTCTTAACTTCTTGGCCACCTGACTTGTGTATTTTCCTTGTTGTCTTGTCACACAGTTGAAATCTTAGCTTGTCAGATACTGACGAGACATACGAGGGGTGCAACTTAAATAGCGGCAACTATTTATTCATAACCGATACAAAAGAGTTAAATGTTTGCACCTGTTACATTCTTCAAAGTAGTCACCAGCGTTGTGTAGAATACGTTGCCAGCTATGTGGAAGGCGTAGTATACCGTTAACAGAGCCTCTTCTGTTGATGGTGCGAACGGAGTGGTCTTCCGCCTGTCGAATCTCTGGAACAGTTCTGAAGCGAATGCCACGAAGTGGTTCCTCCATCTTCGGAAACAAATCAAAGTCACAAGGACTTACGTCCGGGGAGTATGGTGGATGGTACAGTACTTGTCCCATTGACCGAACAGAGAACCCACAGCTTGCGCTGCATGCGCCCGCGCATTGTCGTGCAAAATGATGGGTGGGTTGCGCAGAAAGTGTCGTCGCTTCTTTTGCAAAGCTGGTCGCAGGTGATACTCCAAAAGCGAACAGTAATCCTATGCATTGACGGTCTGCCGTGGAGGAACGTAATGCGTTAGGATAACAGCATCACAGTCGTGCACGAAAATCACCATAACTTTCACCATACTGGGGCTCTGACGCCATTCGTTGGACTGGCGTTTCAGTTTTGGCTTCGTGGAATTCGCTTCAGAACTGTTCCAGAGATTCGACAGGCAGTGGACCGTTCCATTCGCACCATCAACAGAACAGGCTGTGCTAACGGTATACTACGCCTTCCACATCGCTGCAACGAGTTCTACACAACGCTGGTGACTACTTTGAAGGACAGTGACAGGTGCAGACATGTAACTCTTTTGTAACGGTTGTGAATAAATAGTTGCCACTATTTAAGTTCCAACCTTCGTATCTACATTGCGTTTTGGAATACTGGAGTAATATCCGCCGAATTGTTTCGGGTGGAGTGGAATTGATGACAGTGGGTTAGTCCATCATAAAACACAACAGAGATCCTAATACAGTCAACGATCTATGCAGTGCTCCTAACGAATAAAGGATACGAACAAGAAACAAGGCAACGAAAGAAATTGTTTGAAGAAAACGTTTCATTTATAACGGACTGAACATTGCAGAAGCGATCAAGGCAAATAATTCAGATGACGTCATTGGTATTAAATTTAGAAGATGGCGGATATAAATTCCTATTAAGGAGCCTTCCTCTGGAGTTCGCAGAAGGAGAATACGTGCAACTATGCCCAGGACTTGGTCTCGTCTGAAAATATGTCCACTGTATTGATTTACTTATTTACGTTTCGTTATATAAACAAATATCACTATCTAGGCTTCATTACAGTCAGCTATGTGACACGGATGCACAACATTAGAGTATTCTTTGGCTGTGGTGGCGTTCAATTCTCCATACCGACAGTTTGAATTTTAGTTTAGTGTTATTTCCCTAAATTACTTTATACCGTGATAACTCAGGTTTTCTCGGGGTGATTGATGCTGTGACTTCGGGTATTCGATCGAATTGTTGATTCCACATTCTTCTCACAATAAGCTGGCGCTCTATCTGGAACGACCCCAGTGTCGACGAGATGTTGAACTCCAATTATTCCTCTTCCTCTTTCTCACAACGATAATACTGCTCAGACAGACACCAACGGGGAACAGATCCGATGACGAGAATTTAAACCTAGAAACATGCTGCACAGAGAAAATACCGTGAACAGTGTACGGCTTGTTTTGTGTTTGTGTTATTGGTCAATCCGTTCACAACGAGCCTAAGTTCAGACGTTTGCTACCAAACTGGACGACGAATTATCTTTCGACATATGTTCTGTAGATGTTATTCTAACGTAATGTGTCTGCCTTGGTAATTCTCAAACGTGCCGTAGGGAGCAGTGAGATGTTTGTCCGACTTTCTTCGTGAGCCTCTGGACGACAAGCGAGGCTTATACCCGGGGAATGGCGGTGCTGACCTTTGCAGCAATTGGGTGGCGGGCGCTATCCGCTACGGGGACTGCCTTGTCGTCGCTTAAACGAATACTACGGTGTTCACACAAAGACCCGGCACACGAGTAGAGCTCCATCTGGCCTGTTCTCAAAGGCATGATACGTTTAGAGACTGCAGTGGATTTTGTTCAATACTCGCTGTTTCCCAGTGTAATATATTATAGTTGCTTTGGGGCAAATTTTCAATGTGTGCAGGATAGGCATCTACCAGTAACCGCACCCACTCTACCCCGTCATTGTTTGACGTATCGAACTTGCGTTATACAAAACCGTCTTACTTACGTTGCAAGTGAGTTAACGTGTTAAATATTCACATTACGATTGGGTGAATAATTCGAAACTAATAAAACCAATACAAAGATATCAAAAGATTTTTCCAAATATCGCTACCAGTCGGAAGAATTGTTCACAGTTAAATTATTTAGTTAGACGTATGTTTCGAGGCTAAACTTCATCATCAGGCTACATTTCCAATACAAAAACATTTAACACATGTGCATGTAGATATTAAAGTTTTTGTGTAGTCTTGGCATGCGCTGTTGTCATCCTGTGGAGAAAGACAAAGATATCCTAAGAGATGTCTCTTTGTACGCTGGTCTGATGTTCTGCTGTTCACATGAAAAATTTTAAATAATTACTCATTCTGTTCTTGTGACGTGGTTGTCTTCGTATGATGTGCTCAGCAACTTCTATCGTTCCTTTAAGCTTGTTATCCATTGTTCGCAAACTACTAATGGTAACTTGAAACACGATATAACAAACAAATCAACAGTACAGAAAAAAAGATGGCAGTCAAAACTAGGCTAGTTTCCATTTAAATATCGATGCGTCGATGAAGGTGTCAGAACTTGCAGCGTCTCTCCAATGTCTTCATTATAAAATGAAAGACTGTGACAATTGTATATTAAAAATGAGAGTATAAAATTGTTTTATAGAAATACAAAGACACTGCTGGACCTAGATTTTTATTATAATCTTAATGTTATCAATTTTCTGTTTCAAGAATACTGAGTTAAACTGGTGAAGAAATGTGATTTACTAGACTCCTTTATTTCATTTAGGATCTCGTTTTTCCACTCTTGACCATGGGTGAATATTTCTATTTCATCCAAGATATCCATTTTCCAGCTCTTTTCTAAAGTACGTAATACTGTAAGATCTTTGACTATCGTTTTTTTTAATATAACCACGGCCGATATCGCTTAAAAAAACTAATTGTAAATGGACACTCCGAATTAATATTCACTTCAAGAAGCCTAGTGTAATGCATCCAGTAATGAGGTCACTTCCCAAACTTTCGGCAGACTGGTTCCTCAGTATTGTCCTCCAGAGAATTCTGCCAGTTTGGGTTAATTGGGGCGCTGGGGAAGAGTACGAATGTCACCTAGCCCATATCAATGTGTAAGTTCGTTTACAGTGATTGAGAATAGAAATGTAGTGTTGGTCGCTGAATTGATCTCAGAATACGTCCGGGAAGGTCGTGTATTTGTATGTAGATTCGCGTGATGTCTGGACACTATGTGCATATTCCTCACACACTCACACACACACACACACACACACACACACACACACACACACACACCACACAGACCTCTGGAAAGTGGCCATTGTGGCTGAAATCAGCTTAGAGTCTATGATGTATAGATCTCAAATCAGCATAACCAGTCATTGGACAATGAAGTCTCTAAATAACTGTCGAAGAGGTTTGCGATTCGCCACGAGTTTGTTTACTCAACAGCGTTCGACGTTTCCCAGACGAGACGTTAAAGAAAAGCCATTCTGTCGCGGAAGGAATTATTCCTGACATAACGAGATCGTTTCGACTAGAAACATGTTTCAGTCCAACACAGCAGCAATGCCGGTAAAATTACAGGAATTAAGGCATTTATGGAGGCATATTGACGATGCAAAGATATTGATTCACAAAGCACCATCTCCACTAGCTATAGTCTAACCTTGTGGGGAAAGGTAGAGAAGTAGATAATTGTTTGCCTTAGCGATGGATGCGAATTTTATTTTGTACTCTTTAGGGCTTTGGTTCATGGTGTGGGTTCCTGTAGTCATGTCCTAGTTCATGAACCACGGGCAACGTATGAGTGGCCAAGTAAGTGCTCCCGACAGTCGGGATACCAGTTACTTTGGAATAAGGCTGGGCATCTCGGACATACTCTGAGTCGTGGTCACCTTTGTGCTCATATGGCAAAGACTACCAAATCCACCGGTTAATCCCTCAGCCGTTAGAGGTAAAACCCAATGGGACTCGGGGCAAGTAAGGCTAGCAACCTGCTTCCATGGTACATTAAATATGATGCTGGCAACAATCAGAGCAAAATGCCTCGGACCTTTGGAGGTAACGGAGTCCCACCTCTAACTGACAAACCAGGGACTCCTAAGATACGACTTGGCAAACAAATGGTAATGAGATGGGGAGCTATTAATATCAATGGGGGCTACTCTGGGAAGAAGGTAGAGCTGGCAGAGGCTGCAAGTAAGATGGGGCTGGACGTTTTAGCTGTTAGTGACATTCGGGTAAGGGGTGAGAAAGAAGAGGAAGTGGGAGAATACAAGGTCTACCTGTCAGGAGTCGAAGCAGGAGTAGCACAATGGTTTACATCAGGAAAGAAATGGAACCCAGCGTAGTTGCAATAAGGTATGTAAACGAACGAATGATGTGGATAGATTTGACAGTGTCTAGCAAGAAAATTAGGATTGTGTCAGTATATTCGCATTGTGAAGGGACAGATCAAGATAAGATGGATAGTTTTTATGAGGCACTTAGTGATGTAGTTGTTAGAGTAAAGGACAAGGACAGTGTTCTGCTCATGGGTGATTCTAACGCCAGGATTGGAAATCGAACAGAATGGTATGAAAGAGTTATGGGTAAATTTGGAGAGTATATGGAGTCCAACAGGAACGGGAAACAACTCTTGGATTTCTGTGCCAGTATGGGCTTATTAATCACAAACTCCTTTTTCAAACATAAGAACATTCACCGGTATACTTGGGAAGGCAGGGGAATCAGATCTGTCATTGACTATATAATAACAGATCAGGAATTCAGGAAGGCTGTGAGGGACACACGTGTATTCAGGGGATTCGTGATGACACTGATCATTATTTAATCTGCAGTGAAATTGGGATTGTGAGGCCGAAAGTGCAGGAGGTGAGGTTCATATGTAGGAGGATAAGAGTGGAGAAACTTTAGGATAAGGAAATCAGGCACAAGTACATAACAGCGATCTCAGAAAGGTACCAGTTAGTTGAATGTAGTCAGTTACAGTCATTGGAAAAGGAATGGACAACGTACAGGGACGCAGTACTAGAAGTGACTAAAGAATGTCTTGCAACAGTAGTGTGTAAAAGTAGGATGAAGCAAACAGCTTGGTAGAATGGCACAGTCAAGGCAGCCTGTAAAAGGAAAAAGAAGGCGTATCAAAAATGGCTACATACTAGAAATCAGGTAGACAGAGAAAGTTATGTTGAAGAAAGAAACAAAGCCAAACAGATAATTGCAGCATCCAAGAAGAAATTTTGGGAAGACTTTGGAAACAGGTTGGAGACTATGGGTCAAACTGCTGGAAAACCATTCTGGAGTGTAATTAGCAGTCTTCGAAAGGGAGGTAAGAAGGAAATGACAAGTATTTTGGACAGGTCAGGAAAACTGCTGGTGAATCCTGTGGATGCCTTGGGCAGATGGAGGGAATATTTTGAAGAGTTGCTCAATGTAGGTGAAAATACGATCAGTAATGTTTCAGATTTCGAGGTAGAATGGGATAGGAATGATGATGGAAATAGGATCACATTTGAGGAAGTGGAGAAAATGGTAAATAGATTGCAGTGCAATAAAGCAGCTGGGGTGGATGAAATTAAGTCGGAACTCATCAAATACAGTGGAATGTCAGGTCTTAAATGGCTACACAGGATAATTGAATTGGCCTGGGAGTCGGGACAGGTTCCATCAGACTGGACAAAAGCAGTAATCACACCAATCTTTAAACATGGAAACAGAAAAGATTGTAACAACTACAGAGGTATCTCTTTAATCAGCGTTGTGGGTAAAATCTTCTCAGGTATTGTTGAAAGGAAAGTGCGAGTATTAGTTGAGGACCAATTGGATGAAAATCAGTGTGGGTTTAGGCCTCTTAGAGTTGTCAGGACCAGATCTTTAGCTTACGGAAAATAATGGAGAAGTGTTATGAGTGGAACAGGGAATTGTATCTATGCTTTGTGGATCTAGAAAAGGCATATGACCGGGTTCCTAGGATGAAGTTATTGTCTGTTCTACGAGATTATGGAATAGGAGGCAAACTTTTGCAAGCAATTAAAGGTCTTTACATGGATAGTCAGGCAGCAGTTAGAGTTGACGGTAAATTGAGTTCATGGTTCAGAGTAGTGTCAGGGATAAGACAAGGCTGCAACCCGTCTCCACTGTTGTTCATATTATTTATGGATCATATGTTGAAAACAATAGACTGGATGGGTGAGATTAAGATATGTCAACACAAAATAAGCAGTCTTGCATATGCGGATGACTTAGTTGTGACGGCAGATTCGATTGAAAGTTTGCAAAGTAATATTTCAGAGCTAGATCAGAAATGTAAGGACTATGGTTTGAAGATTAGCATCTCCAAAATGAAAGTAATGTCAGTGGGAAAGAAATATAAACGGGTTGAGTGCCAAATAGAAGGAACAAAGTTAGAACAGATGGACGGTTTCAAGTACTTAGGATGCATATTCTCACAGGATGGCAACATAGTGAAAGAACTGGAAGCGAGGTGTAGCAAAGCTAATGCAGTGAGCGCTCAGCTACGATCTACTCTCTTCTGCAAGAAGGAAGTCAGTACCAAGACTAAGTTATCTGTGCACCGTTCAATCTTTCGACCAACTTTGTTGTATGGGAGCGAAAGCTGGGTGGATTCAGGTTACTTTATCAACAAGGTTGAGGTTACGGATATGAAAGTAGCTAGGATGATTGCAGGCACTAGTAGATGGGAACAATGGCAGGAGGGTGTCCACAATGAGGAAATCAAAGAAAAACTGGGAATGAACTCTATAGATGTAGCAGTCAGGGCGAACAGGCTTAGATGGTGGGGTCACGTTACACGCATGGGAGAAGCAAGGTTACCCAAGAGACTCATGGGTTCAGCAGTAGAGGGTAGGAGGAGTCGGGGCAGACCAAGGAGAAGGTACCTGGATTCGGTTAAGAATGATTTTGAAGTAATAGATTTAACATCAGAAGAGGCACCAATGTTAGCACTGAATAGGGGATCATGGAGGAATTTTATAAGGGGGGCTATGCTCCAGACTGAACGCTGAAAGGCATAATCAGTCTTAAATGATGATGATGATGATGATGATGATGATGATGATGAGTCTTTAAGGCTGAAACTAAGTGTAAGGGTATTTGCGTATAACTTTGGCTGAAAAGAAATATGCACGTCCGTCACTATCGATCAATTGGTGACGTCTGACGGTCTGACCTTGAAAACCCTTTTAAATACCATTCTAATTATTTCATTTCAACGGTCATTTTAGTTGTTGTCATTCGTATTTTACTTCATCGATATCTGGAAGTGATTCCCGTAGACTTTGGCTTATCATGTCCGGACCAGATAAGCCCATTATCACCACGATGCGCCGTATTGATAAAGTAGGATGAATTAGCTGATTCGTGGAAGTTCCTCAAACGCTGTACAGTCCCTTCCACAGAGAACGTTCGCACGATATTCTTGCCGCTGTTAGTGTGCGTGTCCGGACAGGCGTTGAAATACCTTGGCATCACTTTTGTTGGCGGTATAACCCGATACACAACCTTCTGCTGTTTTCGCGAGCTTAGAGACCAGACTCTCTGTGTGGCTTCTTCGCGCAGAATGCTCTGTTTCTTTTCCTGTTTAATGCAAATGTCTTGTATCAGTTATCAGTACTGGGTATCTGTGGTTTGCCTTGCACACTTTGCCCTACCAGTTCGTCGAAGTATGAATCACTCAGTTTCCTCTGTTGCTAGTGTGTAGACTCATTACTCGCCGGGTTTCGCTTTCACTAACTGTGATATCTGTTTCCAAGATGCCAAGGATACCTCACGACAAGTGATAACATCAAGCGACGCAAATTCGTACTTTACTCCAAGTCACAAACAAGCAGCAAGCTATTTTTTCTTACAACACATTTCCACAACGAAGGCAAAGTTCACGTCTTCTTTGTGTTGTCTACAACGGAAGCAACGGCTGACTTCAGCCAGACTGCTCTTCAGCAGGCTCCAACACACCGTCGTCTGTGTTGTTCACAAGTCTGTCATAGCAGCGTACGCGGCCGTTATATAAAAACACTCTTGAGCCACGGCAGGCACTTCATATCTGAGAAGTGAGAATGAGCTGATAGTAGAGGACACATTACTACACCACTTCGAAGTGTTAATCGAGGATTATTTGGGTACAAGAACATGCAACTTCTGAAATGCGTTTTTTTTCCTTTTCGGCACACATTTAGTCGCATTCAGTTAAATATCATGAAGGAAGGAGGGTTTGTTGCCTGTTTCTTACTTACAATTGCCGTCTCCGTAGCACAGTGACCAGTCATGTCAGGTGGAGAACTCAGGTTCAATTCCCGGTACTGGGTTTTTCCTTGGTGTGAGGACTGAACCAGAGTCCACTCAATCTCGTCATGCGAAGTGAGGAGCTCCTTGAGTGAGAAGGTCTGCAAAACCGACAACTGCCGAGAGGGCGGTACGATGACACCACTAGCTGAGGATCACACAGTGGTCGATCCCGAATGGCCCGTATAGGGCCATAATGGCGGACCTTTTTTGCTCACAATGAAGATTTTGTTCTGCATGCACGTCTCACAGGCATTTTCACCTTTGGACTGATGATGTGAATGAAAAATGGGGAAGAAAATCATTGAAACTTCCTGGCAGATTAAAACTGTATGCCGCTGCAGAGTGAAAATCTCATTCTGGAAGAAAATCATTGTCAGGAGCAATAAACGACTGAAACATGCGAGTAGATTTTTCATAAGCACGAACAGAAGACAGAGACTCTACCTTGACAAACGAAATTTAAGTTAATAACACGAGAGGTTATGGTGGAAAAAATGTATTTTAGTAGTTGCGTATACAGTTATTATCACGAATAAAGGATTCATATCGATCATTACGCACTAAAAACTGCCGTTTTATGTATATATCGATTGGATACGAACAACGAAACTCGACACAGTGAGGCCGATAGCGAAGTCTACTAGGAGGGAAATAACACGGACCCCAGTGTCCAACATCACTACATTCTCTGGTTTCGACTCTTGAGGAAGAATTGGCTGCCACTCCTCCACAGACACGATGGCACCTCAGCGAATGTGTCCCCGGCTAAGTTCAAGCCATCATAAAGGCGAAAGGTGGACATACATCATATTAACGTCTACCAACAGGTATCCGGACACAGTTCATCAGCCAATATAGCCTGAAAGCTGTAAACGAAATATATATTTACCACCAAGGTACCAAAATGCTAAGTTGATGCGACGCTAAGGAGTAGTCCTTTGCAAGGAAGAAAAATAAGTCTTTTAAGACTGTTCGACTGCAAATCATATAATCACATAAGTTGCGACACAGTCTATATCTTTTGAAAAAGCAGAGTATGTGACAGATGTGGTGGAGGCACTGGAATACAAGGAAACTGATTACAGAAGAATAAAAAAGGCTACAAATTTCAAATATCTATCTGAAATAATACAACAAATTTCTTTGGACAAGGAAGCTATGATAGTAATCCGCCCGGCGGATTAGTGTGGAGGTCTGGTGTGCCGGCCAGTCTGTGGATGGTTTGTAAGGTGGTTTTCCATGTGCCTCGGCTAATGTGGGCTGGTTCCCTTATTCCGCCTCAGCTACACTATGTCGGCGACTGCTGCGCAAACACTGTCTCGACGTACGCGTACACCATAATTACTCTACCACGCAAACAACGGGGTTACACTCGTTTGGTGTGAGACATTCCTGTGGAGGTCAACTGGTGGTCGAACCGCACAATAACCCTGGGTTCGGTGTGGGGCGGCGGTGGGGTGAGTGGACTGCTGTGGCATGTTGTGGGGTTGTGAACCACTGAGGGCTACGGCGGGGACGGAGCCCCTTCGTCGTTTTTAGGTCCCCATTTACATACAATACAAGGGCAAGGAAAATGTAAGTCTCTTTTCAATTTACAAAAAACCTCTGTAATAAGAAACCTATTTCCATAAATGCAAAACTCCGGCACTACAACACTACCATTAGACCAGAATGCCTTATGCTTAGAATGTCTTTCGTTGAACACAGCCAAATAATCAGGTGAAATGGATAAGAAGGAAAGGAAAATAACCAGGAAAATCTTGGAACCGAAATGGGAAACGGGAATGGAAATTAAGAAGTAATAAAGAAGTTAATGAAAGACTAGAACGAATATTGGACGCAATGAGAAAGAAAAGAACTGTATTCTGTAGACCCCTAAAAAGGCTAGATGAAAAGCGAATAACAAAAAAAAAATTTTTTTTGACAGAATCTCAAAAACATTAATGACGTCTATTGAAGAAACTGAAACAGACCTTAGGGAAATGGAAATAAAGGAGGAAGAAATAGGAGAAAGAGAAAAGTTCAGAGCAAAAATAAAAGCTTCAAGGGTTTGCAGCAGAAAAAGATAGGCCCAGTATGGATAGAAGAAGAAAAAAAGAAAAATATAGGGAAAAAATGAAAAACTACTAGAAGGACAGGAAACATAAAAGAAAGACGACGTAAGTTATTTCATGTGGTCCTGACTAGGAATAAATAATAACAATAATAATAATCAAAAACAAGTTTGGTAACGCTAAGGCTACGAAACGTGGTGGCTAAGACTGCTCTTATGGATGACAGCGAAAACTGGAATCTAGAAAAGGAGATGAACGAAGAATTGAAGCAGCTCAGATGTGGTTTCTGAGATCACTTCTTGTACTAACGCTAAGAGACAGAATGCAGAGTAAAAATATAAGACCACCACTAGACGTAAAAACAACAATGATAGAATCGATTGGACACTACGAAAAAGATGGTATACCTACATCAAAAGTATGTAACCTGAGCGCCTGCCATGGTAAGTATTATAAAGTATTACATTTCAACCAAATTGCAAAATGAGATATAGAATGACCAACGAAGAGAAGGAGACAAATTCCTTTGCAACTGGCCAAATACCCTCTCCTTGAAACAGAAGAAGAAGAGGAAGAACAACAACAATAACAATACTACTACTACTAATAATAATAACAATAATTTGTTCTTTTTCATCTGCGTGGCACTCTTGCTGGAAAAAAGGCCCCATTTAAACTTTTCCATACATTACAGTCTTCAGTCAAATACAGCCATGCTTTTCCCGCATGTTTTCCGACATCGTGACAACACACCATGTCAGCAACACCAACGTTGTTTGTTTTTAAATATGTTCTCTTTCTTGCAGAGATCGCTGAAAACGTTCAAGGTGTAAAGTAACATTCAATAGGCTCTGCTGTAGCGGTATTTGCGAGTCTTAAGACTGTCAGTTATTTAGCACTTACAAGATAAATAAAGAGTCCGCTTGATTACACAGGCCAACGATAAATTTTTGTTGAAAAATTTTTTGTTATATAGTATAAAAATCGTATGCTATATGGTAAATGGGAAAATTAATGAAACACCTTGTTACAACATAAGCATAGTTTGTATTTACAGTAAGCTCCTTAAAATAATGATATGTGTTAATAGAGGTTTCATTTGTCAGCTGAAATTGGTTTGTATTTTCTATCTCTTTTTTTCTTCGAAGCTTCTTCTACGATGAGTCGCTTGCTGAACATCTCGGTGAAGTGACCAACAGTAGTCCCCCATCATGTTGGTGTTCCAGCTGCCTTGGCAGCGTTTTCCCATCACTAGTTTTGGATGAATCAATAAACAGCCTACAGTCTTCCGTTTTGTATTGAATACTAAATCATTCATCAGACTGGGAATGTCTGAGCAGTACACCAAATCACCTTCTTGTTGAAAAAACTTGGAAAATTGCTGTTCTCTCTTTCTATACATGTATATGCTGGTTCCAACTGCCAATAAGTGACTTTCTTTTAATCTAGAGTCAAGCAATTCAGCTTTTTCTTTCGTTAAGCCCTGATCCCTATCCAAATCGTTAAGCTCGGTCTGCGTAAACAATTTGGGCTCTCGACTTTCTGTATTACAATGGAATTCATCATCATCATCATCTGGTTAATCTAAATCAGATTGTACATAAGAAAATACTTTCGTTGGAATAGAATTTACATCATCTGGTGGTTCAGCAACCAGCAAATCTGCACCATGCCCCACTGGTCGGATGGTGGATGGAAGGTTAGGGTAGCTTATTACCTTCTTGTTTCTCGAATTATGACCAGTAATATCAACACTGAAAAAGTAGCAATCATCAGAATGATTTCTTAGCTCCCTCCATGTCATTGAACAGCAAATGTAAAGGCTTTTTTCTCCTTTTTGGACCATTTTCTCATATCTTCAACACACACATAACATACTTTATGCGGCGCCCAAGATTTAGCTTGATCACCAAGTTTAGAGCCAAAGTATGCTAGATAAACCTTTTTCACAAAGTCTTTAATGTTTTTTAATCACAAATTCACCACAAATATAACAAAAACTACCAGCAGAGTTTTTGCAACCACGATTAGACATTGTACTCAGCACATGTACAGGAAATGGAAAAGTGAGGTTAGGTTGACAGTAAACAAAACACTGTCCGTTAAAACAAAAATAGAATCGATCGTTTTTTGACATCAATGTTTTTTAGAAGTGCTATCAACGTCACCTACATTCATTAACCTCTTTTTTTAAATTATTTTAACTATATAAAAGTTGTTAAATTCTTTAAAAAATCGCTTAATTTAATAAATTTAACTGTAAAATGTGAAGGAATTGTTGGTTATACAGTTTTTTAAGTATCATATTTGGATTTCTCACCTAAAAACATAAGAATAAGGTGTTTTAGGCCAGAAAGTGTTTCCGTCGTTGGCCTGTGTTATCTTTGTCCTACATCGCAGAAGGAAACAGATGACTACAGGAAGACAGCGTACGGATTTCGAGGTTATTAACACACGAGTAACAAAGAGGCCGTCACTTCAAACAACAAATCGTTTGTTCACTGTCTGCCGTATTATCTAACTCTTTCTTCGCACAAATTATCAGATAATAGAACAGGTTTTCTTTTTTCCTCGTTTGTAGCAACACTTAACACTTGGATTCGTTTACGTTCAAGCCAGTAAAACAGACTGCGGAATACTTATGCCATTGTCCCTTCCTTCCAGACACGAACGGACATTTTCGAAAGAATAGTAAAGTGTAACTTAAAGGGATAGTAATGGCCGTATTGACCGTTAAGCAGTCATTTCGGCTAAAAAATAAAAATAAAACGGGGGTAACTTACAAAGATTCTAAAGTGGAATGAATCGGCTTAATGATAAACAAAATACAAGATTCTTACAGAACTATCAACGAGTAATGGCACCCGTAACTACGTAGATCATTGTTTTCATAATAAAATATTGTTGTTGTTGTCTTCGGTCCTGAGACCGGTTTGATGCAGCTCTCCATGCTACTCTATCCTGTGCAAGCTTCTTCATCTCCCAGTACTTAGTGCAACCTACATCCTTCTGAATCTGCTTAGTGTATTCATCTCTTGGTCTCCCTCTACGATTTTTACCCTCCACGCTGCTCTCCAATGCTAAATTTGAGATCCGTTGATGCCTCAGAACATGTCCTACCAACCGGTCCCTTCTTCTTGTCAAGTTGTGCCACAAACTCCTCTTCTCCCCAATTCTATTCAATACCTCCTCATTAGTTATGTGATCTACCCATCTAATCTTCAGCATTCTTCTGTAGCACCACATTCCGAAAGCTTCTATTCTCTTCTTGTCCGAACTATTAATCGTGTTTATTACACTTTTTTTTAACTTGGCACGATATCGGCAATCGAGACTTTCTACGTAATTTACATTACATTCATTACGACAAACGTATTCTAAGTTAGGGCTAGTATAATACGCAACAGTTAGAAATTACTACGACATTAAAAGCACAGAAAAAACGCTTTACGTTCATTCCTGACAAGTGCAACAACAAACACAAATTAGAGGCAGGTAAGTTTGAGCTTTGAGTCGTAGTTGCAATGGACATGAGAGAGGGGCTCGGAAGAGGGAGCAAAAGAGGAATGTGACAAAACGTCAAAAGTAAAGGGAGTGGCGTGGCGTAACTTAACAGGAAGAGAAGGAAGCGTGATTGGAAGGTGGCAGCCTGCAGAATTTAGTTGTCATATGTCTACCGACCGCGCCATACACCACCCACCCTAAAAGATACAATGTTGATTTTTATTCCTGGCGTATAAGCGACGTCAGTGCAGTAATTACGATGGAAACTTGAATTAGCAACGATAAATAACACATGTGAGTTCGAAAAATCAGTTGTGAGAAGGCAGTGTTAAGCAATGGATGTGAGGCCGAAGTGTGTGAACGTTGTCGTGTTACAAATCGTGATGGGACAACGTTTCTAACTCTAGGGGTTCAACACAATCTCGAGAATGTTTTGAACGAGAGGAAAGTGTGTGGGAACGTTGTACCGCACAACTTGACTGCCAAATAAAAGCAACGACGCGTGGACGTCTGCTGCGACCTGAACCTGAGTGGAATGATTAACGCGGGCATTTCTTTTGTGGAATAACCTTGACAGTTGACGAGACTTGATGTTATCAATACAAGCCTTCCACAAAACGACAAAGTGCAGAAATTCACCTAAAGAGCTCAACCATTTGCCGATATTAAGGACATTCGAGCTATTGTGGTGCGCGAGTTGAACAACATCCCAAAAAAATGACATTTCTGACAGTTTCACATGGTTGTAGGAACGTTCTGTATTTCGTATTCATGTGGGAAGAGCATGTAGAGGACCATCTTAACTGTACTCTGTTTTCTATTAGTCCAGTCTCGAAACTTTTTGGAGTGACCAGGTACATATCTCCAAATGCATGTTATTCCACCAGAGATACTGTATTCGTAAGTCTGGCTGGTATCCAATAACAAGGGAATATGTCAAGTTGAAGATTTCAGAAAAAGGACTTGCAAACATTTGATTACAGAAATTACGAGTCACGAAAGTCGGTGGCTTTTCCGTGTATGTAAAGAACACATCCAGAAAGTTTTTTGTTGCTGGGAAACAACATCTCCTTATCCCAAAAAATTATGTTCAGATGATGAAGTCAATGAGTGATTGTTCTGAGATTTAACAATGCAGCATTGTCCTGCAGAAACGATGTACAGCACAAGCATTCCACGTGGGATAGCTTGTATCTTATTCTATGACGTCTGGTAGTAATCTGAAACGGATATACGTCCCGCAATAGTCTTCAGATGCCCGTATACTCCCAAAGGCAAGCCGTACTGTTGAAGATTTCGTGCTGAACTCCAGAGGTCAAACAGCAGCAGAGATTTTCTTACAGAATGATTCACGAGACTTTTACACTACTGGCCATTAAAATTGCTACACCACGTAGATGTTTTACAGACGCGAAATTTAACCGACAGGAATAAGATGCTGCGATATGCAAATGATTAGCTTTTCAGAGCATTCACACAAGGTTGGCGCCGGTGGCGACACCTACAACGTGCTGACATGAAAGTTTCCAACCGATTTCTCATACACCAACAGCAGTTGACCGGCTTTGCCTGGTGAAACGTTGTTGTGATGCCTCGTGTAAGGAGGAGAAATGCGTACCATCACGTTTCCGACTTTGATAAAGGTCGGATTGTGGCCTACCGCGATAGCGGTTTATCGTATAGCGACATTGCTGCTCGCGTTGGTCGAGATCCAAAGACTGTTAGCAGAATGTGGAATCGGTGGGTTGAGGAGGGTAATACGAAACGCCGTGCTGGATCCCAACGACCTCGTATGACTAGCAGTAGAGATGACAAGCATCTTATCCGCATGGCTATAACGGATCGTGCAGCCACGTCTCGATCGCTGAGTCAACAGATGGGGCCGTTTGCAAGACAACAACCATCTGCACGAACAGTTCGACGACGTTTCCAGCAGCATGGACTATCAGGTCGGAGACCATGGATGCGGTTACCCTTGACGCTGCATCACAGACAGGAACGCCTGCGATGGTGTACTCAACGACGAATCTGGGTGCACGATGGCAAAACGTAATTTTATCGGATGAATCCAGGTTCTGTTTACAGCATCATGAGCGTCGCATACGTGTTTGGCGACATTGCGGTGAACGCACATTGGAAGCGTGTATTCGTCATCGCCATACTGGCGTATCACCCGACGTGATGGTATGGGGTGCCACTGGTTGCACGTCTCGGTCACCTCTTGTTCGCATTGACGGCACTTCGAGCAGTGGACGTTACATTTCAGATGTGTTACGACCCGTGGCTCTACCCTTCATTCGATCCCTGCGAAACCCTACATTTCAGCAGGATAATGCACGACCGCATGTTGCAGGTCCTGTACGGGCCTTTCTGGATTCAGAAAATGTTCGACTGCTGCCCTGGCCAGTACATTCTCCGTATCTCTCACCAATCGAAAACGTGTGGTCAATGGTGGCCGAGCAACTGGCTCGTGACAGTACGGTGGTCACAACTCTTGATGAATCGTGGTATCGTTTTGAAGCTGCACGGGCAGCTGTACCTGTACACGCCATCCAAGCTCTGACTCAATGCCCAGGCGTATCAAGGCCGTTATTACGGCCAGAGGTGGTTATTCTGGGTACTTAATTTCTCAGGATGTATGCACCCAAATTGCGTGAAAATGTAATCACATGTCGGTTCTAGTACAATATATTTGTCCAACGAATACCCGTTTATCATCTGCATTTCTTCTTGGTGTATCAGTTTTAATGGCCAGTAGTGTACGTGTGAAAAGATGAAGTACTTTACTGTTCCTGTTAATGCGCTTGCGTTTGAGTCACAGGCAAGCAATGTACGAAGGCATTCAGTAAGTACTTTAACTCGTTTCTTTCTCGGTCAGTTTCGGTTGAAGAATTGCGGGATTTGTTGTGGAACATGGTGGAATACTCCTACTTCAGCCCCTATAGTTTCGTGAAGTTCCAGTGGGTGGCGCCATACGTAGCATTCAAAATGGTGTCTGTAGCGGAAGTGTGTTCCAAGCAGAGAGCTGTCACTGAGTTTCTTTAAGCGAGGAACCAGAGCACTGCAGATATTTATTGATACTTGCAGGATGTCTTACGGAGACCTGGAAGTGAACAAAAGCACGGCGAGTCGTTGGGCGAGGCGTCTGTCATCATCACAACAAGATCGCACAAACCTGTCGGATCTCCTGTGTGCCAGCCGGCCGCCCACAGCTGTGACTCCAGCGGTGCTGGAACGTGCACATACTCTCTTTCGAGGTGATTGACGAATCACAATCAAACACCTTGTTGCTCAGATGGACATATCTGTTGGTAGTTCTGAAGCACTAGTCCACCAGTTGGGGTACTCAAAGGTGTGTGCCCGTTGGCCGCCTAATAAAAGATCGTAAAGGGCAACGAAGGGTCGTCTGTGCGGAATTCGCACGTTACGAGGCTGATAGTGACAGTTTTTTTGTCGAACATCGTCACAAGCGATGAAACATCTGTTCATCAGTTCGAACCAAAACAAAACAGTGAGTGGCGCCACGCTGCATTTCCTCGGAAGAAAAGTTCAAACACGCACGCTCAGCCGGTAAAGTCATGGCGACCGCCTTCTTGGGCTCTGAAGGATTTATTCTGTTTGATGTCCTGCCTCACGGTGCAACTATCAACTCTGAAGCTTATTGCGCTACCCTCAGGAAATTGAAGAAACAACTTCACCGTGTTTGTTGCCACAGAAATGGAAACGATCCTACTTCTCCCTGACAACACAAGGTTCTCACACAAGTCTGCGTATCCGAGAGGAGCTCACAGAAATTCTTTGCACTGTTCTTTCTCATTCACCCCACAGCCCAGATCTCGCAGTTTCCAAATTCCATCTGTTTGACCGAATAAGGGCTGTACTCCGCGGGAAGCAGTACGTGGAAATGGGGATGTTATTGAGGCATCACGATGTTGAATACAACGTCGAGCAATGTGGCCATACAGGACCTCTCAATAAGGTGGATAAGGCCGTCGATTGAACGGAAATTATGTTGAAAAATATTATTTTGTAGCCAGAAGAGTGAGGAATAATATGGTGTATTGAAATAATAAAACCAACCTGCTTTCAGTAAAAAAAAAAGAGATGTGTTGCATTACTTATTGAACGCCCCTAATATTTAATACAGACGCTGAAAGAAGAAACAAAATGAATATTTGGGTGTGGTGAGGGGAGTAAGGCGGGTGGGGTGGGGGGGGGGGGGGGGTAAGGCGGGCGGATGGCAAGAACTACATTAAATTTTGCAAACTTACAATGTTCTGTGATACATCCGTGTGCAACGAAACACGACAATAACATCCCTGTAATTGACTGGACTGCACAGAGTCCTGACCTGTATCCTATAGAACACCTTTGGGACGTTTTGGAACGCTGACGTCGTGCCAGGCCTCACCGACCGACATCGATACCTCTCCTCTTTGCAGCACTCTGTGAAGGATGGGCTGCCATTCCCCAAGAAACCTTCCAGCACTTGATTGAACGTATGCCTGCGAGAGTGAAAGCTGTCATTTACAGACGTTTAAATTGTTAAAATAATAAATTTTGTCTTTCGCTGCCATCAAGAAACCGTCGAAAGTTCCACGATAGGCCCTGCTGGGTCTTTCAGTAACAATGCGACGAAAGGGATTGCCTAGTTGCTCCGCAATCGCGTTCTGGAGATGGAGCTTTACCCCATCTGTGAAGAGAGTCCGTGCTTCTGTCATGATTGGTGCATATCCTGTTAAACGTTGTCCATGTTCTCAGTGACTAGTCAAAGGCAGGGGGTTTCTTTCTTATACAGGGAAAGTTCATGCAATGTGGAGGGCAAGCCTTTGTCCAGTCTCGTTCTCACGAGTCTGTTAAACTGGGCTGAGATGTGTGAAGTTCCATGGCTGTTTTCATGTATGTTTTTCTTGTTCGGAGCCGGTTTCTTTCTGGGATAACCGCATCTTGATAGACAGAATGTTGCGGTCTTCCTTGTATGCTTTTAAAGTCATGGAATAGAGCTGCTGTTGGTCGAATTGCAGGACCGGAATGTGGATCAGTATGGACAGCTACTTGATGGGTGTTGATCTTAATGTATCACTGATAATTCTAAATGTGTTGCTCGGCTATGCGTCTACAGTTTGTGTGTGTGTGTGTGTGTGTGTGTGTGTGTACGCGCTCGCGCGCGCATTACTGGGCCATACAGGCGTACCATAGTCTGCAGTGGAGTAGATTAGTGCATGTGCTGAAGTGTGCAGAGTTTCAGCAGCTTAGCAATCTTTACAGATATCATGGCTGTTAACACGTTCCGGTGTTACTAACTTCTTCGTGATTTCATCAACTTTTCAAGATTTTTTTCTAAAGACAGAAAACACGTTAGTAAACTTTGTGGTTTATACACTGGTACTAGATCACGTTCAAAAACGTCATAAATAATTTCTCGCAGTGTGAATGCTATTCATCTCAGACTTTAAAATTGGTCCAGTTGCTTTTGTATTTTCACTCAGTATCATGATACACAATCTTTTCCGGCTACATCGTAACGCCATACAGGAATGATACACCTGAAAATACTCGCTTACAAAGCCTCCTCCTACAGAATTAGAAACAAATTTTCTCTCCAACTCTTCATGTTGCGTTCATGCTTTTATTGCAGTTCAAATGGCTCTAAGCACTATGGGATTTAACATCTGAGGTCATCAGTCCCCTTGACTTAGAAGTACTTAAACCTAACTAACCTAAGGACATCACACACATCGATGCCCGAGGTAGGATTCGAACCTGCGACCGCAGCAGCAGCGCGGTTCCGGACTGCTTATTGCAGTAATAAAGATTTGTACACGTGATTTATCTAGGCTGTAAAGCTATAAAAGCTAACGAATACTATTCTTAATAATTTTTCACATGAAATAAAATTAGACTTAAAAATGTTTTTTCGCTAAATTATTGTACATGATTTGTTTTAAACTGGTTTCTAAGAATGTTACTAGCAAAACAATTAATTTATTGCATTTTTACTTCTTTTGTTCCACACGTTTAACACATGAAGCTGGAACATGTGCGGCCTACAAATTACTCAGTTTTAGACAGTGCAGCCTGCAAGTGGTATAAGACTGCCGGTTCCTGCTGTACACAAAAAAATCGACTACTGTTGATTTTCCCTTGCTCAATCAGAGCTTGTGTTCCTTTTCCGGTGTACTCCTTTAGCACAACTCTTTCATAATCATTTCTTTGCTTCTAATGACCACACGATCAACGGGAAGCAACTGTGTAGTCTCCCTGTTTCTAAAATATTCTGAAGAGCATTATCTAATGTACGAGAAATATTAAGCATGTGGAGGAAGCAAGGAGCACTTCTTCCTTGGAGAAGACGCTCGCCAAGGTCCTCTTAGGACGATTTACTACGCAGTGGAGGGCGTCTAACGTCTGTGGGGTCTGACGCGTCTTATTGGATGATTGCAGACACCGGATCTAGCGACACTCAAGGGTGCAGCTGTGCATGAGCTTTATTGATTTTCAAGGTCCATTTCTCGTACGAGACTTGTTTCAGTTACGCTCGGCGACCACTGTTTGGCCTAACCTTCGTACAAATCCTTTACACAAAGTGATTATTCTCTAGGTAGCTCGCCCTAAGGTTTTCACGCAGAGAAATGACCGTAATATGTGGAGATACAATCAAGATGCTGCGAATGTTTGCCAATGACGGTATTGTCTACAGGAAAGTGTCTTCGTTGAGTGAGTGTAGGAGGAGACAGGGTGGTTTAGACAGAAATTCTGTTTGGTGTGATGAATAACACTTTGCTCTAAATGTAGGAATAGCTATGTTAATGCAGATGAACAGAAAAAGCAATCCTGTAATGTTCGAATACAATATCCGTAGTGTGTTGTTTGGCCGTCGTTTAAACATCTAGGCATAACATTGCAAAGCGATATGAAATGGAACGAGCACGTAAGGTCAGTATTAGGAAAGCGGAATAGTCGTCTTCGGTTTGTTATTATTCTATGAGACTGTGAGAGCGCTCCTTCAGATACCTCTCACATACCGACAGATACAGTATACATATTTATGCCTATGTGTGCAAGTATTCACTCGGAAGGAAGTGTGTCTTTACATGGATATGTCTTTTCTTTTCTTTGCTATGTTACAAATAAGTGGGCACGTGAATCATTTCCACGTCCCTTTTCCATCATTTAACCAGTTGCGCGTGAACTAAACGAGTAAATGTGAAGTTTCGTGAGAGCAGCCAGTAGCTCTTTGCTAATGCAGTTTCGTCTGCTGTTACAGTTTTGCCACTAACTTTAGGGGAAGCAGAGAGGCAGAGAGGTATAGCTTGGAATAGAAAAGGTAACGACTAGTAGTGGTAGCAGATAGCCTCCGCCATGCACCATATCCTTTTTTTTTTCTTTATTGAATTTCAATTTCCCCCGAAGGGGGCGGGCTGGTAGCAGCTTAGTATGCCGCTCTTCAGCCTACAGACTTTGTGAGAAAGATGAAGAGAATAAATAATAAAAACAGGCGATGCACCATATCGTTGTTTGCGGAATACGTATATAGATGTAGATCTGAATTGTGGCATCAGTGTGTTCCAAGATGTGTCAATAACTACTGAACACCAAGGGCCAGTTGAAATACCGGGTGGCTATAATTAAGCTTTCCATATTTAACACGTTAAAACACGGAAACTAATTATCGTACGAGTACCAAACTTGGTAGTATTAATACCCAGAGTATGGGGTGCATCATTTCCATGCGTCACAGCACAACCGTCCAGTTCCAACTGCGACCACCAGGTGCCGTGATCAGTCATCATGATACATTGTCTCACACACCTGAGCAGTCGCTGTGCACTTGGCGTGTCAATATGAGCTTGCACAAAAGCAGCAGGGCACTGTTGGTGACGTTCTATTATCAAGACAACAATAATGCTACAACTGTACTTCGAGAATATCGCGGGCTGAAAGGTTTACGGATGGGTTCTCTCTCTCCAACTGCCGTGCGGAGCACGATGAAGAAGTTAGAACCAACTGGAGATCTGGTCGTCGCTCCAGAAAGAGGCCGGCGACGGCCTGCACCACGCTTCATGATGTCGCTGTCGCTATGGCAGACAACGCTGCGCGCAGTTCCCGGTCATCAGGCAGTGTGCGTGCTGTGTCACGACAGTTGGACATCCCGTGGTCCACTGCACGGAAGGTGCTTCGAACCGTTCTCAAATGAAATGTCATGTGGCTAGAGCCTCCCGTCGGGTACACCGCTCACCTGGTGCAGGTCTTTTTAGTTGACGCCGCTTCAGCGACTTGCGCGTCGATGGGGTTGGGATGATGGTGGAGACAACACAACCCCCAGTCCCTGCGCGGAGAAAATCTCCGACCCAGCCGGGAATCGAACCCGGGCCCCTTTGCATGGCATTCTGTCGCGTTGACCACTCAGATATCGAGGCGGTTATCCTCAAATGGTATCCGTACAAGATCCATATCGTACAGCAGCTTGCACCACAGGACGCATAGCAACATAACATGTTGACTTCGCTCTCCACTTTCTCGCAAGGATTGGAGTTGACGACAGCTGGCCCCGGACCATCCTATGGACAGACGAAGCTCATTTTGCTCGGACGGGTGAGGTGAACACACAGAATTGCCGAGTGTGGGGATCTTCACCTCCAGTCACTCTGCATGAAGTTGCCCTGTATTGTCAACGTTTCACGGTACGGTGTGGCTTCACGGCTACGTTCATCATTGGACCATTCTTTTTTGAACATGTTGGCGCTCACGGGCTAAAGAAGTGCAGTGTGACTGGCCAGCGTTACTATGATATGCTTCGCCACCATGTCATACCCACCCTGCAGTAGAGAGGAGCATTGAACTAAACAGTTTTCATGCAAGATGGGGCCCACCGCACAGCGCTCGTGAAGTTCACCTGCTTCTCCGAAACACATAAGGAAACGGTCGAATTATCAACGGATTGTTTCCAAATGATTGGCCGGCACGATCACCTGATCTCACGCCTTGTGATTTCTGGTTTCTGGGCTACCTTAATGACAGGGTTTGCCGGTGGAACATTCACACATGTGCTGCTCTGAAGCGTAGGGTATCAAGAGAGGTAGCCAGCATAGCTACGGACGTGCTATGTTCTGCTGTGCAGATCGCAATCCTGCGCTTTCAGATTCTTCTGGACTCTGATGGGTGCCATATTGAGCCCATTTTGTAGCAGTAATTGTACCGGTGTGTAATCGTATGATGTACCGAAGCAGCACATTAAAAGTGTTCAGTTGAATTGCTTCTGCATTAATTCTCTTCCGCATGTCCTTGACATTAATGGTACCAAGTCTGGTACTCGTTCAGAGTGTTAAGTAGGGAAAGTTTAATTATAACCAGCCGGCAATTGTTTAAGTAACGCTGAGGACCAGCGCGCATAGCTTGACGCGCAGCGCATTAGTTTGCAAGACAGGAAGGTGTGCTAGACCAGCATCGAATCGACACGTCGGATTATGGACTGTCAGTATGATAAGCCGACCAATCTGAGTGTGGTTTCTAGGTGGTTTTCCATGCACATTTTGGGAAATGTTGAACTGGTCTCTAATCTCTGGCTCAGAAAATACGATACACCATTATTAAAATATAACAGCACACAGAACAAAGTTTACACAATTCACGGATACATTATCTGATTAGACGCATCCGGATACCCTATATAACGTGGAACGGACCACCAGAGATCACGAGAGACGGATCCAACAGTAGAAGTAGAGGCGGGGGTATTGTGTTGTCACTAGAGAAACAGTAACAGCAGAGTTTGCCGGTCACAAGAGCTCAGTGACTTCGGATGTGGACTCATTGGATGTCACCTAAGTGACGAGTCCATCAGGGGCCTTACAACCCTTCTAAAGCTGCCCAAGTCGACTGTTGTGTGATACGATCGCGAAGGAACAACCATAGCTAAACGAAGACCAGGCAGTCCTTGTGTGCTAACGGACCATCGAGCGCTCGGGAGGGTAGCTTGTGGAAACCTTGCTTGATATCAGGCGGCAGGAATCATTCGTGAGTTCCAAAGTGATATCGGCAGTACAGCTAGCATAATGACTGTGCGTAGGAAGTTAAAAAGAATGCGGTACAATGTTCGAATAGCTCCTCACAAGCCATAATTTTCAATAGTCAATACTAAACAGTGCTGTGGTGTACGTAGCCACGCCACAGGACAAAGGGTGATTGTAAACGAGCGGTTTGGAGTGATGAATCACTGCTATACCCTGCAACAGTTCGATGGAAGGGTTTGAGTTTGGCTAATTCCTGGAGAACGTTACATACCATGCATAGTGCTAACAATGAAGTAAAGAGGAGGTAATGTTGCGATCTGGGGTGCCTCTCGTGGTTAGGGTGTGGTCCCCTTATTGCACTTAAGAAAACGCTAAATGTGGAACGATGTGAACACATTTTATAGCATTTTGTAGTGCTTACAGTAAAGCAACAGCTCGGAGACGTTGACTCTTTTTATCAGCATGATAAAGTGTTATGTCATAAAGCTGCATCTGTGAGACAGTGTTTTGTGGACAATAAAGTTCCTGGAATGTACTGGACTGCTTAGAGTCCCTATCTGAACTCAACGAAATATCTAAGGGATGACCCTGTGTCCAACGTTACTGTCTTCTCTGATTTCGGTTCTTAAGAAAAAATGGGCAGCCATTCCTCAACAGGCGCAAAGTAAGTGCCCCCAGCAGAGATCAATCGATCATAACAGCGAAGGTTGGACATATCCCATATTAATGTTCACTAAAAGGTGCCCGAATGTCGGCCGCGGTGGCCGAGCGGTTATAGGCGCTTTAGACGGGAGCCGCGTGACTGCTACGGTCGCAGGTTCGAATCCTGCCTCGGGCATGTATGTGTGTGATGTCCTTAGGCTAGTTAGGTTTAAGTAGTTCTAAGTTGGGGACTGATGACCTCAGGTGTTAAGTCCCATAGTGCTCAGAGCCATTTGAACCATTTTAGGTGCCCGAATACTTTTGATCAAATATCGTATCTCAAGTGTCTTCAGTTCTTTATTCTGAATTTGAGACCAGCATACAGCATCGAGCGAGGTGACGCAGTGGTTAGCACACTGGACTCGCATTCGGGACGATGACGGTTCAATCCCGCGACCGGCCATCCTAAATCAGGTTTTCCGTGATTTCCCTAAATCGCTCCAGGCAAATGCCGGGATGGTTCCTCTAAAAGGGCACGGCCGACTTTCTTGCAGGGCACGGCCGCCTTTCTTGCCCGTCCTTCCCTAATCCGATGAGACCGATGACCTCGATGTTTGGTCTCTTCCTCCAAACAACCCAACTCCCCCCCCCTCCCCCCAACAGCACACACCTTCAAAACAGCTACTGACATACACCACTTGATTATTTCTCCCAATATCCATTGGCTAACAACTTTGTGTTCTGTTGATAATACATAGCGACATTCTTTTCTGAATGTTGCGCTATTTGGCTTTCATTCGGCGATTCTTTGAATGTCTTTTTTACACGCGTACATCGACGCAAACGTTCTCTCTATTTCTGTTAACTAACTTCTAATTTCATTCTTATTTCAGCGTTTCTTTCATTCTTATCTGTTACTTCCCACATACATACTGTACAAGCACATTACTGTGCCTGATCGTGGGCACCTCCTGTACTTCTGTTATTTGCCATTTTTCATTTGTGAGTATTCACCGGAATGAGCGACTGTTAGTAAGTCTATATATGAGCTCGAGATGATTCAAATAGCTCTGAGCACTATGGGACTTAACATCTGAGGTCATCAGTCCCCTAGACTTAGAACTACTTAAACCTAACTAACCTAAGGGCATCAAACACATCCATGCCCGAGGCGAGATTCGAACCTGCGACCGTAGCAGCAGCGCGGCTCCGGACTGAATAGCCTAGAACCGCTCGGCCACAGAGGGGGGCTCGAGCTCGAGAATCTCTGAAGAGAGAAGTTTCAAGATAGGATCCATAAAAAACAGACACGAGTTAGGATCCTAGTTTTAACGCTTCAGGTATTCTTCTAACCCACTTGAGTACAACACACAGAACATTTCATAAAACCATGGGAGACTGCCAGAAATGTGCTTGTTTGGGATGTTGTAAACTCGAGCGTGACATTGGCTTGAATGTTCGGTATGCCGTCAAAGCGTTGACCCTTCGTGTGAATTTCTGCTCTACGTCGTTTTGTGATAGGTTCGTTTCTCCGGAAAAGAATTGTCCTCGTTTTTCATTTGGATCCAGTCACTGCAGTCGTCCACATGTCGTTGGTTTTGTTCGAGAGTTAATGTGTGCAGGGCAAACTTTTCACTGACTTTTCTATCCTCGGAAACATTCTGGAGGACATCTTGAATAATTGATTTAGAGATGTTGCTCCATTCCGATTTGTGACACAGCAAATTTGACACAAAACGGCTCAACGTCCATTACTTAACAATGCCTGATCGCAGTTGACAGGTCGAATACTCATCTGTTGTTTGAGCTGCTACGAGGGTTACTGCGCTGACGTCGCATATACCCCAGGCATAAAATCTGTCTCAAAACTTTTTGAACGAACGGTATATGTCGGAGGATGTGGCTTACTGTCTGACCCTTCTTGCAGCGTTCAGTCACAGAGTTTTCGCAGTAAACCTTTCCTGATCGATGAAGTTTCCAGTTACAGTTTTCAAGGAAGTTTTATGAATATCCCGAGACATTCTCGCACCTGTCAAATGAACTCATGACTAAAACGCATAGTTCAAAAATGGTTCAAATGGCTCTGAGCACTATGGGACTTAACAGCTGTGGTCATCAGTCCCCTAGAACTTAGAACTACTTAAACCTAACTAACCTACTATGAATCCTTCCTGATAAGGGGCTCAGGCTGACGATCAAAATTCGGGAATCAGGTAACGAGGTTTTTGTAAGCTATTTTTTCGCGGATGAATTAAATGTCATTAGGAAGAATTCAACGGTTTCAGAAGCTTTGGTGTCGTTTGTCCCCATACAAGACATTTTCACGCTCGAATCCTAATGCAGTGGTCTAGTCACTAAGTCAAGCAGCTGTTAACAGTGTTTCTGTAAATCTTCCAGTTTTCGAAGCGTGGAGAAAATTGGATGAACATATACCCGCACGGATGGGCTGTCACTCATTTTTTCACTGAATCGGACACTATCCTGCAGTATAGGCGTCACTATTTTATACTGCCAATGTGTGAGAAAGTGCATGCGGCCATAGCTATTAAGACACTCTTTTGCAAACAAATGAGGCGTTAAAAGCGTAATATTTATTGCCAAGAACGCAACGCTTTCAAGAAAAGCGGTATGTGCGTAGGACATAGTAAGTGATGCACGCAGCTACATTGCAAAGTCTTCTTTATGAGCGAATGAAGAAGAAGAGTGCTGGATTCTAGAGCCTGTGGAGGGAGGAAGTGTTATAATGATTAATTAAACCATCTCCCAGAATGAGCTCAGAGTCCGTACTATTCCATACGTCCACCCTCGTTGCTTATTTTTCCGGGAGCCAATGTGTTAGAGACAAACGTTGCAAATTTTTTTCTCTTCTTCAAAATGTTCTGAAGAATGATTTGAACACTTTGTTTAGATGTCTCTCCATTTCGATATGTGACACAACAACTTTGGCACACTACAAAAGCACGTCCACTGCTCAACACTACTTGCACACAACTGACTGGACGAGTAACATTCTGTTGTTTACAGTCGTTAGTTCAAGCTGCCACTCCAGCTGCCACTCCAGGAATGAAAACAGTCTATACAAAAGATGCTATGCATTGTCACCTTAAAAGTTTTGTTGTTCCTTACTACTTAAGTTATTTTATGACGCATGCCGTGTCGTTTTAAAGTGCATCTTACTTACTATACAATTTTATAATGCTAGTATATCTTCCACATGGGAATATTCTCAATTATATGTTGAATTACAATTATAAAGAAAATTAATTTCATGATTTGAAGTCACTTATAGAGAACACTAGGAGTGCGAGTGAGAGTTATGTACAACTTATTCCCCTTTTGTACGTGCATACTAAAGGCCTTTTACTTGGTGCGACAACGCACATTGTGTACCTTACATGTATATCCTTATTTTAGTTTATATTTATTTCAAATTATGTTTTGCCAGGTATAAGAAATCTGATTTTTAAATTCCATGCGTGTAATTTTATGTTTATGTTTTCCATTCTAATTTCTGAAGATCCAGCCATAATAAGAAGTTTTGTGATTGCACTCGATGGAGAGTAAAATTAATTATGATTGTACATGTACGAATATCCTTCATATTGTAAAAAAATTGCTGTTACAGTTCTTGTTCGAGCATCTCCAGTTCTCTTCATCTGTACACTACGTTAATCCATTGACTTACTAATATTTTTCCTACAGTCGACTCTGTGTTTACTATTTAAATTTACGAAAATCAGCATTTTTGTCTCACACACTTTTTTCAAAATTACATAGATTTTTGATAGGAATTCTTTATAGATATATCCTTAATGTACGAGGAGTGAAGATAATATTGTTTTAGAAGATATTTTTTGGTGTGGTATACCTGAAAAAATAGAGGCATGTGCATCGCCAGTAGACATTTACTACATTCATACCGTGTGTCACTTTTTGTCTTCCTTGTTTTGTACACTTCACAATTTTTGGAGGGTGTTTTCTTTGCAGGGTGGGGGGTTTGGTGGAGAAACCTGACAAAATCTGAAAACGACTGCTTATGACTCGTAAAATATCGAAAGGAATCGAGTGTGTTATACACCAGTAAATAGATCGACTTCGCAGCTTTCCAGTGGTGTGTAACATGTCATGCCATCTATTAACAGAGAAAAAGAAGCACTAAGGCGAAACCATAGCTGGTCGGCCCATCTCACAGCCGACAGGTTAATAACGGACTTGAAACATGCTGCCGGCTGTGAACCGGCTGTATGAGCCAGTGGGTTAAGAGCCCATTTGCCGGGTATGTTGCTGACAAGGGAACCTCCCGATTGCACCCCCCTCAGATTTAGTTATAAGTTGGCGCAGTGGATAGGCCTTGAAAACCTGAACACAGACCAATCGAGAAAACAGGAAGAAGTTGTGTGGAACTATGAAAAAAATAAGCAAAATATAAAAAACTGAGTAGTACATGTGCAACATCAAGATCAAGGAATATCTGGGCTCAGTATCGCCGTGGTCCCGTTGTTAGCGTGAGCAGCTGTGGAACGAAAGGTCCTTGGTTCAAATCCTCCCTGGAGCGAAAAGTTTAATTTTTTATTTTCAGACAATTATCAAAGTTCAGGTACTCACACATAATCAACTTCGCTCTCCAAAATTCCAGGACATGTTCAGATTTGCTTGGACATATGCAGGATTTGACAGTCTACACACAGAAAAATTTGAAAACGTTAAAAACATATATTTTGACAGAGCACAGCGAAAACTGTGCGACTGTGAAACAGTTGCATTCATTTGTTGCAGTTTATGTGACAAACTCTTATGTTTTCATCACTTTTTTGGGAGTGATTATGACATCCACAAGAAAACCTAAATCGGGAAGGTAGAAAAATCTTTTCACCCATTCGCCAAGTGTACAAGTTAGGTGGGTCGACAACATATACCTGTCATGTGACGCACATGCCGTCACCAGTGTCGTATAGACTATACCAGACGTGTTTTCCTGTGGAGGAATCGGTTGACCTATGACCTTGCGATCAAATGTTTTCGGTTCCGATTGGAGAGGCACGTCCTTTCGTCTACTAATCGCACGGTTTTGCGGTGCGCTCGCAAAACACGGACACTAAACTTATTACAGTGAACAGAGACGCCAATGAACGAACGGACAGATCATAACTTTGCGAAAATAAAGAAAGTAAAATTTTCACTCGAAGGCGCTACTGAGCATGCAATAGCCTCGATGTTGCATATCTTGCGCATGGACTACTCAGTTTGTATATTTTGCTTATTTTTTTCATAGTTCCTCACAACTTCTTCCTGTTTTTTCGATTGGTCTGTGTTCAGTTTCTCAAGGCCTATCCACTGTGCCAACTTATAACTAAATCTGAGGGGGGTGCGATGGGGAGGTTCCCTTGTGAGAGTGGACGAAACGATTAAAGAACCTTTCGTGGGCCTTTTCTGGGCTCAGATTTCACTGGCCGCAGTTTACAGTACACAGTGCTGATACCCGCGGCGGTTGTCGGCCTCTGGCGACGTCGGTGCCATGGCTGTAGACCCGTCGATAAGATAGGCACGCCGTGATAAGCCGCGTCGCGGTCAGTTGTACGCCGTACAACCGTAAATACACCGCCACTCGCATTGCCGGCGCCGCTGCTCGGTTTAGCTGGGTATCGTCTTACCGCCTGTCGCGCTCAGATAAGCCTTAATTTATTTTATATTAACAACAGCCTCAGTTGCAATGTTTACCTAGATTTACCTAGGTTTCAGTTGGGATAACACAACCTTCTTCAGAAAAAAAGGAACTACGATTTGTCCATAATGGACGGCGTCAAAAACTAAAAACTATAATATAGTAATACATCGTCATATTGCAGTAACTTATCTGGGAAACAGCCTTGGCCCCACTTCGCGACCGCAGTACAGCAGCAACGGATGTTGTACTGGAACTGGCTATAGCCTCGAGAGCGCATGCGCGATAGTGTGTCATGCGTACTTGATTACACTGGTGCCAACATGTACTCCTAAACCTAAAATTTTATGAATAACCAGGTGCGGCTAACGAAATTGACGTATACGTTATCCTGTAAGGGAAAAGTTAAAAATAGTAAACGCATTGCTCCCTTCACTTTTGACGTCCAACAAATTGTCACAAATGTTAAGACAGTCGATATATCTTTGTTCCTTGCAGGATAACGTATACGTCAATTTCGTTAGCCGCACCTGGTTATTCATAAAATTGTAAGTTTAGGGGTACATGTTGGCACCAGTGTTGACAAGTACGCATGACACACTATCGCTCATGCGCTCTCGAGGCTATAGCCAGTTCCAGTACAACATCCGTTGCTGCTGTACTGCGGTCGCGACGTGGGGCCGAGGCTGTTTCCCAGTTAAGTTATTGCAATATGACGATGTATTACTATATTACAGTTTTTAGTTTTTGGCGTTGTCCATTATGGACAAATCGCAGTTCCTTCTATTCTGAAGAAGGTTGGGTTATCCCAACTGAAACCTAGGTAAATCTAGGTAAACATTGCAACTGATGCTGCTGTTAATTTAAAATTACTATTTATACAATTGCTGACAGGGCCGCGAAATGTTGAAAATATTAAAAAGTCTGAATTTCTTTCTAACACTTTACTGTGACAGCAGTATGCAATGTTGCTTATAGGGTAGAGGTATCTAATTCGGCGATAAAGCCAGTAATTCTATAAGTAATTAGCTGATTAGCCATACATTCCTGCGGGAAATGCTTCTACTTTGGTTTATATGTGTACGATATACATTGAAGTGCCAAAGAAACCGGTATAGGCATGCTTATTCAAATACAGAGATATGCAAACAGGCAGAATATGGCGCTGCGGTCGGCAACGCCTATATAAGACAGCAAGTGCGTGGCGCAGTTGTTACATCGGATACTGCTGCTACAAAGGCAGGTATCAAGATTCAAGAGAGTTTGAACATGGTGTTATACTCTGCACACGAGCGATGGGACACAGGGTCTCCGAGTTAGCGATAAAGTGGAGATTTTCAAGTACGACCATTTCACGAGTGTACCGTGAGTATTAGTATCCGACATAACATCAAATCTCCGACATCGCTGCGGTCGGAAAAAGATCCTGAAAGAACGGGACCAACGACGACTGAAGAGAATCGTTCAAAGTGAAAGAAGTGCAGCCCTACCGCAAATTACAGCAGATTTGAATGCTGGGCCATCAACAAGTGCCAGCGTGCGAACCATTCAACGAAACATCACCGACATGGGCTTTCGGAGCTGAAGGCCCATTCGTGTACCCCTGATAGCTACAACACACAAAGGTCCTCGCTTAGGTCCGTCAACACCGACATTGGACTGCTGATGACTGGAAACATGTTGCCTGGTCGGACGAGTCTCGTTTCATATTGCATCGACCGGATGGACGCATACAGCTATGGAGATAACCTCATGAATCCATGGACCCTGCATGTCAGCAGGGAACTGTTCAAGCTGGTGGAGGCTCTGTAATGGTTTCAAGGGTGTGCAGTTGGAGTGATACGGGACCCATGATAGTCTAGATATGACTCCGACAGGTGACACGCACGTAAGCATCCTGTCTGATCACCTGCATTCATTCACGTTATAACAATATTTGTTTATGGCTCATTTAAATTTTTCATAATTTTGTTGCATTAAAATTTTTCGCAAGATTGGTCCTAAATTTTCTGTATATGTAAAGTGTGTTATACTGGAGGCTGAAGTTCTTTGTATTGTATGTGAGTAAAGTAAGCAAAATACTATATGTTGTTTATTATATTAAATAATTTTCTGATGGCCTTTTGTATTTAAAAATATTTGTGTGTATAAATTGTTCGTGTTAATGTAAATTTGACAATTTAATAAATGGTCACGCTTGGCAACAATATAAGAAATACGTGTTATGTAAAAGCCAGTGTGCTTTTGTTTAAAACGAAAGTGGCTCCGGGGATTGGGAAAGATGGAAAGGGCGAACTGGCGCCCTTCCCAGAGCAAGCGCGGGAAGTAAGTCACACAGTCTGTAGGTAGCAGTGATTGAGGCAACACCTTTGTGGAGGAGGAGAAGCTTTGCCTGCAAATTCGCACAAAATGCCTCGGATGGAGACTGCAAACGACTTACGGCGTAGCTGCGAGTTGCTGAGCTATTGTATGTAGAATTGAACGACGCCAAGAAGAGAAATAAAGCCCATACAGCAAGAGACTTCAGGCCGTACTGTGGGTAGTGTAGCCGCCATAATTATTCGCCACACCCAAGCCTACAGCCACCAGAGAAGACATTTTTATAGTAAATTTACTTTTGTACAGCGTGAACCATTAATTTAAACTGTGTGTAATAATCATCCTTGAGCTTTAAAAAAATTGATTCTCCCTGTTATTTCATCCCAATCACACACCTATATAGGATTCCTTTCTGGTGTTTCATGAATCCGAGTATCCTATTTTGCAAAGTTATGAAGTGCCAAGTTAACATAAAGAGGCACTATTTAAATTATTTCTGTGTTTTCGTTACAATTGAAAAGTGTTATAGTAACAGTTTGCTTACGTAAAAATCAGTCAGACTGTAGCAAAGTTACTAGAATCTTGTAAATGACTATACAGAGATAGTTCAAAGAATAATAGCTTTTGAAACTAAATTCCAGTAAGAAAAAGGTTTTCTTGAAGTGAAATGATTAGTATAAAATGTGTGTGCTTTAGTATCTAAGTATTTTAGTATTTAACTTGTTTATGATAGAAAATGCATTTCTATAAATCCCCCCTGATGAATTTTTTTATCTTCCTCATCTACTGGGCCTTTCTCTCTTAAAAATGTAATGTATAAGGGTGTAGTAGTTAAAAAGAAATTCCAGTGTCTGCACCAATATTGTTTACGTGGAGTAATATTTAATCTGAAGAACCAAATTAAACTGTGGGAAGAAGGTAGGCAAAGTTCATACTTCTGCTTTTCCAATACTTCGCTGTTTCATTGCCTGGATAGGCTGGGGACCATTAATACATCTTTTAAACCACTAAATGAACTTGGAACTGAGTTGTCCTAGCTTCAGGATAATGTTATTCATACTGTGTTTCTATTTAACCGCTGGATAAAATATTAGGAAGAGAATTGAATAGTCTTCAGAATGAGATTTTCACTCTGCAGCGGAGTGTGCGCTGATATGAAACTTCCTGGCAGATTAAAACTGTGTGCCCGACCGAGACTCGAACTCGGGACCTTTGCAAAGGTCCCGAGTTCGAGTCTCGGTCGGGCACACAGTTTTAATCTGCCAGGAAGTTTCATATCAGCGCACACTCCGCTGCAGAGTGAAAATCTCATTCTGGAAACATCCCCCAGGCTGTGGCTAAGCCATGTCTCCGCAGTATCCTTTCTTTCAGGAGTGTTAGTTCTGCAAGGTTCGCAGGAGAGCTTCTGTAAAGTTTGGAAGGTAGGAGACGAGGTACTGGCAGAAGTAAAGCTGTGAGTACCGGGCGTGAGTCGTGCTTCGGTAGCTCAGATGGTAGAGCACTTGCCCGCGAAAGGCAAAGGTCCCGAGTTCGAGTCTCGGTCGGGCACACAGTTTTAATCTGCCAGGAAGTTTGAATAGTCTTATTTACTTATCTATTAGACACATCACAGGATCAGATTCTGTAAAAAGGGTAACTCTATTGATGAGCTTTTCCTATTAACAGGACTATCCTTCCATAGTGTACTTTATTTGGAAACTAAACTAAATTTTAGTAAGAGGGTTATACGTGGCTTTTCCCGCAACAGGACTATTTGTTCTGTTATGGTATGGTATACGTGATAAAATAAAGACAGGTGTTTCTATTATTTCGGCAAAAGCGTACTAAATTATAATAGTATAGGTGGGGTTAAACGTCCATTGTGCATTTAGACGGACTCGGGAAATTCCAGGACAGTGCGACGCCCTACACGTCTGGAATTGCTACAGAGTGGCTCCAGGAACACTCTTCGGAGTTTAAACACTTCCGCTGGTCACCAGACTCCTCAGACATGAACATTATTGAGCATACCTGGGATGCCTTGCAACCTCCCGTTCAGAAGAGATCTCCACCCCTTCGTGCTGCAGGATTCATGGAGTCAGTTCCCTCCAGCCAGCAGTACTCCAGACATTAATCGACTCCGTGCCACGTCGTGCTGCGGCACTTCTGCGTGCTCGCGGGGGCTCTGCACGATATTAGGAAGGTGTACCAGTTTCTTTGGCTCTTCAGTGTAATAATAGCATTATAATTCTTTCTGGTGGAGTTGAGGATATTGAAATTAAAACAAAGCAATGAAGCCTACCTTGGTGATAAGGGTAGCTAATTTTATCATATAGATTCTTAATTTGGTGACACAGTAACGTAAATTTTAAATACGTAAAAATTATTTATACATCTTTAATCTTTTTTTATACAACCAAAAGGAACATACTGATCCAAAAACGTTAGCAAAAAGTGCATATTTTTAACAAAAAATAACCTTTATAAAAATAAGTTCTTTACTAATCCATCCCTTTTCAGACAGATGAACCTGTGTGTTCTGTAGACAGTCCCTTTCGTAATCTTCATTCCATTGATAACCTTTGAAAATTATAAATGGGAGTATCCAACTGTTATTACGAGAAACACAACCCACCAAAGTCACAGTTTCTCCCGTTCTCCGTAGGAACGTCTATATACGAACTTCTTTCCAGTTTGAGTGACAGCCTTATTGGGCTTGAAGATAAAAATCAAGTCGGTTTCGTCAACATTTCACAAATGATTAAGTATGCCTAGTATCTCTATGACGTCTGAGACTTTGTCGTCGATCATGGAAGCCAGGTATGTACACAAATTTTCCTGTAGCCCATATCGACGTTTATAACTGAACCACCATTTCTTACTTGCAGTTTTCTTTTCACTATTAAAAAAATTCTCACCTGCCACTTCATATGCAATTGCCGTCTCTTGTTTGGCAGTAAGTCCAGTTCCCATCTCTTGGATTGTAATTATGTACTTCAACAATTTCTGTTCTAATTCAGACTCTAAGGTGAATGGGAGACCTAATTTCTTCAAACCTCCAGCCCCACTGACATCTTGATTTTCTGTAAGGAACCGTTTTAAAGAGCTTCGGAGCACTCTGTTATCTTCTGCAGTCTTGTAGACATTAATATGATTTTGCTGAATCATTCTTGCGACCTGTAGCACTGAACAAGAGCTGTAAATGCGACAGACTCTATTTCCTTTCGCTGATACGACATTTTTACGTTTACTGTCCATCGTTTCTACCTAACAGTAAAAGATAGAATAAGTCATTTCTAAGTTGGCAATTCCACCTAATTTGGTGACAGAATGTATGCAAATATTTTTAACTAAAAAAGTTTAGTTCTATGCATGTACTAACATATAAAAACTTTGAAAGCTGTGGATAGCAATTAAAACATAAATTATGATCTTTTGATTTATACCGGCCGACACTTCATGAACAAGCTTGAGAAAACTTTTTTTTTACACGAAAACTCTAAGCCGATACAAAGAGTAACTATAAAGTAAGCAAAAAAATGTACTTCACGTAAGTTCCTGTAAGGTTTTGAGAGTAGAATACACTTGAGCGATTCTCAAAAACAAAGTAAAATTACTGCTGTGATGCCTCGCGCTGTCCATTCACATCTGCTAGAATACACTAACAATGAAAACACGGTGGTTGTGTGACCAACACAAAGAAGACAGTCTGCACTATCTGTGATTGTTGTCTTGAATTATTTGAGTCAGACGGAAGTTTACGAGGGACGAAATGTTATATGGTACTAACTTGGGTGTATCGCCAAATTAGGTTTCCCCATTCTACGAGTTATGTACAGGGTGATTCATAAGTAATAGCGACAACTGACGGAGGCGGAATTATACGACAGAACAAGCAAAAACGTTACAGTAAACATCTGCTCGCAAATGAGCCGTTTACGAGGTAACTGCGAATGCGTCATTATAAGCCACCACTGGCCTCATTATGAAGTAATGTCATCGTTATTACAAATGTGCGTTACATGTAAACTTTTCGACTAATTGTATCATTGGCCGTAGTCTTCAGGTCTATCTCATAGCAACGATCTTCAGTTACTGGATTGTGTCATTTCTCCGTCGAACTATGTATTAGACGTCTGGGTTCTAGTTTTTTTGTAGGCTTTTCTTGTGCACATTTCATAACACTATAAATGTGTGGGTAGGACTGTCATCGTTTTCATCATTATCATCGTTAGTCGTTTGATATCCGCTACTGGTTAAAAGTCTCCCCTAGAATTTTCTCATACATGTTTCCTAATCACATCTACTCTCCTTCCATTACGTTTCTGGCTCATTTTTTTCTCACCATTGGAAATCAGCAATTCTTAGTCCCCCTATGACCATTTGCCTAGCTGTATGTCTGCCCATTTCCACTTTATCTCTGATTATCTGTGTTTCTCTACAGATTTTTTCTGATATATTTATTCGTCTTTGTGTGTTTCTTACGTTAGCAATTCACAAGATGCATTTCTCCACTTATAGTTAAGCAAGCCTCAATTTTTAAAAGTTTTCACACGTAAGGTTCATGTCTCACTACTGTAAGTGAAAACTGATGACCCGCACTAACTGTAAAATTTCACCACGTTTCAGATACACAGGGACCTTAATTTTGAAAACTCTATTTACCTGATAAAAAGCACTCCTGGCCATTTTTATTTACCTATTTGTTTATATTTTTGTCCTGTTTAAACAAAAAAATGGCTCTGAGCACTATGGGACTCAACTGCTGTGGTCATAAGTCCCCTAGAACTTAGAACTACTTAAACCTAACTAACCTAAGGACATCACACACATCCAAGCCCGAGGCAGGATTCGAACCTGCGACCGTAGCGGTCGTGCGGCTCCAGACTGTAGCGCCTGTTTAAACAGTCAGGCTTATTTATGAAGTAGTCCAATGATGAGTCTAGTGAAGTTCTTCCGTTAGTTGTCTTCTTGAACTGCACTAAAATTCAAATAAATATTAGAATTATTCTACAATGCTCCCTCTTTTGCTAGCTACTGTGTTACTTATCGCCTTGAGCCACGAAATGTGGTGTCTACGCAACATAGGTTTCTCTTTTATCTCCTTCATACTCTTATTCGGTGTAGCTGCTTCTCGTATCATACTCAAGATAATGGAGTAGCCCGCAAAAAATTTCAAGGTAAATAGTTGAGTAGTTTCTAAGTAAATGTTGCATTTATAACGAGAATATATCAAAGGAGAAAAAAATACTCAAACTTTTTGAACAAAGTTTGTTACGCTGATGGTAATATGACGTGTATTAGAAACATGGCTGGCTTTATGTGTTGCTGCTGTCTATTGCTGTATTCTGAAACGAATTTTTTACCGCTTTCCGTATTCACTTCGTGAATTAATTTGGCAGTGCCCTTCCATGGACTCTCTCCTATTTCCTCAAACACAGTCAGACTATCAATGTCCGCTCCGATAGCTGAATGGTGCCGGCACGGTAGCTCAGCGTGTTCGGTCAGAGAGCTGGTTGGCCTCTGTGATAAAAAAACTGAGTGGAAGGATCAACAAACGTACTTGACAGGATGTCATGTGACGTACACAACGACCAAACACGACGAAAAAAAGAAAGTGTGGGTGGCAGCGTGACGGACTGCCGTCCTAAGGGGCCAGGGTTCGATTCCCGGTTGAGTCGCGGATTTTCTCCGCTCTGGTACTGGGTTTGTGTTGTCTTCATCATTATTTTCATGCCCATTCGGCGCGCAGGTCGCCCAATGTGGTGTCGAATGTAATAAGACTTGCAGCAAGGCGGCCGGACCTGCCCCGTAAGGGGCCTCCCGGCCAATGGCGCCAAACGCTCATTTCATTTTTTCACTACTTCAGTTATCATAGATACTGACAGCATCACAAGTCTCGACTGTGCTCTCTGCACGCGAACACACTGTCCAGCTACATTAACGTGACCACCTGTCAAAAGCCTGAATAACTACCTTTTACTGCACGGACCACCATGAGACGGACAAGAAAAGAGTCGGGGGGAGGGGGAGGGGATCTGGAAGGTGTGGAGCCATGCCGGCTCCAATGCCGTGGCCAGCTGAGCTAATTTTCTAGGTTGAGAATCCACGACGCGTACAGCGCGATCGAGGTGGTCCCACAGATTCTCAACTGGGTTTAAATCCGGGGAGTCTGATGGCCAGAGGAGTACGGTGAACACATCCCAGTGCTCTTTGAACCATGCACGTACGTCGCGAGCTGTGTGACGTGCTGTACTGTCGTGATGACATATGGTAATAGTATTTACAATGAAATGAATACCCCCAGCTGCATACAGGAGTTGATATAAGTCAACGGGGACAGTTGAAAATGTGTGCCCCGATCAGGACTCGAACCCGGGACTTACCTCTGGCACGTCTCCCATGAGACCCACATTCCCAACTTATTGTCCCGCACCATATTCATAGTGACCATGCCCATTATACTCATTACTTGCGGCTTTTTGCCGATTCCGTAAGAGTTCGGGCACTGCTTGTGCATCCCCACAGAAGAAGATGGTCAAATGGCCGGTGAGCCTTATATATGGTTTCTGTTCTTTCGGATATATATATACAGGGTGAGTCACCTAACATTACCGCTGGATATATTTCGTAAACCACATCAAATACTGACGAATCGATTCCACAGACCGAACGTGAGGAGAGGGGCTAGTGTAATTGGTTAATACAAACCATAAAAAAATGCACGGAAGTATGTTTTTTAACACAAACCTACGTTTTTTTAAATGGAACCCCGTTAGTTTTGTTAGCACATCTGAACATATAAACAAATACGTAATCAGTGCCGTTTGTTGCATTGTAAAATGTTAAATACATCCGGAGATATTGTAACCTAAAGTTGACGCTTGAGTACCACTCCTCCGCTGTTCGATCGTGTGTATCGGAGAGCACCGAATTACGTAGGGATCCAAAGGGAACGGTGATGGACCTTAGGTACAGAAGAGACTGGAACAGCACATTACGTCTACATGCTAACACCTTTTTATTGGTCTTTTTCACTGACGCACATGTACATTACCATGAGGGGTGAGGTACATGTACACACGGGGTTTCCGTTTTCAATTACGGAGTGGAATAGAGTGTGTCCCGACATGTCAGGCCAATAGATGTTCAATGTGGTGGGCATCATTTGCTGCACACAATTGCAATCTCTAGCGTAATGACTGTCGTACACGCCGCAGTACATCTGGTGTAATGTCGCCGCAGGCTGCCACAATACGTTGTTTCATATCCTCTGGGGTTGTAGGCACATCACGGTACACATTCTCCTTTAACGTACCCCACAGAAAGAAGTCCAGAGGTGTAAGATCAGGAGAACGGGCTGGCCAATTTATGCGTCCTCCACGTCCTATGAAACGCCCGTCGAACATCCTGTCAAGGGTCAGCCTAGTGTTAATTGCGGAATGTGCAGGTGCACCATCATGCTGATACCACATACGTCGACGCGTTTCCAGTGGGACATTTTCGAGCAACGTTGGCAGATCATTCTGTAGAAACGCGATGTATGTTGCAGCTTTTTGGGCCCCTGCAATGAAGTGAGGACCAATGGGGTGGTCGCCAATGATTCCGCACAATACATTTACAGTCCACGGTCTCTGTCGCTCTACCTGTCTGAGCCAGCGAGGATTGTCCACGGACCAGTAATGCATGTTCCGTAGATTCACTGCCCCGTGGTTTGTGAAACCCGCTTCATCGGTAAACAGGTAGAACTGCAACAAATTCTCTGTTAATGCCCATTGACAGAATTGCACTCGATGATTTAAGTCATCACCATGTAATTGCTGATGTAGCGACACATGAAACGGGTGAAAGCGGTGACGATGCAGTATGCGCATGACACTACTTTGACTCAGCCCACCGGCTCTCGCAACTGAACGTCGGAGGTTTCAAGCGTCAACTTTAGGTTACAATATCTCCGGATGTAATTAACATTTTACAATGAAACAAACGGCACTGATTACGTATTTATTTATATGTTCAGATGTGCTAACAAAACTAACGTGGTTCCATTTAAAAAAACGTAGGTTTGTGTTAAAAAACATACTTCTGTGCATTTTTGTATGGTTTGTATTCAACAATCTCCTCACGTTCGGTTTGTGGAATCGGTTCGTCAGTATTTGATGTGGTTTACGAAATATATCCAGCGGTAACGTTAGGTGACTCACCCTGTATGTGTGTGTGTGTAATAGTGCCAACGAAAAACGAACTGCATTTAGAGGTGGACATGGCTGCTAAGGAGAGGCGCATACTTGTGTTGATCAACTGTACCTTACAAAACACGAAATCACGCAAGTAATGGCACGAAAACATTCCACACCCAAAAACACTTCCTCTTATGGTCCGGGCCGTTCAGACGATTATTCAGGTTGTTTGTGTTCGGACGTTTCACGCCGGACGGGCCAATGGCCATCTGTCAGATCGAGCATAGAAAATGACTCATCTGAAAACGCCATCTGTCGCCACTCAGCGTACGTATAGTCGCCATCTTGGCGTGCAAATTCCAGCATTTGCCGCCAATGAAGAGCAGTCAGCTCCGGTGCATGAACCAGGCGGCTGCAGCAACGTCCGCTGAACGGTCGTTGAGCAGAAACTGTTGGTAACACCTTGGTTCCCCTGGACGTCGGCTGCTCAACACTGCACGTCTGTTCGTCCGTACACATCTGCGCACTCCCTGTTCGCCGCTGTCACCTATCGCGCGTGGTGGACCACAGTTGCCCCGGCGCCGTTTTTGAGTAGCACCATTTTGCCACGGTGGCACGCGAACAGTTCACAGTCTACAACCTTCCACTCTTGGCCCGAAAGCCAATAGCCATACCCATTTGAACGTTAGATAAATCGTTCTGTTTCTGCATTGCATCAACGACTGCAATTTTTTTTCCCGGTATCCTGTCCACCCCCCACTCCCCCTCCCCGACACGTTTCTTATACACTCCCTGTGACTGCTGCCTAAAATCACAGAATAAATTAATAGGCTCACCAAATCATCAGCTGCAAAAGAGCGAAAACTTTTAAAGTTAATAGTTTCTGAAACGTACTCAGCCAAGACAATCTATGCGGCAGATGATGAGGGAAATATTATGAAATCACTTACAAAAAAAAAAAAGGACAAAACCATAAAGAAACTTCTGGACATCGAAGTTTTTCGATATGGCATCCTTGTATAAAATCAAGGTGTGCAGGCCGTGTCAAATCGGAATTAAATATCGAGCTTTCGAAGCTGGTGATCGCCTTTGAAAGCACGATTTTTAACATCTTTAATGTAGTCTGAACACCGGAAAGATTTTATATAAGAAACGACTTCTCTCTAATAAATAGGATAGCAAAAATGTTCAGTAAGTTGTGCGCATTTTAATGTAACCTTAAAACCAAAATTGGTTGAGCTTCAATTTTTCGCATCGGATCTTACCTTAAGCAAAAAGACTCGTCAGATGGCTAGAAATTTCAGACAACGGCTGGAAAACCAAAACCAGGACAAATAAATTTCTCCCTTGTCCCGAGATTCTTCGGTTCTGATCCCGAATGACGATTTGTAAGGCCATCCAGACCATCTGGTTCAGTACGTGATCCTTCGCCGCGCATCCGTTACCAGTTGCGTAAAGCTCTGCGACTATCATGGCTCAAGACGCCCGTGAGCACCTGTCGCTGCTACCTGATTCACATCCGTCTCGCCTAGATGGTACACCAGCTGAGAAAGAGATTGCTCTGGACGCACGGGAGTGGTCACAATGAATGGTGACGGTCAAGTGCAACTGGACAGCAGGATCTGGCACATCCTGTACGCCGGATACTACGTTAAGTGCGTGACGGGAGTGAAAGGTAGTCAGGAGGGAGCGTCGGAATCCGAAGGCTAGGGCGAGAGTGTGGCTGGGAGAAACGGACGGATGCGGTCTGGCAGGTGGAACGCCTCGCCACCGCCTGGTGTCACACGGACAGTCCGAAGGGTCAGTTGCAAGCGCTCTTAAGGTCGGAGTACGCACACGAAGGACGTGATCAGAGGAACGACGAGGCCTGTATTCGCATTTGGCGTCAGTCTTTGCCGTTCATTTATTGATTAATGTCGTTAGGACGCTCTTCATTTTCTGTCGGAAACATTAAATCTAATACCGCGTTGGTTTATAAATTGCGACACCAGGAAGAATAGCAAATAACGAAATTTTACTAATGTGCTTGGATAGGCAAAATAATAGATGATAAAATTTGTAAGTGATTTTAGGATGTAGATGGTAATACTTCGCTGCCAGAATTTTAGGAAAACAGATCTCCACTTAAGGTGCATTTGGAGACTTTTCCGCAGCCGGAGAGGTAAGGTTTAAGAGATTTGTTTGCTTCTCTCTGAAAGGGTTCTCCTGTTTAAAAGCCATCTGACAACGGTGTCCATTTCTGAGCCCCGAGCGCCTAGAACACTTGAGCGAAAGCACTCCCGTTACAAATACGCCAGTATGTCTTTAGGGCAGTGGCCGTCTAGACAACTGACAGAAACCTATGAGAGAAAGGCTCACTGTGTCTGTGGGATGATCGGTGTGAGCAATTAGTTAACCAGCAGTGAGGTTGAGTGGCAACTTTTTCGTGAGATGGATCATTCAAGATTCAAGCTAAGCGTTTTTCATGCTGTTCCACATAAAAGGAACTGACTTTGTCTTCTGGAGGCATGTCAGTCTATTGTACAATGTTTACAGATTTTGAGTCATATCCCTGTTTTCACTGCGATGAGTATCGTTACTTTGTGTATCCTTATTTTCCATTTTATTTCGGATGGTTCCTCAGTATCCGACTGTGTTTTTCTTGTCTGGCTTCAGTTTCGAAATATTACGCTGACGCCGCCTCAGCGAGCTAATCACTGCAGACAATAGACGCTGTACACGTGGAAAATAATGCAAGGTCAGCCAATGGGCAGTGCTCTGCTTGGAGACAGGTTATGGAGGAAGTGCGGAGTTAAGCTGCCCGGGGCGTCGCTTCAGAGCCACGGGAGACAGGAGATGAAGACGTCTTGCCGTCACATAATAGCTACACGACATCAACGAGATCGACACATCGCACCGACATCGCATCAGCAGTAGCCTCGGCTCCATCCATCTATTCGCCCAATAACTGACTCGTGTCTGTCCCATGCCAAATGGGCCTGGAGATCATATTTGTATTTTTGGTCTGTGAATGATATAATAAACGTAACGTACGAGGGGCGTTTGAAAAGTCCGTGCAAAAATAAAAACTACTTACGTGTTTGGGGTAAACCTTTTTCATTTTTCGACATAGTCTCCTTTTAGACTTACACACTTCATCCAACGCTGTTCTACTTTGTTGATCCCTTCCGAATAATAGGAGTTGTCCAAGTCTACAAAATAGCTATTAATTGTTGCGATCACCTCCTCATTTGAATAAAATCTTTGTCCCGCCAGCCATTTCTTCAAATTGGGGGTCTGGAGAATAGGAGGGATGTGAAATGTGTTGGAATCCTATTTCCATTAATTTTGTGACCACAACTGCTGAGGTGTGTGCTGGTGCATTGTCGTGATGGAAAAGACTATGTTGCGGTCCAATCGCCGGCATTTTTCTTGCAGCTCGGTTTTCTAACGGTCCAATAACGATGAATAATATGCACCTGTGATAGTTTTACTCTTTTCCAGATAGTCGATGAGGATTATCCCTTGCGAATCTCAAAAGACAGTCGCCATAACCTTTACGGCCGAAGGAATGATCTTCGCCTTTTTTGGTGCAGATTCTCCCCTGGTAACCCATTGTTTAGATTGTTGTTTGGTCTCTGGAGTATAGTAATGTATCCATGTTTCATCCACAGTGACGAAACGACGCTGTAAGTCCTGCGGATTCTTCCTGAACAGCTGCAAACCATCCTTGCAACACTTCACACGATTCCGTTTTTGGTCAAGCATGAGCAATCGCGGAACCTATCTTGCGGATAGCTTTCTCATGTCCAAATGTTTATGCAAAATATTATGTACCTGTTCATTCAAGATGCCCACAGCACTAGCAATGTCACGCACCTTAACTCTTCTGTCATCCCTGTCATCCCTCACCGTATCATGGATTTAATCTATGATTTCTGGATTTGTAACCTACACAGGACGTCCAGAACGTTTAACATCACTTATGCCCATATGGCCACTCCAAAAATTTTGAAACCACTTATAAACTGTTTTAATCGAAGGTGCAGAGTCACCGTAATGTTTATCAAGCTTCTCTTTAGTCTCCTGAGGGGTTTGCCTATCATAAAGTAATGTTTAATCACCACACGAAATTCTTTGTCGTCCATTTTTTGAGAATCACTGTACTTCTTTGATTCACACGAATGTCAAACACAAAGTAATAGACCAATATGGCTGAAACTTGATGTGCGCTCTTTACAAAGATGCTAATAACTAAAAATGACCTCGATACACGCTGGTGGTGGCATCTATCGGACTTTGCACGGACTTTTCAAACGCGCCTCGTACAATGGAGTGAATAGAAACAGTTCTCAGATTTAAAATAAAATATTGATAATTCTAAAAAGAAGTATGAAAATCAAAGTTATGTGGCATAGTAGCTCTTGTGTCTAGCTTTAAACTTACAATTAGATTTGGGACCTGGCTCACGCTTCTCTAACATGAAAAACTTCCAGAATGAGACTTTCACTCTGCAACGGAGAGTGCGCTGATGTGTAACTATTGTATCTATTTATAGGCCTTTGGAATGAATATCCATATGTTAAAATCTGTTGTAGATCTAGGAGGACGATAAACAACATTAATTTGATTAAAAAAAGGGTTTCCCAATACAAAAACTAAAAATGTCGCATGAATTGTGGTTTTTTATTCTGTTTTCCGACTAGACATTATGTCCCTAATCACTTTATTGTAGCATTAAATTGATGGACCTGGTTTGCTTGTCAATACATTAAGTCACTGACACCATGTTTAAAATCATTTATTTGAATTTACGAGCAATACGCCCAGAAGCACGGAAAGGGTTTGGAACAACATATCTTTAGTTAACAAATTACTAAATTACTCCTCATCTCTTAAAACTTACGTGCTCAGCCGGGCTTGTTTCCTAAAAAAATATAGTTGTATTAGAGTAGTAATCACAGCCTAATCCCGTAGGTTGAGAAGAGTGATACTTCGTTTCCATCAAATTCCTGGTTTTCTTTTGAAGAAATACCGGACTATTTTTTTCTGTTCACCCCACATATTAGGAAAACGTGATCCTACAATTCACATCAGCCGAAACACAAATCACATTCAAATGTACTTTAAAACTGAATCTTTTGTTAATGAAATGGAATTGCAGATTTGCGTAACATGCAACTAAATTAAAACAACACTGTCGAGATTGGTATTTAAAGTAAAATTCGAGGTAGGCAAAGTCAGCATCAATTTTGATGTTTGTCATAGGGTGGACAAAGTATCGACTGACAGCGTCACCAACTTTGAAATTTGTGATATCTGTGGTAGATTGGTTCACTACCAATTTACGAGGGCGTGCTGAAGAGTTACGCCTCCGAATTTTTTATGTGAAAACTCTTTACGCTTTTTAACTAAAACAACTGTTGTTAACATTCTACGTCTTTGTTGTTAATCTATAGAAATATGCAACCGTCTGTCACTAGGGGACTCCGATTTGTTCTGTGTAACATGACAGCGTGTAATGTAACTATGTCGTGGATGAGAAACAGCGTGCCGTATTAGAGTTTCGAGCTCGGATAGTTAGTCCGCACATGGAGCACCGTCTCCTCCGTCATAACAATGTCAGACCATATACTAGCGCTGCGACATACGGAACAATCCGATGCCTTGGGTTCACTGTCATCGATCATCCTCCATACAATCCTGATTTTGCGCGATCCGATTTTCATCTGTTTCCAAAACTTAAAGAACACCTTCGAGGACTTCATTTTGACGGTGATAAAGCGGTGCAAACAGAGATGAGGTTTTAGCTCCGTCAACAAATTCAAACACTCTACACAGACGGTATCAATAACGTGGTCTCTCTTTGGGAGAGATGTGCTCGTCAGCAGGGTGACTATGTTGAGAAATAAATATGTAGACATGAAGCGTTAAGATGTAGAATGTTAATGTTTGTTTTATTTAAAAGCTTTAATAATTTGCACATGAAATATTCGGAGGCATTACTTTTCAGCACGTCGTCGTAGATCAACAGTTCTTTGAATGATATTCCATTTGTCTACCGATACGATAGCATAGAACGCTTTTGGAAGTTTTGTTTCTGTTCTCCCCATTATTTCTATTCCACCCATTTTTTGGTAAATGTTCTATGTATTTACTAGTTTTGAGTCAATTTGTTATATTTTTGGCAGTCGCTGTGGGGCAACCTTACTTCCGTATCAGTCCTTTAGTCAATTCAGTTCACCATATCTTTGGTACACGGTGTGGAGCCATTTGCATATCAATTTGTCAGTCAGTTTATTTTTAGAACACGGAGAGAAATTTGGTAAAGAGAATGGCCACCTACGTCAGCAATAATGGCTCTAACACTTACTGGGGATGAAATCGAACCAAGAGAGGACACGGGCTTTTCGTCTTGCTTCACATCTATCATGGATCATCGTGACTGGGAAGTGGTGACGTGCCAATCAGATTTTTCAGTGCGTGAGAGACCTGGAGAACGTACTAATCAAAGCAACAGCCGAAGTCGTTCCGTACAGAGGTTGGTGAGGACAGCGTGGGCCACTTGCAGTCTTGTGTCATCTTGTTGAAAGAGATCTAGAAAGTAGGGCACAGCCGCGGGAATTAATACACAAAATATATAACGACTTCGTCCAGATTACTCAATCAGATTACTCAATATGTGAACCAGACTTGTTCGTGCTGTGCAACTAATGGCACACAGCACCGTGGCACCAGATAGTGGGGCCTTTATTAATTAATTATTATTAATTATAATTAATAAACCAAATATGCATCGACTTCGTCCAAATTACTCTCTGTGCGAATCAGAGCTGTTCGTGCTGTGCAACTAATGACACACAACACCGTGGCACCAGATACTGGGCCCGTAAGATGCTGACGAATGCAATCTGGCAACGTCTGTTTTCTTCGGCGCCTTTTCTATCGTGATGCTGTACGCAGTAGAGCTGGGACTCGCCTTTATAGACCTCGTGACGAAACAGAATGTGTTCAGTGTTGTCGACTGGCGAACCACTGTTGGTGCACCACTCCCTGCTGACGCGTCAAGGGACGTCGCAACAATGGTCGCCGGGCTGACAGTCTTTAGTGTTCCAAAAATTGTTGCGCAGTCCATATATATAACTGCCTTGCTATGAACTAGCCTATTTCCTGACCCAAGGTACGAGAGGTACCCATCCGATAGTATACAGCCTAGCGAAGAAGGTGTTGTCCTCTCGGGTGCTAGTCGCGTGAACCTGTTGCAATCCTGCATGATATTGAGTGTGATCCTCTGAATTCATCGATTCCATATTAGCACGACAGTTTTGCGATCGCGATCAACGCAAGCAGTAATTTCACAGAACGATGAACTACAGTCTCGAGAGGCAACAAAGCTGCCGCTGTCAGATTCCGACACATGCTGGTAGACGTTTCTTCTCGTTACACGTGCAATGCAGACTTCTCATGAATAACGAACATTCAAATGCAACTCACGAAGCAACTCACGAATGAGGAACCTATTCCGTAAAATTTCCACCTCGAGGGTGTCAAAAATGCTGCGACACACTTCGATGGGTTGTAGACGGTGTCTTGAGGATCAAATTGAGGATTGGGACCTGTTTCCGGAAACGTCATCCAACGACTCTACAGAGCGTCGAAGCTATAGGCGTCGGTGCCTGTCGCTAGGCCACCCATTCGGCAACAAACGTGACAAACTGACGGACTGCTGGCGGAACGTCTCGCAATGTTGTTTGTTATTCAGTGGTCGGAACTGACTGCCATGATCACCAGTGGAGCGGATGAAGCTAGCTGCTGTGTAGAAATGCCTTGTCTCCAGTGAATGCGATGCTCTGTTGCTTCGGTGGATGATGGTTTCAGACACGGGTTTCCATCTGTAGTTTACTTTTCTCCTGGAACCGTCTATAATCTCCAACGTTTCTTGGCATACAGGAGAAAAATAATCTGCAGATGAAAACCTGTGTTCGAAACCATCATCTACCGATGTAACAGAGCATCGCATTCGTAGTAGACAAGGCCTGTCTACGCAGCAGATAGCTCGATCTTTTCCCTTGGTGACCGTGGCAATCAGTCGCGATCACTGAATGACAAACAGTATTGCGAGACGTTCCGGCTGCGGTCTGTCAGCGTACAAAATCACATTTGCTACTGAAGTGTTGGCCTAATGGCAGGCACCGGCATCTGAAACTTCGACGCTCTGTAGCGTCGTGGTTGATGTTTCCAGACACGGATTCCTATCCTCGACTTGTTCCTCAAGACACCCTCTACAACCCCTCGAAATTCGTCACGGCATTTATGGGGAACACTTCATACAGAATGTAAAGGACATCACTCATATCTACTTCGTCGGCCTTGCCGCAGTGGATACACCGGTTCCCGTGTGATCACCGAAGATAAGCGCTGTCGGGCGTGATCGGGACTTGGATGGGTGACCATCCAGGCCTCCATGCGCTGTTGCCATTTTTCGTGGTGCACTCAGCCTTGTGATGCCAACTGAGGAGCTACTCGACCGATTAGTAGCGGCTTCGGTCAAAAATACCATCACAACGACCGGGAGTGCGGTGTGCTGACCCCACACCCCTCCTATCCGCATCTTCCCCTGAGGATGACACGGCGGTCGGATGGTCCCGGTAGGCCACTCGTGGCCTGACGAGGAGTGTATATCTACTTCGTGCGACTGCACTGAAATTCTAATGATTTGAATTTCCAAGCCTGCAGTACTCCACAAGACACATCCCCTGGCATCAAGGAATCGTATATTTGGTAAGTAAGAGAAGTATGGAAGGTAAAAATAGTTCAGGGAGGCGTAAATATGTATAGAGTAAGCAGTTTCAAACGGATGCAGGTCGCATTAGCTGTTCAGCGATGAAGAGGCTTGCACAGCCCACACTAGTGTGGTGAGCTGCATCCAACCAGTTTTTGGACTGAAGACCGCAACATAAGTACGCTTGATGCCCCACATTGATGTTTGCTACATACTGTATCGTCTTCATGGTTTTACAGTTTTAATGACTATCAGCGTACTCTGAGGTGACAAAAGTCAAGGCATAGCGATTTGTGCATATGCAGATGGCGGTAGTATCGCATGCAGAAGTTATAAAGAGGCACTGCATCGGCGGAGCTGTCAATTGTACTTAGGTGATTCACGTGAAGATGTTTCCGACTTGATTACGGCCGCACGACGTGAACTAACGGACTTTGAACGCGGAATGCTGGTTGAAGCTAGACGCATGGGACATTCCATTTCGGAAATCTTCAGGTAGTTCAATATTCCGAGATGCACAGTGTCAAGAGTGTACCCAGAATATCAAACTGCTGGCATTATCTCTCACCAAAGACAACGCAGTGGCCGATTGCCTCCACTTAACGACAGAGAGCAGCTGCGTTTGCGTAGAGTTGTCAGTGCCAACAGACAAGCGACACTGTGTGAAACAACCGCAGAAACCAATGTGGGAGGTACGGCGAACGGAAGCGTTAGCACAATGCTGCGAAATTTGGGGTTAAGGAGCTATGACAGCAGACGACCGACGCGAATGTCTTTGTTAATAGCACCTCTCCTGGGCTCGTGACCATATCGGTTGGACCGTAGACAACTGGGAAACTGTGGCCTGGTCAGATGAGCCCAGATTTCAGTTGGAAAGAGCTAATGTTAGTGTTCGAATGTGGCACAGACCCCACGAACCGATGGACCCAAGTTGTCAACAAGCCACTGTGCAAGCTGATGAAGGCCGCATAATGGTTTGGGCTGTGTTTACATGGAATGGACAGGGTCCTCAGGTCAAACTGAATCGATCGTCGACTGTAAATGGTTATGTTCGGATACTTGTAGATCATTTGTTGCGATTCAACCATGAAATTTTTATGGACGATATGCGCCATATCATCAGGCCACAATATTTGGAGACTGGTTTTAAGAACATACTGGACAATTCGAGCAAACGATTTGAGCAGCCAGATCGCCCGACATGACTCCCATAGAACATTTGTAGCACATAATCGAGAGGTCAGTTCGTGCACAAATTCCTGCACCAGCAACATTTACGCAATTATGGACGGTTACAGAAGCAGCACGGCTCAGTATTTCTGCAGGGGCTTCCGACGACTTGTTGAGTCCATGCCCCGCCGAGTTGCTGCACTACGCCGGTCAAAAGGAGGTCCACCACGATATTAGAAGGTTTCCCACGACTTTTGTCACGTCAGTGTAGTTTCGGCTCCGGACCCTCCAGGGTAGCCGAGAGCGCTAACGCGCTGCTTCCTGGCCGCGGGTAGGCGCGCCGGCCCCGGATCTAATCCGCCAGGCGGATTAACGACGAGGGCCGATGTGCCGGCCAGCCTAGATGTGAATTTTAGGTGGTTTTCCACATCCCGATAGGTGAATACCAGGCTGGTCCCCATGTTCCACCTCAGTTACATGGCTCGCAGACATCTGAACACATTTGTACTATTCCATGGATTACACTCGACGCAGACGGTTGGGGTGCACTAATTCCGTCCCAGGGAGGTGGGGGGGGGGGTACGGGGTGGCGGCAGGAAGGCCATCCGGCCACCCCTTAAACATTAACATGCCAAATCCGATTAACGATGGCTGACCCTGCGTAACTGTGGGACAAGGCTCAAGCGATAGATAGTGTAGTTTCGGCTCCCAGGGCCAAACAACGGTCTCAGAACGTGACTTTCAAGGAAACACTATTCATTTTCATTTATTGCACCAATACTTTAATATTTATTTGTCAGCTAATCCCAATAATGTCATGACACAGAATACAATTAAAAATTTTGCTGCCTTTAGAAAGAGAGATTTACCCTAAAACGCGTTTCCGAGAGAACTGTTGTAGTGATTAAGACACTAGACTCGCATACAGTAGGAGCAAAGTTCATATCCTTCTGCGGCCATCGAGATTTAAGTTTTACGTAGTTTCCTTAGATTCACGGCGGTGAATGATACGAAAGCTCTGTTGAAAAGATTACGGTCGATCACCTTCTCCCGAAGACATGTGAGATGAAATGATAGTGGGAGGAAAGAGTCGCAGGGGTAGGTCCTAGATCCGTGCATGTAAGACAGATTGAGATGATACGGACTGCAGAAATTAATAGAATTGCTGACAAACGACAGTAATGGAGAACTGCCTGAAACCAACCTTAATTTTTGTGACCGAAACATGTCAGTTCGACCATGATTTCGAATAATCTTCTGTATTTCAATAATTATCCCGAATTACTGAAAATATATCGGAATATGTTTCGTAAGCTGAAATTAGTTCATGGTCTGCAGAGAGATAGGACATTTTCTTCTTCGACTGCAGGTATGTTAAATTACTCCACCATGGACTGACGTGACTCATACAAAAACAGGAAACCTCTTACTAGAGATGTCCAAGTGCAAAACTGAGGTGCTTGTACACACGTCAACACAAGCTTTGTGGTAGACGTTAATTTGAAAGAGAGATACCGACCCGTCAAAAGCAGACACGATTTTCAACGCAGTGACAGAAAGAGGTAATATTTTCAAACGGTTCTGATGCGATATCGAATAAAGTGGGGCAGTATCGGCTTTCCAAAGCCAGTCACGTGGCGCTATCGTAAACGTTCGCTCTTTAACTCTGCTGGCCACCGTTGTTCACAATATCGCGAGCGAGGGATAAAACGTGTTTAGCACCTGTGAAATGAGAACGTGGATCATTTATCACACCGTACAGTGCTGAGTGAAAATGCAAAGTACAGCATTTTTACTGGCAGATTTTATGAAATTACATCAAAGTCGCCACTTGCTCGAATGTTTAGACACATGCACACAGAAATGGCTCTGAGCACTATGGGACTTAACATCTGAGGTCATTAGTCCCCTAGAACTTAGAACTACTTAAACCTAACTAACCTAAGGACATCACACACGTCCATGCCCGAAGCAGGATTTGAACCTGCGACCGTAGCAGTCGCGCGGTTCCGGACTGAAGCGCCTAGAACCGCTCGGCCACCGCGGCCGGCCATGCACACAGAGGAAAGGGCAAATGTAATACGAAGCTTTTGCATCACGATCATTCGCATGTCAGTCATTCATAAACTGAGTGCTCTGACATAAGAGTCAACTGTCGAATGAATATTTACTTTTATATTGACGTAAACAACTTGCTGCTTGAACAGTAATTTAGGCTCTTAGCAGCTGTTCGAAGTGACGACCATTTCTCTCAATGTATGCGTTACAAGGAAGCATAATTTTTTGTCACGTTCTACCAAATAACACCGTTATCTGTTGCACATTAAAACAGGGAACTAAGACCCTAATGATCAGCTTCTCTTCAGTCGCTGTTTCAGATATCAACTTCACAGGAAAAGATTGACCGTGGGCATACAACAGAAGATTGTGTAATGAAACTTCCTGGTAAATTAAAAAATCCGTGTACCAGCCCCATTTTTGAAACATTTGTACATTTTATTTATGGATAATGCAGAAACAATATACAGCTGCTAAATATACGTAGCAATGCTGCGTGCGTGTGTGTGTGTGTGTGTGTGTGTGTGTGTGTGTGTGTGTGTGTGTGTGTGCGCGCGCGGGCGTGCGTGTGTGTGACACACATACACGCAAAGAGAGAGAGAGAGAGAGAGAGAGAGAGAGAGAGAGAGAGAGAGAGAGAGAGAGAGAGATCACAAACACACATTCGACATTTAGTAATAACGTCCAGCGGCTGGCAGTAACACCTGAAACATCATGAGGTAAATGCCTCTTCATTACTTAGTACTGTATAAATGAATCGCGAATGGCAATAAGCGAAGCAATAGCTCTAAGACCGGAGTAAGAACACTTGTAGTGCAGCATGTAGGAAATCTGTAGGTAGAAGTTTAAACTACATTATTAAATCATAAAAGAATCAGAGATCGTCAGAACCGTTTATAGCCTCAATGTAAAATGTTCAGTACGTAATACAAAATTGTGCAAACACCAAATGTGTATGTATTTCAGGTCTCTGATGATGCGTTTCATATAATAAAGGTGGTACACCAATGGCATGAAAAAAACAGATTAGTTCAGTTGCAACTGGACGGACACAAAGTGATAATTACTAGCATAATACTTCGTTGCCTTTTAATAAGAAAAATCAGTGTATTATTCAATACATCGGTTGATGTCAGAGTTAAGAATATTAAACATACAAATAAAATTACGTAAACCTTCAACTTTGAAGTTTTCTCGTCCTCAGTTGCATATAATGTTACGGTGTGTTGATAATTTTTACTTTAGGACTGTGTGATTACAAGTGAGTTGACGGTCCAAAAGCAAAAATTATCAACGTATTGTAATACATACACCTCCGCTTATTAACAGCTGTCCCACTGGCAACGGGCCCTGCGAGAAGCGTTAGAAAAAGCTTAATAAAAGAAATTAAGGAACCTAATTTGTACATGAATGCCTTTACGGTTGAGAAATGAAGGTGTATCAGATGATGTGCTAGAAGTGACCTTCCCCACCAGCATACACTGTTCATACATGGCCCTGTATGGTTGTGATTGTTACTGCTAGAGTGTTGGGCGTAACTGCTTGGATTGCAGATATTCTCACGTAACTCGTCGATGGTGCTTGGTCTGTTCCTGTACACCTTACCTCTCAGGCGATGCCACAGAAAGAAGTAAGGGCCAAGTCAAATGACCTTGCGGGTCCTAATCCTTTAGAAATCACTCTTGTAAGACGTGTATATTTCTATTGTCTATTGTCAAACCGCAATTTATGAAAGATGTTTATATTTTATTAATGGGATTAAGTAGGAATAATTAATATTTGTCATGTTGGAAATAATTGTGGTAGCAGGGAATGTCTGCACCAAAGTATTGTTGGCAGGAGAGACGGCACATTGATATAATTTTAAAAAGGGCGGGAGAGACCGCGTATGGATACATTTTAAGAAAAGAGCGGGAAAGACCGCGCATTGATACATTTTGTAATGGCAGCAGGGATTGTCTGCACCAGGAAGCACTGTTGGCGGGAGAGACCGCACTTTAGCGTTCGTAGGAAGTCAATAGTAAGCGAGAAGTGAAGCGAGTCGGTAGCAGGCCTGAAGCGAGAGGTTCAGAGGAGCGGTGTGCCTGCCAGCCACCAGCTATGATTTACAAGAGATTATAAACGGATGTACAGAGACATCAGCTAACTATTATAATAAGAGGAATTATTTTTTTGAGAAACTCAAGACTACTGAAAGTATGTTTGTGCAATGCTAGTTGTAAGATTAATGTAAAAAGTAAGTCCCATTTGAACGTTTGTAAAATCATTTCATTCAGAATATAATTAATTTTTGCCAGCAATATTGCATTACTCATTATAATCCATCCCAAAAACCATCAACGTAAAACTTTGCAAAATTTTATTGTTGTCAAGAAAAAGTTTAACTATGAATTACGTAACGTCAGTCAAATTAATTAAAGAATAACGTCAGCTTTGGTAATAAATACAGCCACTGATTATGACAGCCCACCAGCAGCTAATAGAGTACAGTAAAACAGAGTAAGTATATTCATGTCGCAGTTCGATGTAGCAGTCAGATGGCGATCCAGTAACAGTAAAAGAGGTAAGGAACAGTTTTGGGTTATTGCAGATAACGACTGAGGGCCACGACGACGACACATTCTATGTTTCGTCGAAATAATCAAAAAATCACTTTTAATAAGCAGCAAATAAAATTTGTAAGCGAAGATTGAGAAAGAGAATAAATTTCAAAGGGAAGATTTCATTTGTTATTATTAAGCAAGAGAGAGAAATCCTAAGTGAAGGTTTCATAGGTTATTGCAGAAGGAAAGGTTGCGTAACAAAACAGATATAGAGGAGACGGGAATGTTTCACTCTGTCAAGGAAAAAAAATTTCACCGCAGCCATACTTGCCTTAGACGTGTCACATTTTGCCACATCTTTCTGGTACCAGCCAAGTGTCGGCTACTCGCCATCCAAAAATCCAAATGCTTCACAAATTCATGATATACTTCAATGGCGACAGTAGTTAAAAAAAGAAAAGAAAATTTGCGCCCGATGATATGCCGCTGTAAGAATGCACGGACCACGCCCATCTTTTGTGAACGAAACTCGCGGAACCTCACTGTTGTCACTAAAATACAGCACTCTGTCGCCACCCTTTAAGAACATGCAGCGCCTTGTTGAACTACAAATACAGGTCTGGGGAAGTCACTTGCAGTACCTCTTGTAATGCACCTTTATTTCTCAACCACGAAGATATGTCGTGTACAAATTTGGTTTCATATTCTCTGTTGGTGATATTCTTAGAACACTTTTCCAGGGTCCCCTTATTAAGGGGCACCCTATATCATCTGCCGGAAACTTCGTTGTGATACCAGAATAAGATTTTCACTCTGCAGCGGAGTGTGCGCTGATATGAAACTTCCTGGCAGATTAAAACTGTGTGCCCGACCGAGATTCGAACTCGCGACCTGTGCCTTTCGCGGGCAAGTGCTCTACCATCTGAGCTACCGAAGCACGACTCACGCCCGGTACTCACAGCTTTACTTCTGCCAGTATCACGTCTCCTACCTTCCAAACTTTACAGAAGCTCTCCTGCGAACCTTGCAGAACTAGCACTCCTGAAAGAAAGGATATAGCGGAGACATGGCTTAGCCACAGCCTGGGGGATGTTTCCAGAATGAGATTTTCACTCTGCAGCGGAGTGTGCGCTGATATGAAACTTCCTGGCAGATTAAAACTGTGTGCCCGACCGAGACTCGAACTCGCGACCTGTGCCTTTCGCGGGCAAGTGCAGGAGAGCAAGGTTCGCAGGAGAGCTTCTGTAAAGTTTGGAAGGTAGGAGACGAGATACTGGCAAAAGTAAAGCTGTGAGTTCCGGGCGTGAGTCGTGCTTCGGTAGCTCAGGTGGTAGAGCACTTGCCCGCGAAAGGCACAGGTCGCGAGTTCGAGTCTCGGTCGGGCACACAGTTTTAATCTGCCAGGAAGTTTCGTTGTGATATTTGGAATAATTCATGAAATAAAAGGGATGTAAGTTTTAGGGCATTCTCATAGGTGTTTCGCTGAACGTACTTATACGCCTGTATGTTTCTTTGAACACAGTGTTATTGATTCAGGCTACTGAACGTTTTGAAGGAAGCGACTTGTGAAGTCGTGCTCCAGCTCGCACAACACATGTTAAGTGCCCGCGCGCTGCGCTCCCTCTACTTGGTGAGAAGCGCCCAGTCATCCCAGCAAGCGAGGACGCTCGCACTGGTGAGGTCCAAGGTCCCACCAGAGTCGCGTGGTTGCGCTAAGCGTGTGTCGACGGCTTTGTACGTACGTTCACCAAGGCCGGTGCCGGGGTCTCGCCGAGCGCTCAACAGCTGGGCCCGTGGGCGAACGGCTGGCAAGGCCGCTGGTACGGTTGCCTGTTACTTCATTTCCACTTATGCTGCCCAGATTAAATGCTACAACCTTACGAAAATCGGATACCTGGATATTTACTTCACAAACGATTAACCTATCTACTTGTACCTCGAATAAGCAACGAAGCATTTCATTAGTGAAATCTTATCGGACCATAAATCGATTTGTGGCGTTTCGACGAGTTTCCCGCATGTCATCTTCAGGCGAAGTCTGAAGATAATGAGCAGGAAAACCGTCGAAACTTTGCGACTCGGCTGATAAACCAACAACATTTCATCAAATCAATAAACGGAGTTTACACTACTGACCATTAAAATTGCTACACCAAGAAGAAATGCAGATGATAAACGGGGATTCATTGGACAAATATATTATACTAGAACTGACATCTGATTACATTTTCACGCAAAAAAAAAAAAAATGGTTCAAATGGCTCTGAGCACTATGGGACTCAACATCTTAGGTCATAAGTCCCCTAGAACTTAGAACTACTTAAACCTAACTAACCTAAGGACATCACACACACCCATGCCCGAGGCAGGATTCGAACCTGCGACCGTAGCAGTCCCGCGGTTCCGGACTGCAGCGCCAGAACCGCTAGACCACCGCGGCCGGCACATTTTCACGCAATTTGGGTGCATAGATCCTTAGAAATCAGAACCCAGAACAACCACCTCCGGCCGTAATAACGGCCTTGGTACGCCTGGCCATTGAGTCAAACAGAGCTTGGATGGCGTGTACAGGCACAGCTGCCCATGCAGCTTCAACACGATACCACAGTTCATCAATAGTGACTGGCGTATTGTGAAGAGCCAGTTGCTCGGCCACCATTGACCAGACGTTTCCAATTGGTGAGAGATCTGGAGAATGTGCTGGCCAGGGCAGCAGTCGAACATTTTCTGTGTCCAGAAAGGCCCATACAGGACCTGCAACATGCGTTCGTACATTATCCTGGTGAAATGTAGAGTTTCCCAGGGATCGAATCAAGGGTAGAGCCACGGGTCGTTACACATCTGAAATGTAACGTCTACTATTCAAAGTGCCGTCAATGCGAACAAGAGGTGACCGAGACGTGTAATCATTGGCACCCCATACCATCACGCCGGGTGACATGCCAGTATGGCGATGACGAATACATGCTTCCAATGTGCGTTCACCGTGATGTCGCCAAACACGGATGCGACCATCATGATGCTGTAAACAGAACCTGGATTCATGCAAAAAAGTGACGTTTTGCCATTCGTGCACCCAGGTTCGTCGTTGAGTACACCAGCGCAGGCGCTCCTGTCTGTGATGCAGCGTCAAAGGTAACCGCAGCCATGGTCTCCGAGCTGATAGTCCATGCTGCTGGAAACGTCGTCGAACTGTTCGTGCAGATGGTTGTTGTCTTGCAAACGTCCCCATCTGTTGACTCAGAGATAGACACGTGGCTGCACGATCCGTTACAGCCATGCGGATAAGATGCCCGTCATCTCGACTGCTAGTGATGCGAGGCCGTTGGGATCCAGCATGGCGTTCCGTATAATCCTCCTGAACCCACCGATTCCATATTCTGCTAACAGTCATTGGATCTCGACCAACGCGAGCAGCAATGTCGCGATACGATAAACCGCAATCGCGATAGGCTACAATCCGACCTTTATCAAAGGTACGCATTTCCGCTCCTTACACGAGGCATCCCAACGTTTCACCAGGCAACGCCGGTCAACTGCTGTTTGTGTATGAGAAACCGGTTGGCAACTTTCCTCATGTCAGCACGTTGTAGTTGTCGCCACCGGCGCCAACCTTGTGTGAATGCTCTGAAAAGCTAATCATTTGCATATGACAGCATCTTCTTCCTGTCGGTTAAATTTCGCGTGTGTAGCACGTCATCTTCGTGGTGTAGCAATTTTAATGGCCAGTAGTGTATTTATCTACTAGCTGAATGCCCCGCGTTTCCTGGATATGTACTTATTCCAGTCTTCTATTAGCCTATGTCCTCCTTTCCATTTCCCTCTTTATCCATCTTCTCCTCCTCCGCCTCTCTGTCCATCTCCTGCCCCCTCTCTCTATCCATCTTCTCCTCTTCCCTTTCTCTGTCCATCTCCTCCTCACCCTTCTCTCTGTTCGCCTTCTCCACTTCCTTTTCTCTGCCCATTTCCCCTTTCTCCTCTGTTCATATGCACCTCCCCTCCCCTTCTGAGTCTCTCTCTTCCTCCTTTCTCTCTCCGTTTGTTTCAGTGGCTCCTAGCCGTTACGAGACCATTATTCCTGAGTGGTGTCGGATAACAGCTATTAGCCACCTTCCCGCGCACTTCCGCAACACCTTAAACATTAGGACTTAACTATGGAAAGTAGAGAAATTATCTTTGAACACTTATATTTAGAATTATGGAAGAGAAATTATATTTAGTTTTTGTCTGTGTTTTATTAAACCACGAGTTAATGACTAAGTGAGACAATTATCACTTCTCGTTTCTAACAACATCCTCAATTTTTTTAAAACGTTATGGAACAATTCTCAGGGCATCGCAAGTGTAACCTACAACTGCATCTCAGAGAAAAGAGCAATCTATTGGCATTGAGGGTGGACACTTGATATGAAACATGCACCATTCTGCTCCACAGCGATGCCTGCTTTATCACAAAATATGCATCCCTATTTAAAATCAAATAAGTTGAAATGCGTGCAGCATGCTTAGTGTATTTAGATCATACGATCAGCCGATCTGGAGAAAGCGTTCGACAGCGTTAAATGGTACAAGGTGTTCGAAATTCTGAAAAAAAAATAGGGGTCAGCTGTAGGGAGAGACATATAATATACATTATGGAGACAATAAGATTTGAAGATCAAGAACGAAGTGCTGGGATTAAAAAGGGTGTACGACAGGGATGCAGTCTTTCGTCCTTATTGTTCAGTCTGTACATCGAAGAAGTAATGACGGAAATAAACGAAAAGTTCATTCAAGAATGGGATTGAAATTCTGGGTAAAAAGATATCAATGATAAGATTCGCTGATGACATTGCTATCCTCAGTGAAAGTGAAGAAGAATTACAGCATCTGTTGCACAGAAGGAACAGACTAATGAGTACAGAATGCGGACTCAGACTAAATCGAAGAAAGACGAAAGTAACGAGAAGTAATAGAACAGAGAGACACTTAACGTCAGAGTTGGTAATGACGAAGTAAATGAAGTTAAGAAATTCTGCTACCTAGGCAGCAAAATAACCCACGGCAGACGGAGCGAGGAGGATATAAAAAACCGACTGGCACTGGCAAAAAGGGCATTTCTGGCCAAGAGAATTATGCTGCTATGAAACATAGGCCTTAATTTGAGGAAGAAATTTCTGAGTACGTACGTTTGGTGCTCAGCGTTGTACGATAGTGACACATGGACCGTGGGTAAACAGGAGCAGGAGAGAACCGAAGCATTTGAGATGTGTTGCTACACACGAATGTTGAAAATTAGGTGGACTTACAAGGTAAGGAATAAGGAGGTTCTGCGCAGAATCAGAGAGGAAAGGAATATGTGGAAAACACTCACAATAAGAAGGGACAGGATGATAGGACATCTGTTAGGGCATGAGGGAACGATTTCCATGCTACTAGAGGGAACTGCAGAGGGTAAAAACTGTAGGGAAGACAGATTAGAATACATACACCAAGTAATTGGTTGCAAGTTCTGCTCTGAGATGAAGAGGTGGGCACAGGAGAGGGATTCGTGGAGGAGCGCTTCAAACCACTCAGAAGACTGAAAAACAAAAGTAAATAGTTTGTTCACTGGACTCATGAACAGGCAGAAATTTGAAGACTTCAAGCAGCCAATGCTTTATGTCCGACCACTGCCGCTAAAATGATAACATTAAATAATAATAATAATAATACTTGTAGGCTCTATAGGAGTGTAGCAGCCAATACATAGTTATTGTTGTGTTGTGCTCTCAATTAGTTCGCTAGTCCGTTGCGAAGTTAATAATCAAGAAATTTCTGGTTCCGTGCGAGAACTACCTACATCTCGGAGGACGCATTTTCAGAGATATTTAAGCATGCGAGATGTATGTGTCAATTTTACCAACATAGACGCATGGGAAAAGGTACAAAACATCTGCATAGAGAGTGGACTACGTGAGGAGCATGTTGTTCGTACATCCGTTTCTCAAGCTGTAACCAAACTACGCTGTGTCATTAGATAATGCCAGTATCTGCAAAACGATGTAATTGTTCGTAATTTACGTTATCAGTATTACAGTCGTACGAAATAGTGATAATGGCATGATCTTCTAAAGCTAATTTAGTTTCGTGATTGAAACAATCTAACTTTTAAAGATAACTTTCAAAGATAATTTAGTTTCATGATCGAAACAATCTAACTTTTGGTTTTACCCTTGGAAAATTTCATTTTACGTTTTGGAGGGTAATTACCCGCAGGCCGAGAACCACTGGCCTATCTCCTTATTTTTCCCTTCTGCACATAGCCCATCCTCACTCTCTGACTATCTCCTTATTTCCTCCTCCTCCCCCCCCCCCCCCTACCTGTGTCGATCTCCTCCTCCTCCTCTCTCTTTGTCTTTCTCCTCCTACCGTCTTCTCTCTCCATGTTACCACACTAACCCCAATAGCTGGTTGCTGATTGGTACCCCACAGCATTTCTTTCCAGACAGTAAGCGTTATGTGTACCAAGTGGTACGAACATACCAACATGCATACTTAGATACATCCATTTTATACACTCCTGGAAATGGAAAAAAGAACACATTGACACCGGTGTGTCAGACCCACCATACTTGCTCCGGACACTGCGAGAGGGCTGTACAAGCAATGATCACACGCACGGCACAGCGGACACACCAGGAACCGCGGTGTTGGCCGTCGAATGGCGCTAGCTGCGCAGCATTTGTGCACCGCCGCCGTCAGTGTCAGCCAGTTTGCCGTGGCATACGGAGCTCCATCGCAGTCTTTAACACTGGTAGCATGCTGCGACAGCGTGGACGTGAACCGTATGTGCAGTTGACGGACTTTGAGCGAGGGCGTATAGTGGGCATGCGGGAGGCCGGGTGGACGTACCGCCGAATTGCTCAACACGTGGGGCGTGAGGTCTCCACAGTACATCGATGTTGTCGCCAGTGGTCGGCGGAAGGTGCACGTGCCCGTCGACCTGGGACCGGACCGCAGCGACGCACGGATGCACGCCAAGACCGTAGGATCCTACGCAGTGCCGTAGGGGACCGCACCGCCACTTCCCAGCAAATTAGGGACACTGTTGCTCCTGGGGTATCGGCGAGGACCATTCGCAACCGTCTCCATGAAGCTGGGCTACGGTCCCGCACACCGTTAGGCCGTCTTCCGCTCACGCCCCAACATCGTGCAGCCCGCCTCCAGTGGTGTCGCGACAGGCGTGAATGGAGGGACGAATGGAGACGTGTCGTCTTCAGCGATGAGAGTCGCTTCTGCCTTGGTGCCAATGATGGTCGTATGCGTGTTTGGCGCCGTGCAGGTGAGCGCCACAATCAGGACTGCATACGACCGAGGCACACAGGGCCAACACCCGGCATCATGGTGTGGGGAGCGATCTCCTACACTGGCCGTACACCACTGGTGATCGTCGAGGGGACACTGAATAGTGCACGGTACATCCAAACCGTCATCGAACCCATCGTTCTACCATTCCTAGACCGGCATGGGAACTTGCTGTTCCAACAGGACAATGCACGTCCACATGTATCCCGTGCCACCCAACGTGCTCTAGAAGGTGTAAGTCAACTACCGTGGCCAGCAAGATCTCCGGATCTGTCCCCCATTGAGCATGTTTGGGACTGGATGAAGCGTCGTCTCACGCGGTCTGCACGTCCAGCACGAACGCTGGTCCAACTGAGGCGCCAGGTGGAAATGGCATGGCAAGCCGTTCCACACGACTACATCCAGCATCTCTACGATCGTCTCCATGGGAGAATAGCAGCCTGCATTGCTGCGAAAGGCGGATATACACTGTACTAGTGCCGACATTGTGCATGCTCTGTTGCCTGTGTCTATGTGCCTGTGGTTCTGTCAGTGTGATCATGTGATGTATCTGACCCCAGGAATGTGTCAATAAAGTTTCCCCTTCCTGGGACAATGAATTCACGGTGTTCTTATTTCAATTTCCAGGAGTGTAATACGAGAGACCGTTATGGGCGTACATGTTAAATTTACACTTCTGTAAATAATAATGACAAACGTTTTAAATGTTTCTTTCTTTTGTGCACTTAATTTTGATCTGGTTACCTTCCATTTCGAAGGCTGTTGCACGCAGTGACCGTTATATTGACACGTAAATAATAGATTTCAGCTATCAGTCGTCCTTTTGAAATTTTATTGGAAGATATAGATTTCAGCTAGAAACTAGCCATTCTCAATGCACTATCATTTCTGATCATAGCATGTATTGCCTGTCGGTCGGGCTTCATCCACAGTTTAATGAATACTCAGTTCAACGAACTGTGGATGAAGCCTGACCAACAGATATTATATGCATTGATCAGAAATGATAGTGCATTAGGAATGGCTAGTTTCTAGCTGAAATGTAGATCTGCCAATAAAATTTCAAAAGGACGACTGATACCTGAAATCTATTATTTACAACATAATTATGATCTAAAATTACAATAGTTCTCCTGTGTTTTCCTTCACTCCTGCTTGTTTCCACTGCTACCACTCTAGCATTCCCAACCTTCCCTGTACGCTGCTCTAGATGCAGTTTGCTTATGGCATCTTTTCTTGTCCTCTGTCGAGTGTCCATTTCCGGTAACGGTACGAGAGCCACGAGTTTTCGTCTTGTTCTATGTGTTTTAATTCGTTTTTCCATTTCCTTTCTCATCTGCTGCAAGTATCTGGCGCCACTTTCAGCGGAGGGTGAATCTTTGACAGTGTCAGCCACTCATGTTGGCAACTGTCAGAAGAAATTACTAAACAAACGTCGGCCGGAGATGGTGAGGCGAAAGCCAATAGGCAGTACGACAAGTGGCTACGGAAGCAGAAAAGTTGGTGAAAAAATCGTCTTTGTAAACACAGAAAGCAACCAAATGAATCAGCTTTTCATCACGTTTTCGACATTTAATGTCTAACGAAATGCGAATAAAAACTACATGACAAAAAGAGGAGTTTTGATGAATTAATTAATCACACAAATTGCGAGCTCCAATTTATTGCATGCGATAAATAAAAATCCCAGTATAAAATGTTTTATACCATTCTCGGTTATTTCCTAGTACGTTCTTTTACGCCGCTCTTTTTTTTCGTTTCGATTGTGTATGTATGTATGTGTGTGTGTGTGTGTGTGTGTGTGTGTGTGTGTGTGTGAATAAATACGCTGGAAAGGAAGAGCGCGGGGCTGTGGAGGGGCGATGAAATCTGCTTCCACAAATGCAAATGAATTCGAGTAGTTTATAGCGACCTGTTTTCCATCGTATTTATATGTGTGCGAATTGCGGTGTATCGCACGCCGTTACGTGTCGCGTATCACGTGTCACACATCTCGTGATTTATAGCGTTGGCGTTGATGAGCTCTCGCCTTCGAAGGACTACTGAAATGTACATCGTGTACTATGACCTATTTGTTAGTCCTACACGTTGAACTAGATGTCTCAATTTCTGTACTGCAATATTCTCTTGCTCCGAAATTATTAAGGTAGTTCATTTTAGCCGACAATGCTAGTATACCCTTTAGACAGAGATTTTTTATAAGAAAAAATTGTTCAGCTTTCTTCCGTACTACGAGATCCACACTTCCATACTCATATTTTGTAAACGCGAAAGTAACTCTATCTGTTACGCTTTCACGACTGAACCGATTTTGATGAAATCTGGTATGAAGATAGCATGAACGCTGAGGAAGAACAAAGGGTGCTTTAAAATCTGTGTAGACGCGCGGAGTGGCCCCGCGGTTTGAGGCGCTTTGTCACGGATCGCGTGGCCCCTCCCCCCGGAGGTTCGAGTCCTCCCTCGGGCATAGGTGTGTGTATTGTTTTTAGCATAAGTTAGTTTAAGTAGTGCGTAAGTCTAGGGACCGATGACCTCAGCAGTTTGGTCCCTTATGAATTCACACACACAAAATGTGCGTAGTACAAGATATTTATTGATTTGAAGAATACAACGCGAAATGTGGAAGGTAGTTACTCTTTGAAAAAGCTGTTTGCTCTTTGACTTTTGAACTTCATCATACTTGCAAAAAGGCTTTTATTGATAGATGTGTTCTACATAATACGACTCAGCGTAATGAATAGGATCCTTCTACAACCTTCAAGTGTTTACTTCATATTCCATATAAATATGAGGCACAAGCCCATCGCATTTTAACCACTGAGTGTAACGTGTTTCTTATAGCTTCTGAGACGCTTGAAGACTCACAGTGACGGGTAACGCTTGTTTCACAACACGTCTCGCAAACGTGAAGTAATTTTCACGTCACGCGCAATATGGAGGACTGCATGATCGGCGATCGACTTTGTCACAAGGAAGAATACGAATGTTATTGCTCCTAGATTTACTCGAAGCAGTCTAAGATGTTCTCTTAGGAACAAGCCTAATCACAAAAGCAGAAATCGCCGCATTCCGTAAGTAAACAGCTAAATATTTGTGACAACGGAAAATATGAATGTTAATGGTCCTTGTTCTACTCGCAGCAATTTAAACTGCCCTCTTAGGTTTCTGCCTAACCACGCACACGGAAATCGCTAAATATTTATTTAAAATTTTTATGTATTTAATTTGTTTAATTTATTTATTTAATTTAAATTTATTTTATTTTATTATTAACAATAATAATAACAATTATTAATAATAGCCTTTCGCTCCCTGTATTTTATCCCTGCCACTTTCAGAATTTCAAAGAGAGTATTCCAGTCAACATTGATAAAAGCTTTCTCTAGGTCTACAAATGGCATAAATGTAGGTATGCTCTCCTAACCTATCTTCCAAAATAAGTCGTAAGGTCAGTATTTCCTAGGGTGTTCCTGTATTTCTCAGGAATCCAAACTGATCTTCCCCAAGGTCGGCTTCTATCATTTTTTCCATTCATCTGTAAAAAACTTGTCAGAATTTTGCAACAATGTCTTATTAAATTGATAGTTTACTTGCTTCCTTTGGGTTTGGGATTATTACATTCTTCTTGAAGTCTGAGGGTATTTCGCTTGTCTCATACATCACTCACCAGACGGAAGGGTTTTGTCATGTGGCTCTCCCAACGCTATCGGTAGTGGGAAAAGAAAATGTCCAATGAATATTATAACTCATCCGATAAAGAAGAGAAAAAGCTAAAATTGAGAAAAGCGCTGTTGTAGCGTTCTTCCGAAACTTATTTTTTTGGAAGTCGGTATGAGTCACAGAGGCCACCGCAGGAGTTAAACATAAAACCATAACTGAACCAAGTAATAGTGATGTGTTACCACTTCTGCTGCGAATGGTCTGTTACATTTAATTTTGGTTACCTGCTTTATTGGTTGTCAGGTTCCGAATCGTCGTTGGCGAGAGATAAGTTTGCTGACGGTAGACAGTGACTGTATTCAATACAACGCAATAAATAATGTCGAATTACACTGAATAACGTAGATTGGACTTCATGTAGTAAATGTAGATTGCAAGGTTCGACTTTTCTGTGATGTAATGTGATAGCGCTCAAATCGACACGTGAGCAAACTGATTCCCTTTCAGCTCCAGTTACAGTACTTATATGTCATTAGTGACAGAGGGTAATAACACGCTCTTTAAATGAAACATAGATAAAAGTAGACATTGTAATTATTATTAACCAACACCTTAAACGTAATTACGATGATGTCTACATGCTACCCAAGTATGAAGTCCTTTCCTTCTAAATTGCAAATATTACGAACACATAAATGTCATTTAAAGAATTCATCGACAACGAGTTTACTAGAAACAGTACTGAGGCAAATATACAACTGGTACTGCGCTAAATTCATGCGCGTGAATAGTATTATTGCCATCAGCGTTTCGTGAAAATGCTCAACTATTACAATAGGAAAATGGGACTCCTTGAAAACAAGTGGTAGCGTTAGAAATGTCCGGGAAACAGCGACGTGTTGTTGTTGTTGTTGTCGTAGTCTTCAGTTCGAAAACTGATTTGGTGGAGCTCTCCTAGCTAGTGTGCGTGCGAACATCTTCGTCATTGCCTAACTGCTGCAACGTACACTGATTTGAACCTGCTTACTGTAGTCGAGTCTTTGTCTCTCTCTACAATATTCAGCCCACACCTAGGCCCACACACTTCCCTTCATTATTCATGACCACACTGAACATTCTTGGATGCCTTAAGATGTGGCCTATCAATCGCTGTCTTCTTGTAGTCAGGTTGTACCCCAGAAAGATTCAAATCTCCTCGTAAGTTATTCGATCTACTCTCCTAATCTTTGACATTCTTCTCTAATACTACGTTTCAAAAGATTCTATTCTCTTATTATCTGAACTGTGTACCGTCCACGTTTCACTTCCGTACAAGGCTATATGTCAGACAAATACTTCAGAAGGTATTGGCTAGCAAATGAATCTATCCTTCTGTGTACAGAATTATGACGCAATAACGACAAAAATTCAAAATGGTATATTTGTGTTACTTTAGGGTCACAATATGCTGATAAAGAATACATTCAGTCAACTTTATATAATATATTTTGTAGCGTTACGGTTTTATTACGTAGGCATTTAAGGACAGAGATGAATTAAATTTTGGCTTCTGAACAGTTACATATATACTTTTCTGACATAGGAAAATATTTAACAATATGAAAGCTTTGACCCTCTTAGTTCTTCTTCTCGATGCACAAATTAACGTTACACTTCTGGCAAATAATTGATGGACTTCCTTTGCAGTTTGGCATCTTGCATCTACCTCTCTCCTCAGACACAAGTGGTAAATGTCCAACAGTATCCTGAGAACAAGCTCTTGGGGATATTGTTTTGATGCATGCCCTATTTTCTTCTTCTTTGCTTATTCAGTATCTACATTTGAAGAAAGTCTTCCACTCATTGTCCCACTTACGTCCTCGTTCATTTCGCACACGGCATCAGCTGTTTCAGCTATGAACTGACTAAGTGGCCTCGTTTGGGCGCATCAAGCGAGAGTCACAGTCCCTCCTGTACAATAGCCATGCATTTACTGCCATCATATCAAGGAAGTGAAAAATAGCCGACGGCAGTATTTTCTTTGCTCTGATGCTGACAGTGTATGATGCAATTAGTGAATACAAAAGATCCACACCTCCCAAAAAGTTGTAAAGAAAAATAATTGACGGACAGTCAATTTCAAGCTTTTCTTTGGCCTTCTTATCCAATCGGTTCACCTTACTTAGTGGCATCACTAGAGGAGGCGCTGATGACACAGTCATCACACTCTCCACCAGCCTCTCGAGGACATCAGTCCTCTTCAGTTTACTTGCGAATGCATAAGTTGACAAATTTCTAACGTTTAAAAAATAGGCTCACAAATTCTAGGAAAAGTCTAAAATAATTTTTTAGTACAGATATATCTCAAAATTACTTCCATAATGTAATATTTATTTAAAGTTGATAACTTCGATTTTTCAAGATCAGAAATAATAAATATTAACGGCTGAAATATACGCGTCCACGCTACACAGAACTCCAAAGATGCAACTGTTCAAGTACTTAATGAAATTCTCACACTGCAGACCAACTTCGTATACTGAATGTCTGAAGCCTTTACGAATCTGCTACGCACGGCAATTGCGAGAAAGTGCTTCTCGCTATGCAGATACAGCAATGTATTGTAAGCGTTACAGAAGGCAGCAGCCGTCCACCGATAAAGAGCAGCAACGGGGAAGTAACCGATTCTGTGACGTTTCGTAAGTTCCGTACCAGGAGCGAACTATATACTTTCCTCTGTGTGCTTTGGTAGTGTAGTGTTTGGGTTTCTGCGTGTTAATTTAATATGAGGGGTCCACGGTAAGAAGGGGTTAAGTAAAAAAATGAAATTTTAGGCTATTACAGTTTCAGAAAGCTTTCAAGAAGCTGCTTTTATCAGCTTTTGTTTCATGGAAAGAAGGGGGAGAGTCTCAAAGTTACAGCGCTTTAAAAGTATAGTATGCACGGAAAAAGGAGGTAAGCCAATGTGGAACTAGGAAAAAAGGGGATTAGTCAGTTAACAGCATTGATCGCAGCTGTTGTTTACTTTACATTGTCTATGATTATCAGGTGTTGAGTATGTGCTGTTGGAGAGGTTAAGTTAGTGCTTTATGTGTTGTGTGAGTTGTTTAGTTTGTTTTACGTTTTAACTGAACTGTGGAAGTGAACATCGAAAATGAAGATGAGGAAAGTATCACCTTCAGTCAACTGTCACATTCAATGAAGAAAAGGAAGAGAACAGGTCAACTCTCCGATTTGAGAAAAAAACTTTTATCATCCACCCATGAATTTGGGCCAGTTCGTAAATGTTCCAGACTAAAATGTTTTCAGAGTAGCACTGACGCAGAACGTGTGTATAATATGTCCAATTATAACAAAATGATTGTGAATGAGCAGAATGCTTACTTGGTAGCACTAATTAATGTTCAATGCAAATATATATCGCTAAGGAGATCTAGGCAACCAGAAAATGAAGCTAAATATCGTGACAACAGTTATTCATATCGTGTATGAGTGAAGAAGGAGAATTCTGTCACTGAAGTAAATGTTTCTTCTAAAGCCTTTACCTCTTTTCATGGAATATTTAAAAAAAATTAGAAGCAATACAACGTTATCTGAAAAAAGGTGTGGGTCCTAAGGATGGTCGAGGCCAACACTCTAATCGAAACATCGTGTGACACCGGATGCACTTGACTCATTTCGCCAACACATTAGTTCATTTAAGGGTGAACGAAGCCATTACAGCTTGAAAATCTCTAAGAAATTGTATCTCCCACCAGATCCAAACATCGGTAAGTTGTATGAGTTATTTAAGAAATCATACCGTACTCGATCTGTGTCGTATGAAAAATATAGATTTGTTTTCAGTACAGTTCGTGTACCCTAGAATGGACACTTGTTCTTACTGTGCTAGGTATGCTGCCGAAATTTGAACTGTTGGACATGCTTTGTAATCGTTCCCGGAAAATAGCACAGAAAGGGCGAGCGCAGAAAAAAAAATCAATCAACTGTCAGCGGTGAAAAAACTTCACTTATTAAAATCTAACGTTTTACATACGTAAAATAAGTTCTAAAGCAAACGGCAGGGCATTAAAATAATGTGAAAGTATTACTATGGATTTCCCGAAGAACTTACTTATCCCTGACATCACAACTAACGACGTGTACTACAAGAGACAGCTAAAGTTGTGCATGTTTAATATTCATATATTGACAACCGATAAATCATATTTCTTCGTGTATGATGAAACAGTAGCCTACAAAGGGTCTAACGAGGTCTCTTCCTTTTTGTTTTATTTTGTGACGACAATTCTTGATCCCTTTGTTAGAAAATTAGATGTATGTTCAGGCTCTTGCAGGGGACAGAAAAAGAAATGGACATTTTCCGCCTGCTGCATTACATCGTTCATCACGCCAAGAGGCTTGAGCACGTGAAAATGACTTTTCCAATGCGTGGCCACTTGTATCTCGAATGTGATCATAACATGGCCAGTATATAAAAAAAAAAGGATTGAAATGCCCAAAGACTGGATAGAGCAAATAGAGAGTGCAGGAGCAAAATTCTCACCTTTCATGTTGTCGAAGTAGGCCGGGAGTTTGTAAGAGATTGGTCTACACACCTCGATCAGTTTTATTTCAAGAAATGCCCATTTCCTTCTAGACCAATAAGAGAATTAGTGGCTGCAAAAGAGCACCTCCGATTCTTGGAGTACAGATGTACATTCCATGGCCTGGGATCGCCGTGCCTTACGGTTCCAACAGAACAACCTCAGCCTCAAGGAGAGTTATTTCTACCTGACTATGCATATAATGTGGAGTGTTTTTTGTTTCATCCTTATTTTTATCATCATTTTTGTTGTATTTTTTACATAAAATAGTTTTTATTTGAAAGTGTTTTTGTTGTAGGTGCACAACCTATTACATGCGACAAATATGCAGACCTACAACAGTTAAAGATGTTTTGCGGAGAAAAGCCTAGGCAGTTTTCTTTCCCAGCTGCCAAAACTGGAAAAAGGACAAAAGCGTAACAAGAAACTGTGTCAACAAGATGACGCTGTTTTTCCATAACCAATTAGTGCAAGTGCTAAGATGCAGACTCAGAGCGGAAATGAATAAACAATGAATGAACACAGTTTACAAAGAAATTGTTTGGGCCTACAAAGTTTTGTTCTCTTTATGAAGAATTAATCCTAGTCTATAATTTTCTGTTTTCTGACTTTTAAGGATTTTTCGTAACTAATAAATTTTTGCACATTCATATGTTACATTTTTAATGACATCTTAAATAATACTGCTAATTAGTAATTGTAGTAGGTTTAACAAAGTTAACGAATTAGCGAGATTTACTGACATTCCTCCTTTTATAATAACTTATCCCCTTCTCCCCTATAAAAATTGAAGTTATTCGATGTAACATTTTTTAGGTTGTTACAGTACGTTTACACAAAAACCTTGTGGAGGTATCTAACGACTATAAGTAATGATACACTAAACATAAATTTCAAGAGGATTGGCTAAAAATTTCATTTGGTACAGAAGGTTTGGTGTTAAAATCTTCTTTCCAGAAAAAATAAGAAGAACTGACTTACCCTGTTTTTCCCGTGGACCCTTCACGTGTAGTAGATACAGTTCTCGCGTGTTCGATCGTGTCGGAAATTAAACCAATTTTGTGACGTTTTACAAGTTTCTAAACGGGATCGAATTATTTAGTCTTACCTGTGCGTTTTGGTACTTTAGTTTTTGAAGCTCTGAGTGTTAATATAATTTATTAGATACAGTTCTTGCATTTTCGTCAGTGTCTACAATAGTTGTAGCGTGTGTCGATAGTCGTTTCCTTGTCTCTGGACTGTAGTTTTTAAACGGTATATAGTATGGATAGGGTCTGTAGTAGTTGTGTGCGGATGCGAGCCATGTTGGTGACACTTCAGATCCAAGCTATTTCCGCTTCAGTTACACAACTTGTGACTGTAGTGGATGGGTGTCACTGTTGTGGACCAGCCCAACTCAGATGATCCAACTGCTGAAAGATTCAAAGAAAACGTGAGTTTAATTTCGAACACATACTCATACAATTATTCTTGGTGGTTATTTCAATTTGCTCCGATATGTTGGCGAAAATACGTGTCTAAATCAAGAGGTATGCATAAAACATCATCTGAAATTGTGCTAAACGCATTCTCTAAAAATTATTTCGAGCAATTATTTCATGGGCCCGCTCGAAAGTAAACTTGGCCTCTTAGCAACAAATAATCCTAAGCTATTAACGAGCATCAAAACAGCTACAGGGATTAGCGGACACAGGATTATCGTAGCGAGACTGAGTACCGTAACTCCCAAATCCTCCAGAAATAAACAAAAATATATCAATTAAAAACGGCGGATAAAAATTCTCTTGGCGCCTTCCTGAGAGACAGTCTCTACTCCTTCCAAATTAACAATGTAAGTGAAGACCAGATGTAGCTTGAAATCAAAGAAATAGTATCGACAGCAGTTGAGAGATTTATGCGAAATAAACTATCAAACGACGGAGTCGATTCCCCATAGTACACAAAATGGGTCAGAACACTGTTGCGGAAACAATGTAAAAAGCACACCAAATTCAAACGACGCAAAATCCCCAAGATTGGCGATCTTTTATAGAAGCTCGAAATTTAGCGCGGACTTCGATGTGCAGTGCTTATAATAGTTTCAAAAACGAAACTTTGTTTCGAAACCTGCCAGAAAATCCAAAGAGATTCTGGTTGTATGTGAGGTATGCTAGCGGCAAAACACGGTCAGTGCCTTCTCTGTGCGATTGCAATGGAAATACTATCGATGACAGTGCTGTTACGGCAGAATTACTAAACACAGCCTTCCCAAATTCCATCGCTAAAGGAGACGAAATAAATATTCAAGAATTCGAATCAAGAAGAGCTGCCAATATGAGTAACTTAGAAGTAAATATTCTCAGAGTAGTGAAGTGACTTAAATCATTAAACAAATGCAAGTTTAACGGTCCAGACTGTATATCAATTAGGTTCCTTTTAGAGTACGCTGACGCAATAGCTCCATATTTAACAATCGTATACAATCGCTTGCTCGAAAAGAGATGCGTACCCAGAGACTGAAAAGTTACACAGGTCACACCAGTAGTCAAGAAAGGCAATAGGACTAACCCATATCATTAACGTCATTATGTAGCAGGGTTTTGGAACATATATTGTGTTCCAATTTTCTGAATTACCTCGAAGAGAACGGTCTGTTGACACACAGACAGCACGGATTTAGGAAACATCATTCTTGTGGAAACTAGCTCTTTACTTACATGAAGTGCTGAGTGCTGTCGACAAGGAACTTCTGGATTTTGCAGAAGGCTTTTGACACTATAACTCACAAGCGACTTGAAAGCAAACTGCATGCTTATGGAATATCATCTCATTTATGCGAGTGGAATCGTGATTTCCTGCCAGAGAGTTCACAATTTGTAGTAATTGACGTACAGTCATCCAGTAAAACAGAAGTGATTTCTGGCGTTCCCCAAGGTGGTGTTATAGGCCCTCTGCTGTTCCTTATCTGTACAAACAATTTAGGAGACAATCTGAGCAACAATCTTTGGTTGTTTGGAGATGATGCTGTCGTTTATCGCCAACTGAAGTCATCAGAAGATCAAAATAAACTGCTAAACGATTTAGAAAAGATATCTGCATGGAGCGAAAACTGGAAATTGACCCAAAATAACGTAATGTGTGAGGTCATCCAAATGAGTGCTAAAAGGAAACTGTTAAACTTCGGTTATACGATATCTCACTCAAATCTAAGGGCGGTAAATTCAACTAAATACCTAGAAATTATAATTAAGAACAACTTAAATTGGAAAGAATACATGGAAAATGTTGTGCGGAAGGCGAGGCAAAGACTGCGTTTTATTGGCAGAACACTTAGAAAATGTTAGACCTAAAGAGACTACCTTCACTACGCCTGTCCGTCTACTTTTGGAATATCGCTGTGTGGCGATTTGGGATCCTTACCATATACGGTTAACACAATACACAGAGATAGTACAAACAAGGGCAGCACGATATGCATTATCGAAACATAGTGGAGAGCGTGTCACGGATATGATACAGGATTTGGGGTGGACATCATTAAAACGGAAATGTTTCTCGTTGCGGCGTGATCTTCTTTCGAAATTTCAATCATCAACTTTCTCCTCAGAATGCGGAAGTATTTTGCTGATGCCGAATAAAATTAGGGAAATCGGAGCTCGCAAGGAAAGATATATATGTCAGTTTTTTCCAAGTCCTATTCGAGAGTAGAATAATAGAGAATTATTTTGAAGACGGTTCAATTAACCCTCTGCGACGGGCTTAAGTTTGATTTGCAGAGTGTCCATGTAGATGTAGATTTAGACGTACAAATTCGTCGAGCTCGTCCATAGACGATTATATTCAATATCGACAAATTTCTCTTTTTCAGAAAAGTTTTCCTTGCTATTGCCAATCTGTATTTTATGCCATCTAATTCGGTGCAGCGCGGGATAGCCGAGTGGTCTAGGGCGTCTTGTCACGGTCCACGCGGCTTCCCTCGTCGGAGGTTCGAACCCAGCCTCGGGCATGGGTGTGTGTGGCGTCCTTAGCGTAAGTTAGATTAAGTTAGATTAAGTACTGTGTAAGCTTAGGGACCGATGACCTCAGCAGTTTGGTCCCATAAGACGTTACCACCAATTTCCAATTTCTACTTTGGTCACCATTAGCATTTTTACTTCTCGTATATGAGAACGCAACAGCTACTTTTATCAGGAACAAAACAATGTATAACAGTGCTGTTTTTCCGGGAATCGATATGATGAGTAAAAACAGCATCGAACCACACAGAATTTTTCCAATTACTACATCAAACGCGTCTAACCGATAGATTCATCTCCAGACAGAGCTCTATCACCTATCTTGTAACAGTAACATTGTGCGGGCCACAGTATGTCATCGGTTTCTTTTTGTTCTGAGAATTTCTGGTGTGATTTTACACTGCAACATGGACTTACATTAGGAGGACTTGCAAGAAGTTGTTTTTCTGCATGATGCTGTTTTTCAAATGGCTCTGAGCACTATGGGACTTAACATCTCAGGTTAACACTCCCCTAGATCTTACAACTACTTAAACCTAACTAACCTAAGGACATCACACACATCCATGCCCAAGGCAGGATTCAAACCTGCGACCGTAGCAGTCGCGCAGGTCCGGACTGAAGCGCCTAGAACCGCTCGACAACATCGGCCGGCGATGCTGTTTTTATTTCATATAAATACCTCATTTCATTATTAACGATTAGCTAACTTTGCCCCTCGCGCATAATCAAGCAGTATCGTACCAAAAACTACGTTACGCTTATATCACGGCATGATCCTAACGGAAATGTGAAAAAAAATGTAATGACTCCTCTAATACGAATTTACAGACGTGATGTTCCATAAGTGTGTTGAAAAAAGTGCACAAAATATGCGCGGTTTGTCAGAATAAATGTACTCTTCAGCGGAGTATACGATGTTATGAAAGTGTGTCAGAAAACAGAAAATACACTATGTTCTGCAGCTGGACACAAACTAAGGCAAGTGCCCTTGGCGGGCAAAACTTTTAATGGATGAATTATGAAGGCACAGTATTAAAGTGTCAGTTTCAAGAGCGCTAACTCTCCGCTGCCGAATTATAGATTCGTTATGCAAGCAACCCGCAGATTGTGGCTAAGGTAGACCCCGGAACATTCATTCCCGCAGAAATGTTAGTCTAGTATTGGTACAATAGAACAGAATTGTTAAAAACGAAACATTACACGCTATTTTTAGCACCGATACAGTCGTTTAAGAAAAAAAGAACCCTTTTCTTAGCACGCTAAGACAGTTCCATCGAATAATGTGGGAGCCACTGTCGCTACGTACCGGAGCTTTCACTATTAACTGCTACAGTCTTTTCTCGTCTTTAACAAGAGGCGTTTTGCCAACGGCGTCTATGTTGGTATTTAATGTTTTGATATCATTTATTCAATAATGGCAACCACTAACGAAGAGACATTTAATATGTTTTTGGTACTCGGAAAACTTCGCCGGACTTTTCGACATGCAGAACGAGTTTATACGGCTGTATCAAGATAGCTCACATCAATCACGACATATTTTTCTGTGGCTGTCAACTCAGATTCGCAACACTGGCTGTGCGCAACTGACTTACAGTCTTATCAAACAAGCCGTAATATGTGTCGTAACCGATAGAAGTACTGGGTTCTAGACGAAAAAAATCTTTCCTCAAGAACAACAGCACGGGTTTGCGGCGGTGAACAAGAGTGGCGTCTACAGAATTACTCACTTTGTGGCTTCCATATGAACGTACAGACTTCGAAAAGTAGGTTACATATGTCTTCTCACACCACGACCAATACTCTGCTAGAGTAGTCCATGGTCAGAAGAGAGCACATGTTCCGCGCTTTCTGCAGACACCGTTTTGCTGCGATACTAATAACAGGTCCATTACAGTGTGCGATTGAAACGGGGTGACTGTTGGAAACGTACTTCAGAGTTGAAATACGCGGGACAGTACGATTCTTGTGGGCAAAACGTCTATATTGCACAGAAATATGCCTTGAAATTCTGGCAGTATGTGGACTAAATGCAGTGTCGCGTACAGTCATAGTGAAATGGTGTAAACAGTTTGACCAAGGCTAGATAGAAGTGGGTGACTTTGATCTGGAAGAAAGATCATCACCATCCGGCACACTGTATAGTGTCCAGGATCTGATTAGCAGCAGTCAGACGATGAGGACGTTCACACAACGGTTCTTGAATGGCTCCATGACCATGGACCGGATTTATATAATCGAGGAACCGAACGATTGGTAAAAAGTTCAGAATGTTGTTTGCACAGTCTTAGTGTCTATGTTGAAAAATAGTGTCATGTATCTTTGTCACTTTGAAGTGCAGGGCAGTAGTCATACTTTGCCTGTCATAGTAACGTGTAACTAACTCTCTGAAGTCCCCTCATATCACATTCTCGTCCATCAGACACTGAGGAACATAATTTCCAGAGTGGAACTGTCTTATAGCATCTGGCTTCTAAATAAACACGTTGACATCCGGAGTTTTATACTGTGGACTAAACGAGGCCATTTTCAAGTCTAATAGAGACGTAAATCTCTGTAATGTTCACTATTGGCCGGAAGAAATCCGTCATTGGTTAAGCCTGTAAGACACCCACCACCTCTGGATCTAAAACGCAAATTGTATTGTGAATACAACGCGTCCCAGGAGGAATGGTCAACAGTCAGGGCTAGGGTGGGAACGATCATTCAAAGCAAAAAAGTCTTGCAAAAATGTGATCTAAAATCCCACAACTTAAGGAATATGAGCACTTGTTCACTAGACGACAGTGGCGAAGATGAAACTGGTCATAGCTCTCAAGGTATGAACTTTACGGACCACATTTATTGGACATTTTTTCCCTTGTTTTGGTCCATACAACCAGCTCTCTCAAGATATAGAAAGCAAAGACATTGAAGTAGATGAGATTAGTTTCACAGTATCGAAAACGAAGTGCTCATAGCTCCTAAAGTCTTGATTTTAGAGCCCATGTTTACTAAACATATCAACAAACAATAACCATTCCTCCTGGGACATGTTTCATTTTCACTCTGGTTGGTGCCACAGTCACCCATCCGGATAACAGTGCATGTTAAAACGCTTTTTCCAAAGTAGAATCGAGTCCACCAGGTGGGTTAATGACGAGGGGCTATGCCAGCAAGAGAGGATGTGGCTTTTAGGCAGTTTCTTGCATCGTACTAGGCGAATTCCGGCCTGGTGGCCAAGTCCCGTTTCAGTTACACGGTTCGGAAACATTTAGAAAACTTTCGCTAACTTTCAGACGAATCACGCTGCACGCAGACAGTAGGATTACACATATTCCGCTCCGGGGGGAGGGGATGAGGAGTGGGAGGGAGGGTGGGAGGGGGGGAGGGAACGGGGTGGCGACAGGATGGGCATCCCACCAAATCCATTAATAACCATGCCGACCCTACGTCGATGTGGGACAAAGGCACAAGAAAAAGATTTGGCGCCAAAGTCGTATTGTACTTACGAGATGACAATATTTTCGCCAGGGGACTGTCTGGATTATGATAATGCATTCATATCACTATTGATTTCGGTCTTCATTTTCAACTAATTTTGAAGCGCCTTAATGCAAGTCATATACTGGAACGGAACAGCCAATGTGCCAGATGTTTCACATAGTGAACACTCGTAGCATCCTATCGGATATGAAGAGCAAAGGAATATAACGTCACTTTAGATAGATACATTTCGATATTTTGATCTTTTCTGATACCTGAATTTCATCATTTTAATTGTTTAAGCCATATTGCATAACTTTTCGTAATTTATTTCCAAATTACAATGATGCATTACAATTTTTTCAAATGTGATTTTTCACTTTGACTTTACATGAATGATGTAAGCAGTAAATTTGACCACTCTTTAATTTGTACTCTGAAGGTTACAGGAAAATATTTTTTTGATGAAGTCGTTGTTCGTATTTTATAGAATGCAGCCGATGAATCTGGAATCGACTACTCTGATAATGATAGTGAGTTTGTGTCACAGATTAGTGGGGACGCTTAAACAACGGCTCTTAAAGGAAGGTGCTGTTGCTGATGGAAATCAGGGGACACAATAGCGATCTCAGCAAGTTCAATCGAGTGCTTTAAAGCTAATGGTAGCAGGAGATTTTAACATCTCGTAAATGGTAACTCAGAATCTTTACTTTTCCTTGAAAGTGGCTAGATTTTGTAATTTCTTCAGAAACAGGCGGAAACTAAAGAGCTATGAAATTTAGGTAATAATTTCATTACTCTAGATCTGAATAAAAAGAGGCGCGCTATTTATGTAACTCGCCAAGATAATTTTATTCTTCCAAGCGGAATAATGGCGCGTTCTATTCTTTTGCGTCCTTGTAGCTACACAATCACAAGCTTCTGTTCTAATTTTTTGCTTTCAATAATACGCTACGATCTCTGGCATGAGTAGGCTACCTAATCGATCAAAACAAAACAAAAGTACAGAGACGCTACCGACGTGGAACTAGGCTGATTGCCTTACGTTCCCTCTCAGGGGCGGCGATATCACGTAATGGATAGCGTGCTAAACATCCAACTCATCATAGCGTCATCTGGAAGAAAGTTTTCTATCAACATGTGCAATGAGCTATAAGCGCCCATTCCTTAGCGCCTGCTAACGAGCTGACGACTGCATTCCAGTGGTTTTCCAATTCTTTACGACTTATGACACAATAAATAATTACAATTTGTCCATTATATTTGGACTGTTGAGCTCCGTGCCCGTGGATAATGATATTTCACTGTAAAAATACAGCAACCAGCCACTTTTTAATGCGTTTTATTTATGCCAATATGCATTTCGGGTTTGCACCCATCTTCAGCTGGCAAATTACATGGACATAGATAAACCGTTTGTATGTGAACAAAAACTGTCAGTCGACAACATGGCGGATAACGCAGTGCGCCTGTGTAAAATACGTGATAAAAAGTGTTTGTGTTGTTGCAAAAAAGAAGAAAAGCCAAGAAAAAACAAGGAGAGGAGAATGTAAGTAAAATGAACAACTGATAGTGCGTAACTTTAAACTCGCGAAATTGAAGTAAATGACTGGAATCGTTGCTTTTGCACAGGCCTGCTGCAGCATCCAAACTGCTGTCGAGATTGTACTACTGTAGTAACTGAAGATCCATGTAATTTGCCAGCTGAAGATGGGTGCAAACCCGAAATGCATATTGGCATAAATAAAACGCTGGCTGCTGTATTTTTACAGTGAAATATTATAAATAATTAAATAAGAGACAGATGCTTAAAAGAATGAGGAACAGTGATTAGACTGTGTCACACGGAGAGATATAAAAATTAAATCCTTCTACATCTACATCTGTACTCCGTAAGTCACCTTATTGTGGTGTTGGAAGTCATTTTGTGTAACAATGTCACTTCTCCCCTTTTCTTTTCCAGTCGCCAGTGGTCCGCCGGAAGAACGCTTTTTGGTACGCCTCCGCGCGAGCTCGAATATCTGTTTACTTTATCTTCATGGCCGTTTCCGGAGATATGTCCAGGAGGAAGGAATATGTTCGTTGACTTTTCTAGGAACGTACATCCTCGGAACTTTAACATACTCCTTGATACAAAAACGTCTGTCGCAGCATGTGCCACTGAAGTTGGCTGAGCATCTTAGTGCCACTTTTCTGCTTACTAGATGAACCTGTATCTAAACGTGTTCCTCTTCTTTTGATCTTCTCTATTTCCTCTATCAATCCTTTCTCGTACGGATCCCAAACTCATAAGCAATTAAAGTATAGGTCAAATGAGGATTTTGTAAGCTACCTCGTTTGTGGGTACACATTCTCTGTGGGACTACACATCCCGAGGAGTCTTCCAGTGAATCACAGTCTTGAATCTGCTACTTCCGATTAGTATTATCTGGTCTTTCCACTACAAACCGCCCAGTACGCATACTCGTAGATATTTAACGGATGTGACTGCTTTCAGCGATTGTTCTACAATAGTATAATCATAGAACAATAGGTCTTCCTGCCTATGTATGCGCAATACGTTACATTTGTTTATCTTCAGTATCAACTGCCAATACCCGGTACAAAACGTCGATCCTCTACAAGTGCGAAAAGTCTCATCGATCTTCTGACGTTATCTACCATGTCATATCCACTATGGAAAGTAATGGTCCTATAACATTCCCTGAGGGCATGCTCGAAGTTACTTTCACGTTTGAAGATTTCTCTGCGTTAGGGATCTCACGTCCTGTGGTGCTGGGTTTGCTAGAAACTATTCGGTGCCACAGCTTTCTGATGTTCCGTACGTACATGTTTCGTTCATTAGGCGGCAGTGTCCCAAGTCGAGCGCACGAATGGTAAAGCGTTCCGGTGGAAAGTGTCCGCTCCAGCAACCACACAAGCTGAGCCGGCCGCAGCCACAACTCTCGCTACCGCCAGCAAGACCTCGGCGTTCAGTGTTGCAGTCCTCTGACTCCATTGTGTTTTAGTCATTCGTTTATTTCAACGTTTACAACTGAATTTTACCTGATAGTCATTCGTTTATTTTAATGTTTACTACTGAATTTTAACGATCAGGTATCGCGTAGTACGCCACGTTTAAATTGTTCACTTCTTGTCACACATAGCCAAGATCAAACGTTCTGATTTCTTACGTTCATTATAAATACGTGTTTACTTGCAGCTAATAAACCGTGTCGTATTGAGATTATTTACATGAAAATGATATTACACCATGCTAAAATTTTAAGCTAATGTTACTGAAAAAAAAAAAAAAAAATGCAATGTGGTGTTAAATAAGTATCCTTGCGATGTTTAGATGAATGCATAAGTATCCTTGCGATGTTTAGATGAATGCAAAGCTCGATCCTGTTACAAAATGAAATAATCAATAATCTGCCGTCTAATGCGGGCGCTGCACACAAAAATAAGGCCGACACAACGGAGCACAACTTGGTAGTATACCAGGTTATATTAATATTTTAAGGGGTAGCCTAAATAGGAAAGTTGTAGGACTGGCTAAGGATATGGAAATTAAGGTTAAGTCTTCCTTTAACAGAATTTTATGTAGCCTTAAGTTTTACAAAGGTTAATCAAATGGTTCAAATGACTCTGAGCACTATAGGATTTAACATCTCAGGTCATCAATCTCCTAGAACTTAGAACTAATTAAACCTAACTAATCTAAGGACACCACGCACATCCATGGCCGAGGCAGGATTCGAACCTGTGACCGTAGCGGTCGCACGGTTCCTGACTGAACCGCCTAGAACCGCATGGCTACTGCGGCCGGCCAAAGGTTAATCAAAAGTTGTGTGAGAACAAGAATAACTGTTTTATAAATTACGTTAACAAAAAGTGATGCTAGTACTGTGCGAGGTACCAGATGAAATGTACGTTGTCTAGAGAATGAAGCACAAGCCATTATGGCTTGTTTAGCTTGTGAATATAAGATAAAGAAACAATTCATAAATTGGAACTAAATCACCAACTCATGTTGTATATCCAAAAGTATGAGAAGTGAGCTACTTAGATTATGGATAGCGCCATCATGGCTTGTGGATTTCACATAGCCTCAACACCAGCAAAATGTTCCAGTCAGCCCCACATGGCACTCAAGCACACAATTCCGCCGACGGTCCGTCCCGTAATGCGTCCCCCCCCCCCCCCAAAAAAAAAAAAAACTTCCTCCCGACTAACTTCCATCTTTTCAAATATTCAGCTTGGAGGGGATGACTCTAAGCAGCTGTCAATGTGATGGACGAGAACTGTACCAAAATTTTCCAAGAAATCAAGGGCCAACGAATTTACCACATTTTGCGTTCAAGACGTACATCTTAGCGTCACTAGGTTGGCATTCGGTTAAAGCAGCTTTACCTTGATTGGTCGGCACTTGCCCATCATGCGCTAGGTGGCACGACGCAGTCTCGTTGGATAAGCCAAAGTTTTGGAGCGGAACGGAATCGACACTTCCACTCTGGCTATGCGGCACCACAGCGTCTGGGCCTTTGAAGTTAGTGCTGCAAGGCAAAAATGTCTTGCTGAGATTATCCTGAGGCAAGGTGAGCATGGCGTTCACTGTCCACCACACGAACAGGCACCGAATGTATTCACATAAAAGCAGCGGAGTGGGCCACAGCCTGGCTTTCGCAAAAGTGTGCTTGACCTAAGGATGTTCACAGGCTGCCCTCTGCTGGCAAAGAAGAGCCGAGGGAGCACCGGGGCCCACCTGAGTCACGAGGACGGCGTGAAGTTCTCTCTCCAAGTACACATTTGCAGTGTCCACAAATATAACAGAAAAATAGTGGCCGACAAATAAATTGGTATCGCGCAGGGATATGTGACAGTAATGTCACAGTACCCACACATGCCTAAACTATTAAAAAATGTTGTTGTTGTTGTTGTTGTTGTCGTTGTTGTTGTTATGGTCTTGAGTCCTGAGACTGGTTTGATGGAGCTCTCCATGCTACTCTATCCTGTGCAAGCTTCTTCATCTCCCAGTACCTACTGCAACCTACATCCTTCTGAATCTGCTTAGTGTATTCATTTCTTGGTCTCCCTCTGCGATTTTTACCCTCCACGCTGCCCTCCAATGCTAAATTTGTGATCCCCTGATGCCTCAGAACATGTCCTACCAACCGGTCCCTTCTTCTTGTCAAGTTGTGCTACAAACTCCTCTTCTCCCCAATTCTATTCAGTACCTCCTCATTAGTTATGTGATCTACCCATCTAATCTTCAGCATTCTTCTGTAGCACCACATTTCAAAAGCTTCTATTCTCTTCTTGTCCAAACTATTTATCGTCCATGCTTCACTTCCATACATTGCTACACTCCATACAAATACTTTCAGAAACGACTTCCTGACACTTAAATCTATACTCGATGTTAACAAATTCCTCTTCTTCAGAAACGCTTTCCTTGCCATTGCCAGTCTACATTTTATATCTTCTCTACTTCGACCATCATCAGTTATTTTGCTCCCGAAATAGCAAAACTCTTTTACTACTTTAAGTGTCTTTGTCCTAATCTAATTTCTTCAGCATCACCCGACTTAATTCGACTACATTCCATTATCCTCGTTTTGCTTTTGTTGGTGTTCATCTTATATCCTCCTTTCAAGACACTGTCCACCCCGTTCAACTGCTCTTCCAAGTCCTTTGCTGTCTCTGACAGAATTACAATGTCATCGGCGAAGCTCAAAGTTTTTATTTCTTCTTCATGGATTTTAATACCTACTCTGAATTTTTCTTTTGTTTCCTTTACTGCTTGCTCAATATACAGATTGAATAACATCGAGGAGAGGCTACAACCTTGTCTCACTCACTTCCCAACCACTGCTTCCCTTTCATGCCCCTCGACTCTTATAACTGTCATCTGGTTTCTGTACAAATTGTAAATAGCCTCTTGTTCCCTGTATTTTACCCCTGCCACATTCAGAATTTGAAAGAGAGTATTCCAGTCAACATTATCAGAAGCTTTCTCCAAGTCTACAAATGCTAGAAATGTAGGTTTGCTTTTCCTTAATCTTTCTTCCAAGATAAGTCGTAAGGTCAGTATTGCCTCACGTGTTGCAACATTTCTACGGAATCCAAACGGATCTTCCCCAAGGTCGGCTTCTACCAGTTTTTCCATTCGTCTGTAAAGAATTCGCGTTAGTATTTTGCAGCTGTGACTTATTAAACTGATAGTTCGGTAGTTTTCATATCTGTCAACACCTGCGTTCTTTGGGATTCGAATTTAATTCTTCTCGAAGTCTTGAGGGTGTTTCGCCTGTCTCATACATCTTGCTCACCAGATGGTAGAGTTTTGTCAGGACTGGCTCTCCCAAGGCCGTCAGTAGTTCTAATGGAATGTTGTCTACTCCTGGGACCTTGTTTCGACTCAGGTCTTTCACTGCTCTGTCAAACTCTTCACGCAGTATCGTATCTCCCACTTCATATTCATCTACATCCTCTTCCATTTCCATAATGTTGTCCTCAAGTACATCGCCATTGTATAGATCCTCTATATACTCCTTCCACCTTTCTGCTTTCCCTTCTTTGCTTAGAACTGGGTTTCCATCTGAGCTCTTGATATTCATACGAGTGGCTCTCTTTTCTCCAAAGGTCTCTTTAATTTTCCTGCAGGCAGTATCTATCTTGCCCATAGTGAGATAAGTCTCTACATCCTTACATTTGTCCTCTAGCCATCCCTGCTTAGCTATTTTGCACTTCCTGTCGATCTCATTTTTGAGACGTTTGTATTCCTTTTTGCCTGCTTCATTTACTGCATTTTTATATTTTCTCCTTTCATCAGTTAAATTCGGTATCTCTTCTGTTACCCAAAGATTTCTGCTAGCCCTCGTCTTTTTACCTACTTGATCCTCTGCTGCCTTCACTACTTCATCCCTCAGAGCTACCCATTATTCTTTCTACTGTATTTCTTTCCCCCATTCCTGTCAGTTGTTCCCGTATGCTCTCCCTGAAACTCCGTACAACCTCTGGTTCTTTCAGTTTATCCAGGTCCCATCTCCTTAAATTCCCATCTTTTTGCAGTTTCTTCAGTTTTAATCTACAGTTCATAACCAATAGATTATGGTCAGAGTCCGCATCTGCCCCTGGAAATGTCTTACAATTTAAAACCTGGTTCCTTAATCTCTGTCTTACCATTATATAATCTATCTGATACCTTTTAGTATCTGCACGGTTCTTCCATGTACGTAACCTTCTTTCATCATTCTAAAACCAAGTGTTAGCTATGATTAAGTTATGCTCTGTGCAAAATTCTACCAGACGGCTTCCTCTTTCATTTCTTACCCCCAATTCATATTCACCTACTATGTTTCCTTCTCTCCCTTTTTCCACTCTCGAATTCCAGTCACCCATGACTATTAAATTTTCGTCTCCCTTCGCTACCTGAATAATTTCTTTTATCTCATTATACATTTCATCAATTTCTTCATCATATGCAGAGTTAGTTGGTATATAAACTTGTACCACTGTAGCAGGCATGGGCTTCGTGTTTATCTTGGCCACAATAATGCGTTCACTATGCTGTTTGTAGTAGCTTACCGGCACTCCTATTTTTTTATTCATTATTAAACCTACTCCTGCATTACCCCTATTTGATTTTGTATTTATAATCCTGTATTTACGTGACAAAAAGTCTTGTTCCTTGCGCCACCGAACTTCACTAATTCCTACTATATCTAACTTTAACCTATCCATTTCCCTTTTTAAATTTTCTAATCTACCTGCCTGATTAAGGGATCTGACATTCCACGCTCCGATCCGTAGAACGCCAGTTTTCTTTCTCCTAATAACGATGTTACCGAATGTATGCCGAATAAAATTTAATTTAAAGGGAATCAGTCAGTATGAAAATTCCTGAAGAAGTGTAAAAAGGCATATTCTCTTCTGTGCCAACCTTTCTATCTCAGAGTAGCACTTGCAACCCATTTCCTTAATTATTTGCTTGATGTATCCCAACCTCTGTCTTTATCTACAGTTTCTACCCTCTACAGCTCTTTGTGTTACCATGGAAGTTATTGACTGATTTCATAAGAGATGTTATGTCATCCTGCCCGTTCTTTTTATCGTTCTTTTCCGGCTGTTCCTTTCCTCGCCGATTCTACGAAGAACCTCTCCATTCCTTACCCCATCAGTCCACCTAATTCTCAACGTTCTTCTCTAGCATCACGTCTCAAACTCTTAGATTCTCTTCTTTTCCGGTTTTCCCACAGTCCATGTCTCGCTACCATACAATGCGGTGCTCCAAACGTACATTTTCAGAAATTTCTTCCTCAAGTTAAGATCTTTGTTTGATTTTAGTAGACTTCTCTTACATCTGCCGCAATGGTAACTCCGGTTCCCGTCAGATCAAAAAAGTGAAGCGCTGTCGGGCTTGGCTAGCACTCGGATGGTTCGCTGTCCGGGTCTGCCAAGCGCTGTTGGCAGGTGGGGTGCGCTCAGCCCTTGCGAGGCCAATTGAGGAGCTACTTGACTGAGAAGTAGCGGCACCGGTCGCGAAAACTGACAACGGTGGGACAGCGGTGTGCTGACCGCTTGCTCCTCCTTCTCCGCATCCGGTGACGCCTAGGGCTGAGGATGGCACGGCGGCAGGTCGGTACCATTAAGACTTCAAGCCCTGTTCGGATGGTGTTATTTATGTTTATTCTTCAGACCCTTTCAACGATACTGTAAAAATACTACATTTTTCAGTCTAAGAAAAATATTGTGTCCAACATTCTGGAGGAATTCACTTGTTGTAGCTAGGGTTCATAGTCATACAAATTTTTCTGAAGGACATCATCTTTACACCAGTGACTGTTATAAGTTTTTATTAGACTATTGCAATTTCGGACTTAGATCTCTATCAAGTGCTGCTGAAAAATGCAGAATGTTTAAGAAAATTATTTTACAGATTCATTATGTATCTCGACGTTATGCCGATTATATGTAAGTAACATGGCTACATAGTTAAAATGTTTTGTATAATAACGTCGAGATACATAATGAATCATGGGTAGATCACATAACTAATGAGGAAGTATTGAATAGGATTGGGGAGAAGACAAGTTTGTGGCACAACTTGACCAGAAGAAGGGATCGGTTGGTAGGACATGTCCTGAGGCATCAAGGGATCACCAATTTAGTATTGGAGGGCAGCGTGGAGGGTAAAAATCGTAGGGGGAGACCAAGAGATGAATACACTAAGCAGATTCAGAAGGATGTAGGTTGCAGTAGGTACTGGAAGATGAAGAAGCTTGCACAGGATAGAGTAGCATGGAGAGCTGCATCAAACCAGTCTCAGGACTGAAGACCACAACAACAACAACAACAACAACATAATGAAACTGTAAAATAATTTTCTTAAACGTTCTGTATTTTTCAGCAGCACTTGATAGTGGCCTAAAGCCGAAATTGCAATAGTGTAATAAAAATGTGTAACAGTCACTGGAGTAAAGATGATGTCCTTCAAAAAATTCTGGAGGAAATTTCTGTTCCGAGCATGGTCATAGCAATGAAATAAAATTTTCGGAGATGCACAACGACTCGAGGAATTTGTTCTCAGTAATTTTCAAACTGTTTCCGTCTTACCGGGGGGGGGGGGGGGGGGGGGTGACGAATCAGATGCTAGATAAAACAGTGACTGGGTTGTGCCACTTGAGGAGTTGGAATAGTAACATTTTATCAGATTTTTTCTAGATTCTTAAGATGCGTGAGAAGTTCCGTTCCATCGCTCTTCAGTTCGGCCTTTATATTGGAAGTTATGACCTGAAGACTCGATAATATGCACGCTAAAGGATTAGCATCGCGAGGACCACACACGCGGCTACTGACCGCTCCGGTCCTCGGTAGCGAACGTGCCAGACATGCCGAACGTTCCTGTGTGGCAAACTCAGAAGCTGGCCCGCTATTCCACTGCAATCGATACCGGAGCGCCTGCATACGCGAATGCGGCTGGAGTGTCGATTTGCTCTGCATTCCCGCCAAGGACGTGCTGCAGCGGTTGCAGTGTGCAGTGTAGTGGCGCCCGTTTAACGCTCGTCTGGTAGCGCCGGCGGCACTACCGCGGCTCGGCTCAGCTCAGAAACAATAATTTATATTTGGTGCGAGTGGCGTCGCGGTCCGATCGATAGGCGCTCCACTGCGCCGAGTGGGTAGGGAGTTACACCGAGGCGCTCAGGACTGTTCTGCTGGCGAGTCACTAACTGTCTCGTTTCCCCGGCACTCGCGGCACAGACAGGCAGCGGTGCGCCTCCAGAGAAAGGTACTGAGGAAGAAATCCCGCCACGTCGGCGAGCGACGTCGTACGTGCATCTATTGGAAATCAGAGGACGCTGTACGGTCATAGACACAAGATCCAGGAGTGGACTCAGCATTGCGTGGGGATGGGAGATCATAGAGTGTCATTACACCGCCCTCCCTCCAGAAATCAATTCAGAAGAAGTGTTTATGTTTATACATACAGCGTTATTCAGAATATAGGCCCGATTTAAATAATTTTTATGTTGTGCAATATAAATTGGATATGAGTAACTACAAATAGACGGCAACAGGAAGTCTTAAGGCTTACAGAAGCAGGTTACAAATGTTCAGAGTGTTCCTTTTGTGCTTGCTTGACAAATATCTAATGAGTAGCAGAACAGGGAATCGACTCGTGCTTCCACGTTTGCAAAGAGTTTGTTTATCGTACAGAGTACACTGTAATACATTCAGGGTCGGAAGAAACAGCCTCAAAAACTTGTGAAGCTGTTGCACGGTAGGTTGTGCTGAGAAATAATTGTTAAGAAAGAAAGTCCGATACACTGCGCCGTTCCCGAGTCAACTAGTATCGAAGTTAGCCAGTCAGCGAAATACAGGAAGATCTGCAGCGGATAGGCACTTTGAGCAGGGAGTGGCAACTGACCCTTAACATAGACAAATGTAATGTATTGCGAATACATAGAAAGAAGGATCGTTTATTATATGATTATATGATAGCGGAACAAAAACTGGTAGGAGTTACTTCTGTAAAATATCTGGGAGTATGCGTACGGAACGACTTGAAGTGGAATGATCATATAAAATTAATTGTTGGTAAGGCCAGGTTGAGATTCATTGGGAGAGTCCTTAGAAAATGTAGTCCATCAACAAAGGAGGTGGCTTACATAACACTCGTTCGACCTATACTTGAGTATTCCTCATCAGTGTGGGATCCGCACCAGATCGGGTTGACGGAGGAGATAGAGAAGATCCAAAGAAGAGCGGCGCGTTTCGTCACAGGGTTATTTGGTAAGCGTGATAGCGTTATGGAGATGTTTAGCAACCTCAAGTGGCAGACTGTGCAAGAGAGGCGCTCTGCATCGCGGTGTAGCTTGCTGTCCAGGTTTCGAGAGGGTGCGTTTCTGGATGAGGTATACAATATATTGCTTCCCCCTACTTATACCTCCCGAGGAGATCACGAATGTAAAATTAGAGAGATTCGAGCGCGCACGGAGGCTTCCCGGCAGTCGTTCTTCCCGCGAACCATATGCGACTGGAACAGGAAAGGGAGATAATGACAGTGGGACGTAAAGTGCCCTCCGCCACACACCGTTGGGTGGCTTGCGGAGTATAAATGTAGATGTAGATGTAGATGTAGCCTATTGCGAGCGCAAATTCAAGCTGCCCGCCATATACGGTGTTGTCAATGGTTCAAATGGTTCTGAGCACTATGGGACTCAACTGCTGAGGTCATTAGTCCCCTAGAACTTAGAACTAGTTAAACCTAACTAATCTAAGGACATCACAAACATCCATGCCCGAGGCAGGATTCGAACCTGCGACCGTAGCGGTCTTGCGGTTCCAGACTGCAGCGCCTTTAACCGCACGGCCACTTCGGCCGGCTGTTGTCAATCGTCTGCTTCGTTTGGTTTCCTAAAATCGAACAAGAGGGCTATACAAAACTTGGACGTGGGACGGTATAAAAATCGAACCCGCGCCAAGGGCTGAGCAGTCTCGTCTGCTATCGTGTACGCTATGGAATTGGAAATGAGCGTTTGGCGTCATTGGCCGGGAGGCCAATTGCGGGGCAGGTCCGGCCGCCTGGGCGCAGGTCTTATTACATTCGACGCCACATTGGGCGACCTGCGCTCCGGATGGGGATGAAATGATGATGAACACAACACAACACCCAGACCCCAAGCGGAGAAAATATCCGACCCAGCCGGGAATCGAATCCGGGCCCGTAGGACGGCAATCAGTCACGCTGACCACTCAGCTGACGGGGCGGACATCGTGTACGCTGTGAGAACAACTGACGTTAATTTTATCTGTCGGGTCACTTGAATGTGTGCGCGCAACTGCGCGGTTGCCTAACTTCAATGCTAACTAACTCGAAAACGGGGTAATGAATCAATCATTAGCACAACCTATACTGCAACACCCTTACAAGCTTTTCAGACTGTTTCTGACCACCTTGTATACAATGCTCTGCAGAACTTAAGAACGAGGTAGACAAAGTAACGTAACATATTAACTATTCAATGGAAATGAATGGAAGAGCGGGAGCACGTTGCCAGCGACCTCCCAGTCGTCGCGGCATATGGCGGGAAGTCATCGTGATTCTAGTGCCAAACGGGGCTGCAACGCTAACAAGAGGAAGTTAAAGGAACGGGAAAAGACAGTGTGTGTCAATAAACGAGTAGTTACGATGCGCTATGGTGGCGTTCTTCATTACAAAATGACCTCGAGATAGCATCTGGATGACTTGACACTCGTCGGGAAACTGGAAGAAGCAGCAAGTGTGACAAGTGTAGCCCGGGAGTTTGGTACTTCTCATAGCACTGTTTCACGCAAAGGGAACATTCCGATCCTCAGGCACAGCTGTCCGAAAGAGAGGAGGTTGTCGACCACGGTTAACTACAGCAGCAGAAGGGCGCTACACTGCGCAACAGCAAAAGGGACCCACGTCAAACAGCGGGTGCAATAGTAACTACAGTTACCAGGACTGCAAAGTATGCACCTCAGGTTCCATATTGGCAGGCGGCACCATAGCGGTAGTGTCTTTGCCTGATGACCAGTAAGCTGTCTATTATTCACACCTGCACATCGGCGGTACCGTTTGCGATGGTGGCAAGAGCACAGAGACTTGATCAGCGAGGATTGGGATCCCGTTCTTTCCTCGGATGAGAGCAGATTCAGTATGAGCAGTGATTCTCGACGTGCCGTCATATGGTGAGAGGTGGAAACAAATAATGCATCCAGGAACATAATGGAACATGACCGTTTTTTAGTCGTGCGTGGCTCATGTTCCCGCCATCATATATTTTACACCCTGTTTTTAAAGTACTTCCACCTCACTACGTTAATTTAAATTACTACTGTCACTGAGTTGCTGCTTTGTCTGACCGTGAGCTGCGTTAGCAGCGCGTATCGATATATCCCCTCTCGTAGTATCTTTGCTCGACTGCTATTACTTCCCGGTCGTTGTCTGTAGTAAGGAGTTCGGGTCGCGAGTTCGGGCTGCCAGTCAGTTAGAACGCGTCTGGGACGCAGTCCGGACCTGCCAGTCGGGGAGTTGCAATGCGGCACTAGTGCAGTTGGGTTGGAGCAGCAGTGAGGTCTGCGACGACATGGCTCGCCCGACCATTGCTGCCACGCATCACTTGAGCCTGGCCACGGTCTTGGTGGATCGTCGGTCGGTCGTCCTACCGGACGACGCGTTTTGGCTCGCCGATCGTTCATGAGACGGGTGTGTGTGTGTGTGTGTGTGTGTGTGTGTGTGTGTGTGTGTGTGGTGTGTGTGTGTGTGTGTGTGCATCAACTTCAAATGGGCTCTAAGCACTATGGGACTTAACAGCTCAGGTCATCAGTCCCCTGTGCATCAACTTCCGATTTGTCTCCGTGCGTGCTTAGTTACTATTGGGTATCATTTAGGTCTTCGTGCAAGTGTTTGTCATGTTGTGAGTGTAGTTGGCTTTATTTCCACTGACGACTATTTTAGATGTTGTCGGCATTCTGAAGGAGTCGGTCGATTACCGCGCCGTGTAGTCGGCTGTGTCCGCTGGCGGTCCCTGCTCAGTGTCGCAGCGTGTGTGGAGCTGTCCGATCGCTACGAGCTTCGTGGTTCACCGACCCAGGACGTCAAAGTTGAATAGTGGTTTCAACTACCCAAGACACGTCCATTCATGTTGTGTGGTTCGTTTCGGTGGTTCCCTGTTGGGGAGGTTTTCCTGTAAGCAACACCGAGTGTTTATATTGCTGACATTTAGCCGCCATGCGGTGGAACTAACTATAACCCTGTTGTCGCTGTCCAACACGGTGTGTAGTTTTGACAGCTTAATACATATACATATTTGATTGTGGATAATCACGTGGTGACAAGCAAGTCGTTTGGCTGTCAGTCTGTCCCTTGGTTGGATTCTGACAGATCAAGTGTAGTTGGGCTCACCACCTACCTCACCTAAGTGAACGAGGGCAGACCGATCCCCTGGAGGATTCTGAGTGTTGTTATCTTTACAGTCTTCGTCACCGATGTTTAATTGCTTGTTCATAATCTATCATAGCCAATGATATAAAAATGTTCTTGGTTGTACTGTGTTGTATGTAAGTAAGTTTGAATTATGGCAAGTGGATATTTGCTGAAAGGTTATTGCCGTTGTGTTGTCTTTTCTTCGGGTTCCCGGGTACGATTCCCGGCGGGGTCAGGGATTTTCTCTGCCTCGTGATGGCTGGGTGTTGTGTGCTGTCCTTAGGTTAGTTAGGTTTAAGTAGTTCTAAGTTCTAGGGGACTTATGACCACAGCAGTTGAGTCCCATGGTGCTCAGAGCCATTTGAACCATTTTGTCTTTTCTTTTCGTCCGTTTTCAGCTACTCAAAACTTAAGACTTATGTTTATTTTTTTTTAAATTTTGGAAAATTAATTGTAGATCTTCAGTCTTGGAACATTATTCTTAAAATTACCTTTCAAGCTTAAACATTGCGGCCTTCTGCCTCTGAAAAGTTATTGTAATTTATTTTAAAATCTTGAAAGCTTTATTGTGGGACTTCAGCCGTTTGTATTGCATTTTGTTTATGTTTGTCTATCCACTTTTGCCTTGACGCTGTCAGCCTAGCTGACGATATATATATATATATATATACACTCCTGGAAATGGAAAAAAGAACACATTCACACCGGTGTGTCAGACCCACCATACTTGCTCCGGACACTGCGAGAGGGCTGTACAAGCAATGATCACACGCACGGCACAGCGGACACACCAGTAACCGCGGTGTTGGCCGTCGAATGGCGCTAGCTGCGCAGCATTTGTGCACCGCTGCCGTCAGTGTCAGCCAGTTTGCCGTGGCATACGGAGCTCCATCGCAGTCTTTAACACTGGTAGCATGCCGCGACAGCGTGGACGTGAACCGTATGTGCAGTTGACGGACTTTGAGCGAGGGCGTATAGTGGGCATGCGGGAGGCCGGGTGGACGTACCGCCGAATTGCTCAACACGTGGGGCGTGAGGTCTCCACAGTACATCGATGTTGTCGCCAGTGGTCGGCGGAAGGTGCACGTGCCCGTCGACCTGGGACCGGACCGCAGCGACGCACGGATGCACGCCAAGACCGTAGGATCCTACGCAGTGCCGTAGGGGACCGCACCGCCACTTCCCAGCAAATTAGGGACACTGTTGCTCCTGGGGTATCGGCGAGGACCATTCGCAACCGTCTCCATGAAGCTGGGCTACGGTCCCGCACACCGTTAGGCCGTCTTCCGCTCACGCCCCAACATCGTGCAGCCCGCCTCCAGTGGTGTCGCGACAGGCGTGAATGGAGGGACGAATGGATACGTGTCGTCTTCAGCGATGAGAGTCGCTTCTGCCTTGGTGCCAATGATGGTCGTATGCGTGTTTGGCGCCGTGCAGGTGAGCGCCACAATCAGGACTGCATACGACCGAGGCACACAGGGCCAACACCCGGCATCATGGTGTGGACAGCGATCTCCTACACTGGCCGTACACCACTGGTGATCGTCGAGGGGACACTGAATAGTGCACGGTACATCCAAACCGTCATCGATCCCATAGTTCTACCATTCCTAGACCGGCAAGGGAACTTGCTGTTCCAACAGGACAATGCACGTCCGCGTGTATCCCGTGCCACCCAACGTGCTCTAGAAGGTGTAAGTCAACTACCCTGGCCAGCAAGATCTCCGGATGTGTCCCCCATTGAGCATGTTTGGACTGGATGAAGCGTCGTCTCACGCGGTCTGCACGTCCAGCACGAACGCTGGTCCTACTGAGGCGCCAGGTGGAAATGGCATGGCAAGCCGTTCCACAGGACTACATCCAGCATCTCTACGATCGTCTCCATGGGAGAATATCAGCCTGCATTGCTGCGAAAGGTGGATATACACTGTACTAGTGCCGACATTGTGCATGCTCTGTTGCCTGTGTCTATGTGCCTGTGGTTCTGTCAGTGTGATCATGTGATGTATCTGACCCGAGGAATGTGTCAATAAAGTTTCCCCTTTCTGGGCAATGAATTCACGGTGTTCTTATTTCAATTTCCAGGAGTGTATATATATATATATATATATATATATATATATATATATATATATATATATATATATATATATATATACTCCTGGAAATGGAAAAAAGAACACATTGACACCGGTGTGTCAGACCCACCATACTTGCTCCGGACACTGCGAGAGGGCTGTACAAGCAATGATCACACGCACGGCACAGCGGACACACCAGGAACCGCGGTGTTGGCCGTCGAATGGCGCTAGCTGCGCAGCATTTGTGCACCGCCGCCGTCAGTGTCAACCAGTTTGCCGTGGCATACGGAGCTCCATCGCAGTCTTTAACACTGGTAGCATGCCGCGACAGCGTGGACGTGAACCGTATGTGCAGTTGACGGACTTTGAGCGAGGGCGTATAGTGGGCATGCGGGAGGCCGGGTGGACGTACCGCCGAATTGCTCAACACGTGGGGCGTGAGGTCTCCACAGTACATCGATGTTGTCGCCAGTGGTTGGCGGAAGGTGCACGTGCCCGTCGACCTGGGACCGGACCGCAGCGACGCACGGATGCACGCCAAGACCGTAGGATCCTACGCAGTGCCGTAGGGGACCGCACCGCCACTTCCCACCAAATTAGGGACACTGTTGCTCCTGGGGTATCGGCGAGGACCATTCGCAACCGTCTCCATGTAGCTGGGCTACGGTCCCGCACACCGTTAGGCCGTCTTCCGCTCACGCCCCAACATCGTGCAGCCCGCCTCCAGTGGTGTCGCGACAGGTGTGAATGGAGGGACGAATGGAGACGTGTCGTCTTCAGCGATGAGAGTCGCTTCTGCCTTGGTGCCAATGATGGTCGTATGCGTGTTTGGCGCCGTGCAGGTGAGCGCCACAATCAGGACTGCATACGACCGAGGCACACAGGGCCAACACCCGGCATCATGGTGTGGACAGCGATCTCCTACACTGGCCGTACACCACTGGTGATCGTCGAGGGGACACTGAATAGTGCACGGTACATCCAAACTGTCATCGAACCCATAGTTCTATCATTCCTAGACCGGCAAGGGAACTTGCTGTTCCAACAGGACAATGCACGTCCGCGTGTATCCCGTGCCACCCAACGTGCTCTAGAAGGTGTAAGTCAACTACCCTGGCCAGCAAGATCTCCGGATCTGTCCCCCATTGAGCATGTTTGGGCCTGGATGAAGCGTCGTCTCACGCGGTCTGCACGACCAGCACGAACGCTGGTCCAACTGAGGCGCCAGGTGGAAATGGCATGGCAAGCCGTTCCACAGGACTACATCCAGCATCTCTACGATCGTCTCCATGGGAGAATATCAGCCTGCATTGCTGCGAAAGGTGGATATACACTGTACTAGTGCCGACATTGTGCATGCTCTGTTGCCTGTGTCTATGTGCCTGTGGTTCTGTCAGTGTGATCATGTGATGTATCTGACCCCAGGAATGTGTCAATAAAGTTTCCCCTTCATGGGACAATGAATTCACGGTGTTCTTATTTCAATTTCCAGGAGTATATATATATATATATATATAATTTTATTTTCTATTTTAAGTGCATTTTTGTCTTGTTGATTTTTAAGATTTCTTGTTTGGAGGCCTTCAGCCGTGAAAGAATTGCATTTTGAAACTCGTAGTTGTGAAGGTTCGGCTATCTATGTGCCGTTTTGGTTTAAAGGTGCTACTAAATTACAATGAATTACAATTTTAAGGTGAAACTGCCCCCAACCTTATTTGGCCCCTTCGACAATCCTAATTACCTGTTCTGCCCAGCCGGCCGAAGTGGCCGTGCGGTTAAAGGCGCTGCAGTCTGGAACAGCAAGACCGCTACGGTCGCAGGTTCGAATCCTGCCTCAGGCATGGATGTTTGTGATGTCCTTAGGTTAGTTAGGTTTAACTAGTTCTAAGTTATAGGGGACTAATGACCTCAGCAGTTGAGTCCCATAGTGCTCAGAGCCATTTGAACCATTTTTTTTTTTTTTTTTGTTCTGCCCAGCAGGTTTAGGGGGCGTGTTAGTTTTGATGGTCTAGCTGTTAGGGCGGGAGGAGGGGGATAGTGTCACATTGGCGAACTGACCTCAGTGTCTTTGAGCATGCCGCAATCACCGGACTACTTTATTGTGACACTGTGCTCCTTTCCCGCGTGCATCTTTTCAGAGATGCATTCGGCCACGACCCCAGTCACGGATGACAGTGCGCGCCCGCATCGAACAGTGCAGGTGAAGTTGCTCTTGGAACGAGAGGACATTCGGCGAACAGACTGGCCTGCCCATTTCCCGATTCAAATCTCGTCGAGCACGTCTAGAATGCGTTGGGCAGACGTATTGGAGTACGTCCAAATGCACAATCGATAATCCAGCTGTTGTCAACCACGCTGGTGGAGGAATTGAACACCCTACCACAAGAACTCCTTGCCAGCCTTGTGGCCTGCATGGGAGCACGTTGCAAATTATGCATTGCTGCCGTACCGACCACACGTGTTACGAAGAACAACGTCCTGCCTTTTGTGAAGTCCAGAGGACCACCAGAAATCACAGTTATTTCAGTGTAATTATTGTCTTTGAATAAAAGCATCATTTCTCTTCTTCTCATTACGTATTTCTTTCCGTCAATTTCTGTGCTATACTGTATCAGTTATTTCTATGCGTGGTTCAGTTTCATCCAACTGTAACTTGGCAGTGACACGTCATGCGAAAGCTGCTTTCGTTCTTTTCGAGGTGGCATCTCCCCCACTTATGGCGACCGTCGGCACTTCTGCCATGGACAGTGCGTATACAGTTTGACGTCGTCTACTTTTTGAGTGATTATTTGAAGCCAGGAGGCGTCACTGTGATGGCGGAACTTTGGCACTGTGGTGAGCCGGTGACCTAGCCCGTATTGTTTCCTGTCGTTGTGAACGTTAACGTTTCAGTCCATCAGGTCTTTAACAGTGATTAGCTCTGCCTTTTGTGATACAAATCAGCTACGTCATTGTGTCTAGGTAGCTGGGGTTATTGTTAATCCAGTGGTACTAAGAAGTAAACCTACTCAAGGGCTACCCTTTCATTTGATCGTCTTTGAATATGTTGTAGTGTAGAGCAAAACAGAAAACACATATAGTTTTTATACATGTCCATACTGCCGTTAAGGGGCTACAATACGAGGGGCGTTTGAAAAGTCCGCGTAAAGTCCGAGAGATGGCACCACCGGTGCGTATAGAGGTCATTTTTAGTTAGTAGCATCTCTGGAAAGAACGCACGCCAAGTTTCAGCCATATTGGTCTATTTCTTTGTGTTTGGCAATCGTGTGAATCAAGGAAGTCGAGTGATTGTCAAAAAATGGACGAAAAAGAATTTCGTATGGTGATTAAACATTACTTTATGAAAGGCAAAACGTCTCAGGAGACTAAAGAGAAGCTTGATAAACACTACACTATCTCTGCGCCTTCAATTAGAATAGTTTATAAGTGGTTTCAAAATTTTCGGAGTGGCCATTTGGGCACAAGTGATGGTGAACGTTCTGGACGCCCTGTGGAGGTTACAACTCCAGAAATCATTGATAATATCCATGATATGATGATGAATGACAGAAGAGTTAAGGTGCGTGAGATTGCTAGTGCTGTGGGCATCTCGAATGAACGGGCACATAATATTTTGCATAAACATTTTGACATGGAAAGCTATCCGCAAGATGGGTTCCGCGATTGCTCACGCTTGACCAAAAACGGAATCGTGTGAAGTGTTGCACGGATGATTTGCAACTATTCAGGAAGAATCCGCAAGGCTTTAATTGTCGTTTCGTCACTGTGGATGAAGCATGGATACATTACTATACTCCTGACACCAACCAACAATCTAAACAATGGGTTACAAAGGGAGAATCTGCACCAAAAAAGGCGAAGACCATTCCTTCGGTCGGAAAGGCTATGACGACTGTCTTTTGGGATTCGCTAGTGATAATCCTCATCGACTATCTAGAAAACTATTACAGGTGCATATTTTCATCGTAACTGGACCGTTTGAAAACTGAGCTACAAGAAAAACGTCGGCAATTGGACCGCAAAAAAGTCCTTTTCCATTTCGACAATGCACCAGCACGCACCTCAGTAGTTGTCGCAAAATTAATGTAAATAGGATTCCAACTCGGTTCACATCCCCCCTGTTATCCAGACTTGACTCCTTCTGACTACTGTTTGTTCCCCAATTTGAATATATGGCTGGCGGGACAAAGATTTTATTCAAACGAGGAGGTGATTGCAGCAATTAATAGCTGTTTTGCAGACTGCGACAATTCCTGTTATTCGGAAGGGATCAACAAATTAGAACAGCGTTGGACGAAGTGAATAAGTCTAAAAGGTGACTACGTCGAAAAATAAAAAAATTACCCAGAACACGTAAGTAGTTTTTACTTTTGCACGGAATTTTCAAACGCCCCTCGTACACACTCGAAAAAAACTGAGTTTAATATTTCCGAATGAATACTGTTGAAACTGTAACAAATGTAATCAAAAGCTTCAAATAAAATGTACGCCACGACAGTGCCCCCAGATTTGTCGAAAAAGTCATTTTTTTCAAGATCCCTTTCCCCGCCTCCTCCATTTAGTTTTTCATTTCGACTTTTGACAAATAGCAAAACATGTAGCATCGGTAATTCGGAATTCAGTCATATATGATGAAGTCCTACCCCAAAGATACATTTGTGAGAAATAATCTAGATATATCTCTATATTGCTGTACGCACACCCGCGCTATGAAACTGCTCTGCAGCGTCACACATTCATGCATCGTCCGGCAGAGTTCGCAGTTTTGAAGTTTGCGTGGGGACCCGTATGAATATAAATTTGTAAGCAGTTTGCGTAAATCCTTTGTGGTGCATCTTTTTTTCCTTTTCTTTGTCTTGAAGTCAATTAAATTCATTTTTTTCGCTGGGGTATTTCACCGTCTTAGCGAACGTATGGGCACATATTAAAAAAAATATGTGTCTGCTATTTTGCTCTACACTGCTATATATTCAAAGCCGATCAAAATCGAAGTGTGTCCCGTACGTTGCTTTAATTGTAAGAAGAGCGTTTTTACGCGCATCTCCGGTGCGGTATTTGACTCAAGGAGGCAGCCATTCAGCAGGAATGGGCTTTTATTGAGCCTCTGATAGTGCGCGTAGTGTAATGAGTACAATATAAAACTTGCGCGTATACGTTTCGGAGATATCGAATTTGTTGGAATTGCTTAAACCAGTTTCTTATACGTTTCGCGGTAGGTGAGTTAACGCCGAATCATAGACAAAACACCCTCTGCACAGAAAATGTCAAAGCACTTCTTCCGAACTCTGGAACATAATAAACCTTTTGTTAGATGGTAGCTATCATACAACTGACGGCAGCTGCCAGCCTGTTGGAGCGACGTTTACGCAACTATCAGCGCTCTGGCAGTGGCTATCGAAACTTAGGATACTCTTCTTTTAAATATGTACAGATTATTCAGATCAGTTTTAATGGGAAGTTATGATCACACTTTCGCTACTGGAAAGTGCCCCTGTGAAAACAGAGCGATCGTAGGATGGTGAAACTTTCTGGAAACGTTTGTAAGTATATGCGGAGAAGAAATAATGAATAAACCATTGATAGAAACACATTTTAATTTCCACATGAGTGGGTTAAAATCTCGTGATACTGGTGGTTACGCAGTTTGAAATGATCAGCCAATGATTCGGTTTTCTCCAGATGTGTTTCGGACTTAACCGAACGACCTGACGGATAATGTGAGTTGATGCACCTCTCTCCTACAGAGCAGGGATCACATGTTGGCGAAGCAGATCACAATAACGTCTGCCGATCAGGTTGCATGTCCTTGGTTCTGGGAGTCCGTACTGCGCTTTACACACTTAGTCACAGGTAACACTTTCCACATGCTTTACAAAACATAAATTATCCAAAGAATACGGCTAAAGTTATGTCAAAGTGTCTAAGGCAGAGTGTCTCTATCTTCAGCTCTTGTAATATACACTGGTATCAGATTGTATGTATCTATTTCCCAATTGTCAAAATAACATGTAGTAATACGGCAAAATTGACATGTGTATGCCGACAGCCAACCAACGGATAATAGTAACTATAAGTAAAGCAATAAATTCTATCGCATAATATGAATAATTCTTGCGACAGAATTTACATATTTCGTTCATACATCTTGCCCCAGCTACACGACTCCCACACTGCTACAGACAAGCAATAAATAGTACCATTTGATGATGAAACGCTAGGTGATTCGAAACCGGTGTTGCGACAGTAAAAGAATTGAAAAACAAAATCAAAAGGCGACTGGTTTCAGTTATTTAAGGAAACTTTTATTCATCACAGTCGCGGTGTTCCTCATCCATAATGGATAAAAGTTTTAATTGAATATTTGTTTTTGATACTACCAGTTACAGCAACATTACTTGAGTAAATAAAAATGATGCAGTGCTGTGCGAGTAAATCGCAATAAACTCCATAATTTATCGGGCTTTCACCTGCATCAACAACAATTATTGTGAACAGATCGTTGTTCCCCATATGACAGTCACCTTACATTCTACATGCTACAGCTTCATGGAATGAAGCGTTAGCATGTAGCGGGAAAGGTGACTGTCGTATGGGGAATAACGATCTGTTCACGAATGTTCGCTTGCTTTGAGGAAACAGTACTTCGTTTTGTCACGGTGACAGTTCTCGTCACAGTTCATAATTATCTTTCTGACAAAGGCGAAGTCCTGCTCTGACGCATTTGCCAAGTTGTTGTCTTATCGGTGTGTCGTGTACTCTGGAGGCCATACGAGAAATAAAGAGATTTTCGTCTTTTGTCGGGAAGACTGGTAGCTTGTTCACACGACTAGCAGGTGGGCATGTATCTATGGCAGACACAGTAGAGGCGAACGTGAAATAAAGAGTCAGGGACGACTGGTTGTCTAGACAGTTTTAATATAAAATAATGTTACGGAGCTGTGGCCCATAACATGCGTGTGGAGCATACGGCGACTGAAGTCGCACCTGCAGTGAATGCATACTCGAGTCTGCTAGACAGTCGTTCCAGTGGCACGGCGGGAAAGCGCACAACTCGTACCTCGCCCCCTACCTCCTGGCGCGCACAGCTTCCTGTCTGCGGTTCCTCCGGAAACTGCGGTACTGCTGCGGTCCCGTAGCCGTTGGCTTCTCTTGGAAGCCTGCTAAAAGTCCTCGGCTCCTCGTCGTGTTGGCTCCACTGTGACCCTACCAGAGAGTCTTTTGGTGGTCTTGTGCTCTTTCGCTGTTCCCAAAGTTGTTGCCTTTCTTCGATCCGCCCCCATCTTCCCAACTCCACGGGCAGTATGTCATAAAGGGAACAATTTTTCCTGCAGAAGCTGTATCTATTAATATAACCACAGCGATTGGCCAATTTTGATGTCTTAATGATTAAGAATACACAAATAAGTAAGGCATCCATCAGCTCACATGTAAATAATACAGCTTCATTTATGATACTAGAGAGACAGGACACAAAAGGGCATTTCAAACTATTGTATTGCATGGAACTGGGGACCTAGAAACGACGGAGAGGCTTCGTCCCGCTGTAGCCCTCAGTGGTTCACAACCCCACAACACGCCACAGCAGTCCACCCACCCCACCGCCGTCTTACACCGAACCCAGGGTTATTGTGCTGTTCGGTCCCCAGTGTAACCCCCGTGGGAACGTCTGACACCAGACGAGTGTAGCCCTAATGTTTGCGTGGAAGAGGCGTTATGGCGTACACGTGCGTGGAGAAAATGTTTGCGCAGCAATCGCCGACATAGTGTAACTGAGGCGGAATAAGAGGAACCAGACCGCATTCGCCGAGGCATATGGAAAACCGCCTTAAAAACCATCCACAGACTGGCCGGCACACCGGTCCTCGACACTAATCCGCAGGGTGGATTCGTGCCGAGGACTGGCTCGCCTTCCCGTCCGGAAAGCAGTGCGTTAGACCGCAAGGCTAACCGGTCGTCTTCATTTCAAAGTAACAGCTGTTAAACTAAATTTGCAAAGCACCTTATGGATATGAACCACAGGCCAAGAGATCTGAACACTTTTTAAATTCAGCAACTGCCTTCAATGGAAACTTTAAGTAGAAGTAAATTGCGATATTCAATAAATCACAGCAAAAGGGAAAGAAATAATAAATGAAAACACACCTCTCTGCAATATGTCTCTGTTCTCTGCTCTCGGACAACTATCACACACACACACACACACACACACACACACACACACACACACACACCACACTCTACACATATGTATTTCCCGCCTAGAACACATAAAAGAGGATGGCAAATAAGGATGATATTTCGTAAACTGTGCCACGGTGCCTGTTAGCAAGAACAATTTGCACTCTGGTGTGACAATGTGGAAGCAACAAAAAGTAAGTACAAACAAATTACGTACACTCTCCTCCGCCCGCGCTTACCTCCTTACAAGTCGATCACAAGTAACATGTCCTCACTACATTTTCGAAAGCTACTACATTAAATTAGCAAATAATTCTTAAAAGTTAACTAAAGAATCTGTGTTGATAGCAAAATAAGATATATAACTTTAACCTTGTGTTCTGCCTTACGGCAGGTCTTGTCATGGGGAAGCCTCGTCAGAGAGCTCCACCGCATGAGCGTCTAGGGAAGTGATTCCAGTGGTGGTTTCCCGTTGCCTTCCACTGATGATGAAATGATAATGACGACAACACAACACCCAGTCCCTGAGAGGAGAAAATCTCCGACCCATCCGGGAATCGAACCCGGGCCCCTTTGCATGGCATTCTATAGCGCTGACCACTCAGCTATCGAGGCCGACTTAAGATATATAGCAACTGAAAAAAGCCAAGTAGTTAAATTAAAATGCCAAATAGGTGTGTTTATATAAATCATACTAGTCAAATACAGAAATAAATAATCAAAATATATCATATTTCACTCATTGCCGCACGGGGTAGGTGCGCATTCCAGGGCGTCATGTCACGGTTCGTTTCCCTCGTCGGATGTTCGAGTCCTCTCTCGGGCATGGGTGAGAGTGTGTTGTCCTCAGCGTAAGGTAGTTTAAGTTAGACTAAGTAGTGAGTAAGCCTTGGGACCGATGATCTCAACAGTTTGGTCCCTTAAGACCTTACCACATATTTCAAATTTTTCACTCATCCAGAATTCGGTATACGGTGGTCATACTAGAAGCGTTCTCCACCGCAATCCCTATCCAGTCTGATACTTGTCTAATGTCACTCCGCGACTTCTACTACTGAAAGGGCTACATCGGACCAATATGTCGAAAAAGTGGATTAACCAGGTAGATACTCGGCTCTTCTTGGAGCCTACCTTGACAATCATTTCGCTCAACATCGAAGGAATTTCAGTCACCAAGCAAGATATAATTGTAGAAATCGGCAGAACTAACAGTTGTGATAAAAATATTTGACAATTAACAAGAAAAAAAAGAAGAAGAAAAACATTGCTCTGCAAAACTTAAGGACGAGCAAGATTAAGTAACGTAACATATTGACTACTAGGCGGAAATGATTGAAAGCACGGGGCCATGTTCCCAGAGATCTCCAATTATTGCTCAGAAAGTCGGTCGTCACATGGCATGAGGTCAGTGTGACTACAGAGTCACATGGGGATGGTCCCACAACTCGAGGCAGTTGAAGGAATGGGAAATGGGAAAGTGTCCCAATCAAGCTAGCAGTTACAGTGCATTGTGGTGTTGTTTTTCATCATAGCCTGGTCCGGAGGCAACATTTGGATTACTTCACAAGGTAAGTATCATGGCGAACCTGGAATATGGACGAAGTGTGACGAGCGTAGCACAGGAGTTTCGTAGGCCTCACAGCACTGTTCACGCTCATAGGGAGCTTCCGAACCGCAGGCACTGCTTCCCGAAGAAGAGAAGGTGGTCGACCATGATCAACTACAGCAGCAGATGGCAGATAAATTATGCAACAGACAAAAAGGGACTCACGTCAAACAGCGGATGCAATTGGAAACGTATTTAACAGGAACTGCAAGGCATGCGTTCTCATGTGCCACAGTGGCTCGGCGACAGCGTGTGGGTGGTCTCTTTGCCTGACGACCAGTACATTATGTTCCACTGATAACAGCACATCGGCGGCAGCGTTTGCAATCGTGGCAAGAGCATTGGGACTGGATCAACGGAGAGTGATGTCACGTGCTCTTGTCGGAGGAGAGCAGATTCAGTCTGAGTAGCGATACTGGACCTACTCTGATATGGCGAGAGGTGGGAACAGGTGATACACCTAGGGCTATTGTCGAACACGGTCAAATGGTGGTCCAGGAGTTATGGTGTAAGGAAGCATGATGTTGCATGTGGGGAAAGACCTCCAAATCTTCGAACATGGTACACTCACGGGTCAACGTTGTTGTGACACTGTACTCCATCCCCACGTCCGCCGCTCGTGGTCTCGCGGTAGCGTTCTCGCTTCCCGAGCACGGGGTCCCGGGTTCGATTCCCGGCGGGGTCAGGGATTTTCACCTACCTCGAGATGACTGGGTGTTTGTGTTGTCCTCATCATTTCATCATCATCCAGGAAAGTGGCGAAATTGGACTGAGCAAAGATTGGATACTTGTACGGGCGCTGATAACCACGCAGTTGAGCGCCCCACAAACCAAAACATCATCATCATCATCCATCCCCATGTGCGTCTTTTCAGGGGTACATTCGATCCTGACGTCATTTTTATGGATCACAATGTGCGACCGAGTCGAACAACTCAGGTAGAGAAGCCTTCGGAACGAGAGGATGTTCGGCAAATGGACTGACCTGCTCGCTCCCCCGACTTAAATATATGGAGCACATGTCGGTTGCGCTGGGGAAACGCATTGCAGCAAGTCTGAATGCACTTTCGACCGTCCAGCAATTGTCAACCATGCTGGTGGAAGAATGCAACGCCCTACCGCAAAAACTCCTTGCCAACCTTGTGGCCAGCATAGGAGCACGATGCAGATCATGTACTGGATATCCGAGGCAATCACACATCCAATTATGAACCACGCCTCATCGCGACGACTTGAGTGTAATTATTGTCTTTGAATAAAAGTGTCGTTTCTGTTTGTCTCACTGCCTATTTTGTTTACGTATCTTCTGTAGTACACTGTAGCAGTTTTTTTTATGTATACTCCAAGTTTCATCGATCTGTGTTACTTGGCAGTGAGACACAGTGCGAAAGTTACTTTTGTCCTTAAGTTTTGCATACCAGAGTACTATTGAGATGTCTTGATTAGTTGCATATGACAAACTGTAGCATAATATAACCTGTACTGTAAGCTACAGACAACTACACGAATACCAGCGTGTGACTGTAGACCACATATCTTGCTAATAGTGTTACTGAATATACACTCCTGGAAATTGAAATAAGAACACCGTGAATTCATTGTCCCAGGAAGGGGAAACTTTATTGACACATTCCTGGGGTCAGATACATCACATGATCACACTGACAGAACCACAGGCACATAGACACAGGCAACAGAGCATGCAAAATGTCGGCACTAGTACAGTGTATATCCACCTTTCGCAGCAATGCAGGCTGCTATTCTCCCATGGAGACGATCGTAGAGATGCTGGATGTAGTCCTGTGGAACGGCTTGCCATGCCATTTCCACCTGGCGCCTCAGTTGGACCAGCGTTCGTGCTGGACGTGCAGACCGCGTGAGACGACGCTTCATCCAGTCCCAAACATGCTCAATGGGGGACACATCCGGAGATCTTGCTGGCCAGGGTAGTTGACTTACACCTTCTAGAGCACGTTGGGTGGCACGGGATACATGCGGACGTGCATTGTCCTGTTGGAACAGCAAGTTCCCTTGCCGGTCTAGGAATGGTAGAACGATGGGTTCGATGACGGTTTGGATGTACCGTGCACTATTCAGTGTCCCCTCGACGATCACCAGTGGTGTACGGCCAGTGTAGGAGATCGCTGTCCACACCATGATGCCGGGTGTTGGCCCTGTGTGCCTCGGTCGTATGCAGTCCTGATTGTGGCGCTCACCTGCACGGCGCCAAACACGCATACGACCATCATTGGCACCAAGGCAGAAGCGACTCTCATCGCTGAAGACGACACGTCTCCATTCGTCCCTCCATTCACGCCTGTCGCGACACCACTGGAGGCGGGCTGCACGATGTTGGGGCGTGAGCGGAAGACGGCCTAACGGTGTGCGGGACCGTAGCCCAGCTTCATGGAGACGGTTGCGAATGGTCCTCGCCGATACCCCAGGAGCAACAGTGTCCCTAATTTGGTGGGAAGTGGCGGTGCGGTCCCCTACGGCACTGCGTAGGATCCTACGGTCTTGGCGTGCATCCGTGCGTCGCTGCGGTCCGGTCCCAGGTCGACGGGCACGTGCACCTACCGCCGACCACTGGCGACAACATCGATGTACTGTGGAGACCTCATGCCCCACGTGTTGAGCAATTCGGCGGTACGTCCACCCGGCCTCCCGCATGCCCACTATACGCCCTCGCTCAAAGTCCGTCAACTGCACATACGGTTCACGTCCACGCTGTCGCGGCATGCTACCAGTGTTAAAGACTGCGATGGAGCTCCGTATGCCACGGCAAACTGGCTGACACTGACGGCGGCGGTGCACAAATGGTGCGCAGCTAGCGCCATTCGACGGCCAACACCGCGGTTCCTGGTGTGTCCGCTGTGCCGTGCGTGTGATCATTGCTTGTACAGCCCTCTCGCAGTGTCCGGAGCAAGTATGGTGGGTCTGACACACCGGTGTCAATGTGTTCTTTTTTCCATTTCCAGGAGTGTAAATAGCACAATCCAAAAACTGTATGTATTATTATGCAAAACTGTTACCTGTTATTCGGCAGAAAATGAAATGAACTCATTGACGATGTTGAAACGTTACCAAAACGCAAATTACCGTTAAAGAAGGCACTTATGTTTGCTGGAGGCAGAAAGCTATTTATAGAGTTATACAGTTCACGTACTTCGCCCCTGTAAAACCGTAACACATATCCATCAAGACAAGCCTGTGAAAAAATGCACTGAAAAGCAGCATATTAACTGATATTACTTCGCTGACAACATATTTCAGTTTAACGTGCGGATACACTTAACTCGACAGTTTCATTGTGCTGAAGTTCTCTAAACAGCACAAAATGCGAAGGCTGTACAGAAATGGTTAAAACAGGTATGGAGTTCTATTTTGGACAAAGACCTCTAACGACATACGATATTGCAGTGACTGTGTTATTCTGATTACGATGCGAAGTTCCTTTGGACAGGCATGAATATCCAAAGGGATTTTGCATCGTAATTACAATAACACAAGCACTACAATATCATATTTATGTGCCGATACCGGGCAAGCGACTTTCAAGTACAACGTCTGACCTGCACGGGAATATATTCAGGGTGGACGGAAATTCCCGATACAAACTTCTAGGACATGTAGAAGGTAGTGAGTACATAACATTTTAAATAGGAACCCATGTCCGAAATCGCATCGTTTCTGTTCTACGACAGTTTCAGTTTAGATGTGTACCTCGTCAACGTCTGCTTAGGGCAAGAGAAACGTCTCAGAGTTCCCTGTCCTGGTATACAACAGGGTAGACACGATGACGTGTACTACGTCAAACGATCTCCAGATGTCACTTATTGTCCGCTTTGCTGTGAGACCGAGTCAATACCTCTGCATCACCGACAGAGGAAACATGGTTCAGTACACGTTTGCGGAATACACAGACATGCTCCTTGTATGTGGCGAAGCTGGAGGAAACGGAAGAGCTGCTAGTCGGCTGTATCACGAAAGTTTTCCACACCGTCACACTCCATCGCACAAACTGTTTGCCCAGGTTACACAACGGCTACGAGGAACCGGTACCTTCACCGTGAGGAGGCAGGACTGTGGTGCTCCACGGCGACGCCGCACTCCCGAATTTGGCGAAGGAGTACTGCGTCGCATTGAAGATAGCCCGTCAACGAGTTCGCGAACAATTGCGCGTGCAATGGCTGTTAGTCACAGTATCGTCTTGGACGTCTTTCATGAGCAACAATTACATCCGTACCACTTACAAATGGTACACGCCATGGGTCCAGCAGACTTTCCACAACGCGTCGCCTTCTGCACATGGTTCCTGCACTGTTGCATCGACGCGCCCCTGTTTCCACGTCGAGTTCTCTTCACAGATGAATGTAGGTTCACAAGGGATTGTGTTCTGAATGCTCGAAATAGCCATGTCTGGGCGGACGAAAACCCTCACGCCACGCATGTTCAGGGATTTCAAGACAGATTTGGAATTAACGTGTGGGCAGGTACGCTGGACGGTCATGTGATTGGACCATACCTCCTTCCAACCAAGCTCACGGGTCCCGCATACTTAGTCTTCCTACGATACGTAATGGACCCGTTCTTGGAAGGTGTGCCATTGAATGTCCGTCAGGAAATGTGTTTTCACTATGATGGAGCACCAGCTCACTTTTCACTGGCTGTCCGGAGACATCTCAGGTATGGTGAAAGATGGATAGGCCGTGGTGGTCCAATCGTGTGGCCGCCACGATCACCGGATTTAACCACTATGGACTACTTCTTGTGGGGTCGTATGAAGAGCCTAATTCATGAGACACCTGTAGAGACAGAGGAAGATCTGCTGTCACGAGTTCTGGCCGCTGCACAAGACATTGAAGAGACACTACGTGATATGGAGAGAGTGTACCAGAACATGATTCGGAGGTACAATGTGTGTAACAACGTTGGTCGCCACATCGAGCCGCTGTCGTAATGCATCGGTACGTTGCGGCTGGTGCCGTAGATGCTGGGTTCTTGTTATTGTCGATTAATGTGAACCATAAGGTGTAAGTTGTAATGCAAATGCGTAAGTAAAATAACGGAACGAGTCAGAATTCTTTTCAAATGGATTGCAACAATTGTACTGGGTCACGCCTAAGTACATTCTTCAAAAATGGTTCAAATGGCTCTGAGCACTATGGGACTCAACATCTTAGGTCATAAGTCCCCTAGAACTCAGAACAGAACAGAACTAACCTAAGGACATCACACACACCCATGCCCGAGGCAGGATTCGAACCTGCGACCGTAGCAGTCCCGCGGTTCCGGACTGCAGCGCCAGAACCGCTAGACCACCGCGGCCGGCGTACATACCTCGCGTGGGGGTGGAAGAGATAATCATCTGCATTGAAACTGACGTAGAACGGGAACGATACATTTCCGTATATGGGTTCTTATTCAAAATGTTATATACTCACTACCCTCTACTGTCCCAGAAGTTTGTAACGGGTATTTCCGACCAGCCTGTATAATGAATGTACGAGTTTGGGTCGTAGACGCATGGTTGACGACATATGGAAGTTTGAGTCGGGCCTTAAGTCATACACGGATAGCCAAATGGTGCGTGTTCGGTCAGAGGATTAGCTACCCTCTGTAATAAAAAAAACTGAGTGAACGGATCAACGAACAACCTGAACGGGTGTCAGCGGACGTCCGCCATGAACGAATACAACGAACAACATAGAACAAAATGAGATAAAAAAATTTGGTAAGGCGACCTCTCGTGATAAGCGGGAAACCTGGGTTCGAGTCCCGGTCCGGCACAGATTTTCACTGTCATTCTATTCTGCAGCTGATAGTAACCCTTATTTTCAATTGCGAATTCATATGATGTGTCTAACGATATAAGTTCACCAGACAAAAATTAGTCATGTACTCAACCGCGCGCGCGCGCTGCCTCTGTGCGAGCATAAAGCAGCAGCTATCAGTGATACATTGATGTTTCAAGAGGACATTGCACATAAACATGGGTAGATGTAAGGACGTAACAGAGTCGCAAGAAGGGGCACGTGCTTGTTTGTGCCCTTGGCTATACGGTGTACGAAATTGCTAGGTTTGTTGGTGTTTCCCAATGTGCCGTTCAACGCGTCTACAAGCAGTGGTTTAACACACGTTGTCACGAAACACGACGTCAGAATTATGGTCGGAAAAGGATTCTGACTGAGAGGGACCGGAGACTCGTTTCAGTGCTCCTCAATCAAAATCGCTCCCAGGCCCGACAGGAATTGCTGCAGGCAGCAAATGAAGGTCCATCCCAACCTTTTAGCGAGAGAATATTGCGATGTGAACCGCACGCAATAAACATTTAGGGTTGATCATCTGGCGAGAGGTCATTCAAATGTTCAAATGTGTGTGAATTCCTAAGGGACCAAACTACTTAGGTCAACGGTCTCTAGACTTACACACTACTTAAGCTAACTTATGCTAAGAACAACACACACATCCATGCGCGAGGGAGGACTCGAACCTCCGGGCGAGGGGCCGCGCGAGCGGTCATTGATAACCCTATTTTTCAAGACGACAACAGCAAAGTTCTTCGAGCTGGAAGAATATGTGACTGGTTTTCTGAACAGTCCTCCAATCTATTACATATCGATTGGCCTGCAAAAACAACTCACTTGAACCCCACAGAAAATCTGTGGAACTTGTTGGAATAGCTAGTATAACTCCAACTTCGTCATCCCCGCGGTTTGGTGGAACCCTCAGCGAAGGGCTTAACCTGGCTCCATCGTACCTCTACAAACTTGATCAAGTCCAGGGGTGGAATTACACGGTATTAAATGATGCGTGTAATGATTTCTCTAGGGGTGACTAATTTTTGGTCTCGTGAGCTTAGATCAGAAAAAAAGTGAGTAAAAGTTTTTTTCTGAGCTATCGTACTTAAGAGAAGGGAAGGAAGTAGAGAGGGAAGAAAATAAGGAGTATGGAGTGAAGCACAGGTACACAAGTAGAGAGAGGGAAAAATGTACGGACATAGGTGGTCTGCTGGGCACGTCAATTCATAGATGCGTTAGCAAAGGTGTTCCCACAAACCGAGCTGAGTCACTGTGCTGTGTGAATGGGAGGAAAGCCGGGGGGAAACGTGCGTAGGCGCGCCTCTTTACGTAGGTTACGAGCGCACTTCACAGCGGCTACGCGCGATGTTTTAACGTCTCAACGGCCTTAATCGCTGCATCGCGTAAGCCTGAAGGGGGCAGACAGTTGCTACGTAAGCACCGATTCTCTAGAAGAGATAGTGTACACTGCGCGTGAGCGCGCCACACACACACACACACGCACACACACACACACACACACACACACACATGCACGCACGCTCATGCACACACAAACAAACAATCATTCACGAATCTGGCACCTACGCATGCACGTATATGTGGTGTGGTATTGTCTAGACAGTAACGGAATGAAACACGCTAGACTATCAGAGGAGATAAATGAATACACGGGGGATAGATAAGTGCACCGCATAAAGGCGCAATAAATTAGGGAAGGTGTGACATTTGCGATACTGTCGACATCTTCATAATAAAAAGTGAACTCCACGGTTAGACAGCAGTATAGAAACCGTCCTTGATTCTTAACGGCAGAAGTTTTCAAGGCTTTTGGACGTGAACCCACCGTTGATGAGACCGAGAATTATCATTCCATTTTTTTTACAACTTCATATGTTTGCTTGTGTGTATTTGTGAGTCAATATTTTTAATCAGTGTTATAATTTAAATTTCGTTTTATCTAATGAAATTGGAATTTAGTGTACGTGTATAAAATTGTCGACCGTGCACTGTTCCACTCTCATTCGACTTAAATTTCTTCGCCAAAATCGATATCCAAATATTATCTGAGTTGAAAATCCGAATTTCTGAGTATTTCAAGGCAAGCTATTTTTTCTTTGAAAAATGAACTTCTGTCTGAGTTTATCAGAGATCGACCTCTGAGTATTTTCAGAGCAGGATATCATAAATTTCCGGGCACTTCTGCATAAAAGCTTTTGTTTAAGTTTCCTTATGATTTTCTTTACTCTTTCATCTAGAATTATGTATTAAGTATTTTATGTTTCAGCCAAAAAATGAAAACTATGTCACTTAAGGTTTGAGTTCTTCGATGCAAACATAATCAGTAGTAGAATGAAACGATTCTTCACCACTCAAATCAAATTTTCTTTATTGTCTAACAAGGGTCAACGGTACTTATTTTCAGAATTAAGTGTATCTGGAAACTTCACCGAAGGCTAAATATAAAGGAAGAGTTCACACTAGTTATTATTTACCTCACAGCATTTTTTTTACAAGTAAAGATTCACCAGTCACGATATTATTAGCAAAACTATGCCGCATAAAAGTTATGTTTCGAGTATTACAATAAGTATTACAGTATTTAGATAAAACGTGTTGTGGAGAAACGAAGTAGCATTATAATAATACGAATAAAATAAACGTCTCAACCCCCATTCCCCCCTCTCTCTCCTCTCGACACTCCCTACACACACCACCTCCTACACCGCTCGGACAGTTTGAGCCTTGTAATATTTCCGGAGATCCCTGAATAGCCCACGACAATCGGGAGTATTCATCTACCACTGCAGACTACATAACATTTCTTTTTTCGCTGTCATGAGACCTTTCGAGGGTACCATCTATATTAAAATAATACGGCGAACAAATTTTGCTGGTCAGCGATGTCGATAACAAAAGCTAAACGAGTGCTTCGTAATATCTTTAATAAATTCAATAAATTTGTAATAATTCCAAGGGTAAATGTGTGTTACAGCGCCCGGACGCTCTACGGTTGTTCACTGCGATCACCAGCTTTCCCTCCAAGTGTGAATGCATAGGAAAGCCGAAAAGTGTACCTTGTTCGTGCGACTTGCACAATAAGCAGGGGTCTACCTTTCGAATAACGAGTTATAATACACTCAGCTGTTCAGATAAGTTCTCACTGCTATTAGTGACTGTCTTGTTCAAATGGTTCAAATGGCTCTGAGCACTATGGGACTCAACATCTTAGTTCATAAGTCCCCTAGAACTTAGAACTACTTAAACCTAACTAACCTAAGGACATCACACACACCCATGCCCGAGGCAGGATTCGAGCCTGCGACCGTAGCAGTCCCGCGGTTCCGGACTGCAGCGTCAGAACCGCACGGCCACCGCGGCCGGCTGTCTTGTTCAAGTAACCGAATCTGCAGCCACCTCAAATAAATCCCCACAGATAAATTTTGGCGACTCGTATATCATGGGAGGCGATCAAATACTGCCTGCACGAAAAACAACGATGCAGGCAGTCGGAGAAGCCTTAACACGAGGTGAAAGCACATGAAATAACTAGTTAAAAAAATGTGTGTGAAATCTTATGGGACTTAACTGCTAAGGTCATCAGTCCCTAAGTTTACACACTACTTAACCTAAATTATCCTAAGGACAAACACACACACCCATGCCCGAGGGAGGACTCGAATCTCCGCCTGAACCAGCCGCACAGTCCATGACTGCAACGCCTGAGACCGCTCGGCTAATCTCGTGCGGTAAATAACTAGTTAACAGGGGTCAGAAGTTACTGGTATACTTAAATGAAGTCAAATGATAGCGGTAACATCTTAAACAGTAAGATACCGGTGATTTAGACACATATTAGTAATAAACAAACGGTCGACAAGGGAAGAAAATATCAGACGGTAAAATACTGCACCGGAAGAAGACTCTGGAATTACGAAATCGAGTTCGTAATATAATACCAATAGGAAAAAGTAGATCACGTGATGTCCTCTTCCAGCTTATTCCCAAATAGGACTCAGCTTGAGCTCCATCCAGCTTACAGGCACGTGATTGTCTAAAACTCAAAGTTCTACGATAGTCCATTCTGTTTGCCTTGCGTGTTAAATAGAAAGAGGACAATATAAAAATGGCATATCACATTTGAGGAGAAAACTTGACAATGTTGTCAAGAGACATCTACATCTACATCTACGTCTACATACATACTCCACAGTCCACCATACGGTGCGTGGTGGAGGGTACCTCGTACCACAACTAGCATCTTCTCTCCCTGTTGCACTCCCAAACAGAACGAGGGAAAAATGACTGCCTATATGCCTCTGTACTAGCCTTAATCTCTCTTATCTTATCTTTGTGGTCTTTCCGCGAAATATAAGTTGAAATATAAGATGGCGGCAGTAAAATTGTACTGCAGTCAGCCTCAAATGCTGGTTCTCTAAATTTCCTCAGTAGCGATTCACGAAAAGAACGCCTCCTTTCCTCCAGAGACTCCCACCCGAGTTCCTGAAGCATTTCCGTAACACTCACGTGATGATCAAACCTACCAGTAACAAATATAGCAACCCGTCTCTGAATTGCTTCTATGTCCTCCCTCAATCCGACCTGATAGGGATCCCAAACGCTAGAGCAGTACTCAAGAATAGGTAGTTTTAGTGTTTTATAAGCGGTCTCCTTTACAGATGAACCACAATTTCCAAAATTCTACCAATGAATCGCAGACGACTATCCGCCTTCCCCACAACTGCCATTACATGCTTGTCCCACTTCATATCGCTCTGCAATGTTAGCCTAAATATTTAATCGACTTGACTGTGTCATGCGCTACACTGCTAATGGAGTATTCAAACTTTACGGGATTCTTTTTCCTATTCATCTGCATTAATTTACACTTATTTATATTTAGAGTTAGCTGCCATTCTATACACCAATCACAAATCCTGTCCAAGTCATCTTGTATCGTCCTACGGTCACTCAACAACGACACCTTCCCGTACACCAGAGCATCATCAGCAAACAGCCGCACATTGCTATCCACCCTATCCAAAAGATCATTTATGTAGGTAGAAAATAGCAGCGGACCTACCACACTTCCCTGGGTCACTCCAGATGATACCCTCACCTCCGACGAACACTCACCATCGAGGACAACGTACTGGGTTCTATTGCTTAAGAAGTCTTCGAGCCAGTCACATATCTGGGAACCAATCCCATATGCTTGTACCTTAGTTAGGAGTCTGCAGTGGGGCACCGAGTCAAACGCTTTCCGGAAGTCAAGGAATATGGCAGCAATCTGATACCCTTCATCCATGGCTTGCAAGATATCATGTGAAAAAAGGGCGAGTTGCGTTTCGCAGGAGCGATGCTTTCTAAAGTCGTGCTGATGCATGGACAGCAACCTCTCTGTCTCAAGGAAATTCATTATATTCTAACTGAGAATATGTTCGAGAATTCTGCAGCAAACCGATGTTAAGGATATTGGTCTGTAATTCTGAGGATCCGTCCTTCTGCCCTTCTTATATACAGGCGTCACTTGCGCTTTTTTCCAGTCGCTCGGGACTTTACGTTGGGCAAGAGATTCGCGATGAAAGCAAGCTAAGTAAGGAGCCAATGCAGTAGAGTACTCTCTGTTAAACCGAATTGGAATCCCATCAGGACCTGGCGATTTATTTATTTTCAACCCATTCAGCTGCTTTACAACCCTAGGTATGTCTATCACTATGTCCTCCATACGGGAATCTGTACGAGATTCAAATGGCGGTATGTTTGTACGAACCTCCTGCGTCAAAGATTTCTCAAATGCTAAATTTAAATTTCTGCTTTCGTTTTGCTGTCTTCTGTTGCCAGGCCAGACTGATTAGTGAGTGACTGGATGGAAGCCTTTGACCCGCTTGCCGATTTTACGTAAGACCAGAATTTCCTTGGATTTTCAGCAAGATCTTTTGCTAAGGTATGACGGTGGTTGTGATTGCATGCTTCGCGCACCGCTCTTTTTACAGCAGCACGAATCTCTACTAACTTTTGCCTGTCCTCATTCTCCCGATCTTTATTGTACCGCTAGTGCATCTGTCTTTGCTTCCTGAGCATTCTCCGAATTGCGCTGTTAAACCACGGTGGATCTTTTCCGTCCGTAACCCACGTTTTCGGCACATACTTCTCCAATGCGTGATTTACATCTGTTTACAGTGGTGTTTTCAACCAGGATCCTATGTTAATCCCTTGCGTCATTCTTCACTTACTGTTCGTTTTCTTACGTTCCTGTGAAATCATGGAAATTTGGGATTGCTTGGTTAAAGGATTCACAGCGAACCCTGCCCACGCTATTTCGTTCTTTAACGGTCGTTTCGCGTCGCAGTTCATACTTAAATGGAACATTCCGTTCAGAGTACTCGGAGTGGACTGGTTGTCCTCGCGTCAGTTCTCTTTCCGCTCTCCTCTTCAGTGATAAGACTCAAAACAAGTTACGTCGGTGAACTGGTTTCTCCGGCTCTACGGTCGTCATTTGGCATCGGAAAGCATGTAAGGTGACTGAGAAAACAAACAGTAAAACCCACATACCTAAGCAGCACGTGCAAAACAGAGAAGCCAAGATGCGAGTTACAAAGGCTGTTACCGTTTCACGTCACCACACTTTTATTAGTCTCTTAGAACAGTGAAAATGAAGATCCGTGGAGTGTCGTCTTCTGCACCCCATGAGGATTCCACGCACGCAGTGAGATGGAAGAGCGGTTGACCTGCTGGATTCTTGTTTGGGAGGGGCGTGTGTCGAATACTTATCCGAATATCTCGAATTACATTTTCGATGACTTCTCTAATTACATTCTGACGAATGTCTCGAAGCTCGCTTAAACACGTCTGGGGAGTATTTCTTTTTTCCTTACTGTCTTCTCTGATTAAGATGAACTCTTTCCTTAACGACCTCGGTGTTCATAAAATTATAACTTAACCTTCGTTCTTTCCTTCCACTGTACTTAGCCATATAAGGTGAATTTAGGGTACAGTATTAAGGAGAAGCTAAAGTTTCACATATCAGCAGAGCAGAGACAACAGGGTGATTGCGTTTAATTCACGAATTCGTATCCTGCCTGCGACACAAATCTGTCGCACGTCTTCACTCGTGAAGTCAACGCACGTTGTGCATCATAGAGTGACTCAGAAATATTCTTGTCCTTTCATGCGCCATTCGCAGATGATGTGCTTGGAACAGTAATTGTCGCTACCCCTCTGAATAACCTTCATTATGCGAGATGCGAGTTGTTTTACGCCACACATTTATTGACGCATAATGGAACGTGGCTCGCATAATTTTGAGAAGGCTCTCGACGACAGACACTGCTTCTCTTAGCGTCTCCCATACGAGTAAACTGAATACACAGGGTGTCCAACGAAGGAGCCCCTGATTTCAAACTTAAATATCTCGAAAGCTAAGGTAGACAGACAAATGCAACAAAAGCTATGTTTATAGTGAAAGCCATTAGAATTTTATACATATGTTCCGAAATAGTTCGAAAAGCTGCTAACAGAAGGTGCCGTACGCTGCGCAGGTCGTACATTATCAGCGTGTATAGTTAAACTCATACTTCGCGAGCAGTTCTTGCGATCACGTCACAATCTTTCCGAAATGGCCACCATTCACATTACGGATGTGGTGCAAACGAATAATGAAATTTGCCATCTCATCCATTAGTGTCGTGACGGAAATGGATTCAGATGCCACACATATCGACGATTCAAGCTCGTCCAGCGTTATGTGATGGTTTTGGTAGACAGTGTCTTTCAATGTGACACACAAAAAGTAGCCACAAGGATTCAGATCGGGGGAATATGGAGCCTAATGCATACCTGTCACACTATATTTACAATAAAACAAAGCAGTGACTCTGTTCCCATATTGCATGAATCACTCGGTGCCTGCTCGATCCTCCAACGTTAGCTGTGTGGCGACAAATAGTTCAAAAATTGCAACGTAACGTTCACTAGTGTTTGTTTATCGCGTGAAAATGCCCGCAGCATTGTAATGCTTCAAGGAAATCAAAGAGGGTTTAACGTGGTTACTTTTGTTTCTAAATTCTGCTATATAAACTATGCGCGAGTATTTTTAGTTCTCTTGTCTTCTTTCTTGCGCTCTGAATAAGTCCACTTAGCTGCGGCGTGCGATATAGCGAGCATTTCCGTGTGGTATGCCTCGGAAGGCCACTTTTGTTAAATTGCAAGGAAATTGACTATGATTAATTTATATGGGGCAGACTTTTGCCGTAGGTCAAGGACTGAGAATATCTGAGGAATTGTGTGCGCGAGAAAAAGTAGCGCCCAGTATTAAATTCTAGTACATGCCGAATAACAGATAATTGGATGTGTGGACTTTACGAAGGGACGGTAGATTGAATATAAAAACGTGACTGGACACTTAGCTCTGTGAAAATAAGAGCGTACGCAGTTTGAATGATTGTATCGAAGTTAGTACTGGACCATAGTCCTTGCTATAATGTCTTTGAGCGACGGACTACAAAAATCACGGACATTTTAGTTGCCGTAATTGCTGAGAGTAATTGTAGGATCAACCCTTCTTTTCTCTCTATACAAAATGCAATCATTCATGGCCCTTTAATTATTATTGAACGTTGTTATTAAAAAACTAAAGTGATTTCCATAATATCATCTATATTGGCGAATAATAACTAACACACCCACACAATTTGATACAATTGAAATTCCACCCACCTCTCCTTCTGAAATTAGGAAGATAATAAACTCTCTGAAGCATAAAAACTCACATGGAATTGATGGCATTTCCAGCAGGATAATAATAGCTTGTTCCCAAGAGATAAGTGGGATTCTTAGCCACATATGTAATAGTTCTCTGAAGCAGGGTATTTTCCCAGATAGACTGAAGTCTGACATTGTTAAACCACTGCAAAAAAAGGGGATACGTCTGATGTCAACAACTACCGCCCAATCTCTCTTCTGGCTTCCTTGTCCAAAATTCTTAAAAAAGTAATGTATTGCACAGTAGCTTCACACCTTTGTAAAAATAAAGTTTTAAAAAAATGTCAGTTTGGTTTCCAGAAAGGTTTTTGAACGGAAAATGCTATATATACTTTCACTAATGAAATATTAAATGCTCTGATTTACCGGAAGTCACCCGTTGGGATTTTTTGTGATCTCTCAAAGGCTTTTGATTGTGAAAATCATGGAATACTTCTAGATAAGCTCAAGTACTGTGGTATGAGTGGGACAGTGCTCAAATGGTTTAAATCATACCTAACTGGAAGAGTGCAGAAAGTTGAAATAAGCAGTTCACATAATATGCAAAAAAGCTGGTGATTTCTCAAACTGGGGAACAATTAAGAATGGGGTGCCGCAAGGTTCGGTTTTGGGTCCTCTGCTGTTCTCAATATATATTAATGACTTGCCATTCTATATTCACGAAGATGCAAAGCTGGCACTTTTTGCCGATGATACAAGTATAGCTATCACACCTAACAGACAAGAATTAATTGATGAAATTGTAAACGATGTTTTTCAGAAAATCATTAAGTGGTTCTCTGCAAATGGACTCTCATTAAACTTTGACAAAATACAGTATATACAGTTCCACACAATAAATAGAATGACACCATTAATAAATATAGACTTCGATGAGAAATCGGTAGCTAAGGTAGAATATTCAAAATTTCTAGGTGTATGCATTGATGAGGGGGTGAACTGGAAAAACACACTGAAGATCTGCTGAAACGTTTGAGTTCAGCTACTTATGCTATTAGGGTCATTGCAAATTTTGGCGATATACATCTCGGTAAATTGGCTTACCACGCCTATTTTCATTCTCTGCTTTCGTAGTTCATCATATTCTGGGGTAACTCATCATTGAGTAAAAGAGTGTTCTTTGCACAAAAGCGTGTAATCAGAATAATTGCTGGAGTTCATCCAAGATCATCCTGCAGACACTTATTTAAATAGCTAGGGATCTTCGCGGTAGCCTCACAATATATATATATATATATATATATATATATATATATATATATATATATATATATATATATATATATATATATGAAGTTTGTTTTTAACAAACCGAACGAATTCAAAAGTAATAGCAGTGTACACGGCTACAACAGTAGGAGAAAGGATGATCTTCACTACTCAAGGTTAAATCTAACTTTGGCTCAGAAAGGGGTAAATTATGCTGCCACAAGAGTCTTTGGTCACTTACCTAATAACATCAAAAGTCTGACAGATAGCCATATAGCATTTAAAAGGAAATTAAAAGAATTTCTGAATAGCAACTCCTACTCATTAGATGAATTTTTGGATATAGTAAGTGGGTAATTTCCCCACCCCCATCCAAAAAAAATTAAAAATATTAAGGCTCATGTAATATTTTGTGTAATGTAATATCCTGTATAGACACCTTTTATTAACCTGACAAGTTCCACATCATTACGAAGTGTCATATTCGTGATCTATGGAACAAGTACTAATCTAATCTAATCTCTAATCATCCAGAGATGTTACTAACTATATTGTCTTCGGTAACGCAGCAATAAATGAAGGGTGATCGACTGAGCCAAAAAGTTAACATTAATTATTACGAAAACTCGAAATTTATTCGTCGTTACAGTGAAGGTGTTTATGACTACTCCATCTGATGTACTGTATAGATCTAACTAAAATCCGAGCATATACAGTAGATAATATCATTAGGTCTTCCGTCAGAGAAGTCGACGACAGCAGGTCGACGGAGGGCGGCTACAAAACGGTTGCGACCTTATTAAAATAAGCGTTTAGGAATTCGACTGAGCTGTACATGCGACATCTGAAAATTGGAATGAGACCAATGTTTGAGCTGCCGCCTCTTGAGTAGCAATGCGTTGGTTCTCTCACTGGAGAGTTCTGTTCGCCTTTGACCTGGGTTGGTGCGGCTATTGCCATGTGGACTTAATCTGCGCAGAAGTGATGCTAATGTTTCTAACGTAAAGGGTTGGAGATTTACACTCAGCAAAAACTTAGCGACTTCTTAGCTATGATACTCTCACCTCTTTTGGGAGCAACAGTAATGCTGACGTTCTATAGAATGGAAAAATAGTTCAACATTAGTTATTATAATGAAAAACTTTCTTCAGTCTTTTTCATCAGATGGAAAGTATGTTTTGGCCAAACTGCGCTTTGAAGCACTAAAAACATAGTGACTGATCGTGGTTCTTTCATTATATGATACGTGGCTGCAGAAAGATGAAAAATTAAGTGACCAGATAAAGTTGTAAATAGGATATACTAAAAGAAAAAGCTTAAGAAAAGATATTTAGTAGAAGGGGAGATTATTGGCATGTAAGCTAAAGCCTCAAGGAATACCACTACAGGGAGGTAAAATAGCAGGAGCACACAGAGATCAGAATTTGTAAAATAGATTATCAGAAGAACTGAGTGTGTGTGGTGTATAGAAACGTGAAAATCAGTTCAGAATCGTCACCAAATTATGAAAGAGACTAATGACTGTTTCTTAAAAATTAAACAAAAAGAACATACCTAATGTCAACGTTGGTGAAACTGTGTAATCCAAAACTCATTGGAGATGTTTACGTAGAATGCGTAGCAGAAAGGTGATATTGTGCAAACGTAGGTACTGTGAGTTCATGATAGCCAGAAGGCAAACTATAGTTTGGTCAACTGACACGTACTTAATTTGGACAACTGACACGTACTTAATGTGTTGTCAACGGCGTTTACGAACCAACAGCTCTTAAGCGGCTTTATGCGTGATTTATATCTGCTGTTGAAGGGTAAAACAAAAACCCAAAGCACAGTGTCACGTGCTCTAACCAGCCAAACAACACTGTGGCACTGCCAGCAATTAATTAACAGAACAAACAAATTTATCTCACTCGTATTGTGTTTCCCGCGTTTAGGCTTTCGGCCAAAGCTTTTGCGACGCGGCACATTATGCTCGCCATCAGATTGCCAATACAGTTATTCGTTTGTGATACCAGCTCTCAGTCGTTTTTCCTATTTTAACGACGCCCAACGTGTAATAGTGGCCGGAATTAACGCTTCGACATTTAAAACTTGTCGACACCAGCGAAGTTGTGAACGCGCGATTACAACTCGGAAATTGCAGATGACGAGATTTAAAATCGGCTGCAGTGTTTTTGCAGTTTAAATCAGCACGATGTCATCTTAATTTGAAATTTAAAAGATGCAAAGTATATAAAGTGATACTTCAAGACTACTGCCATTACTGCGCCAGGCAGGTTATTTATTACGCTTTATTACGTAACATACATGAGGTTTCCGTTTTTGTTAGACTTCTGTCCGCCTTCAATTGCTACTCAATGCAGATATGGTACCAATCAAATATGACGTTAAAGAGATTCAACAGCCAAGATCGCGTACATATTTTTCTATTTAAAACTATCGATTTCGACAGACATTGCTCGGGTCTCAAAAAAGTCTTTTTGTTATGAAACGTGTTCATTTCACGTTGGACTTCACTCCAAGTTATCATGTGGATTAAAATTAGCATGTTATAAGAGGTTTGTCATAACTAAAATATTTAAAAACATACAGCAACTTGTGCTGAAGATCACAATAAAGTCTGTCGAAACCGGTAGTTTTAAACAAAGAAATATTTTTGCAATCTTGGCTAATGAATGTTTTTAACAATGAAAACGAATCGCTCCTTCTGTTGTTGTTGTTGTGGTCTTCAGTCCTGAGACTGGTTTGATGCAGCTCTCCATGCTACTCTATCCTGTGCAAGCTTCTTCAACTCCCAGTACCTACTGCAACCTACATCCTTCTGAATCTGCTTAGTGTATTCATCTCTTGGTCTCACTCTACGATTTTTACCCTCCAAGCTGCCCTCCAATACTAAATTGGTGATCCCTTGATGCCTCAGAACATGTCCTACCAACCGATCCCTTCTTCTGGTCAAATTGTGCCACAAACTTCTCTTCTTCCCAATGATAAAATTCAATAAATATGACATGTTAGGAAGACAATTGTGGATTGGCATAAAATTTGGAGCAGAGTCAGCATTCAGTACAAGGACATAGCTATGTGACGCAATGGCTAAGACACTGCATTCGCGTACGGGAGGCGCTGTGGGCTTGATGGTTTTGTATTTCGGAATAATCGCGGCTTATTGTCTCGGTGGACAAGTCTCATCAGGCTACAAATCAAGAAGTCTGAAGTACAATACTGAGTAGTCCATCCTAGCATATTTTCCGTCGCGTGTCACTTGTTTCACCACCAGTAATGATTTTTAACGTGGGAAACGCCAGACTGTACCCTGATTCGGCGTCCTCGTTAATTGTTGGTCCCCCTGCAATTGCTTACGTGAGTTAAGGGAGGCGGCGCCACACCACATCCAGTAGCGCCATCTGCACCTGTATCTACAGCCACGCTTTGCAAAGTACTGTCAAGTGCATGGCAGAGGGTACTTTCCACTGTAGCATTTATTAAAGTTTCTGTCCGTTATATTCGGAAATGATGCGCGGGAGGGTGATTGCTTAGACGTCACTGTGCGAACATTATTAAGTTTCGTTATCTTGTTGCCCTCGGTTGCGTTTAATACTATGCTGATAACTGTCACTTTAGGTCTTATTTTGTATCCACATGACTACCCTCCAATTCAAATTTAAATTCTTGACAGAAGGTTCATAGAACCACTTTCAGACTATTTCTCCATCGTTCTTCTCTCGAATAGCACGTGGGAAACATGAAAACTTAAATCTTTGCGCGTGAGCCTCGGTGCTTGTTATTTTATTACAATGCTCATTTCTCCCTAAGTAGGTCGAAGTCAACAAAATATTTTCGCATTCGGGGGAGAAAATTCCTGACTGAAATTTCGCGAAAAGATCTCGTCGCAACGAAAACACCTTCAATGATTACTACAGCAACACGCATATCATATTAGTGACACTTTCTTTCCTATCACGCGATAACAGGAAACGAGCTTCCTTTTTATTGAAGTTTTTGGATATCCTCCATCATTCCTGTCTGGTAAGGATCACACCCAACGCACCATTACTATAGAAGATGACGGACAAGCTTAGTATAGGCAGTCTCTTTAGTAGATTTGTTACATCTTCTAAGCGTTCTGTCCATAAAACGCAGTATTTGGTTCGCCTTTCCCTCAACTTTTTATGTGTGACTGTAGTACCTCGGTATTTCGTTATATTTACAGCCTTTAGATTAGTAATCGCTCGTAATTTACTCGTATCGATAGCCTTTAGATTTGTCTGATTTCTCAAGTAACCGAAACATAACGGATTCCTTTTAGTACTCTTGTGCAAGTCCTCAGACTTTTTATTCTTCATGGTTAACTGCCACTTCTCGCGCCATGCAGAAATCTTATCTAAATCATTTTGTAAATCGTACTGATCGTCTGATGACTTCATTAGGCGGTGACGACAGCATTAGATACAGCTTGGGAGAGCAGAGCGTCTATAACACTGTCTTGGGGAATGCCAGATATCACCTTTGTTTCAGTCGATGACTCCCCGCGACATTTCTAACAGGAAATCACGAATCCAGTCGGACAACTAAGACGATACTCCATGCGAACGAAATCTTATTAGAAGGCTTTTGTGAGAAACAGTGCCTCCTGGAAATTTAGAAACATTAAATCGCCTTAAGATCCAATTGTCGATAGCACTCGTTACTTCATTTGAATAAAATGCCAATTGTGTTTCACAAGACCGATATTTTCTGAATCTGTGCTGGCTATGTGTGCCATTAGATCGTTTTCTTCGAAGTATTTCATGATGTTCGAACACAGTATATGCTCCAAAATGCGGAAGCAAATTGATGTCATTATTTATTTATTTATTTAGCGTATGGCTCATAACATCACAGTAAAAATTACAGCAACAACACGATTAAAAAAAATCACATATGTGTAAACAGAGCAATAAATAACAGTTTGTATATAAGGACACCGCCAATTGTAAATTTACACTCACAGAAGAGCAATCACAAGCAGACGTCCAGCTTAGATAGTAAATAGTCGATTGCCTCTTGGGTCGCCATTAGGAAATCTTGTGGGTCACCCTCGTATGCCCTTAGTGGGCATTCCTGCACGATGTGTTTGACCGTCTGTCTCTCAGCGCCACAGTCGCAAGCGGCCGAAGGAAGTTTACCCCATCTGTGTAAGGAGTCGGCGCATCTCCCACAGTTGGTTCCGATGCGATTAAGAGTTGACCAAACATTGCGAGAGCGATCAAATCCTTTTGGTTTACTAAAGATGCATAGCATACTGTGGCAGTTTACTGCTGTTCTGCTCTCCCATTCCTCTTTCCATCGGTCATTTATTTTAAAGTTGGTTTGGTGCAGAGCCTGTGCGGTCTTTAGTGGAGGATGCCTAGACCGGAGTCGGTTTCCTTGGATGTCGTGAGTATCTTCATGGATTTGTAATTGAGGGTTGGTCATGATTTTTTGAAATTCTCTAACCAGAGCGTGTTCACGGCGCAGGTTAGGAGGGGCTATGTTACTGAGAACGGGCAGCCACACTGTAGGAGTTGGCCTGATTGTGCCTAATATAATACGCATTGTTGCATTAAGTTGGCTATCTACCATGTGTGTGTGTTTGCTGTTGAGCCACACTGGGGCACAGTATTCTGCCACTGGATACACCAAGCCAAGTGCGGATGTTCTTAAGGTAGATGCTGTGGAGCCCCAAGTGGTGCCACAGAGCTTCTGCAATATGTTGTTGCGTGTTTTAAGTTTCGCTGCAGTTTTCGTCAGGTGTTCTTTGAATGTTAGTGTCCTATCTAGGGTAACCCCAAGGTACTTTGGGTGTTTGTTGTGATTTAGTAATTTCCCGTCTAGATAGTTAGTTCGCCTCCACGTGGTGCACCCTGGGTAACGCTAAATGAACTAACACAACTGGCGGCAGACCGAACGAAGAATTCCTGCCCCACATCACAGTGAAACAGAACGACAGACAAAGCGCTATGCAAGATACATACAACGGTCCTTTTAGGGATCAACTGACAAAGGATCTCGGACCATGCATCCGAATCTGCCATTTCAACATTGAGGGCTTAAGCAGAGCAAATTGATGTCATTGATATATTGCAAATGTCCGATTGCATTCACCTTTTTTCCGCGGCAAAGTATTTGTTGAAAACATAAAAGTAGAATGACGTGTTGAAAGCGTTTGCTGAGTGATAGGAGAAGAGCGGCAAGTGGGAAGAATATATTTTTATTTATTAGTTTTGTGAAAATTTGTTGTATGAACCGCCGTGCAGCATCACAACCCGGGGAATGGAGTACCCCAAAGTCCAGTATAGATTCAGGAGATGCGCAGAGGCGCAGAACTGTGGCAAAGAAACAAGAGGTGTGTCAACGATAGACAGCCGCCATTTCCTGAAGAATGAACGCTACCAATACCATATGTACCAGTCAGTCTTTGTTCTATGTTCATTCCTGACTGACGTATTATATTTTGATGGCAAGCCAAGTTTATTGAATTTGTACTGATTGATTTGCTTTCAAGATAATCAGGCAGCATTACGACAACTGTACAATTACTATATTACTGCTGCAGAATATGCACTGGCTTTTAGTTCAGTGATAGTACTCTTATTTCGCTGACATATGAGTACTAGTGTGATACTTATTTTCTATTTGAATGCAGTGTGCACTTTATATTAGTAATTCCCATGTAAAGTTGTGAGAACTGTTTATTCTTAGATTTTTGACTGACAATGAGTACTCTTAGGAACTGCCTCGCTTCTAGAGAGGCGAAACTGGATTTTCACAGTACGTGAACTGTTCAGACGAAGTCATATACTAATTTTAGAGCGACAGGCATGACTTTTGTGATGGAACATTAACGATATCAGGGAATTTTTGTTAGGTCCCTAATAGTGCTGGTTCACTGGAACATGGAGACGTGGAAATTTTTTACGGCGCATTCACTAACGGAATTTTTTTGATTAAACTCACAGTCATTCAGTACAGCAGTAGAATCATCACAATGTCAGTGGATTACGTCTGTTTCCTTCCTTGTTTCTTGGTACGGCCTGTGAAGTTTTCCAGTCTTCAGGTAAGAATCCTTTGTCGAGCGAGCGCTTGTACTCGTACATGACTGCCGAAAATGAAGCTATATCTTCAGCATGCTCCGAAAGGGATCTAACTGGCATATAGTCTGGCTCGAATGACTTGTCCTCTGTTGAGCGATTTGAGTTGATTTGCTACTCTAAGGATATCTTCTTCCGAATTTCTCATGATGGAAGCTGTTCTTAATCCGAACTGTGGGAAATTTACTGCATGGTGTTAGGTGAAGGGTTTTCGCAAAACCGTATTTAGTAACTCCGCTTTATTTCTGCTATCATCCGTGACATTACAATTCTTATCACGCAATGAAGCTATTGATTGTGTTTTGTTGTTGGTATATTTTACATAGTATCAAAAACCAATTTGGATTCCCTGTCACATTACGGATAGCTTTTCATTGTAAAAACTATTAAAAGCAGCATGCATTGAAGTTCGCAGTAAATTTCGAGCTTCTGTAAAACATCATCACTCTTGGAGGTTTTGTGTTCTGTTAAATCTTGCATACCTTTTTCGTCCCTTTCGTAACAGTGTCTCGACCTGTTTTGTGTACCACGGAGGAGCTGTTCCATTTCTTATTAAGTTTTTGATATTGGTCTCTCAATTGCAGTCAGCACTATTTATTTGAGTTCAAATCTGGTCTACGTTTACATCGTTAGTTCGGAAGGAATGGAGACTGTCTCTAAAGAAGGCATCAGCGAATTCTTATCTCTTTTTTAAATAGATTTTGCGTTTATTTTTGGTGGATTTGGATGCTAAGGTATTCAGTCTCGATATTACGAACTTGTGGTCACTAATTCGTGCACCAGTGATGACCATTTTTATTTGCTCAGGATTGTTTGTTGAGGTATAGCAAGTTACCGCAAACATTTACATTTGGTGTGGGCTCTTGAACTAATAACTCAAAATAGTTTCCCGAGAAAATAGGCAATATATTGAGGGCAGACTGAAGTCACCACAAACTACAACTGTATGAATTGACTACCTATTCGAAATGAGAGTAAATTTTCATTGACCTTTCGGCACTCTTATCATCACAATTAGAAGGTCGGTAAAAGGAACAAATTATTAATTGATTGTCGAGTATAACCTTTACCCGTAGGCTATTAACGTACAGCAACTATCTACCTCAATAATGTTACAAGATAAAATAATTCCAACAGCAACAAACCGCGCAGCCACAAACTGGATTTAATCTACCCTTTATTTACATCATTAGCTCCTTGTAACCATTTTTTTGGATGTTGTAACTCTTCTTATTTTCCGTGACTGCTGAAAAACGGAGAGAAATTCCGCATTATGCTCAATACTGTTTTATTAGTTTTGTTATTACCCAAACATGTTTCAGAATTTTACGTACTATCTTCAGTGAGTCTTTTGTGTTTATTTTATTTCTGAAAAATTATTACTATATATTAATCTCTTGTTTAGATAAGATAAATGTTTGGCTAAAAATTCTTTACACGTTCAGAGGAGCGATAGTTATGCGTCAAATATTTTACGTTGGTCTGCATATACAGCTAACGACACATGTCACACAGTTGACGCATTATATGTTATACACTTACGCTTTGCTGTAGGATTAGCTCTTGGATACTGATTTGGCTAATAACTTGATTATACCGAGTGAACATAAATAAAATCGACAAACTGCAGGGACGAATTCCTCACAGGAAATGGAGAAATAAAGGTCCTATGAACGTGTGTTCGGAAGAGAGTCGTTGCCACAGTAAATGGCGCTAACGAATGAAAGTTCCTCTGACCAAGTTCTGTGTGTTCCTTGTGTGTTGTAGGCTGAATGATTGAAGCTGTGTACTGTAAGCCGGCCAAGCAGATGAAAAGGCCGAGAGGCAGAATCCTGTGCTCCAAATCTGGTGTACGCACGGTCCGCCACCTCCATGGAAGTTTGTCTGTCTGAAAGGACGCATGATCACAAAAACTCCAAAAAAGAGCTTTAAATGTTGTGTAATGTGGTTTGTTTGTGAGCGTACTTGTTCTGATATAGCCGAGCTGCCTCTCGATCGTACGTAAACACCATCTCGGCTTATTCCCGACTTGAATACAGGACCATTCTGATGCTTACAGTAAGCTGCGTCAGTCCCACTGCCTGCAACAACCAAGGAACACACGGCACGTGTGGTCAGCGCCATCTACAGTGGCAACGATGCGTTTCCAGACGTATATCTCATAGGATCTTTTCTTTTTCCATTTCCAGTCAGCAAACCGTCCCCGCAATTTGTCGGTTTTACTAATGTGCACCCTGTATATTTCTTCACATAACTCACACGATGCTATTAGCTGTGTTTGCCGGTTGTTTTATACCTGCCAATGCATTCTACAGCTAGTCATCTGCAAACGTTTTCTATTTTTCTGTTTTTCGTCCATTTCAACTGAGAATCGCTATACATCGCGTTATTTAGCGTGTTACTTGCGGTTCTTTATTTAAGTGGTCGTATTTTCACTGTTTATGACAAATTAAATCATCTATTTTTTAATGTTGTCGTTTTTAGCTGTTACACATGCATTTGATATAATTTAATAGTAGAGAGAAACAGAAGGGCGGAGCGGTTAACCGTATGCTCTTTGTGACAAGGTTGTGGGGAGGGGGATACTGCACAGTGATGTGTATCCATTTAGTACCTTCTTTCCTTGGTGTATTGATTTCTGTATATACGATAATTTTCTTCTATTGTTAATTTTTGGCACAGACTGTTGCTAGTTTTAATAATTTTTAAATCAGTTTCTATGTCTGTGGGAGGTGATTCTTTGCTGTTAAATGATCACCAAATGTTGGGTTGGAGATAATACTTTTTAATACAGTAGGACGTTCAGTATATTTGGTTTTAAAATTGCCACGTGTTTGCTCGACAGATACGAAGTGAAGGCAATTACAAATTAATTAGTAGATACCAGAGTGGCTATATTTACGAGTGTTGGTGGCTTCTCTGCCCAGTCTGTTCTCTACTACGATGTTAGATCGTTGAGTCCTTGTCTCTCCGTTATGTTGCCCACCCTGCGTGCGACTTTGTCGCTGAACGTCATCAGGCGACATAATTTGCTTACTGTCTGCTGATTTGTCGTCTATTGTGTTGTTTCTTCTGAATTTTGTTGTTTATTTTATGTACTGTCTTTCCATCATAGCCATACTCTTATAAATTCGATTTATTGTGTTTAGTTGTTCTATGTGGTAATGTTTCTTCAATCTGTGTAGTATCTTAAATTGGCCTGTTTATGTGTTGTATGATGATTTCGTGGTCATTTAGTTGGAGGTCATTACATCAAATGCTCGTAGCTTCTTATTTTCATGACTCACAAACATAAATGACACATCTATAAATTCTGTTCAGTACTGTTGAGACTCGTATCTTCGCTTCCAGTAACGACGCATACAAGACAGTAAAAGAGGAGGAGGAGGAGATTAGTGTTTAACGTCCCGTCGACAACGAGGTCATTAGAGAAGGAGCGCAAGCTCGGGTGAGAGAAGGATGGGGAAAGAAATCGGCTGTACCCTTTCAAAGGAACCATCCCGGCATTTGCCTGAAGCGATTTAGGGAAATCACGGAAAACCTAAATCTGGATGGCCGGAGACGGGATTGAACCGTCGTCCTTCTGAACACAGTAAAAGTTTTTCTTTTAAACGCCGCTTTCCGCTTCATTCCAGAAAGTAGATACTGCATTCTTGGAAGCAACTACAGCCTGAGAAAAACAAAACTAGACTGTAAAATATTTAATGCTCCATAATATAGGCAACCCAATTTAAATCATTCTCACCCGAGACAAATGTTGTGCCAACCTCTTCATCTCAAGAGTTGCACTTCCCAACCTACATCCTAAATTATTTGCTAGATGTATTCCTATCTCTGTCTTCCTCTACAGTTTCTACGCTCTACAGCTCCCTCTAGTACCATAAAACTTTTTCCCTGATGTCTTAGCGGATGTCCTACCATCTTGTCCCTTCTTCTTGCCAGTGTCTTCCACATATTCCTTTCCTTGCCGGTTCTGCGGAGAAAATCCTCTCTGCTTACCTTATCAGTCCACCAAATTTTCAACATTCTTCTGCAGTACCTCATCTCAAAAGCTTCGATTATCTTCTGTCTCGGTTTTCTCACAGTCCATGTTTCACTACCATACACTGCTGTGCTGCAAACGTACATTCTCAGAAGTTTGTTTCTCAAATTAAGGTCTATGTTTGATACTGGTAGACTTCTCTTGGCCGGGAACGTCCTTTTTGCCAGTGCTAGTCTGCTTTTGATGATCTCTTAGCTCCGTCCGTCATTGGTTATTTTGCTGCCTAGGTAGCAGAATTCCTTGACTTGGTCTACTTCGCGATCAGCAATCCCGACGTTAAATTTAGCGCTGTTCTCATTTCTGCTACTCCCCATTACTTTCATCTTTCCTCGATTTACTTTCACTCCATATTCTGTACTCATTAAACTGTATATTACATTCAACAAATGCTGTAATTCTTCACTTTCACTGAGGGTAGCAATGTCATCAGCGAATCGTATCATTATATCCTTTCACTTCGAATTTTAATTTTACTTTTGAAACTTCCCGTCATTGCTTCTTTGATGTGTAGACTGAACAGAAGGGGCGAAAGATTATATCCCTATCATAAGCTCTTTGTAATCTGAGCACTTCGTTCTTGGTCTACTACTCTTATTGTTCCCCCTTGATTCCCTATAGCTTACCCCATTTTTCTCAGAATCACGACCATCTTGCACAATATGACACTTCAGAATGCTTTTCCCAGGTCGGCAAATCCTGTGAACGTGTCGTGATTTTTCTTTCGTCTTGCTTTTATCATAAACTGCAATGTCAGGACTGTCTCTCTGATGCTTTTACCCTTACTAAAGCCAAACTGATAGACCTTATTACTTTCTCAGTTTCCTTCTCCATTCTTTTATATAATATTCTTGTCGGCAACATGGAAGCATTCGCTTTTAAGCTGACTGTACGATAATTCTGGCACTTGTCAGCTCTTGCAATCCTCGGAATTCTGTGGATGATGCTTTTTTCTGAAAGTTAGATGGTGTACCGCCAGACTTATATATTCTACACACAAACGCGAATAGTCGTTTTGTTGCCACTTCCCCCAATGACTTTAGGAATTTTGATGAAGTATTATCTATCGCTTCTTCCTTATTTGATCTTAAGTCTTCCAAAGCTCACTTAAATACTGATTGTAATAGTGGATCACGTGTCTCTTCTACATGACACCTGTTTCTTCTTCTATCACGTTATCAGACAAGTCTTCCCCCTCATAGAGGCCTTCAGTGTGTTCTTTCCGCGTCAGCACTCTCCTCTGTATTTAACAGTGGAATTCATATTGCACTCTTTAATGTTACCACCCTTGCTTTCAGTTTCAGCGAAAATTATTTTGGATTTTCTATATGCTGAGTCAGTGCTTACGACAATCATTATTTAATTTTCGACTTCTTCACAATTTTAATGCAGCTGTTTTGCCTTATCTTCCCTGCAAAAATGGTTCAAATGGCTCTGAGCACTATGGGACTTAACTTCTGAGGTCATCAGTCCCCTAGAACTTAGAATTACTTACACCTAACTAACCTAAGGACATCACACACATCCATGCCCGAGACAGGATTCGAACCTGCGACCGTAGCGGTCGCGCGGTTCCAGACTGTAGCGCGTAGAATCGCTCGGTCACTCCGGCCGACCTATCTTCCCTGTACTTGCTGTTTATTTCATTCCTAAGTGACTTGTGTTTCTGTATTTCTGAATTTTCCTGAACGTTTTTGTACTTCCTTCTTTAGTCTATAAGCTGAAGTATTTCTTCTTTTACCCTTGGTTTCTTCGCAGTTACCTCCTTTGTAAATACGTTTTTCTTTCCAACTTCTACGATTGCCGTATTTAGAGATGTCCATTCCTCTTCAGCTGAACAGCCTACTGAGCTATTGTTTATCGCAGTATGTATAGCTTTAGAGGACTTCAAGCGTATCTTTTCATTCTTTATGCATTGATTCTTCCTGATTAGTCTCTTAAACTTCAGACTACTCTTCATCATTATTAAATTATGATCTGATTCTATATCTGCTTATGGGTACGGCTTACAATCCAGTATCAGGTTTCGGAATCTCTGCCTGACCATGATGTAATCTAACTGAAATCTTCCTATATCTCCCGGCCTTTCCCGTGTATACCTCCTCCTCTTGTGATTCTTGAACAAAGTATTCCCTATTACTTGCTGAAATTTACTGCAGAACTCAGTCTTTTTCCTCTTTCATTCCAAATATCAAGCCCTTATGTCCCGTAACCCTTTCTTACACTCCTTCCACTAGAACAACATTCCAGTCCTCCATGACTATTAGATTTTCTTCTCCCTTTACGTACTAAATTACCCGTTCAGTATCCTCGTATACTTTATCTCTTCATCTTCGACTTGCGACGTCGACATGCATATTTGAATTACCGTTGTCAGTGTTCCACATACCAGAGCCACAAGAATGAATAGCGAACCTAACGGCAAACCTCCCACAGGTAGACAAACATGGCTGGCCTGTCATCCTTCAGTCCACTCAGGAGGCGAGCCAAGGTTCAGTACTAGCTGAGTCAACCTGCCGGGTGAAAGCTGCAGCTTCTGGCCTTCAGACCAGGGGCGCCACAGAATTTCACAGGCGCCAATATGAAAGCTGTAAATTTGTGTGTCCCACCACTCAGTGAATTAGGAGTGCGGGTGATGAGTAGTAAAATTATCTTGAAGTGAGCCACTTTGATTAGGTTTTTGGTGCTACGACGTGTTTGCATTCAAGCGCATTCACGATACATATTTCTGTCGTTGATCATATTATCGTCAGTCAAAGGGAAAATACTGATCTGTCTACATATGCATCTATACTCCGAGTGCCGTGTTACGGTGTATGGTAGAGGATACTTCTGGCATCATTTTCGTTTCCCCCCTTTCCTTATTTATGATTGGTGCGTGGGGAGAACGACAGTCGGTAATCTTCTGCATGAGCTCAAAGTCCTCTGGTTTCCTTGCCATGTTCATATCACGAACTGTATGTTCAGGGAAGTAATATGTTGTCTGATTATTCTTGGAATTAACAGTCTAATGAGGTCGCTTGATATAGCTGTCAGGACTTTGAAGAACTGCATGTTTGCCAACAGCTATGCGAATTTGTTACTTATTTTCTACTGAATGAGGTCGTAGCGACCATCTTCTCGGGAAGACTATATTAACAAAAACAAACGAACAATATACACACAGGATAAAACAAATAAGTTGTGAAGTTCATCAAGAGAAACATTTGGAAGCACCTGCGAGAAAGCTATACATTACATAGGTATGTAATTCAACTTTCCATTGGATAAACTGAAAACCACTAAACTCATCAAATGTTTACAGAACCACGCATAACAGACCAAGATTTAGATATAGGCACAAAATTGATTTCACCATGACTAAGCAGAACGATCATTTAAGTGGTAGCATAACGATTGACCTCTGTTGTTGCGAGTACATCATAGAACTTTTGCATATACGAGAAAATTCGATACTTTGCAATTCAAAGATTATCCTTCAAAATCGATTAGTGTTACTTTGAATTCAATATTCGTCTAATGTACAGCTTCTTTCCTTACTATGAAGAGGATCGCTACGAGCGAAACCAGTAGAAAACAAATAATAAATTTGCACGCCTGATGGAAAACATGTATTGCGCTGTGAGGTGTCTATATTTCTCATGGATAATTGCTTTGACGTATTCGTCGCAACAGATGCCACACCCAGTTTTAGCATCTTACATCTTAACGATCTTTGCGCTTAGTCATAATGGAGTCAGTTTTGTGCTGTTATCGAACTCACCACTTGTCATACGCGGTTCTGGAAACGTTTTATGATTCTGATGCTTTTCAGCTTATCCGTCTCGTGTACAACGTTTTTTTCTTCCTGTGGAGATGACCGATACGACCGAAACCATAGAAAATAAATAAGAAATTCATACAGCTGATGGCAAACTTGAATTATTCATATTCTCGGAACCATGTTGCTGTTGTCACCTTCATTCCGAAGGCTGGTTTTATGACACAGTCCACGCTAGTTCATCCTATGCAGTCCTCTTGATCTTTAAATCACTGCTTCAGCCTACATCGATTTGGTGACAAGCTACAATTTTTAGCGCTCACACTCACCTCGATTACCAGATTTACGGTTTCTTGATAGCTCAGGATGTATCCTTCAAACTGAGCCCTTATTTAGTCATAGATCCCTTATTTTAGTCATGATATGGCACACCTCTCTCTTCTCCAAAATTCGCTTCAGTACCTTTTCATTAATTATTCGATCTACTCCTATTATCTTCAGCAGTATTCTTTAACAGCAAGTTTTAAAAGCTTCTATTATCCTCTTGCCTAAACTGTTCATCGTCCGCGTTTTACATCTGTACAAGGCTACACGCCAGAAAAATACTTCCAGAAAAATTTTCTTTGCACTTAATCTTTTTTTCGATGTTAACAAATTTCTCTTTTTGAGAAACGCTTTCCTTCCTGTTGTCAGTGTGCGTTTTATAATCTCTTCACATAGGGCACCGTTACTTATTTTAGTGCCCTAATAACAAAACTCAAGGACTACTTTTAGTTTCTCACTTCCTATGGCAATTCCCTCAGCATTTCCTGATTTAATTCGAGGGAATGCCATTATCTTTGTTTTACTTTTGCTTATATTCATCTTACAGTCTCATTCTATTCAAATGATGGCTTTTCTGTCATTGGCAAAGCTCTTCTTGGAAGGTATTCGAGATTTAGCAGAAAACTTCCCCGCGAAGCACAACGACTCTCTTGAAGCGCCTGCCACTGGGTTGAAGAACATTTCCATAACGCTCTTACTAAATGAACACTTGAATAAATACTCCGATCTTCTTTGAATATTCTCCATCTCTTCTTTTAATCCTATTGGGTGAAGCTTACAGACTGACGTGCAGAACTTAATACTCAGTGGCCGAAGAGTTTTGCAGGTCAATTTGTTCTTGAGTTAATTAAATTTTCTTAGGACTGTCCCAGTGAACCTCATCCTTGGATCTGCTTTACCTACAGCCGTTCCAGTCCAGGTCAGCAGCAGTAACATCGCTGTGGGATGGATATTAGCCAACATTCGAACACTACTATTTTCAGTTATATGTCTCCTACGAAGGCATCATCATTGAGCCTTTCGATGCCTCATTAACGGTAGCTGCTAGATTGCTGGACGCTGTTCGAAGTGGAATGGAGACCACGTGAATCAGCATGAGATATAATATTCAAAACATCATTTTTCTTTAGCGGTTCTGCTCTCTCTTGGTAGAGTCCGCTGCTCATGTCCGCTGCATAAGCTTGGACTTTTTATTATTGTAGTTCTACGGCTGCATGCTATTCCTTGCGCCACAGGCGCATCAATATCTTTTTATATGTGTATCGTGGAGGCGTTCCTCTCAGGTATTCCTATTTAGTTTGGGTACTGAGTTTCTGAGAGAGAGAGACACGGACAGGCCATTATTTTCCTGGATGTGTGCCGATGACCGTATTTACCCTGGTCAATTAACCGTACAAGCGCAGTAGATGTTACTCAACCACCGTAAACATCGTGGAGTTCTGCATTTCGGCTGCCTCGGTTCTCTCTTCAAGTGGGAAGGGATTTGGTCTGCGGACTCTAGCAGCTTTTTGTGGCATAACTACTAATAATCGAAGATTCGTTAGTGCCAGTAAACCTGCGATTCTCTACACTAACGAACTCCCATTAATAAAAGAACTTCGAACTTAACGATTAAATAAATAAATACGTGTTAAATATTTGACGTTAAGTACATAATCAGGAAAAAGCTTTGAAAAGGTATGAAATTATACTTAAGGTTTGCTGGAAATCGGTAAGTGCTCTGATTGTCGAAAACTGGTTGAGTATAGTCTGGGAAATTGCTCGCAGTGAGTTATAGTGCCTCAACATATATACACAGTTTCTAACAGTAATTCTTATCTTACTTTGTTAAGCCTTTAACATAAGATCATTCCTTTTAATGAGAAGATTCTGGCAACATTTTAAATTCGATCACTAATTATATGAATATACTGAAAATCAAATTTTTGTTGTCCCTTTAATGCGTTAGGCAGGTAACTGCAACTGAGATTGAGCATCATGAATCACAAACTGGATTAGGCGTTTGCTAATACAGATAGCTGATCATACGCCTCTCTTTGACGGTAACAGCAGACGTAGGGGAAAGAAACGATGTGAGACAGAATGTTCAAAATGTGTACGTGTGCATATGTGATACGGACGTGAACTGGAAATACCATATCAGAAACCTTGTTAAACCAATCAGTAACGTTTAATTTGCTTGTGGTTGTAAATACGCCACAAAATTATTTTACTTTCTCTACTTTCATTCCATATTTTAATATCATATGATGCAAAGGTCCGGATGTCGAACTCTAAGTCGGTTCTAGTTCAAATTGCCAACTTACGTAGATTGGCTCTGAGCACTATGGGACTTAACTTCTGAGGTCATCAGTACCCTAGAACACAGAACTACTTAAATCTAACTAACCTAAGGACATCACACACATCCATGCCCGAGGCAGGATTCGAACCTGCGACCGTAGCGGTCGCGCGGTTCCAGACTGTAGCGCCTAGAGCACCTCGGCCGGCAATTATGTGTTGTACAATGATATATTTTAATAGGTACTTTCAGTGGCAAATGTGGATGCTGTCTGTGAAATGTGTTGCGAATAGTGTTAGTAGCAAAGAGGTAATAAATTTAAACTTCATGCATGATACTGCAGTTTTTGACACGCCGTAGTGTGAGTGATGTGATGTCTCCTAAACTACATGTCATACAATGATACAATTTTGCTGGTACACACTGTGGTTTATGTGAATTATGTCTGAAAAATACACTCCTGGAAATGGAAAAAAGAACACATTGACACCGGTGTGTCAGACCCACCGTACTTGCTCCGGACACTGCGAGAGGGCTGTACAAGCAATGATCACACGCACGGCACAGCGGACACACCAGGAACCGCGGTGTTGGCCGTCGAATGGCGCTAGCTGCGCAGCATTTGTGCACCGCCGCCGTCAGTGTCAGCCAGTTTGCCGTGGCATACGGAGCTCCATCGCAGTCTTGAACACTGGTAGCATGCCGCGACAGCGTGGACGTGAACCGTATGTGCAGTTGACGGACTTTGAGCGAGAGCGTATAGTGGGCATGCGGGAGGCCGGGTGGACGTACCGCCGAATTGCTCAACACGTGGGGCGTGAGGTCTCCACAGTACATCGATGTTGTCGCCAGTGGTCGGCGGAAGGTGCACGTGCCCGTCGACCTGGGACCGGACCGCAGCGACGCACGGATGCACGCCAAGACCGTAGGATCCTACGCAGTGCCGTAGGGGACCGCACTGCCACTTCCCAGCAAATTAGGGACACTGTTGCTTCTGGGGTATCGGCGAGGACCATTCGCAACCGTCTCCATGAAGCTGGGCTACGGTCCCGCACACCGTTAGGCCGTCTTCCGCTCACGCCCCAACATCGTGCAGCCCGCCTCCAGTGGCGTCGCGACAGGCGTGAATGGAGGGACGAATGGAGACGTGTCGTCTTCAGCGATGAGAGTCGCTTCTGCCTTGGTGCCAATGATGGTCGTATGCGTGTTTGGCGCCGTGCAGGTGAGCGCCACAATCAGGACTGCATACGACCGAGGCACACAGGGCCAACACCCGGCATCATGGTGTGGGGAGCGATCTCCTACACTGGCCGTACACCACTGGTGATCGTCGAGGGGACACTGAATAGTGCACGGTACATCCAAACCGTCATCGAACCCATCGTTCTACGATTCCTAGACCGGCAAGGGAACTTGCTGTTCCAACAGGACAATGCACGTCCGCATGTATCCCGTGCCACCCAACGTGCTCTAGAAGGTGTAAGTCAACTACCCTGGCCAGCAAGATCTCCGGATCTGTCCCCCATTGAGCATGTTTGGGACTGGATGAAGCGTCGTCTCACGCGGTCTGCACGTCCAGCACGAACGCTGGTCCAGCTGAGGCGCCAGGTGGAAATGGCATGGCAAGCCGTTCCACAGGACTACATCCAGCATCTCTACGATCGTCTCCATGGGAGAATAGCAGCCTGCATTGCTGCGAAAGGTGGATATACACTGTACTAGTGCCGACATTGTGCATGCTCTGTTGCCTGTGTCTATGTGCCTGTGGTTCTGTCAGTGTGATCATGTGATGTATCTGACCCCAGGAATGTGTCAATAAAGTTTCCCCTTCCTGGGACAATGAATTCACGGTGTTCTTATTTCAATTTCCAGGAGTCTACTACGTTCCGAAAGTAATACCTCCTAATTTTTTGTCGTGACTTTGGATCCCCGCGTCAGATGTCACTGCGAATGCTTGAACCTTCCCCTTTCATTTGCAGCTGGTTCCGTTGTTCTGAGGTAGTTAGCGACAGCAGAGGAGGGGTCCAAAATGGAGTCTGATATGGAAGCGCTTATAAAACAGCGATGCGTGATTGAATTCCTCACTGCTGAAGATACTGGGCCGATTGAAATCCATCGACGCTTGCAAAAGACGTATACAGACGATAAAATAGACGTGAGCAATGTGAGGCGATGGGTACGGCATTTTCTGGGTGTAGAAAAGGGTGTGCATGACAAGCCACTGCCCGCTGACCATGCACAGCTGCCATCCCACGCAATGAATCGCGTCTTAATCGGCGGATAACGACCAAAAAATTGTGTGCAATGCTGAATGTCGGTTGAAATGCCTTGGAAACAATGTTGCAACATCTGGGGTACGGCAAAGTATGTGCGAGATAGGTCCCGTAGATGCTTACAGAAGAACAAAAAACTCATCAAATGGAAATTTGTCGGGACCTGCCGGACCATCATGAAGCTGAAGATGACAATTTCCTGAATATCATCGTCACCGGAGATGAAATGTGCTGGAATCCAAAAGACAGTCCACGGAATGGCGACAAAGAAGAAATTCAAGACACAGCCGTCTGAAGCCAAAGTGATGTGCACAGTCTTCTGGGATAGCCAGGGTGTGGTTCTTTTTGGATGTCCTGGAGCCTGGAGAAACTGTCAGTTCAGCACTCTGCAGGACGGCACTGACTAAGCTGAAAGCCCGAATTTCCAGGATAAGGCCAGAGAAGAAGACCAACTTTCACCTGCAACAAGATAACGCCAGACCCCACACCGGTTTTGCAGCCACACAACTCATTGCAAAATTCGGCTGGACTGTCTTGCCACAACCACCGTATAGTCCCGATTTAGCGCCTTCAGACTTGCATCTCTTTGGGCCTCTGAAAGATGGACAACTTGGTGAACATTTTCAAGACACAGATGCTGTTGCCAAAGCTGTAAGGAAGTGGTTAGCCTCAGCTAGTTCCGATTTTTACAAGCGTGGCACGCAGGCTCTGGTTCATCGTTGACAAAACTGCATAACGAATGGTGGTGTCTGTGTGAAAAAATGACAGTCTGTAGCTGAAATATTCCTCTATTTGGCAGTGTTGTTATGATTTATGTATCTCATGTATTCCCGTGAATAAAAATAGAAGGCAATTCTTTCGGAACGACCCTCGTAGTAAAGAAGTGATAAATTAAAACGTCATGCCTCACGAACAGTTTTACTGCACGAACAGCGAAAATACGGTAAACGATTTTCCTCTCATCATTTCGTGGCGATCTTCGGCGAGAAAAAGTTTCAGAAGGGTTTGAAGTAATGCGCAAAGTTGTTCCAAGTCACTAAGTACTCTAATTATCAAATACTGGAAGACTGAAGTAAGGCTGGTCGCGCGTCGTGAGCTGCACTGCATTCTCACCTTCAGCCCCGCCCCTTTGATAAAGCAGGTGGTTCTTTCCCCACAGCGATGATTTCCGGACAGTGAGTGATATGTGTACCAAGTTTGGTTGGAATTGGTGATTTGTAAGATTTAGTATTATTTTCTGTAAGTCATTTTATGCACTGTTAGAAATGTACAAAATTGCAATGGGACCTTAAAATAGTGTTAGAGCAAAACTCCTATTTAATTGTTAATTAACATTATTGAATAACTGGGTGTTGAATATTCAATTGTTTCTGATCCCACATACTTTGATTCCGCCATTGATTTATGGTTCAAATGGCTCTGAGCACTATGGGACTTAACATCTAAGCTCATCAGTCCCCTAGAACTTAGAACTACTTAAACCTAAGTAACCTAAGGACATCACTCAATCCATGCCCGAGGCAGGATTCGAACCTGCGACCGTAGCGGTCACGCGGTTCCAGACTGAAGCGCCTAGAACCGCTCGGCCACAACGGCCGACCACTGGTTTATCTACCAGAAAATTATCTCTTAACACTGCAACAAAATTTATCTGCAATAGGAGTATAGTATTATGCACAATAACGAAGATAAGGTGTTAGAATAAACTCCCGTTAGAAGTCCGATGTTAAATTCACCAGGGCTCTCAAGCAAACATCAATTGCTGAAGTGCCTCAAATTATATTAGGCTCACGTTCCACAATGCTAGCACAAAGTGTTAACAGCAGCTACATAATAACGTGTCATGAACAGTATGTTGAAGAAGACGATGAAATACAGTTTGTCAACTTGTTAAGAATTCATTATGACAGGAGTCATATTACAAGGGAAACACACTGGAATGCACGATCATAACTGTGCGAAACAATATATATATCATCAATGTTTAAAAAACCCAGTAGATGACGCTGACACAAGTAATGTAATTTAATATAATATGTGACGTCACCAAATGACTTACATCGCTGCACGTGCGGCCGTTGGGCAACGTGGGCCAATTTGCTGCCCAGCAAGCTCCCTCGATTTAAACGCAATAGATTTCTTTCTTTGGGGTCGCATGAAGGAGCTAGTTTACAAGACCCCATTAGAGTCCCAAATGGACCTCATAGCCCGCGTAGCCGACGCCTCTTCTCTGCAGAGATCCAAATCATAGAGGGTATTATCAGGCACATGTGTGAAGTTATGCTTGAACGATGCAGCACTTGAATTCAAGGAAACGGTGCAGATTTCGAACACTTTTGTGAATTTCATATTTTGTGAACGTGGAAGTTTCAAAATTATTGTCCTCCGTGTAACCAAGCAAGCTCTGTTTGAAAGTTATCTAAATAAATAAAAATAAAAACTGAAAGATATCTAAATATATAAAAATATATCTGTAATACTATATTTCTGATTGTAAGCTCTGAGCTGTAATAATAATTGAACTGTCGTAAGCCAGCCGGAGTGGCCGAGCGGTTCTAGGTGCTACAGTCTGGAACCGCGCGACCGCTACGGTCGCAGGTTCGAATCCTCCCTCGAGCATGGATGTGTGTGATGTCCTTAGGTTAGTTAGGTATAAGTAGTTCTAAGTTCTAGGGGACTGATGACCTCAGCAATTAAGTCCCATAGTGTACAGGACCATTTCAACCATTTGAACTATCGTAATGAATCTTGTACTGTCGTAATATGAAACCAAAGTTACACTGCAGAAATAATTACTTTTCGTGATGAAAAGGGAAGTATTTCATACTGTAGAAGTTAACAATCTGACTGCAAGAATTTTGAACAGTATAAACTGCCTGAATAATGTGCCAGAATAATTAACTTGGACATGAAACCTGGAGTAATTGGATTTGCAAAATTTGATCACAAAAACTGTCTCTGAATAACAAAAGTTGGCCCTGACTCAATAAATAAAAAAAAATTAAAATCTTTTCTCCTTACCTCTATTCTGCCCAAATCTGGACAACGCGTTGCAGTACTGCTCTGTCTTGTGCTCCGATATGCTAAAGCTGCAAATTACCGTATCTGCAGCGAGACACTCGAGAGTTGCAGTGAGTTCTCTGTTAATTGCAAATCGAACAGTTTATCGAACATAGTTGGTTGGATGATCCGTTAAAGCAATTGCAAGAGAAAGATTGGTAAGAAAATGAAATATGAGCAAAAATGACAACACTATGTTTTTTTTTTTTTGTATTGAGAAAAAGTGCTCAAAGCAGATCTTAAATTTAATGAACTTCTCTACATCCAGTCACTCAAATCTAACAACCTTTAGTACAATAACAAAGTTAGTTCGATGGCGCAGCAACATTGAAAAAAGAGTAACATCATTTTTGTATTTACCTGACATTCCATTCCATTTCTTCCTTCACAAATCAGTTTCACAATCATGTTGATTGAAAAAAATGATACTCTGAGATATTAAATTTGAATCATAATATTGCCATAGCTTCCTCACTCTACCACTGTTTTACATTGTCAGCCTAACTCAACACAGTTGAACTTCGACTCTGTCTCTACCCAAGCTAAACACTGTCAGCTCCCCCGCGCAGCTCAAAGATGTTGGCTTAATTTCTGCGGTACAGCTTACAACATCGCTGCTCGCTCACAGTCGATTCAGATACCAAAATTATACATGACACCTATCATGTTGTTATTTCGTGTTTCTTCCCTCTAGTTTCTTCTTTCTTTGTTTACAGATTTTAGTAACGAAAATGTAGGTCATTTATTGGCTGTGACGCAATTCGGGAACTCATACTCATTTACTTGTGACGCAGTACGATAGGTCTTTGTAGTACTGTAATTTGCAATAAACCAGCGGAGATCGCAAGACCGACCAATAAAATGATGAATCTTAATTGAAAGTAAACACATAACTGTCTAGCGAAAAGCAAAAAAAATACTGCCTGCCGGACGTAAGACTCGAACCATGAGCCGCATGCGGTGAAGTCGCGCACATAGGCCCGGAGTCACACCGACGCGAATATTTGACTTGGATTTGACGATCAGCTGCGACAGACCAACAGACACAACCGCTGCACCGTGCCGCGTGGTACGTGGGTGACGTAAATTTTTGAACATTTGTCGTCCATTTTTCGGGTATTTTCCTACATTTGCGGCTCCACGTGTCTTATATCAAATTACTTTTCTCAGCATCATCTGTGTCGCTTTGTGGGTTTTTAAACATTAATAAGAATCACCGTGCATATATTTTGCAGACAGAAAGACAATTGAGACTCTTGCATAAATATGATAATGTCATGAGACTTTAACTTTTCCCGGCGAATTGAACGTTCAAATAATTTACGGGTTTGCTGCCGGGTGACGTCGTCGACCACCACCGATATTTCGGCAGCAGCACACCCTGCGATTCTCAAGGCACAACTGCAAGGAGGAAGCAATGTGCAAGGGAATTTAATACCTCGGTTCACACAGGAGAAACAAGGAAGATACCACACACAGAACAAGTAACCACAAAGTCAACACACAACCAAAGATAACCAACATCAGAAATATCGATAGTGACTATTAATCAACAGGTGAGGTAGCCCTAATTCTGTCCCTCTGTTTTTGATGGGAGATAGAGCCGGATTCCAAGCAGCATTTAGACAAAATCCACCATCTCTGTTTATAAAGTTGCTTAATAGTTCGATTTCAACAGATTCCGCAATTTCCAACAGGATTGGCCGTATTTTGCGGAAATATGATGTGAAATGTGTTTTTCGACCACTTTATAAGATTAAGGCCCTGTTGACGTCCATAAAAGATGATCTTGGTTTGCGTAAGGCTGGTGTCCCTCGTATTCGTTGCAGTTGTGGCATGTCATATATTGATCAGACAATCAGGACTGTGGAAGACCGGTGTATTGAACATAAGCGTCACACACGCTTACAACAGTCTACCAAATCCGCTATTGCAGAACATTGCCTTGACAGCGGTCATCCTATGGAATACAACAACACGGAGATTTTGGCTTGCACGCCCAGCTATTGGGATAGTGCCATTAAGGAAGCTGTTGAAATCAAACTATTAAACAACCTTATATACAGAGATGGTGGATTTTGTCTAAATGCTGCTTGGAATCAGGCTCTGTCTCTCATCAAAAAAGAGAGGGACAGAATTAGGGCTACCTCACCTGTTGATTAATAGTCACTATCGATATTTCTGATGTTGGTTATCTTTGGTTGTGTGTTGACTTTGCGTTACTTGTTCTGTATGTGGTATCTTCCTTGTTTCTCCTCTGTGATCCCAGATATTAAATTCCCTTGCACATTGCTTCCTCCTTGCAGTTGTGCCTTGAGGATGGCAAGGTGTGCTCCTGCTGAAATATCGGCGGTGGTCGGCGATGTCACCATGATAATGTCATATTTATTATAATAAGACTTTGCTGGGGCATCAGTACTGAAAGTATTAGTCTTATTCGTATGTAAATGATCGGTGCTTTAGTTAGAGCGCCTTGGTTGCACTGGATACTTACGTGCAAATGCGTAAAATTTTAAGCTTCATGCCTTTCTTAAGTTTCATGCCTTTCTTTACGTATCGGAGGCCAGCCAGTTTGCTAAGTCTTGCCTAGTTGATGCTAATGAAATAACTCGTGATATCCTCCTTTTTTACTGAGAAAATTGTCTTGTAAAGTAGCTGACATGTTGCATATCATATCGAACAGTCACGAACAAGAAAAAGTCAATTAAGAAGACAGTTCTACTTCAGACCACGTAATCTGGCAATAGCCTGTAAAATATGACGTCGCCGCAGCAATTCAGGCTGCAGACTTTATTAGGTGAAGTGTAACATCACACCGAGTCTGCAGACAGTTACATTATTGAGCGTGTACGACTGCGAGTGAGTTTCACTGGGACAGCAGAATAAAAATTCCGTGTACCCACTGCTACACGCTCTAAGAAAGATATATCTGCCTGAAAAATGGCTGCGTATTGCTCTGAACATCCGTATTTGCCGAAAAGAGGCTATAATTCGTGCTGAAGGCCAAGCGACAGTTTGCAGGGCAGAGTTTTTCCTCACGTAACTGGTGTCAGTGTTACCTTGGTCGGCAGCTGTGTGTTAGCAAACATACCGTTCAGCGTTGATAGTTGGTAACACTGCGCAGTCGTTATCGCACTTACACCTGGGATGGAACTGATGAGCATGTTCTACCATTAGCATTTATCTCGTTGATGAAGAAGTACCTGCAAACTGCCGAGGAATCCATGGTGCTCTTCACATATTCGAAGTTCTGGCACAACTTTCCCTCCTTAAGATGGCAGAATGTCAGTGATTTTCACGTCGTCTCTGAATACATTGGTCTAAGCGCTTACTCTTACACTATTTATCAAACAAAAATCGTAAGGATACTGTTGTACGCGTTATTTATACTGAGTTGGGAACTGCACATTTATGGCACTTCTTACAGCGAAAGATGTAAACTCTATTCTATCTGCTGTGATGTTCAAATTTTTAAGGATAAACCATTTGATGTGAATATGGGAGCTAGCCCTTTGTTCACTTCAAACTAGAGCGACAACATCTGATCACGATTTTAAGGGAGATGACCAACATCTGTTCGTGATTTTAAGGGAGGCTTAATGGAGATTTAGGCGCAATAAATTTTAACTGCACGTCTACATCGCATTTTGTTGGATGTAAAAAACTGGCATTCTTTGGTTACATAATTTGACTCTGTTATGTCATACAGTATCATATTTTGGGGTAACTTCACAAAACGAGAAAAAGTGCGCGTGATGAAAACTGATTCACTTTAGAAGCACGTGAAGACACACTTGTACGCTGAACGGTATGGTGGTTATGGTTATAGAAAGAAGAATGCACAATTCGGAACATTCAGTGTCGACTGATTGGCTCTTTGGAAGCGTAGCGTAATTTGTTCTATTGCATGAATTAATTTGGAAATTAATAAATTAATGAGCTTGTTTAAATACGAGCGCCTCTATAAACCACTGACGCGAGTTCTTGTAACTTCTGTGTGTTACGTGTGCCATAGCTGCTGATCCGTAAGAAGCGAGGGCATCGGCAGGTTGCCAGTACTTTACTGACCAGGAAACAAGTAACCATTCCGCCTCTGATGAGCCCTCTAAACTCGCAGGTTGTTGAAATCTTTCTCCGCTGCACGCATTCTCTTGGCCAAACCATATTCTTTCCGTAGAAGCTCTTAGAAGGAAAGAACTATGCCGGTAGTAGTATCGATCATTATACGAAAAGTTTTCGAAATATGTCCGTCAGGGAAATTGAACTATCAATAGAACTTGGTGGGATATATATTTATTATAAGAATGATCACTGACGAAATACACGGCTGAATCAGGCGGACAATACGGGAATCGGGAGGAACACAAAAAAGAAATAAAAAAGAAAAAAATAATTATCAGCTATAATACAGGAGATCCAGGGAAGTACAGGACAGTTGCTCATTACTTCAAACAGGAGAGAGAAATCGCCTAAAGACTAAGTCCAGGCAAGCGTTCAAGGTCAAACCTGGCACGGCTCAGGGTTGGGTCACTCCTTTTCTCGCAAGTTAGTACTCTTTGCTTTACGCAATACAGGTAAATCACAACAAAAAGTGAAATAAAACGCTCTGGACACAAAAATGACCGGGAATAAAGTACACGAACGCATTATTAATTTACAGTGTACTCGAAAAGCAAGTGGGAGTAACAGAGGTGACAGAAAACGAAGAAAAGAATGCGGTAATCTCGTATTTGGAAGAGGGACTGAAAAATGAATAAATGAAAAGAAAGGTCTACATCAACGATATTACCGTTCGTAAATGCCGCAACTCTGCTGGGTGAAGGTACAGAAGGCATGGGGAAATATAATGATGGACATTGTGAGCCGAATAAAATAGAAGGCAATATTAAACTAAATTCAGACGAAAGTGATAAAAAATAGCACAATGGAGAATACTACTGTACTGAAAGAAAGGAATGGGAGGGCACTGTGGAGAAAGAGAAGTAACTACGTTATCTGGAAACAAAAGTGGCAGGTGGCGGTAAAAGAATTAGGAGCAGAAAGATGCAGAAGATTAAGAACGTTTTACTGTCACAGCTATCTATTAGTGACAGTTTCTAACATTGTAAGTTCGGGACGTAGTATTGTATTTTACTGAAACCATAAAAAACGGCAATACACAAGGATGTTAAAATTTTTTATGAATGAAGTAAAATCAACAGATGGACTAGAAAATATTGGTTGGGAGAAGAATTAAATGTTAAAGCGTTCTTAGCAGAAGGAACAAAGTCGTGAGTGATGTGCTCAGAAATGCCGGCACCGTTAATATGACGCTAGAGGGATAATGTTGGAGAAGAATGTGGCCGGATCATAGCTTGAAATACGTATTTGAGATTATTATGTATTGTACGTGAACAACGTGTACAAATCATAAAACTGAATTAGAGTAAGTTGGCATCAAAGTAATCAAAAGACTGATGCCAATGATTACAAGAACTTTAATTTACCGGGTTTTACTCCCTCTCTCTCCGCGTTAGTAAGGGAGAGCCGGGCACAGTGGCCATGACGGGCAAAGTAACTGTTGGGGTCCTGGGGGCTATAAGGTGCTGGCATAGCGCAAGAAGTGCCTCTAACGTATTCTCCCTGGATGGCCCAGTCACCCTTTAAAGTCTAACCTGTTTGCTGTGCTGCCTCTCGAACTTATAATAATTTTTGTGGATTTTAGTTATCTTGATTTAAGGTAAGTGCTCAGTTTGTGTATTTATTGTGGAGAGGGAATGTTTCTTAAGTCTTTCTAATGAAATTGTATTGGAAGTGCCATGTCTTGACTCCGTAATCCTACTTTAGTTACTGAAATTTTGGCCGTACTATTAGAGGAGATACAGCCTTTATGTAAAAGAGTAAATGCGGGCAAAGTGCCCATCCCGACAGTGGCTTCTGGCCACTTTGAGTAGCAAAAAGCGGAAAAGCAGCGGCCGAAAGATAGGCTCCGCGGTGATGCATACAGCACGTCCTTATAAAAGGGACCTAGAAACGGCAAATAAAGAAACAGAAGAAAAAGAAAGTGGAAAGAAGGAAAAAGGAAAGCAGCCGTAGAGAAGAAAGGCAGTAAAAAGAAGACTGCGAAGAGCGGGAAACCCAACCCTAGAAGAACTCTTTTAGGTGATCACAAAGAAGACACAGTATGCATATACTGCAAAGAAGTGTTTTCAGATTCAGGGCCGAAAGAGCAGTGGATTAAGTACCAATTGCGCTCTCTCTCGACCTACGAACTTCGTACAGGACTTAGGACCACAGTTTCACATTCATTTGGGAACCGTGTAATTCGAATAATGTTTCACAATAAAATACATTTAGCTCTTTCTTAAAATAGTTTTTTACCCCTTATTTTTCAGTTTAATACTAAGTGGCCACTTTGCCCGCTCATGTTAGGCAAAGCGGTCATTTGCCACTTTGTGAAAAACTGAATTGTTTAAAGCACTTAATTTTCTCCTAAGCTGCTTAAACTATTCGTATTATACTTCAACAGTTGTATGTTATAATTCATTATGATTAGTCGTATTACGCATTTCCGTCTGTTGCTACTCAGCGTAAAAAATAGGAACCTTGTAGCATGGCCAGTTTGTCCGGCTCTCCTCTACACTTTTTGGCAACCTACTTACGTGGGAATTGTCGCAAGATAATCGACGCGATTTGGGACGTTGTAATGCTTCTGAGAAACGGTCTTCGATATTCTTCGAGCAAAACTTGGTTCCTAAATCTGTATTAAACTCAATGTTATTTGCTTGGCGACTTCAAGATGAAGTAAATCTGCCGCTAAGCGTAAAAGCAGACTGAGCACTCTGCGACAGTCACCCTCATCATTGAAATTAAAAGAGAGTATGTAGGACGATGTTTCGCATCAAAGGAATTCATTAACGCCTTTGTTTGGACTGTAAAGCCTTTGCTGTGCCCAATTACGCTCGCACATAAAGACTCATTCACATTTAAGCGGAACAGTGACTCATCTGATACCAAGGTAACAGTAAATCACATGCCCTGATTTCGTAACACGCTGCCTGCTTAACGAGTACGTAAAACGCTCTCTGTGCCTGCCTTTACGGGATTTTCTGTTAACATGTCTCGAATTCAGTTTTACAAAGACGATCAGTCACTTAGCAGTAAATTATTATTAATATATTATGCGTCGTTCTTTGTTTAAGTAAGAAGGCATTTATTTGAAGATTTTTCGCAAGATGCGTTATGTTTTATCTTCTTTAATCTAAGGTACACATTCGAATAGCCAAAAATTTTTTTCTGCTTGTCTTGTCTCGACATTCGCAGACTAGATAGTCTTGAGCGTGATGTGACATAGACATATCTGTCCTTGCTCTCGGAAAAAGTTTCTCTTTAACTTCCTTCTTTATCTGTTTTGCTCAATACCTATTCTTTTTTACTTTCCTTCTTTTACCACTATTGGTTGAATAATGTGATGAATTAACAGAGGAGATTGCAAGGGAATTCAGATTGACTTAATATTTTGAAGTGGGTGTAATGATGGCAGCTTAGCTTTAATGTAAACAACAGAACATATTTTGCGTAAACAACAGAGAAGAAGTTGATAGTGACAACACGTAAGCAGCGCGTCACATCGTTTAAGCACTGTGGAGTAACATTAACAAGCAACAGAAAATGGATCGAACTACCAATTATAAGTGGCTTTCAACAAGTAGTGCAGTCCGCCCCCGGTAGCTGAATGGTCACCGTGACAGATTGTCAATCCTCTGGGCCCGGGCTCGATTCCCGGCTGGGTCGGGGAATTTTCTCCAAAAAATGGTTCAAATGGCTCTGAGCACTATGGGACTTAACAGCTGAGGTCATCAGTCCCCTAGAACTTAGAACTACTTAAACCTAACTAACCTAAGGACATCACACACATCCATGCCCGAGGCAGGATTCGAACCTGCGACCGTAGCGGTCGCGCGGTTCCAGACTGAAGCGCCTAGAACCGCTCGGCCACACCTGCCGGCCGAATTTTCTCCGCCGAGGGACTGAGTATTGTGCTGTCCTCATTATCGTCCTATCATCCTCATCGACAGCAGGTCGCCGAAGTGGCGTCAAATTGAAAGACCGGCACCCAGCGAACGGCCTGCCCGACGGGCGGCCCTAGCCATACGATTAAATAAATAAGTAGTGCAACACATTTTTTTCTGAAAGCAGGTTGGTATTATCCAGGATTCTAACACACCATATTATTCCCCACTCTTTTGGCTACAAAACCTTATTTTGCAACGTAATCTACGTTCAATGCGACGGCATTCCGCCATCTTACTGGGAGGGCCTGCATGCCGGCGTAGTACCACTCTACTGGTCGAACTCCGAGCCAACGTCTTGCTGCATCAATAACCTCCTTACCACCCACATACTGCTTCCCGCAGAGAGCGTCCTTCATTGAGCCAGACAGATCGAAGTCAGAATGTGCGAGATCCGGGCTGCACGGTGGATGAGAAAGAACAGCCCAATGACGTATTGTGAACTACTCACGCAGACTTTCGAGAGACATTGCTTTATTTTGGAGAAGGAGAAGTTTGTTTACATTTTTGTGGCAACGAACACCCTGAAGTCACGTTTTTAGCTTCCTGAGGGAAGTACAATACACATCATAGTTAATCGTTGCACCGTGAGAAGGATAACAAACAGAATAATCCCTCCACAATCCCAGAGGACTGTCTCCATGACTTTACTGACTGGGGTGGGGCTTTCAATTTTTTCTTTGAAGGGGAGGTGATGTGGATCCACTCCATGGATTGCCGCTTTGTTACCGCTTCGAAGTGACGAACCCATGTTTAATCGCATGTGACGATGTTCGACAAAAAGAAAATGCCACAATCAGCTTCGTAACGCGCAAGTAGTTCGGCACAGATCGTCCTTCGTAGCTCTTTATGGTCTTCTGTTAGGCGGTTAGGAACCCAGCAGGCACACAGCTTTGAGTACCCCTGCTGGTGGGCGAGTGTGTCAGCATGACCGACAGAGACATCCAGTTGAGCAGCGAGGTGTTTGTTTATGATCCGTTGATCACCTCGAATGAGAGTGTCGGAACGTTCCAATATTGCAGCTGTGTGCGACTAGCAAGCACGTTCGAAATCGAGGAGGTTTGCGCGATTTTGTTGCGATGCTTATAGACGCCTCGCCCAGCGACTCACCGTGTTTTTGTTAATTGCTAGATCTCCGTGGACATTCTACAAATGCCTATGAATATCTGCGATGATCCGGTTTTCCGTCAAAAGAAACTCAATGACATCTCTTTGCTTGGAACGCACCTCCGTAACAGACGCCATTTTGAAGGCTGCGCACAACGCCTCCACCTATCTGAACTTCATGAAACTGTAGGGGCTGAAGAGGAAACAATCCACGATGTCCCACAGGAAATTCCGCATTTTTTAAACCGAAACTGGACGAGAAAAAAAATATGTTGCATTACTTATTGAATGCCCTTCGTAATAACAGGGAAGACAAACAAACACATATTTGATGGGAGGTTTCTGGTTAATGTGCAGTGGATTCCTAAAGCACCTAACATATACGACACTAGTGCAATCAATTATAAGGGTGTTACTTTACCGTTTGGAGATCCTATTAAGTCTGCCTGACGGAAGGGGATGAAGAAATACAGAGTGTGCGCTGCTAGGTCTGGTATAGACCTTACCCAAATGACACGGAAGTGCTAAGGGAAATTAAATGTGAAGTATTGGTACGAAGTCAATGTTTTTGCGAAACCCTACTGCGGAAATTTGAAGTATTCGAAGTGCGCAGCAGCTACACTGCCTGAGTGTATTTCGCTCATGGGGACGGCTTGAATAAGATAGGGAGATTAGATAGTTTACGGAAGCAAACCATAAGTTTCTCTTCTTTCGCCACAAACACGAAAGGCATAGGGCAGGCAGGGTGAAACGAAATACACACCACCAACAACTAGACAGTGCCTTGTTAAGCTATATCTACTTCTATTACTCTGCAATTAAGCGCTTCTCAGAGAAATGATCGAACCAATTTCAGACTTTTTCTCAGTAAAATGGACACTTACCTCTGTTCAGTACGGGTTCTGATTTCCTTTATTTCATTACGATGGTCATTTCTCCCTATGTGGGAGTCAACAAAATGTAAGGGGCCATTAATAAATTTCCGTTCGAAGGCCGTAGAGTTCAGAACCGGTATGCCAATCAGGCAAGTTGCCACGAGCGCTGAGGCAATCATTGTTTAGCTGCGTAAATAAGTCCGTAAATGCCTACTGCACATCCTCGTTCGATAGGAATCGTCGAGCCCTCAAGACCTTTGTAAGTGACCGAAAGCGTGATAATCGCATGAGGAGAGATCAGGACTACAGAGCTGGTACTCGACTGTTTCTCACTTGGGTTGTGTTACATTTGCGACATGGGGACGTGTCTTGTCATGAAACAGCAGCATCCCTTGGGGCACCATTCCATAACGGTGGAAGCCTACCGCTGTTTGACCTTCGGCAGCCAAGAAAAGAATAACATCACGTTGGTCCTGGTTGGATAAACTTGGCGATACTTTCGCCATAATTCGCGTTTCCGCATTTAATGCACGCTCGTCGGAAAGATGTGAATGCCATACTTATCCCTTGTTTACATGTCGGTGCTTATATAGCCGCATCGGGGTTACGCCACGTTGAATACACGCCGCAGCAACGCCGTCAGATGGAAAGTTTTTGGTCGCCCTTACATTTTATCATTCGGAGGAGAAAGTTGGTGACTGAAATTTCTGCGAAAAGTTCACGCCGCAACGAGACGTGCCTCTGTTTCTATACAAGCCATCTCTACTTGCGTATCGTATCCGGGACACTCTTCCCTTTTTGGCTATAATACAAAACGAGCTGCCCTTCCATGAACTTTTTTGATGTCCTCCGTGAATACATCTGGTAAGCATTCCACGCCGTGAAGCAATACTCTAGAAGACGGACAAGCATAATGTAGGGAGTCTCTTTGGTAGATTTGTTGCATCTTCTAAGTATTCTAGCCGGCCGCTGTGGCCGAGCGGTTCTAGGCGCATCAGCATGGAACCGCGCTGCTGCTACGGTCGCAGGTTCGAATCCTGCCTCGGGCATGGATGTATGTGGTGGCCTTAGGTTAGTGAGGTTTAATTACTTGTAAGTCTAGGGGACTGATGACCTCAGATGTTAAGTCCCATAGTGCTTAGAGCCATTTGAACCATTTTCAAGTATTGTACCAGTAAAACGTAGTTTTGGTTCGACTTCCCCCACAGCAGTTTTTGTATGATTGTTCCTCTTTAAGTTGTTACTAATTGTAATACCTTTGTATTTAACTGAATTGACAGTCTTTAATTTTTTTTTTATTTATCGTGCAGCCGAAATTCATTTGATTCCTTTTAGTACTCAGTGGATGACCTTGCATTTTTTATTGTTTAAAGTCAATTGCTACTCTTTGCACCGTACAGATATCTTGCCTAAATCATTTTGCAATTGGCTTTTGTCTTCTAATGATTTTGCCCAGTAAACGACAGTCTCATCTGCAACAATGTGACAGTTGTTCAGATTGTGCCCTAAATCGTTTATATAGATTAAGAGCAGCATAAGCCTGTAGCACTTTTTTGGGGAGCACGAGATATCACTTCTGTTTTACTCGATGGCCTTCGATCAGTTGCTATGAACCTTTCTGACGGATAATCATGAATCAAGCCGCACGACAGCGACGATACTCCATAGGCGTGGAATTTGATTAGATGCCGCTTGAGACGAATGATGTCAAAAGCCTTATGGAAATATAGAAACATTACATCAGTTAGAGATCCGCCTTTGATAGCCTTGACTACTTCATTTGAATAAAGAGCCGTTTTGTGTAGACGAGAACAATGTGCTCTGGGTCAAAAAATGTTCAAATGTGTGTGAAATCTTATGGGACTTAACTGCTAAGGTCATCAGTCTCTAACCTTACACACTACTTAACCTAATTTATCCGAAGGACAAACACACACACCCATGTCCGAGGGAGGACTCGAACCTCCGCCGGGGCCAGCCGCACAGTCCATGCTCTGGGTCCTTGCTGGATATGTGTCAGTAGTATATCGTATAACTGATTCGTCCCGATGGGCAATGAATGCACCATCTTCTGTGTGGATGAACAATTATGTTCGACCTCATGCGGGAATCTCAAAGTAGCGGTCACGGAGCATAAGGACGCGACTGGTGATAGAGAATCCTATGTGGGAATTTGGGTCGGCTGGGAGGCATGCCGAGATGGTTCGCGCAATTTCAATGGTCACTGTGTACACGTAGCGATGTGGTTAACGCAACTACCTAGTGAGCAGGAGATCCTGGGTTTGAATCGTTGTCCTGCACATATTTTTAGTCGTCGCCACTGATTCCACACAAAGTACCGATGCAACTGACGTCAACAGTCCCTTTCCTTCCCCTCCCTTTCTCCCCTCTCCAACTTCCCATTTTCACGCAGTACTTTAGAGACAGAGTCCTGCCGACGAGTGCATGCGGTTAGGTTTTGAGTTCGCATGGCTCATGAGGATGTCGAACAAAGCAATTTCACTCCGTCTCTGACGCGTGATTCCGCTTGCCATTGCCACTGGTCTTCGCGTGGTCGGCAACTTTAGCAGCTAGCTGGTTCTATGAATTAAAATCAGATGTCAGTATCTTGTGTATTACAGAGATCGCATTTCTAAGCTGTAGTATTCAAAATTTCTGGTGCGAGCGTTGCTTGTTGGTATGGCATTGACGTAATTCAATATTAGATGGTTTTTGAGCTTTGCATACGTGTTTTCATTTGCTGCGAGATTAGATTTCTTTGTTCCGTCGGTTTTAGCCATTATACGACGATTCATATCAGTCTTTAATTAAGCCATCCGAGGATATAAGTCGCGTTTCACGTTACTTTCCTACTCTTTTAATATCGAGGATCTGATAATACAAGGACCTTCTATATGTTTTGAAGAATATGTGGTACTGTATAAGGACGATTAAAAAGTTCCCGTTTGAGGACGTTGCTGCAGCGTATGTGCAACGAAGCGCCACTCCGATACGGGTATATAAACACCGACATGTAGGCAACGGATTAATGTGGCATTCGTGTCTTTCCGAAGCGCATGCGATAGTTGCGGAAACCTAAGTAGAACGACGTTGTTATGAAATGCAGCCAAACAGATGAGAGGCGCTGTTATTTTTTTGTTGGCTGCCTAAGGACAAACACCGACAGAAATCCATCGGAGAAGGAAGCATGTATGTGGGGCAGCAAGTCTGTCGAAAACGACCATTTGTGAATGGTGCGCATAGTTTCATGCTGTTTCATGATGACGCACGCCCCCCTATCGGAAATGACATGACGCAGAAGTTACGTCAACTCAATTGGGTAAAACTCGAAGACCTGTAGTTCTAATCTCTACCCATGCGATTATTATGCCTTCGGTCCCTTAAAAAAGGCTTTGAAGATTCCTGTAGGATGAGGATGCGGAACAGATATTTACAGACTTGAAACTTCCTGGCAGATTAAACTGTGTGCCGGACCGAGACTCGAACTCAGGACCTTTGCCTTTCGCAGGCAAGTGCTCTACCAACTGAGTTACCCAAGCACGACTCACGCCCCGTCATCACAGCTTTACTTCTCCCAGTATCTCGTCTCCTACCTTCCAAACTTTACAAAAGCTTTCCTGCGAACCTTGCAGAACTAGCAGTCCTGAAGGAAAGGATATTGCGGAGACATGGCTTAGCCACAGCCTGGGGGATGTTTCCAGAACGAGATTTTCGCTCTGCAGTGGAGTGTGCGCTGATATGAAACTTCCTGGCATTCTGGAACCATCCCTCAGGCTGTGGCTAAGCCATGTCTCCGCAAATCCTTTCTTTCAGAAGGGCTAGTTCTGCAAGGTTCGTAGGAGAGCTTCTGTAAAGTTTGGAAGGTCCCGACTTAGAGTCTCGGTCCGGCACACAGTTTTAATCTGCCAGGAAGTTTCATATCAGCGCACACTCCGCTGCAAAGTGAAAATCTCATTCTGGATTTACAGACTTCTTCATACAAGAGGACATGGTGTTCTACCAAACGGATATCTTCGCCTGGTGCGTCGGTGGGATGCTTACCTCATGCTTATGGGGATTTCAGCTGATTGGTATAGTGCCTCTCGACTGTACAACCTTCGAACGCAAACTGTTTCATCAACCCTAATATTTCTACGTTGTCTCTTAGAGGAGATATGTATCTACCGCTTGTGAACTTTCATTTTTATTTATTGAATAATAATGGATATCAGTCTATCCTTTATTATTTTTCCTTCCCCAATAATTTCAAAACTTCACGATTATGTGGTCAATCCACAAGCATTTGTTCATCCTTTATTCATGTTCGTAACTGATGTGGACACAACTCACTGAAAACAATCTTCCTTCTACAAAATTAATAGAATGACAATCTACTTTCGGTAGACGTAGTCTGTTTTCCTTTGCATGCAAGTTTTGACGAGTGTAAAATGGGCCTGAGCGCCAAAGAGAACTTCGAGACGCGTGCTGCGGTCCTAAATGCATCGGGGATTTTTTTTAAATTCACGCTTAATGCTATCAGGCGATAGGCAATACAAGACGCAGTTTACATCTGCACTGCATACATGTTTTCTACACGAGAAGACGCAGATGCACTTAGAGGTTGTGTTAGAATCGTCGAACGTCTTGGTTATAATTTTGCGTTCTATAACATGGGTTATAGTCTCCTACACATATCCTGTGGCGCGGTGACAGTATTCTTACTGCTCAATATTTTATTAACAGAAACTGGGACACGCTGTCATTCATTCATAGGTCAAAGTTTTGTACAAGAAAAATAATATTTTCAGGACATTACTAACGACGTCATAATAGTTCTGCACTCAGGTTAAAGTGTGACATGTTATGGCAGTTTTCAAAGCTACGGTTTAAACGTGTCTGAGCAACTTTCCCAGTGTATTATGTTATCTGGGAAGCTCTTGTCTTAATTTTTTGCGAGATAGCTCTGTGTGCCACATGAAACGATGTGCTATGAATCATTCACAACACAATAGCATCGCTCAACATGAACAACTTAGCGTATCCAGTACAATAGCACAATTCGCGTGCAGTTCCAAAGACCTGACAGACACGACGAGTTCATGGGGAGACTGAAAGAGTGTCAAAATAGTTCAAATGGCTCTGAGCACTAAGATACTTAACATCGGAGGGCATCAGTCCCCTAGAACTTCGAACTACTTAAACCTAACTAACCTAAGGACATCATACACATCCATGCCCGAGGCAGAATTCGAACCTGCGACCGTAGCAGTCGCGCGGTTCCGAACTGAAGCGCCTAGAACGCTCGGCCACCGCGGCCAGCAGAAAGAGTGTCCTCGCAGCTGAAACTGTCATAGATCAAAACGAGTATCTGAGAGATTGCGACACACTGGTTTGCCACAGCCACAAAAAAGATGGGCACGAGAAAATCAGGTCGTGTCGCACACCTGTGCTTAACGGGATCTGCGGGTCGCATCTAAACGGCCGCCCGCCACTACAGACTCCCGTGTCGTGCCACGTGCGCTGGGGATAACGCAGGCTGCCTCTTGCCAAGTGTTGCGTGAGCAGATTCTTCACTTCCCTTGCGACTTTCTCATCGTGAACATGGCACACCCGCAACAGTACCTCGTAAGGAACAGAGAGATGTGGAAGTTGATTAGTAAACAGATCAAAGGGACTTTGTAGTTTAAAGTATGTATCTTTTCCCACAATATGCCATCACGGATCTTAAAGGATATCTCGGTGAAACTAACGGTATATAGCTTTTTAATCGAGTTGTAGTTTGCTTTGAACTATATTTCGAAAGCTTCCTTAGTTGTATTCCTCAGGTGTCGAGCACTCCGAACAGTGAAAAAGACACGCTGAGATTCACTGAAATAATCTCAAGGAAATGTAAACCACTCGCGAAAGAAGTGGCCTACAAAACGCATCAGTATTACTCATAAGCCTGGGACCCTTGTCGGGGTGGAATAATATAACAGGCACTTATTTATTAAAAAGTGTGTATTTTATCTTCCCTGCTTTCATTACCGTTAAGGTGTAGAGATATGTGAAGAAAGGGCCTAAAATTGTGTTTCATATTACAAATAGTTTAGTGCTAATTGTGCATGAACGAAAGAGCGTTCTACAATAACGACCAATCGAATGGGCCAGCATTGTTGTAATGACTCTGATCTCAAGAAGTGGGTCAGTGGGCATTCTGGCAGAATTCACTGACTCAGTATTTATCAGCACTTCCTTATCTGCTAGGTTATCACATACAGTTCTCAGGCAGTTGTTTTTTTTTTTTGTATTTTGCTGACATCAGCATTAGCACTTTCTTGTCAACAAGGAAACACTCCAGCCCCCTCTCCCATACCCTGCATGATAACCCTCCCCCCCCCCCCCACCTCGTGTGCGCCCACGGCCCTCCTCAACCAATTGCATGCAAGTTCATCTGAGCCAATGACCTCCAAGTCTAGCTGAGAAATTTTTAATTTCCGCGTGTGTTGTGATATGCTGCCCTGCGTGTAGAGCTGTCGGCAGTCCATCTGTATGTCTTGAGAAGATGTCTATTGTAGCAGAACTACTAGAGCAGCATATGCAGGTATTCCACAACCCACTATTATTTATCTATCAGACAAGCAGCAAACCTCTACAGCCTAACAGATCGCCAATCCATTGGAACTGATAGAAGAGGTAGAGAAGGTCCAAAGAAGAGCAGAACATTTCGTTACAGGTTCATACAATAAGCAGGAAAGCAACACGGTGACGCTCAGACAATTCCAATGGCAGATGTTTCGAGGAAGCTGCTATACATCGCGATGTGGTTTACTGTTAAAATTCCAAAAGTGTATGTTCCAGAGGAGTCTCAATCAGTATATTGCTCTCCCCGACGTAGATCCGACCTCTCACGGACGCTTACAAACAATCATTCTTCCTTTGAACAATTAATGACTTGGACAGGAAAAGGAGAGGAGGGGGGGGAGGGAGGGGGATTGGAGGATTGACAGTGGTACGCGATGTACCCTCCATTATACATAAAAGGTGGCTTGCAGGGTGCAGATATAGATATGACTGTCGACGTAGAGGATGCAGTTGGGTCCGCTCGGTGATCCTGATTCAGGTATTCTGTGGTTTTCGTAAACCACTTCAGTGCTTTAGCAAGATCATGGCCGACTGCATGTTCTATGCTAATCAAAACATTCTTATTTTTGAAATATGTGTTTTCATTGTATTTTGTTACCAATCCTGTATCATTATTAATTATTCGCTAAATGAACCAACAAATAAATTGGTGTTAACAGCCTTCCATCAAGCACTGAAGCTCCATAAATTTTTGTCTCCCCAAGCTCGTGGCAGCTAGGTCGTTGACGCCATGAGTTCTTTGATACGAGAATGTTTTACAGTTGTATAGTGATATTAGCCTGTTGCTTCCAGCAGTAAAAATGTGGAGAAAGGGGGGTGGGGGTGAAGGTGGCGTGATGATATTCGCTTCTGGAGTTTAGTGGGGGCCCGATTAGTTAGCCGTAAGAGTCACAAAGTGCTATAGAATGGCATGCATCGTGCAGAGAGATGATTCACTTCGTGCATTTTCTTGTTTCTAATTTCAGTGGAAATACCTAGAAATTGTGAAAACAGTCAACCAGACGTTACACGTACACTATGTGATCAAAAGCATCCGGACACCTGGCTGAAAATGACTTACAAGTTCGTGGTGCTCTCCATCGGTAATGCTGGAATTCTTTATGGTGTTGGCCCACCCTTAGCTTTGATGACAGCATTGCACTCTCGCAGGCATACATTCATTCAGGTGCTGGAAGGTTTCTTGGGGAATGGCAGCCCATTCTTCACGAAATACTGTACTGGGGAGAGGTATCGATGACGGTCGGTGAGACCTGACACGAAGTCGAAGTTACAAAACACCCCAAAGGTGTTCTGTAAGATTCAGGTCAGGACTCTGTGCACGCCAGTACATTACAGGATTGTTACTTTCGTGTAACCACTCCGCCACAGGCTGTGGATTATAAACAGGTGCTCGATCGTGTTGAAAGATGCAATCGCCATCGCTCTTCAACAGTGGGAAGCAAGAAGGTGCTTAAAACATCAATGTTGGCCTGTGCTGCGATAGTGCCAAGCAAAACGACAAGGGATGCAAGCCCCCTCCATGAAAAACACGACCACGCCATAACACCACCGCCTCCGAATTTTACTGTTGGCACTACACAATCAAGAAGATACAGTTTACCGGGCATTCGCCATACCCACATCCTGCCATCGGATCGCCACATTGTGTGCCATGATTCGTCACTCCACTGAACATTTATCCACTGTTCAACCGTCCGATGTTTACTCTCCTTATACTAAGCGAGGAGTCGTTTGGCATTTACCGGCGCCATGTGTGGTTTATGAGCAGCCGCTCGACCATGAAATCCAAGTTTTCTCTCCTTTCGCCTAACTGTCGTAGTACTTGCAGTGGATCCTGCTGCAGTTTGGAATTCCTGTGTGATAGTCTGGATAAATGTCTGACAGTTACACATTACGACTCTCCGCAACTGTCGGCCGTCTCTTGTCAGTTAACCAGGAGTGCGGAAATGTCGCTTACAGACGTATGACACAAGTGACACCCAATCACCTGACCACGTTCGAAGTCCGTGAGTTCCGCGGAGTGCCCCATTTTGCTCTCTCACGGTGTCTAATGATTACTGAGGTAGCTGATACGGAGTACCTGGCAGTAGGTGGCAGCACAATGCACTTAACATGAAAAACGTATATTTTTGGGGGTGTCCGCTTACTTTTGATCTCATAGTGTATATTGACTTGGGTATAATCAGGGCCACACACAGTAGAGAGAAAGAAATCCATCTATATCGATGGGTTCTGGGCATAAGGACCGTCTTATTGATGTGCCACGAATTTTACTGAACCTTTGCAGCTGCTTTACACTACTTTGTACAGAGTTTGTTTTCGCCTGTTGGTACTTATTTCTTCAGACAGATAGAGCACGTAGTCTGGACTTTAGATTTTCGGGCTGAGCTGTTTCCAGTTTTTCATTTGTTTGTAGGATTTATTATTTTTACATACGTGTCCAAATGTTCCGAGATGAAGCTTTCTTAACTTGAATTTTTCTCGACCTTTTATGATTTTTGTTTAACCATGTGGAACCACTATTCAACTTGGAAATTATGTAAGAAATGTATATGTAGATTACTTGAAATTCACTTCTGTAACTATTTAATATGCTTCTAGTGCTTTCCACCTATCAACTATAAACTTAATCGTATTTGATGAGAGTGACGCGACTTCTGTACGTGGGTTAAGACAGGCCACTACATAGTTCAAGCCAGTAAGGCACAAAATCCTTAAAAGGCCGCACGTGGAATGCCTAAAATAACCTAAAAGACATGAATATGACTTTCACTATGACAAAAGAGAGAGAGAGAGAGAGAGAGAGAGAGAGTGTTTGTGTGTGTTTGTGTGTGTGTGTGTGTGAGTAGGAGAGAAGGCATCATTAACATGTTCTCCGACCTGATTTAAGCTAACCGAACACCGTATCCACACTTTAGTTAAACCGAAGCCTATGCTCTGGATAATTCAATTACTCACCACTGTAATCTTTCCTCCTTTGATACACGGCCCCTATGCCAAGATGTTGACATTTCCTTTCATGCTCACAGGTGAGGCAGCGCGGTCTAAGGCGCTGCAGTCATGGACTGTACGGCTGATCCCGGCGAGTGTGGAGCCCTCCCTCGGGCATGGGTGTGTGTGTTTGTCTTCAGGATAATTTAGGTTAAGTAGTGTGTAAGCTTAGGGACTGATGACCTCAGCAATTAAGTCCCATAAGATTTCACACACATTTTTGGTGAGGTAGCATTCCGCAACAGGTGTTTCAATTGACCACTTGAGTTGGGTCTAACGCTTGTGATCTTTACATCTTTGATTAACGGTTTTTATAGTCTGTTCAATAAACAACATGCCAGATTTGCACAGTATGTGGTATACTCCATATTTTCAGAGCCCTAGCCTTTCACACAAAGGCCAAATGGCAGCTCGGCAGAACGCGAAAAACTTGACAACGCGTAGAACCTAAATCTGGATGACTAAAGTCTATTCACCGAGAGCTGGGACGAAACATAAACAGTGTCACGTGAGCGACTACGCTCGTTTCTAGAGAAAGCATTCGGTGTTCACGTGATACGTAGGGGTGTGGAAAATCCTTGGCGCACGCTTTGCAGCTGGCGGCGTTCGGCTGGCTGCCGAGCTGTCACAGCGGACAGTGAGAAGCCTGGGCAACAATGTACGAAATAAATTTAACAACAATGTTAAAATAATGTTAAACTGAGTTCATTCTGTCGAAGCAGATTTATTTTCATTCAGGTTTCTAACAAAACGCTCCATTAAAACACAATTAATTGTTAATTTTAATAACAATACCAGTAATAATAATGAGAAATGACGAAACAAGGTTCACTCTGTCGAACTTGAACTGTTTTCATTGAAGTTTACAATAAACCGCTCCTCTCTCTCCTCTATAATGCAATCTAATTTCCATATTTGAGTTTCCACTTTTTCTACGACATGGAGGACGCACTTGTTCCAATCCTCTCCAGTCACTGTTCTTACTGCTTCTTCTAGCAGTACTTTAACTTCCGGCATTTTGTATGTTTTGTTTTTCGCTGCAACATAGCCTTTGATTCTGGCTCACACTAACTCAATGGCGTTTAATTCACAGTGGTACAGAGCAATTCTGAGAACAGTTTTCCCTGCATTCTTCGTCATTTCATTTATTGCGTATTCGTTGTGCGCTGTTCTGTGATTTTTAACTATATCTAAAAGTTTTTTCTTCAACATACCGTCTTCGAAATCGATGTTTTTAGATTTTAGCCACTCTGATATTTCGTGCTTATTGGAATTCGCATTGGGAACTTTCTCTTTTCTCCGAGAATGGTACGCGCGTTATCAAGAACAATAACTGCATTTTCCTGAAGCCGAGGAAGAACATCTTGAAACCACTTGTCGAAGGTTTCGGCGCACGTCTCCTCATGATAATCTCCACTTTTCTTGGATTCGAAAGTCCACAAACATCCTTCAACGAACCCTGCTTTGCTGCCAATGTGTGCGATAATCAGACGTTTCCCTTTACCTGATGGGCCCTTGCTTCCGGTGGATAACCCGGACAGAAACGCTTGTTTTGAGGAATTTATAGTGTCATCTACCCAGACGTAACTTCGGGTATGTCCTGCGTTCATCCACGTCTCGTCCAAATAGTAAATGGGTCTGCCTTCATCTCTCAACCGTTTAATGGTTCGAAGATAACGCCGCCTCCATAAAAAGATGTCATCCCTGTCTATTAGCATGCTATCGCGCCCACGCCGGACATATTTGAAATTCATTTCTCTCAATAACTTATAAAATGTAGTTCTCCAAAAATTGCCCAGATCTGCATCTTCGTTCACGACTCTAAGCACTTTGTCATTTGATGGCAATTCGTTACGAAAAAAGAAATTCGTGTACTTTCCTTCGTATCGCATTTCTATCGAAGTCATCAACATTTTCAGAAAGTTTGTCATAATTTTCCTTTCTTCGGAGACTTCAAAGAGTGTGTGGCCTTGTACTCACTTATCACACGATGCACTGAAGAACGTCCAACACCTGTAGCTGCAGCTGTTTTCGAAACAATGGCACTCATCGACTGCTCTGGATGTAAAAGTTCCGTTTTATACACATTAAGCACCATGTGCTTCTCAGAAGAGCTTAATGATTTCTTCTTTGCTCGCTTCTTTGGTAGACTTAGAACTGACACGTCGACCTCGCTCGCTGAATGCGTGGATGACATAATGAGGACAGCCGTATGTGACGCTAATGAAATATGTGAATATATAAAATAAGAAACCTTGCGATGCTGTTGGATGCGCACATAAATAGTGAATGCTCAGCGTGACTACAAATACATATACTTACTCTAATAATCAACAACAAGTCTTTCAAGCGTCTTTACAGATGAACTTAAGATATCCTGAAATCGCCGCTGTACAACACCCACTAAGGAGCTCACACCTGCAACTGAGACGGCCACACTTACTGAGCGCCGCGCCTGCGAATCGCACAATGCATCGCTCATAAAGGACAAACGGTTGCACCCATCGCATTCGAGCAAACTACAAAATTAAATTCAAACCTTTCTGAAACTTTTTTCGCTTACACCCCCACAAAAGAATGTAAAGGGAAAAAGTTTGTCGCTTACTATATTTCGGACGATGATTTGGTAACAGTTCTATATCAGACGTGAGATTTTAAATCATTGATTCACTATTACTGACTCTATTGAGCAGAAAATTTGCAGACGTCATCAACATATTGCACTGAAGGCAATTATAAAATTATTTTGCTGTGTGGCACACAGTTCAGGAGATATGGCGTGATAAATATAGAGTAACGCGAAAAAACAACTTTTCCTGAAAGCTTAAATATTTTTCTTTTTGAGTGACAATAAATTTTAATGTAATATAAATAAAGGTGTCGGAAGGTAGTTCTCGGATCTCTTTATCATGTTCAGGTGCCAAATTATAAAAAACACGACTTTCATTTTTTTAATTTCTGACGCCCCTGCCTTGTACATCCCTCGACGGCAGCGCTGTGGTCATGCACCTTGCCGTGTTTACAGTACGTCTCTTGTTTCGGTGAATGGAGTTTAGACAGGGACTGATCTCCATTAATCCCGAATGCAAGTCCAGTGCTACACTGCGCAACATAGTACCGTTGTAGCCAGGGGACACACTCTTGCGATCAACCAGTCGCTCCTTAGCTCGCTACAGACGTCTCATCTATGCTACTGCTTTCCAGCTGACATCTTCACTGCTCTAGTAGTGGAGTCCATTAAAGCAGGCGTGACAGTGGACATGGAATAAATTTTCAGAGTTATGGTATTAAGATCGTAACAGGTCGATGTGGTACATAAGATCACATAACGGTGACGAACAGCTCACTTAAACGGGAATGTTTAGGAGATGTTTTCGTAAAATCCTACTGGGTAAACTTAGACAGTCACTTTTCGAGCAGATGGCAGTGTGACATTTCTATCGCCTCAGCCGTCTGTCTCCCGTGGGTACGACGAGAAAATGCTGGGAGTGATTAGTGTGCGTCGAAAACCATACTGATTGTCTTCATCTCTATGGCCAATGTCTACGTAATCACCCTGCAATTGTATAAGGTCTTTCAAGCCCGTTTTACAAGTACTAAAATGTGTATTAATTTTATTACACTCATTTCGTTTTGTCTATTTAAAACTCAACAGGCGTTGTACTTGAGCATACCGCGGGAATAATAGAAAAATGCAACCACTGATGATGCTTTAAATCGGGGGTGTATAGACTTGCTTCGGGCCGCAAACCCCTCACTGTGACCGCGGGAGAGCCACAGAAAATAATCCATTTCGTTTATTTTACAAATATTCATTTGATTTATAATTATTCCGAGGTTGAAGCTCTACTGTCGATTTTTGCTCGCAAATAGATTTGATTTGGAGGGTTTCCGCCTTGAGCAGAACACAATTTTTATCTTTCATTTCACACACACACACACACACACACACACACACACGCAAACACACACGCACACACACACACAGACAAATGTTTGGTAAATGAAAGGAAAGATAAAAATTTCACATAGAATTAGTTAATGTTAGACCTAACCGTAACATTCCCAGTCATAAAATTTCGAAATAAATAACTTTTGTACATTAAGTCCTATTTAGTTGCAGGACAGCCTGTCAACGAAAATAAGTGCAACAAAAATATGCTGAAAAGTTCTGTATATGAAAAACTTTATCTGTTCTTCAAATTTGTAAATACTGTGTTAAAAATTCAAATTTGTATGTGTAGAGGGAGCAAGAGCATCTTTCCTGTTTAATAGAAAGAATATAAAAGCCCACTGATGATACTGAAAATTCACAGAAACATGTTTGGAAATAGAAGAAAATATAAGATTGTGTTCTACTCAAGGCGGACTCCTTCCACAAACAATTCCACTTAATTTGTATTTTTCTTATATTATTATTGACTGATGATCGTGAATTAAATGCTTAAGGTTGACAGGAATACATAAAATTGTTGCTTACATTCGTCGCAAAATGTTCAACACACAGGAGAGTACGCTGATGAGGTTCACAAATGCAAGGTGGAGTGCTGTAGAATACACGAAGCACTGGCGATTAAACTATGCAGTTCCCTGCTGGCCCAGGTGAAGCTCTCGTTGCCGCCAATGCAATGTTGCGAAAGTGCTTAAGCCGAAAAATAATGTACCGTGAGAAACTGTTATTCTGGATGGGATACTATGACCTATTTCCAGCTAGACTGACAAGGCTCAAAAGAACTAAGTCCTACGAGGGCACGCCGTCTGCTTTCCGTGAGGGAAAGAAAGATGGACGGTGAGAGGCGGGCCGCCAGCAGACCAATGGCAGGCCACGTGCGACCCGCTGATTGCGATCTGTGCATCCCTGCTTTAAATGAATAAAATGAGACCTGTGTGGTAAACAGAATACGCATTTTAGTACCTGTAAAGAAGGGTTTGAAAAATCTTTAATAAATATTGGTAAACGTATTCCGTGCGATCAAAACAATGCACAAAAACTATACGACAGGAATGTAGACGAATAAAAACATGCAGAAGTAGAAATATTGTGTATCAGTGCAGTGCAGTGTGCTAAAAATCGACTACATCTACATCTACATCTATACTCCGCGAGCCACCTTACGGTGTGTGGCGGAGGGTACTTATTGTACCACTATCTGATCCCCCCTTCCCTGTTCCATTCACGAATTGTGCGTGGGAAGAACGACTGCTTGTAAGTCTCCGTATTTGCTCTAATTTCTCGGATCTTTTCGTTGTGATCATTACGCGAGATATATGTGGGCGGTAGTAATAAGTTGCCCATCTCTTCCCGGAATGTGCTCTCTCGTAATTTCGATAATAAACCTCTCCGTATTGCGTAACGCCTTTCTTGAAGTGTCCGCCACTGGAGCTTGTTCAGCATCTCCGTAACGCTCTCGCGCTGACTAAATGTCCCCATGACGAATCGCGCTGCTTTTCGCTGGATCATGTCTATCTCTTCTATTAATCCAACCTGGTAAGGGTCCCATACTGATGAGCAATACTCAAGAATCGGACGAACAAGCGTTTTGTAAGCTACTTCTTTCGTCGATGAGTCACATTTTCTTAGAATTCTTCCTATGAATCTCAACCTGGCGCCTGCTTTTCCCACTATTTGTTTTATGTGATCATTCCACTTCAGATCGCTCCGGATAGTAACTCCTAAGTATTTTACGGTCGTTACCGCTTCCAATGATTTACCACCTATGGCATAATCGTACTGTAATGGATTTCTGCCCCTATGTATGCGCATTATATTACATTTATCTACGTTTAGGGAAAGCTGCCAGCTGTCGCACCATGCATTAATCCTCTGCAGGTCTTCCTGGAGTACGTACGAGTCTTCTGATGTTGCTACTTTCTTGTAGACAACCGTGTCATCTGCAAATAGCCTCACGGAGCTACCGATGTTGTCAACTAAGTCATTTATGTATATTGTAAACAATAAAGGTCCTATCACGCTTCCTTGCGGTACTCCCGAAATTACCTCTACATCTGCAGATTTTGAACCGTTAAGAATGACATGTTGTGTTCTTTCTTCTAGGAAATCCTGAATCCAATCACAAACCTGGTCCGATATTCCGTAAGCTCGTATTTTTTTCACTAAACGTAAGTGCGGAACCGTATCAAATGCCTTCCTGAAGTCCAGGAATACGGCATCAATCTGCTCGCCAGTGTCTACGGCACTGTGAATTTCTTGGGCAAATAGGGCGAGCTGAGTTTCACATGATCTCTGTTTGCGGAATCCATGTTGGTTATGATGAAGGAGATTTGTATTATCTAAGAACGTCATAATACGAGGACACAAAACATGTTCCATTATTCTACAACAGATTGACGTAAGCGAAATAGGCCTATAATTATTCGCATCTGATTTATGACCCTTCTTGAAAATGGGAACGACCTGCGCTTTCTTCCAGTCGCTAGGTACTTTACGTTCTTCCAGCGATCTACGATAAATTGCTGATAGAAAGGGGGCAAGTTCTTTAGCATAATCACTGTAGAATCTTAAGGGTATCTCGTCTGGTCCGGATGCTTTTCCGCTACTAAGTGATAGCAGTTGTTTTTCAATTCCGATATCGTTTATTTCAATATTTTCCATTTTGGCGTCCGTGCGACGGCTGAAGTCAGGGACCGTGTTACGATTTTCCGCAGTGAAACAGTTTCGGAACACTGAATTCAGTATTTCTGCCTTTCTTCGGTCGTCCTCTGTTTCGGTGCCATCGTGGTCAACGAGTGACTGAATAGGGGATTTAGATCCGCTTACCGATTTAACATATGACCAAAACTTTTTAGGGTTCTTGTTTAGATTGTTTGCCAATGTTTTATGTTCGAATTCGTTGAATGCTTCTCTCATTGCTCTCTTTACGCTCTTTTTCGCTTCGTTCAGCTTTTCCTTATCAGCTATGATTCGACTACTCTTAAACCTGTGATGAAGCTTTCTTTGTTTCCGTAGTACCTTTCGTACATGATTGTTATACCACGGTGGATCTTTCCCCTCGCTTTGGACCTTAGTCGGTACGAACTTATCTAAGGCGTACTGGACGATGTTTCTGAATTTTTTCCATTTTTGTTCCACATCCTCTTCCTCAGAAATGAACGTTTGATGGTGGTCACTCAGATATTCTGCGATTTGTGCCCTATCACTCTTGTTAAGCAAATATATTTTCCTTCCTTTCTTGGCATTTCTTATTACACTTGTAGTCATTGATGCAACCACTGACTTATGATCACTGATACCCTCTTCTACATTCACGGAGTCGAAAAGTTCCGGTCTATTTGTTGCTATGAGGTCTAAAACGTTAGCTTCACGAGTTGGTTCTCTAACTATCTGCTCGAAGTAATTCTCGGACAAGGCAGTCAGGATAATGTCACAAGAGTCTCTGTCCCTGGCTCCAGTTCTGATTGTGTGACTATCCCATTCTATACCTGGTAGATTGAAGTCTCCCCCTATTACAATAGTATGATCACGAAACTTCTTCACGACGTTCTGCAGGTTCTCTCTGAGGCGCTCAACTACTACGGTTGCTGATGTAGGCGGTCTATAGAAGCATCCGACTATCATATCTGACCCACCTTTGATACTTAGCTTAACCCAGATTATTTCACATTCGCATTCGCTAATAACTTCACTGGATATTATTGAATTCTTTACTGCTATAAATACTCCTCCACCATTGGCGTTTATCCTATCCTTGCGGTATATATTCCATTCTGTGTCTAGGATTTCGTTACTGTTCACTTCCGGTTTTAACCAACTTTCCGTTCCTAATACTATATGCGCACTATTTCCTTCAATAAGAGATACTAATTCAGGAACCTTGCCCTGGATACTCCTGCAGTTTACCAATATTACGTTAACTTTTCCTGTTTTTGGTCTCTGAGGACGGACGTTCTTTATCAACGATGATAATGTCCTCTCTGGTAAGCCGTCAGGTATTTTATCGTTTCGCCCAAGGGGGGGGTCCCTCTAACCTAAAAAACCCCCGTGTGCACGCCACACGTACTCTGCTACCCTAGTAGCTGCTTCCGGTGTGTAGTGCACGCCTGACCTGTCTAGGGGGGCCCTACAGTTCTCCACCCAATAACGGAGGTCGATGAATTTGCAACCATTATAGTCGCAGAGTCGTCTGAGCCTCTGGTTTAGACCCTCCACACGGCTCCAAACCAGAGGACCGCGATCGACTCTGGGCACTATGCTGCAGATATTAAGCTCAGCTTGCACTCCGCGTGCGATGCTGGTTGTCTTCACCAAATCAGCCAGCCGCCGGAAGGAACCAAGGATGGCCTCAGAACCCAAGCGGCAGGCGTCATTCGTTCCGACATGTGCTACTATCTGCAGCCGGTCACACCCAGTGCGTTCAATAGCTGCCGGAAGGGCCTCCTCCACATTACGGACGAGACCCCCCGGCAAGCACACCGAGTGCACACTGGCATTCTTCCCCGACCTACCCGCTATTTTCCTGAGGGGCTCCATAACCCGCCTAACGTTGGAGCTCCCTATAACTAATAGACCCGCCCTCTGTGACTGTCGGGACCTTGCCGGAGAATCGGCCACTGGCCCAACAGGCGAGGCATCCTGTGGTGGCTCGGAAACGATGTCATCACCACTACATGTATATGGAAGTATGCCTAGAAATAAAATGGAAACCAAGAAACGTGAATGTTAAAAAATGTATACTAAACATGAGAACTTTTTGCGACCCTGTTAAACTGATTGGTAAACAAAAACCACAATTGTTACAGTGGCCATAAAAGGTTAAATAAAGCGAAAGCCGTCTGGTTGAAATGTAATGTATCCTTTACAAAAATTAAGAGAGGAAGGAAATGAATTGATAATGATTGCACTTAATCCTTCAGAAAGCAAATTGTTCGGAAGCGGGATACATCGCAGCGACCACAGTAGGAGCACAGTAAAAAAGGGTATATCATCAGGCGTTCAATTTTGATTGAACTCAAACCTTTCGCTTGGTCAAAACAAAACTCCTGCGTTACCTGTTTTCCCTGCATTCAGCTGCAGATTCGTCGCTGGAGAGCAGAAAAGATTGCTGACAGCGAACTGTGATAATATCACGTATAACACAGCGGAATAACGTGCATTATACAAAGAAAAATAGTATTCGGACTTCGTGACAAGAAATTTAGATTGCAGGGTTGAACTTATGAAAAATACAAATTTGCACGTAACGGCGTGCGGATTGCGCGCAATCGACACATCATAAAACTAGTCGTTTCCCAACTGTATTAAAAAAGAGAAACAGGCAAATTCTGAAGACATCTTTAGCAAAAGCTTTCTTACTAGATTACTATGAACCTAAGAGTAAATGAACTTAAATATAACAATTATCATTTGTAAAATTATAAGTAACAAAGAAATGCGTCCTTCCATGAAGTCGGACGGAAGAAGAAAGGCGATAGGGAGAAGGCTATACGTGCCTCAATTTTTTTTTAACTTGAAGAAGGAAATTACTGCAACGATTTTAAAAAGTAACTGAGATACCGGATATAATTGGAGCTTTGATTTGTCACAACAGATCAATTTATTACACAAATAAGAGTTTTATTACAGTCGCTATGAACGGAATAGCTCCCTTATTACTTGTAAGACTTCAGCTGCGGAAGACTTAACGTAGCTGTCCTATAATTTGCTCGTTATATCGTTTTTTGTCGGTATGATTTAACACTGATTATGTTTTGTATACTTTGACTATGAAACAAAAGATTAACTGTTACTGCTTATTCAATATGTGCTTAATAATTTGTTTTAATGAATCTGTGTTCAACGTGGTATCGTTTCATTGTTAATGTTTTAAATAACTGTTCTGTTTCTTAAAATTTCTTGAGTGTGATCTTCAACCACAAAAGTAGGGGGTGTACTACGTCTTTTAATTTGGCGCCTTTTTCTTGACTTCCCATGCAGCGCGGGAAGAGAACGGCAGTCAGTGGAGGTCAGTTGTAATTAGACAATGGTGCCGTGAAGTTGACGGCTAATGTGCACCACAAGAAGTTAATTTTGTGCAATGGAAGCGTGCGTTTGGTGCATTTACATTTGTAAGTCGTGTCAATCAAGTAATGGCCTCGGATGCAAGCTATCTCGAGGCTAAATATATGTTATAATAGCTAGCGCTCTAAGTCCATGCAGGCAGTGTGGCCTAGGAATGTAATAAGGCGAGAAGCATCTACATGCTTAATATGAGACACGAAGATACTCTAAAATATTAGCTGCTCACTGCTCACACGTCTGCACCCCACTTAAAAGGCCAGTACCTTTTTTTAGTTTACTTTTAGGAACGTAACGGGAGAATCAGTTATATACGGGAAGTTTTATTATTTATTTTTCAGCATTATTGTGACATGATTTGTAATAATCTTTCTCCGGTGTCATTTTCGAAACTCATATTCTTAATCAAAAAATAATTACGGGCTGTATAATTATTTGTGCAGTAATGCTAATGTGGCGTAATATAATTGTAAATTAAATGCCTTCCATTCACAGAAAAAGTTACATTTAACTTTTTAAGCAAATATGTTGGTCAACTGTTAGAATAGTGTGTTCGCCATGGTTTATGGTTACCCTGACCTTTAGGATCTTACAGAATTTACGAAATCCAGTAAAGCTAACAGCTGACATCATTTCTTTTGATTACGTTCAGTAATGTTAGTGGGAAAAGTAATGAAACAAACTTGTGCTTGGTTACTTCATTTTTTCGTTAAAGTCTGGTTGTAAAATTTCCAGAAAAATTCCTGTAATGATATTCAATGCAAATACGAAAACACATTTTAATTTTTGCCCCATTAAGACTGTCGAACGATTTCTTAGTTAATAGTATGGATTTTTTTCAGAAGGAAGTGGCACAAGGTAAGATTGTACAGGTTCGTGGCTCAGTTGTAAAACTACCGTAGGCTACCTTAGTTTTCATAGTAGCATTGGTCAGTTAAGATCGTAACTACGTTATCTGAACTTTAAGTTTGTTGTATACCTGTCAAACGTTACCTCATTTCGATCGCTTTGTTTGCGTGTGCGATCGGTGTATTTCTAGCTTCCCCCTAGAAACTGAAAGCGGAGAACCATTTAGAATCTGAGAGAGGATATATAAAGGGCCGTGTAACCTATGGAACACTTCTGTTCTGCGTAGTTATCCTCTCGTCTATTACTTAAAAATAAGCGATGTTTATAGCAAAATTGAACTCGTCAATGTTTAATTCAGGTTTTATTCGAAACGTGTTGATTGGTAAGGCGAAACAGCCGGATGTTGTAGTAAAAATAAAAAAAAACAATTCAGATTTACCATGCAGAGCTGGAAAACACAGTTTCGTAAAAATAAGGTAAAGATAAAAAAATGCAAAATAAAAACATGTCGAACATTGCTTTCATATCTCATAAAACATGTTTCCTTTATTCATAAACAACATTCTGAACAGTCAACAATAACAGGAAACTCTTGCCTTTGATCATGATGACGAACGTTCCCGTCTCTAATTAGGTTCAAAACAAACAAACAAAAAAATAAAGAGTAGTCTTCGGTTCCCAGTTTCTCTCTCACACATTCAATTACGTTTCTTTCCCTATCAATGGTACCAATACTACCGCCCAATGCTACCTGTTATCCTACCATTTACTATGTCACTTATATACTGTACCAGAACTGTCGAACCGTAGATTTGGTAGAGCCTAACTTCAGTAACACATCATTTCCTTGCCACGCCCGTCGGCTTGTGCTGTCGCTATTATCAACAACAGCGGCGGTTTTCCGGTTTCCGTGGGACGAGGACTGTTCTAAAGCCTGGAGACAAAGAGCTGGTCCTGACCTAATGCCACTAAATGGTGGTGGTCTGGACCGGCCATGCTGTTTCTAGAAGCGAGTGATTGGACAGGATGGCTGGTGGTTCCTAACACCCGTTGGGAAAGAAACTCCTGAAAGTGTTGGCAAGAAGCAGCACCTCACAGCAAGGACTCTGAGCGTCAGCAGGAAGTAACCAATTGAAATGTCCAGATTATGAATCCGAAGCTACTTGCCCAAAAGGTCTGGATGTTGAAATAATTTCTTGGAGCAATTTTGAAGCTCTCGAAATCAAGAGTCAGCTGGCAACTGTCGCGACGGTAGGACGACCGTTGTGGGGTCTGTAGCTGAGTTTTTGAAAGTGTCACGCATGTGAAGTCGATAATTTGCCCCTCGCTGATCACTACATTCATACTTCACAACGATAAACTGAAAGAGTTGGTAAGAGCGTTTTCCAAGAGCATGAGTGTCAAGGGCCCAACTGTTTCCCGGTTTTCCTGAGAAACGGTGCGACTTCACGAGTGGGCACTTGTTATGCGGACGGAAGTCTTAAATCAGAACGTGGAGACATGTGATCGATGAAGGTAGTGTTTGTTGACAACGGGGCGTACTTGGCGATATGTTATAAAACATAATAAAATCCATTTGTTCCCATAGAAACATATCTTGTTTTGTGTGTATGTCCTTTTCTTTTTTATCTTTACAGGACGAGTACCTGGCATTTGCCCAGATGTGTATGTATTCCAATTTTGTTAGACCATCTCCTCCTTACCCCTACACCTCCTTTCTACTCACCTCCTTCTCCAGCCTCTCTCTGTCAGTCTCAGTCACCCTCCAGTTTCTGTCTCCTCTTGCTCCTTCCTCTGTCTGTCTCCTATACACTCCATCTCTCTGTCCATGTATTCCTCTTCACAGTCTCTGTCCATCTGCTACCCCTCCTGTTTGTCTGCTACTTCCCCCAGTGTGTCCATCTACTCGTCCCCTCTCTGAGTCCATCTCCTCCTGCCCAATCTTTCTCCTCTTAACTCACTATCTCCTCCTCCCCCCTGTCTTTGTCCATCTTTTCCTTCCCTCTGTATCTGTTCGCCTCCTCTTCTCTTTCTCTGTCCGTTTTCTCCTCCGCCTTTCTCTGTTCAAATGGCTCTGAGCAATATGGGACTTAACATCTGAGGTCATCGGTCCCCTAGAACTTAGAACTACTTAAACCTAACTAACTTAAGGACATCACACACAGCCATGCCCGAGGCAGGATTCGAACCTGCGACCGTAGCAGTCGCGAGGCTCCGGCCTTAAGTGCCTAGAACCGCTCGGCCACCGTGGCCGGCCCCCTTTATCTGTCCATCTTCCCTCTCTCACATCTGTGTTCATGTCCTCCTTTCCCCTCTCTGGTTGTCCATATGTTCCTCTCCCCTTCTCTCTCCACGTTATCACCCCCACCACAATAGGAGATTGCTGGTTCTTAGCGCCAACAGTATTTGGTTGATTTTCTAGTTGGTTTGTGGGAGGGGACCAAACAGCGAGGTCATCGATCCCATCGGATGGGAAAGAAAGTCGGCCGTTCCTTTTCAAAGGAACCATCCCGGCATTTGCCTGAAGCAATTTTGGGAAATCACGGAAAATCTAAATCAGGCATGCCGAACGCGAGTTTGAACCGTCGTCCTCCCGAATGCAAGTCCAGTGTGCTAACCAATGCGCCACCTCGCTCGGTAGTAACACATGTGTACCAAGTTTGCCTGAAAACTGTTCATTGGTGTAGGAGTTTTTTTAAGCTCATGACTTTGCTCGCATGTGGACGTCACATACATTTAATATATTTCACACTTACCTGTTCATATATTCACCTGTATCTCGAGCGAATTTCGCCTCGTAGTTTCGTTTCCAGACAGCTCAATGTTTATAACGTCGTATCTTCTGAACTATGTGTAATACAATGATATAATTGTAAGTACATTCAGCGGCACATCCCTATCAGACATTCTGGCTTCAATTGTGTACTTTAACTTTTATTGTTCCTTAGCTGCAACAGAAGTATTTTTTCCCAATGGAACCCTGAGGTACACATTTTGTAAATGGTCAACCTTTTCATCAACAGTAAGTGCTGCCAACTGTTTGGCATCGGTATGAAAATATCAGCAAGTCAATGCAGCATTGCGCAAAGGCTCCAGACAACCAGAACACATGTATGTAGTTGGTTCATTATGTTCCACTGTATAACTGAATATCATTATTGTTACTTTTCATGGTAATTGTTGAATGATGATTTTACTGTTTGTTACAGTAGAGAATATTTCTTAATTAGTTATTTTTGTCCAGAAAATGAATCCAAGTGTACAAATTATGTTTTGAAAACGGGTGAATATTTTTGTACAAATCTTGCGTCTAAAATCGTCAAAAAATCACCTGAGAGCATTACCACCCAAAGAAAAATTTTCTGTCCTCCAGAAAAAAGTACAGGTTTTAAAGAGATATGTGGATACCGTCCGCAAAATGTGTTGCTAATAGATTTAGTAACATAGACGTATTAAATTTAAACGTCATGCATGATGCCTACATAAACAACGAAAATAAAGTAAATGATAAACTTCTTCCTTTCAATCCTTTTGCGGGGTTTCCAGGGAGATGGTTTTAAGTTATGTGTAAAGTTTGCTGCAAGTCAGTAAGTGCACTCATTCTCAAATTCGCTCGTCGTGGACTATATTACGTTTAGCCCACCCGGCTAGTCGTGCAGTCTAACGCACTGCTTACCGAACTGGAAGGCGTGCCGGTTCTAGGCACGAATCCACCCGACGGATTTGTGTTGAGGTCCGGTGAGGTGAGGTGGTTTTTACGGCGGTTTTCCATCTGCCTCGGCGAATGCGGGCTGGTTCCCCTTATTCCGTCTCATTTACGCTATGTCGGCGATTGCGTATACCATAATTACTCTTCCACGCTAGCATTGGGGTTACACTCGACTGGAATGAGACGGTCTCGGAGGGGTCCACTGGGGGCCGAACCGCACAATCGGTGTGGGGGGCGGTGGGGTGAGTGGACTGCTGTAGCCTGTTGTGGGGTTATGAACCACTGAGGGCTACGGCAGGGACAAAGCCTTTCCATAGTTTCTAGGTCCCCAGTTCAATGCATACATACATTACGTTCTCACCCCTACACCCACTCCTGTGATAGGTAAGTGGTTCTTACCTCCACAGTTATTATTTGCAGACTTTAAATGATAAGTAGACAAAGTTTGGTTGAAATCGGCGAAGGAGTTTACGAGGAGATGTGGAACATACATACATATATAGAGCAATATTTATAATTTGTGTAGATGGATGGGTTGTTATTCACCCTCTTTTCCATTCGCGGTGCTTATTGCTTATTACCAGTTCAAAAGATTTGGATTCCTACAGGGCATAGATTAAAGAAAATTTTAACACTTTCTCGCGATTCAGAGCGACAGTGGCGATCCTACTACGTGATCAAAAGTATCCGGACACCTAGCTGAAAATGTCTCACAAGCTCATGGCGCCCTCCAGCGGTAATGCTGGAATTCAGTATGGTATTGGCCCACACTTATGCTTGATGACAGCTTCCACTCTCGCAGGCATACGTTCAGTCAGGTGCTGGAAGCTCTCTTGGGGAATGGCAGCCTATTCTTCACAGAGTGCTGCACTGGGGAAAGGTATCGATGACGGTCGGCGAGGCCTGGCACGAAGTCTGCGTTCCAAAGCATCCCAAGGTGTTCTATAGGATTCAGGTCAGGACTCTATGCAGGCCAGTCCATTACAGGGATGTTACTGTCGTGTAACCACTCCGCCACAAGCCGTGCATTATGAACAAGAGCTCTATCGTGTTGAAATATGCAATCGCCATCACCGAATTGCTCTTCAACAGTGGGAAGCAAGAAGGTGCTTAAAACATCAATGCAGGCCTGTGCTGCGATAGTGCCACGCAAAACAACAAGGGGTGCAAGCCTCCTCCATGAAAAACACGACCACACCATAACACCACCGCCTTCGAATTTTACTGTTGTCACTATACACGTTGGCAGATGACCTTTCACCGGGCATAAGCAATACCCACACCCTGCCATCGGATCGCCACATAGTGTACCGTGATTCGCACTCCACACAACGTTTTTCCACTGTTCAATTGTTCAGACTTTACGCTCCTTACACCAAGCGAGGCGTCGTTTGGCATTTACCGGCGAGATGTGTGGCTTATGGGCAGCCGCTCGACCATGAAATCCAAGTTTTCTCACCTCCCGCCAAAATGTCATAGTACTTGCAGTGGATCCTGATGCAGTTTGGAATTCCAGTGTGATGGTCTGGATAGATGTCTGCCTATTACGGATTACGACCCACTTCAACTGTCGGCTGTCTCTGTCAGTCAACAGACGAGATCGGCCTGTACGCTTTTGTTCTGTACGTGTCCCTTCTCGTTTCCACCTCACTATCACATCGGAAAGAGTGTAAATCTCGCGTACAGACGTATGGCCCAAGTGAACCGAATCACTTGACCACGTTCGAAGTCCGTGAGTTCCGCGGAGCGCCCCATTCTGCTCTCTCACGATGTCTAATGGCTACTGAGGTCGCTGATGTGGAGTACCTGACAGTAGGTGGCAGTACAATGCACCTCTGGGGGTGTCCGCATACTTTTGATCACATAGTGTATATGTGTAGCAGTACACAGAATTGATCTGGATTCGCCAATGAGCCGGCCGCGGTGGCCGTGCGGTTCTAGGCGCTCCAGTCCGGAGCCGCGCTGCTGCTGCGGTCGCAGGTTCGAATCCTGCCTCGGGCATGGGTGTGTGTGATGTCCTTAGGTTAGTTAGGTTTAAGTAGTTCTAAGTTCTAGGGGACTGATGACCACAGCAGTTGAGTCCCATAGTGCTCAGAGCCATTTGAACCATTTGATTCGCCAATGGGCGTTTTCGAGAAAGTTTCTGGAGCAATGCGTGGCATATTTCGTCTTGCGTGCCGCATTGTGCTAAGAGGCCGCGAGGATGATTTCGCACTTTGACACGGAAGCTGCGACGAGGGAAGAGAAGGAACCTCTTAGATTACGTGGTACCGCAAAGCGATATACTTGCGGGTGTGTTTCATTTCGACAGCAATGTCTAAGTGCCTGAAGACAAAGCCATCAAAACCTTCAAAAGTCGATTGAAAATATGTAAACAAGAAGAAAAATAACCTGTGTACTCCCAGGCAAAAACAAATGAGAAAGTAGAACCGCGTAAGGAGGCGTTGGTGCTCTGTTTCACGTTTGCTCCTGTCCTCAATGTTCGGTGAGCCGGAAAAACACAGGTTCTTTTTTCTAGTTCCGATGGGCATGCAGTACCGTTCCTGCAACCTTCCTTACGAGAGTCTTGTATTACTCCATGCAGTTACATGCCGAAAACACGCAACGTGTTACCGTTTCTGGACTAAACGTTGACCAAGATACTTGCAAATCAGCTTGTGATACAGGGGGTGAAAATTTAATTCAGTAGCCTCTTTGTGAACAATCGAGTGTAAAGACAGAAAATTATCTTGTCACTACAGTTATGCCGAAAGAGATCGAGTCAGTTAGATTTGATGTCCGAGACTCCTAATAACGTTTTAATTCAACCATTCAGAGAAGAAAGCATCGGCGTCTATAGCTTGCGTCTGGAAACGTATGTAATCATTGGCGGAATATGAAATTTCGGAGACTTCAGTAACTGAATTGTGTAATGCACTGTATAAAACTTCAGCAAGCAGAACTCTGTAAAAAACGACATTCTATGTAAGGGGACGTGATTGACGTATTATAAAGTTTTTAACTCTTTTTGACGCAATCAGTTTTTTATGGCACACGACATAACCGGTTTCCGCCTACACTGCAGGCCAAACCTTTCATAATTGTGTCATAAAGAAGTAACTGGGTCAAAAGTAATAAAAAGAACTTTATAATGGAAAATGTTTTGCTGTGTTATCATTGACTGTGAAATGTGACGAATATTAACGTGTAAGTTCCCGTCGACAACGAGGTTATTGGAGACGGAACACAAGGTAGGAGAGGACAAAGATGGACAAGTAAATCGGACGAAGCTCATTTTTTCTTGTTGGCGAAGCGACGTGCAATTTGAAATTGTATGGGCAATCGGGGATGTCGGTTCCGCTCTCCCGAATAGCAGTCCAGTGCCTTGACACCTGCGTCGCCTCGCACGGTTGTTAGCCTTGAGTTACTGCTGTAACCGGTTCCTTTCTAGTGCTTCAGGGGGCACTGGATAACAATACCACTCTGCACTGCAAGAAATACGTTTCAAAGATACGAACTGAAGTCTGAAATGAGCTCTGGCGATACTGTAACGAGCTGCCTGTAGCGTAGCGAGCACCTTTAGACCTTGAAGTCAAAGTGATGTTCCTACTTACTGGCGTGCGAGAGGACTGCATAGATACAGTAGGTACAGAAAGAGAGAGTTCTCGACGAAACACCTTGTTCTGGTAAAAATCTTAGGCCATATATGATACAGACAGCGCATTGCGTTATTATGTTGAAATCAGCATGTCATTATTGTTTTTTATTACTACAATGGTGAAATCTTGTGTTTGTTTGGCTGCACCGAAAGACATAAGATTCATCAGGAGAAGTTGTATTATAAACACACACAAAAAATTTGCGAACAGATTTTTCGAGATCAAGTCAGCGAGTTTACAGGGCTGAAACTAAGGAGTGACATCTTAACAACGGAATACGAATGGTCTTCTGTTTGAGAGTTTTTATTTGTGTCTAAATATTGCGAATCGGATGAACAGAGTAGTGTTTCGACCGTTGCTCTGAGAAGGGAAATTTTAAACAAAACGTCTACATAACGCAATGCAGCAGACATCTTTCAGAATCCTTGCAGAGATATTTTCACGAAATGGAAGTTACGCTGTCAGATCAAAAACTCGACGAATGACGAACATTTTCAGACGACAGAACGTTAACATGTAGCTCACTACAACTGCCTATGACAGAGGTTTTCTTTTCTTGATGTCCTTTCGGTATCTGTACTGGTTAAGCAAAAATCTTAAAACATAAACGTTTATACTGTCAGAAATCCGGCTATTATGAATACAAATGAATGTTATTTCGTGTAGAAGCACGATAAACTATACGGGGCGATGAAAATGTTACCGTTGCTGCAGCGTATACGCAACGTAGCGCGACTTCGATGCAGGTGCACAAGCACCAACATGTAACCAAGGGATCAGGGTGGCGTTCGTGTCTTTCCGAGGTGCATGCGGTAAATGCGGATACGTGAACTACGGCGATATTATTACCATATGCGTCAACACGGGGCCAGTGTGCTGTTACGGTAATCGGTTCTTGACTGCCGAAGGACAAAGCGGCAGACATCCTTCGGAGAATGTAGAATGTGTATGGGGCAACACGTTTGCCGAAAACCAAACGGTGTCGAATGGTGCGACGAGTTCCACACGCAAGATGCATTCATATCGCAAATGTCGTAACGCAGAAGTTACGCAACTCAAGTGGGAGACAATCGAGCACCCTCCTAGTAGTCCAGATCTCTTCCTGGACGATTATCACGCGCCGGCCGCGGTGGTCTAGCGGTTCTAGGCCCTCAGTCCGGAACCGCGCGACTGCTACGGTCGCAGGTTCGAATCCTGCCTCGGGCATGGATGTGTGTGATCTCCTTAGGTTAGTTAGGTTTAAGTAGTTCTAAGTTCTAGGGGACTGATGACCACAGCAGTTAAGTCCCATAGTGCTCAGAGCCATTTGAACCATTTTTTGATTATCACGCTTTGTTCCGCTAAAAAACGCCTTGAATGGTCGACAATTCCTGTAGGACGAAGATTTGCAGCAAGCAGTTACAGTCTTCTTCACGCAGCAGGATACGGTTGAAGCAGCAGGACAAGGTGTTTTACCAAACGGATATTTTTAACCTGGTGCATCGGTGGGATGGCTGACTCAATGCTAACAGCGACTTTGCCTGATTGGGATAATGATTCTGTACTGTAAGGCCTTCGAATGGAAATTGTTTGATCGCACCTTATATTTCGCACTTATTGTTGAGGAACTATCAGGCAACATAATGCTACCGTTTACACATATATTTCGACTTTTACTCCGGTGGAAGCGGTGAAGTAAATGACTCACACTGCAACAAAAACGGGCATTCACTGAAGAACTGTGATACCGTCATCTGTAAAAAGAAAAAATCTTATCAGTAAGATGTTTACAACTGTTTGTTAGCCGTTCGTCTGGGCACATGTAAAAATTATAACTATCGCATTAGTACGGGGAATTCCGGAAAGGTTAATAGACACATGATATTTACTAACAAAACGTGTCGTTCAGTTGTTAAAAACGCTGCTTGATTTCAACTGTAACCGGGAAAAATTGCAAATGTCGACTACACTTGTCACAGTGCGTAATGACAGAAACTCGACTTTTTACTCGTCGTGAAGTGCCTTAGATGTTGGTTTCAAACCTTAACGCAACACAGACAGTTAGTGCCGTGTGCAGTCTGTATCCACCATCACTAGTCCCCATCCGTGTCATCAATGCTTGCTAATTTCAGATTCCCGCTGGAGGTGGAACGAAATTTGCCTGCGCACTGAAGGCTGTGGGTTCATAGCCCATCAAAACGAATCAGTTATATGAATGCGCCATGAAAGAACAGTCGCCACGCATTCATATAATTTTATTTAGTATTGCGATGAGGCATTTTTCGGTCAGCATAACCCTCTTTACTTCGCCAAAATCGTGATTGTTGTACTGTTTTCCCTTCACTACTTGTCCGTTGTATGAAGGATGTTCAAAGGTCCAGTGGCTGTTTCCGCAAAAAGAGGCAGTCTAGCGATATATCGTCATACGCCTTCAAAAGTAGATGGGAACGACCGAAGAGACAGATGAAATTTCTCAGTGTCTGTTACGCAATTGCATAATCTACGGGTACCACAAATTAGCAAAAGTCAAGGGGCATGCCTAGTAGATTTTTCGATTTAAAAACCTCTAATTTTGAAGGGAAGAGGACTGCAAGAAAGAAAATTAGAACATCCGGAATGGACTGCAAACCTTACATTTCAAGCGGACTTGCGAGATGCCCACAGTTAGACATTTCAACCAGAGAAACAATTCGTTTCTAATTTTATGGGGATGCATTTGAAAAGAAAATCGCGTTGTAGACGTGACAAATCCTCACAAACACAGCCCAGTTCCTTATACTCACTGGCGTTAACGAAAACGCAAGGGTCGAATAAATCATTTTGCAGTTGAAAGAATTTCAAGGATAGTTTTCTAAAGGTTTGAGGACACTGTCAACCTTACATCTGTTTTAGAGATCATTTGCCGTTTCATTTGTAAGCACTCCTTTGCCTGTGCATATGTAACTGACTGATCTGCAATATAATAACCGTTTCAAAGACAAATCCTTTCACGTTAAAACTGCCCAAGACGTCTCCATCGTTATTCTGAGGTAGTGTTTCCACGTCTCCGTAATGAGGTTGCAAAAGTGCTACAATTTTTCGATCAATATGTATGAGTGAAAGACCTTTTTCGATTATGAAATTAAATTAGTGACGGTTACGTCGCAACCTGAGTGTGAAAATCTGTGAAATTGTCTGCGTCTGACTGTATGCCGACAGTCTGCCCCAGATAAAAGTTGCGTCTTTCAGAGCACCAAAAATAATTAAATAATATTGAAAATATGTGTTGTTTGTGATCTACGTTGTTGAGAATCGTGAAATGTAAAACCATGTAGTATGCAGTGCGACTGCATTCCCTTTCAAATGCTGCGCATTCGCAGTTTTCCCAACTTCCCCTTCCTCACGCTCAAACAGCGTGCCGTGGCCGTAGGGGAAATGTGCAGCAAAGCCACGACTCGTGAGCGGAATTTTTTGGCCGCCACTAGTCTAAGGTACGACTGACCTCACGCTACGGGTAAGTTTAGTACGCTTCCCGGTTGCTAAAGTCTGGGATCACACTTGATTAATAATTATAATACAAATTAATATCTCCAGTTACCGTTACATTTTCAGCAAGTACACCAAGTCCTTTCATCCACACATGAATTTTTTCATCGTCATTAACTTTTCTACAAGAGCGTGTATATAATGTAAATGGCATGTTACTATAAACATAGATAGGTCTACTTTGGGTCTTCGGATCAATACCACAATCCCACGTCTTGTAGGCGATGACATCTCGATCGGCGGAAGATTCAAGTCCAGGAAGTGAGGCGTTCTCACAACGAACAATTGCTAGCGTGAACCAGATCACTGATATCCCGCAGCCTGAATTCGTTTCATCGCAGTTTTGACAGAAGTTGCGGACAGAAGTTGGCCACCTTAACTAAATAATGCCGTGTGACGAGGGCCTCTCGCCGGGTAGACCGTTCGCCTGGTGCAAGTCTTTCGATTTGACGCCACTTCGGCGACTTGCGCGTCGATGGGATGAAATGGCGGTTAGGACAACACAACACCCAGTCCCTGAGTGGAGAGAATCTCCGACCCAGCCGGGAATCGAACCCGAGCCCTGAGGATTGACAGGCCGTCGCGCTGACCACTCGGCTACCGGGGGCGGGCTGACCTAACTTGTTTGGTGGGAACTGGCCCATTGGCAGATGTCGGGAGTTTCCGTTCGGTTTATTCCACAACTGTGTTGTTCTGCTTGCTCTCGTGGAAGCTGTGTGGTAATTGCATTGACGTCAATCACGCAGCAGGTCCAGTGGCGCCGAGCTGCGCCGGGGCTTAGCTGGCGGTTCCGCCGCATCAGCTGTGCGGGCGCGGCGTCCTTGTACCCGCGTACGCAGGCAGGGCTGACCCACTGACTGGGAGCTGGCGTGCTCCCGGCTGCCTGTCCTTGGCAGACGAACGCCGTGCTTGCGCAAACGGCGCCGCCGGCTCGTAGCAGTTCAGCGCAGCTCTTCCACAAACACTTCGCCATTCGCCGGTCAGCAGCGGATCAGCTGGCCACCTGTCAAACGTCTCTGCGCCCGCCACACATATATACCTGCACTCCAGCAACTTGTCCGCCGCTCGTGGTCTCGCGGTAGCGTTCTCGCTTCCCGAGCACGGGGTCCCGGGTTCGATTCCCGGCGGGGTCAGGGATTTTCACCTGCCTCGAGATGACTGGGTGTTTGTGTTGTCCTCATCATTTCATCATCATCCAGGAAAGTGGCGAAATTGGACTGAGCAAAGATTGGATAATTGTACGGGCGCTGATAACCACGCAGTTGAGTGCCCCACAAACCAAACATCATCATCATCACTCCAGCAACTGCGAGACGCACTCCTTGTCGGTGAGGGACAAAAAAGATGATGGAATCAGCCACTTTTTATGCCCCGATTTTAATGTATCCGGACAAATCCCTGAACTTTCGGGGAGGTCGTGTAAAGAGTCGTAAAGAAGAGTGAGGAGAGACGCTAACAAGGTGACCGTACATACTCGTAATCATTGATTTCGTCCAAGTTTATTGTATACAGGGTGGTCCATTGATAGTGACTGGGCCAAATATCTCACGAAATAAGCATCAAACGAAAAAAACTACAAGGAACGAAACTCGTCTAGTTTGAAGGGGGAAACCAGATGGCGCTATGGCTCGACCGCTAGATGGCACTGCCATAGGTCAAACGGATAGCAACTGCGTTTTTTTTTTTAAATAGGAACCGCCATTTTTTGTTACATATTCGTCTAGTACGTAAAGAAATATGAATGTTTTAGTTAGATAACTTTTTTCGCTTTGTGATAGATGGCTCTATAATAGTCACAAACGTATAACTACGTGGTATCACGTAACATTCCGTCAGTGCGCACGGTATTTGCTTCGTGATACATTACCAGTGTTAAAATGGACCGTTTACCAGTTGCGGGAAAGGTCGATATCGTGTTGATGTATGGCTATTGTGATCAAAATGCCAAACGGGCGTGTGCTATGTATGCTGCTCGGTATCCTGGACGACATCATCCAAGTGTCCGGACCGTTCGCCGGATAGTTACGTTATTTAAGGAAACAGGAAGTGTTCAGCCACATGTGAAGCGTCAACCACAACCTGCAACAAATGATGACGCCCAAGTAGGTGTTTTAGCTGCCGTCGCGGCTAATCCGCACATCAGTAGCAGACAAACTGCCCGAGAATCGGGAATCTCAAAAACGTCAGTGTTGAGAATGCTACATCAACATCGATTGCAGCCGTACCGTATTTCTGTGCACCAGGAATTGCATGGCGACGACTTTGATCGTCGTGTACAGTTCTGCCACTGGGCACAAGAGAAATTACGGGTCGATGACAGATTTTTTGCACGCGTTCTATTTAGCGACGAAGTGTCATTTACCAACAACGGCAACGTAAACCGGCATCATATGCACTCTTGGGCAACGGAAAATCCACGATGGCTGCGACAAGTGGAACATCAGCGACCTTGGAGGGTTAATGTATGGTGCGGCATTCTGGGAGGAAGGGTAATTATCCCCCATTTTATCGATGGCAATCTAAATGGTGCAATGTATGCTGATTTCCTACGTAATGTTCTACCGATGTTACTACAAGATGTTTCACTGGATGACGGAATGGCGATGTACTTCCAACATGATGGATGTCCAGGACATACGTTGCGTGCGGTAGAAGCGGTATTGAATAGCATATTTCATGACAGGTGGATTGGTGGTCGAAGCACCATACCATGGCGCGCACGTTCACCGGATCTGACGTACCCGGATTTCTTTCTGTGGGGAAAGTTGAAGGATATTTGCTATCGTGATCCACCGACAACGCTTGACAACATCCATCAGCGCATTGTCAATGCATGTGCGAACATTAGGGAAGGTGAACTACTCGCTGTTGAGAGGAATGTCGTTACACGTATTGCCAAATGCACTGAGGTGGATGGACATCATTTTGAGCATTTATAGCATTAAGGTATTATTCACAGGTAATCACGCTGTAACAGCATGCGTTCTCAGAAATGATATGTTCAAAAAGGTACATGTATCACATTGAAACAACCGAAATAAAATGTTCAAACGTACCTACGTTCTGTATTTTAATTTAAAAAACCGACTTGTTATCAACTGTTCGTCTAAAGCTATGAGCCATGTGTTTGTGCCTATTACAGCGCCATCTATCACTAAGCGAAAAAAGTGGTCCAACTAAAACATTCATATTTCTTTACGTACTACACGAATATGTAATAAAAAATGGGGATTCCAATTTCAAAAAACGCTGTTGATGTACGTTTGAACTATGGCAGCGCCATCTAGCGGGCCAACCATAGCGCCATCTGGTTTTCCCCCTTCAAGGTAGACAAGTATCGTTCTTTGTAGTTTTTTCGTATGACGCTCATTTCGTGAGATATTTGGCCCGGTCACGATCAATGGACCACCCTGTATACCTGCACTCCAGCAACTGCGAGACGCACTCCTTGCCGGTGACGGACAAAAAAGAAGATGGAATCAGCCACTTTTTACGCCCTGATTTGATTGTATCCGGACATATCTCTGAACTTTCGTGGAGGTCGTGTAAAGAGTCGTAAAGAAGAGTGAGGGGAGACACTCACAAGGTGATCGTACATACTCGTAATCATTGATTTCGTCCAAGTTTGTTGCATATAACGGCTTAGCCAGAAATGAAATTGGAGCTCCAGGCCAAATGTTTAGAAAAAAATTCGGATAGTGCGAGTACGACAACCGCACGTACGCTTCCGTACAAACTTGATTACGAATAGAGGGTGTTTCAGAATTGACGGTCAATAATTCACAAATGGAAAGTACATGTCAAAAGTAACTAAATGCTCTAGTAAACATCCTCCCACAAATCAATCGTTGTCGAGATACAACACACATGGTTCAAATGGCTCTGAGCACTATGGGGCTTAACAGCTGTGGTCATCAGTCCTCTAGAACGTAGAACTACTTAAACCTAACTAACCTAAGGACATCACACACATGCATGCTCGAGCAGATACAACACATCTTCTGTTGCTATTCATCAGTGTCTAGGAACAAATGGCATCTATAAACGTTAAAGTAGGTGTTCCATGCGTCTGAATGCAACATTGAACTTGTCTCTGAAATGAGTTGCGAATCCTCTCAGGCAGTCTAGTAGAATGCTGTAAACGCTGGAAGGCTGCTTCAATCCGAAAGCCTAATTCCTAGAGAGAGTTGACCTTGGTAACGCAGACTAGGCTTTTGACGTGACCCCACACACAGAAATCCATGGCATTGAAATCCGGAGACCTTGGGGGCCATGGCACAGGTTTTCCTCTACCTATCCATACGTCCGAGTTATTAACCGGCGCACACGTAAATGAAAATATGCTGGGGCCCTGTCATGGACGAACCACATGTCTAGGCGTTGGTTCAGTGGGAAACCATCATGTACGAATGGAAATACAGTCCGTAGAAACCGCATATACTACTTTACGATTAGTCTCTGTCACAGGGAGTGGGGTCCAGTTATGCGGTCTCCGAGCGGTCCTAAAAATGGCTCTGAGCACTATGGGACTCAACTGCTGTGGTCATAAGTCCCCTAGAACTTAGAACTACTTAAACCTAACTAACCTAAGGACAGCACACAACACCCAGACATCATGAGGCAGAGAAAATCCCTGACCCCGCCGGGAATCGAACCCGGGAACCCGGGCGTGGGAAGCGAGAACGCTGCCCAGACGTTGAACGAATAACGTTGTTGATGTCGTGATACGTGCTTTGCATTAACATTGACATCGTCCCAAATGTGACAGTTATGGTAGCTAAAATTACTGTCCCTGGTAAATCCAGCCTCATCCGTAAACAGAATCTTGCTTACAAACAGGGAATTCAGGGTAAACTGTTGTTGTGCCCATCGGCAGCAGTTCTTTCCAGGAGGGAAGTCTGCACTGTTGACGGCTTGCAATCGCTGGAGATCATATGGCTAGGTTACGTGCCGATGCAAAATCCGCCACATACTGCTATGTCTCAGGACACGCACTTGGGTAGCAATCATCCTTGTTGAAGTACTCGGCCGTTCGTGTACAATGCGTCACATCTTTTCTCCAACACCGGGTATTACGGATCTGGGCCGATCTTCTCGTTCATGGTGTACGAAACCATGGGGCCGAGTCGCTACTTACAAACATTTTTAATTTGCGCAGTGATTTACTGTTCCGTCTGATCTTGGTAGAACATTTTATACACTGTGAATGAAAACGCACACGTCACTCGTGTACCATTTTACAATGTTTATTATTTATTCTACAAATCGTTTTCGGCTGTAATGCTATCAGCAGGTGGAAAATGATGGCGTAACAGCCTAAAACCGTTGAAATGAACATTGCTGGAAACAATCTTTGATGAAATTTAATTATCTGTTGATACTTCTGAAGAAAGAGTACAACGTTTTATCATAATTTGAACACAGCAGCTTTACTCTGTGAATTATTGAAAATAAAGAGGCCTTTAATTATTCACATTATACTAAGCAGAGAACACGCTACCAGTGGAAGACGGTACTATCACAAATAATGGGCCGGTCCATCCCAGATCCCGTACATCGCTTAAAGTGTTTAATGATTGAAGGGTCACAGCCGATTGCCTTTCTCTACTCGAGCTTGTCCGACCCTGAGTACTTGGTCGTCTACGGATGTTAAGCCCTTCCCAATTCTGATAGTAAATATGAGGATTTGCAGAGGAGGTTCTGCGGCGAAATCTTTTTAAGCCCTTTAAATATCGTTTTTGTGGCAATGCAAAGACAAAATACACTGAAACGCCTAGGAAACTGGTATATGCATGCGTTTTAAAATACAGAGACACGTAAACAGGCAGAATACGGCGCCGCGGTCGGCAACGCCTATATATGACAAGTGTCTGGCGTAGTTGTTAGATCGGTTACTGCTGCTACAATGGCAGGTTATCAAGATTTAAGGGAGTTTGAACGTGTTGTTACAGTCGTCGCACGAGCGATGGGACACAGCATCTCCGAGGTAGCGATGAAAAGGGGATTTTGCCGGCCGGAGTGGCCGTGCGGTTCTAGGCGCTACAGTCTGGAACCGAGCGACCGCTACGGTCGCAGGTTCGAATCCTGCCTCGGGCATGGATGTGTGTGATGTCCTTAGGTTAGTTAGGTTTAATTAGTTCTAAGTTCTAGGCGACTGATGACCTCAGAAGTTAAGTCGCATAGTGCTCAGAGCCATTTGAACCATTTTTTGAAAAGGGGATTTTCCCATAAGACCATTTCAAGAGTGTAGCTTTAATATCAGGAATCCGACAAAACATCAAATCTCCGACATCGCTGCGGCCGGAAAAAGGTCCTGCAAGAACGGGACCAACGACGACTGAAGAGAATCGTTTAACGTGAAAGAAGTGAAGCACTTCCGCAAATTGCTGCAGATTTCAGTGCTGAGACATCAACAAGTGCCAGCGTGGGAACCATCCAATGAAACATAATCGATATGGGCTTTCGGAGTCGAAGAGCAACGCGTGTACCCTTGATGACTGCACGACACGAAGCTTTCCGCCTCGCCTGGACCAGTCAACACCGACACTGGACTGTTGATGACTGGGAACATGTTGCCTGGTCGGAAGAGCCTCGTTTCAAATTATATGGAGCGAATGGACGTGTGCGGGTATGAAGACAACCTCATGAATCCATGGATTCTGCACAACAACAGGGGACTGTTCTAGCTGGTGGAGGCGCTGTAATGGTGTGGGGCCTGTGCAGTTGGAGTGATATAGGACACCTGATACGTTTAGATACGACTCTGACAGGTGACACGTACGTAAGCATCCTGTCTGATCACCTGCATCCATTCATGTCCATTGCGCATTCAGATGCACTTGGGCATTTCCAGCAGAACAGTGCGAGACCCTACACGTCCAGAACTGCTACAGAGTGGCTTCAGAAACACTCTTTTGTGCTTAAACACTTCCGCTGACCACCAAACTTCCCAGTCATGAACATTGTTGAGCATATCTGGGATGCCTTGCAATGTGCTGTTCAGAAGGGATCTCCACCATCTCGTATTCGTAGGGATTTATGGACAACCCTGCAGGATTCATGGTGTCAATTCCCTCCAGCATTACTTCAGACATAAGTGAAGTCCATGCCATGTCATGTTGCTTCTCTTCTGCGTGCTCGCGGGGGACCTACAAGATATTAGGCAGGTGTACCAGTTTCTCTGGCTCTTCATTGTAAAACCAACATCTCACTCACGGAAATGTCGCACTTCGTTCTTACATGTATGGAAAGGGTACTGAAACACGTGGTCCAATAAAACTTACCGTGTATCACATAATTTGATTTGATTTTTAGAGTATTGATGTATGGACGACAACTAGTCCCCACAGCCAAGCAATTTTATGAACCAGTACTTCTTTTCTGTCTTCAGTGCTCAATAGACATTTCCTTCTGTGCGTTATGGACTAGCAGATCTAAGAGAAAACGATGCGGCTGGGAAGAGCTTTGCGCCGCTACGTTGTGACTGTTTATGGAATGAAACTTTCTCTAAGCGGCAGAGGTTATGCTGTAAAGAAAGTTGCTGACAGATTAACGCTGGCTATGGGACCGGTACCCGAACCCGGACGTTAGCCTTTTGAGGGCAACGCTCTAGCAGCGGACATAGCCGAGAACACCAAAGGACTCACCCTAGAGATCCAGTTTTCCTACTATCTCTTCCAAAGTTAGCGTTGTTTTTGTGTTGTCGTCGACGAGTACAGTATGAAAGAGAAGAACAGAGTGGAATAACGCTTCTAGGTTCTATCAGCATCGTTGTTTGAGAAGCGGAGATTAATTTCCCCACGCGTTACGCGTTTCAGCACTGGGGACAGGACGGAGAGAAATGGTAGGTATCCAAACTGCTGCCGCGCAACCGAATTCTGCTGAGAAAAAGTTCCTCCACCACTACAGAAACAGTTTCGCCAGGTCAAGTCACGCCACCGCAGCACCGCAATTCCGCGACCTCGAACACAGAAGCAGGTCAGACTGGACTGCAATGCAGTCATTCGACCGGAAGCGACATGGCCAGCATTCGGAATATCGTTAGCAGCCTAAAACACAGGAAAGACCTGAAATTGGACCAACGGAATGAAATTAGAAAGCCGTTTATACTTCCATACAACCTGTCTGTCTGTCTGTACTCCACAACTCACTTTATGGTGTGTGACGGAGGGTACTTCGCGAACCACTGTGACTCTTCCCCTTCCCTGATCCTGTCGCGAATTGTGCACGGGAAAAACCACTACTGTCAAGCCTCCGCGAGAGATCGAATCTCTCTAATTTTAAATGCATGGTGTTTTCACGAGATATATGTAGGAGGAAGCAATATATTGGTTGTCACTGCTAGGAAAGTACGCTCACAGATATTTAACAGAAAAATGCACAACGCCTGTCATGTAAGGTCTTCCACGTGAGCTGAATGCTCATCTCTGGACGTTTTCCCTCTTTCTGCGCGAACTCTATGTTTCGTGTATCAATCCTATCTGGCCCGGGTCCCAGACTGGCGAGTAACATTGAAATATTCGGCAGAACGAGGGTTTTGTAGAGTGCCTGTTTTTCGGGTAGGCTCCGCTCCATCAATCTTCCAATGAATCTCATTCTGGCGTCTACCTTAACAACGATTAATTTTTTATGGCCGTTCCTCTTTAAATGGGTCTGTATTACGAGACGTTTAATGGACTGTGACTGCTTGCAGTGATTGTTCGGCTACAACAAAACCTCACAATAACGCCTTCATATCGGCAGCTACAATTTCAACTTATACTCGTATTTTACTTTCTTTATGAGGGATGGAGGGGTCTGCATACCTGGATGGACGTGCGTGCTACCGACCGAAAGCATTTAGTACAGACCCAAAGAGCGACTGAATGTTCAAAAATCGTGTGAAGCCGAATTTACTCGTGTTAGGTCACAGACAACGACTGTGGTACTATCAAATTTATAGGCCATTTCAGTCACTCAAAGAAACATGCATTATGATACTCTAAACGGGTCTTCAAGACTATATACAAATGGCGTGAATAAGGAAATACTGCCCTCACTTTCTTTTCAATCATTAGAAGCAGAATGCGGAGAAATATGATGCTGCCGGTTTTCAAATGAAGTGACTTTTCAGTTGACATCTGAGGACCGAATATACGCCGTTATCGTCGCCATTCTCCCGACAAGTCGATGAAGTTACCAACTCGTGTTCTTCGAACTGCAGTTGGCTAGGGTTGCAACGTCTCTGAGCATGACGGCGATGGGCTGGCGGAGACCATGGGAAAGAGCAACTGGGATAGCGAAGTCACCTAGAAAGCTCAAGTACCACCTACTGGCATCTGAAATCAGGTAGATCCGAATGCAACATTTTTCTTTATTAACGATAGTGTTTCACAGTCAGGGCTAATATCACTGTTTGTTGGTATCTTGCTTAGATTTTTTTATTAGTGAACGTGTTCCGAGGTGAAAAACATCATCATCATCATCATCATCATCATCATCGGGTGATTGCGGAAATATAAAAACGCGTAGTTGACGTACATTGCGATTTTTCTGCGGTGTCATTGCCTTGTTGTGTGCTGAGAACACCTGAAGTGAAAGACAACGACAATCATCATCTTTGGATGTTGCAATACTTCTTAATTACCTCGCTCGCAAAAAGGTAGAGAAATTTCAATTTATGTGAGAAAGATAAGGTTTCTTCATATTCGCTTTGCCCAAAAATGTTTCAGCAGCTTTTGTGATACCTCTAATCGGCCTTTGTTCATTATTCAAAAAGCTATCAGTTACCCTGTGCTGGTAGTTTTCATACATTGATGAGCCAATAGATTATGACTAACTCCCACCGAGAGATTGAGTGCCGCTTGGTGCTCATGTGGGCACGTGACGTGGTAAGGAAAGTATGAAGGTGTAAGTAAATTCCCTCTGAAGACTTTCAGGATAGGTTTCTTACACGACAACAAGAAAAAAGATGTTTAGTAAACATGGGCTCTGAAATGCATACCTTAAGAAGTATGAGCACTTGTTCATCTTCGATACTGTGAAATAGATATCTTCTACTGCAAGCGCTTTGCTTTCCATATTTTGGGAGGAGGCAGTGTGGATCAAACGAAAAAAATATCCAGCAAACATTGGCTTTAAAATACATACCTTAAGAGCTATTAGGACTTGTTCAATAGAAAACGTGTTCCTCTGTAGCGACGATGAATAAGTGGTCACAGCCATTAAGGTTTGCTTTTTAGAGACAATGTTTGGTGGACATTTGTTTTCTTGTTTTCGTCCATTCTATCTCCTCCCGAACAACGGAAAGCAAAGTGGCTCCAGTAAAAGTGATGTGTTTCAGCTATCGAAGATGAACAAGTTGCTCACAGCTCTAAAGATATGCAATTTAAAGCTCCTTTTTACTAGGCTTTTTTCTTGTTTTGGCGTTAAGAACCCTTCCTCAGAGTCTGTAAAGGGAATTTACTTACACCCTATACAAGCGGAACATCGACGAACGGTAATCTTTTCAGCGAAGATACGGGCCAAAAATGGGGAAAAATCTAATGACATGCGCAACTTTGACAAAGCGCAGATTGTTATGACCACAGCACTTGGGCATAACCAACTAGAAAACGGAGAAGCTGGTCTGCTGTTTGTGTGCTACTGTCACGAGCATCTGTGGAAAGTGGTTGAAGGAGGTGAAACCACGAGTAGGCGACAAGGTGTTGGACGACCACGCCTCATTACACAACGTGTCGGTCCGAGCCCTTTACTTACTGTTGTAGATTTGAAGATAGAGTGCAGTACTGCTGCACGTATATGAGTTTCGGACCACACCATTCAGCACACGTTGTTGAACACTGGGCTCCACAGCAGACGACACCAACGTGGTCCCATATTGACCAAACTACTCGTCAGTTACGATTGCATTGGGCGTCGGATCATCGAGACCGGACCTGGGATCAATGGAACAACGTGTCGTTTGGCCGATTGAATCGCATTCTTTATTGTACTAGGTAGATGGTCGTTTCCGGATTTAGTGGCATTCAGACGAGCAGCTTCTCGAAACATGCACGGACGCAGACCGATGGGGGGTAGTATTATGCCATGAGGGACAGTCACTTAGGCTTCTATGGGACCCGTGGTAGTAATCGAAGGCACCGTAACAGCTGCTGTCTTCGTGAACGCTGTTGCGGACCACTTGCATCCCTCCATGCTTGATAACTTTCCCGACGGCGATGACATCCTCCGGCAGGGTAACTGGACGTTGAATTATTTGGACACGAAATTTGCCTGATCTGATTCCGGGGGAGCAAATCTGGTAAGCTGTCTGACGCCAGCTCTGCGTGCAAAAACCCATGACCTGTAATCTACGTGTATTGTGTGGCCTGCGCGTGGAGATGTGGTGTCACATAGCTCCAGAAGCCTATCGAGAATTTCTCGAACCTATGTCACGCAATATCGATGCTGTGTTATATCTGAAAGGAAGACTATCTCGTTACCAATCAGATGCTGATAATGATTCGGCTCATTAGCGTATATTTGGTTAGAGTTGCGCTCTGTCAGAATTGTGATTCGGTAGTTAGGGTACACTACATAAATGATGTACTAAATGATAGGATTATCGGTTATATTTAGCATTGCTAGGGAAAGGAACGTAAATGTATGTGTGAGAGAGAAACTGGAGCCGACGACTTCTCTTTGGCTCTTTGTTTGTTTGTTAATGTTTTGGACAAAATTAGAACGGCACATCGTTGAACGTTAGTCAAATGGTTAAAATGGCTCTGAGCACTATGGGACTTAACTTCTAAGGTCATCAGTCCCCTAGAACTTACAACTACTTAAACCTAACTAACCTAAGGACATCACACACATCCATGCCCGAGGCAGGATTCGAACCTGCGACCGTAGAGGCCGCGCGGTTCCAGACTGTAGCGCCTAGAACCGGTCGGCCACCCCGGCCAGCGAACGTTAGTCCATTGTGTATTTTACACAATACAAATTGCATTAAATAAGTAATAAAAAGAAGTTGATAGCGGAAGTTCTGCCTTTTTATGTGAGCAAAGTAATTAATTTTCACGCTAGTGTAGTTTACATGCACAAACATAAAAAATCTGTGTAATTATTGTTGTTATTTTGTGCTCAATAGAACGTTTCATCATGACCAAACGCAAGAGTTTCCTGTCGTTATTGATAAGTGTGAAGTTCTTTATGAATAGCAGAAACATGTTTTAATAATCTCGATGAAGTATTGAAGCAATGTTTGATATGTTTTTGTTTCACGTAATTTTTAGCTTTACCTTATTTTCAGGAAATTGCGTTTTCTAGCACTATACGATAACTCTGTATTGCTTTCCATTTTTCACTACAACATCCAGCTATTTCAAATTGCAAATCAACGATTTTCGAAAAAAACCTGAATTAAACATCGATAATTTCAATTTACCTATAAATACTGTTCATTTTTAAATAACAGACTGTAGAATGACTATGTTTCATAGGTTACCCGATCCTCAAAAGATCGTCACTCATTTCCTAAAGAGGTCACCATTTCCACTTTTTAGGGGAATTTGGTAAGACACTGATCGCATACACAAAGAAAGCGATAGTTATGAGGCAATACCCGATAGGTATGCAACACACCCGACATATCGGTAATGCGCGTACAAACGTAATAGCACAAAGCTACCAGGGAAACAACCTTTTTAACCACAGCACACGCATTTTATTTATTTTATCACAAAATGAGCTCATTTGTCGGCAGCTCACGTGTTATTGTTGCTACTGGTTTGGGTTCTGTGATAAAAAAACACAACGATAGTAGAAAATGAAAACTCTGAACTCCATTTTGTTAAATTTTGCACGAGAAACAGAAACAGTTTCTTAAAGATAACATAAAGTGATACAGATGAAGTTGCTATATGTGTGTAACTATATAGTGGAAGCCTAATTAATGACAGATTAAAAAAATCCATGCACTTTCAAGCCTATCTTTGATAATGGAGTTACTGGTTGCTGGGATTACGAGGTTTTGACAGACAGGTGGAATTAAGAAGTTTTCATTGCCTACCATCGATAAAATGGATGTGTTATGGTTAAAAACAAGAAGAAAATAACAGTTTTAACAAGTCTAAAAGTAACAGGGAAGATGACTACACCATCAAAAACTTGACGAGCTGTATGCCGTATGGTAGATACAAAGTTACCAGCGCAAAATAACCGACAGCGTTATGAGAGAGAGAATGATAAAAAAAACCACCGAAGTTAGCAAAGAAAGCAATGAAACATGTTTGGTAAAGCAAAAATTACGGAACAGCGTAACTTGCATAAGGGGAAATGTCTGTGAGAGAGTCTCAAGTCTGAAGGAGTGTTGCTCTATTCTTTCGCACCAGATGTGCTGCTTTACTCCAAGTTAAAAATAAAACAGGCAAACAAAAATCACAGTTTACTCAAGAAATATATTTTTCTGCAGTGCTGCATTTGCCTGTCGATGAAGTTTCTTACCTGTCAATACTTTGCATTAGTAATGATCCGAGCTAGATACTAACAAACTGTGACTAGTAGGGGTTGGTGTAAAAAGTTAGTTATAACATCGGACACGGTAGGAAAAACTGCTAATCTGCCTCTAGTAGTTCGAAATGAGAGCAATATTTCTTTTCTAGAGTAATCCATCGGTTGGCCAGCATACAGTGGGAACCTGAACTCCACCAAGGAAATTATTGTTCTCTAGCGATATTTTTTGCTAATTAGATATAAGTGGTCATGTGCTGTGTGTCTCATTTCGAAACAAATTTGTTCCATTCACTTATAGCAATTGCTGTTGACGACAGTAATGTCCTTTATTCTTCGCTCTCAACCTTAGACTCAGCGTTTCTTGGTTTTGTCTCGAGTTCGTTTCTCCGGCACTGTTAGCTGCACGTTACCAACGCCACACATTAATATGGATAGGTTTAGCGATGAAGAGTTGTCCAGTATGCACCTACTATACGCTTTCACGAACTGAAATGGAAGAGCGGCACACGGTGCTATACTGAATTCTTGCAGCAGCGACGGCAGCCACATACAGCACTTTTACACCTGTACTCTGGTGCCTATTGTGTGTTTAGTATTGTAGGTTATGATGTCGTGAAGGCACTTTCAAAAATGGTTCAGTCCGCAGCTCGTGGTCGTGCGGTAGCGTTCTCGCTTCCCGCGCCCGGGTTCCCGGGTTCGATTCCCGGCGGGGTCAGGGATTTTCTCTGCCTCGTGATGACTGGATATTGTGTGATGTCCTTAGGTTAGTTAGGTTTAAGTAGTTCTAAGTTTTAGGGGACTGATGACCATAGATGTTAAATCCCATAGTGCTCAGAGCCATTTGAACCAAAAACCTCCCCATCGCACCCCCCTCAGATTCAGTTATAAGTTGGCACAGTGGGTAGGCCTTGAAAAACTGAACACAGATCAATCGAGAAAACAGGAAGAAGTTGTGTGGAACTATGAAAAAAATAAGCAAAATATATAAACTGAGTAGTCCATGCGCAAGATAGGCAACATCTAGGGCAGTGTGAGCCGCAGAGCGCCGTGGCCCCGTGGTCAGCGTGAGCAGCTGCGGAACGAAAGGTCTTTGATTCAAGTCATCATCAATATGTTATAGCCAGAGACCACATCTGCCCCAGGGAGATTTTACGTAGTTTCGAAACCTTTTTCTTGTATTGTGAAAGGTTTAATTTTTTATTTTCAGTTTGTGTGACAAATTCTTATATCTTCATCACTTTTTTGGGAGTGATTATCACATCCACAAGGAAACCTAAATCGGGCAAGGTAGAAGAATCTTTTTACCCATTCGCCAAGTGTACAAGTTAGGTGGGTCGACAACATATTCCTGTCATGTGACGCACATGCCGTCACCAGTGTCGTATAGAATATATCAGACGTGTTTTCCTGTGGAGGAATCGGTTGACCTATGACTTTGCGATCAAATGTTTTCGGTTCCGATTGGAGAGGTACGTCCTGTCGTCTACTAATCGCACGGTTTTGCGGTGCGGTCGCAAACACAGACACTAAACTTGTTACAGTGAACAAAGACGTCAATGAACGAACGGACAGATCATAACTTTGCGAAAATAAACTCTTCACTCAGGGAAGACTTGAATCCACGACCCCTCGTTCCGCAGCTGCTCACGCTAACCACGGGACCACGGCGCTCCTGAGCTCAGAGTATCCTTGATATTGCATATCTTGCGCATGGACTACTCAGTTTGTATATTTTGCTTTTTTTTCATAGTTCCACACAACTTCTTCATGTTTTCTCGATTTATCTGTGTTCAGTTATTCAAGGCCTACCCACTGTGCCAACGTATAACTAAATCTGAGGGGAGGGGGGGGGGTGCGATGTGGAGGTTCCCTTGTAAGCACTAAGGGACTTAACATCTGAGGTCATCAGTCCCCTAGACTTAGAATTACTTAAACCTAACTAACCTAAGGACATCACACACATCCATGCCCGAGGCAGGATTCGAACCTGCGACCATAGCAGCCACGTGGTTCCGGACTGAAGCGCCTAGAACCGCTCGGCCACAGTGGCCGGCGGAGGCATTTTCACAGTAACAAAGGAACTTAGGGTAACAAACCGAGTGGCCACCGGAGACCAGGAGTCTCTTGCACCAACATATTCAGAAAATATTCCTGAACAACCTTTGAAACATTGTCGGTAGAGTTCGGATCCACACTGGAGGCAGTACCTTCTCAGCCACAGCCTTGCTTGGCTTATATTCCTACCAGCGATCATCTGATGACCTGATGGTCTCACATAGCGCCAGGCGCTTAAGTGTGAATGGCAGAGCAGTCATGCAAATGATTAAGCTGTAACTGACGGGTTTGAGTAACGTTTCATCGTACCTCATCTGACGTTGTTCTTCAAGGCACTCATGTCTCAACTGTTTTGGAGGATTGTGTTACCATCTCGTACCTCTGACGTTCTGCATGTCTGAAGTCAATTGCTCTAGTGGTTTAGCATCTATAGGATATGTCACATTCACAGAGGAGAAAAAAATATACAGGACTTCGTAGGTTCCATTCGCACTTGGTATTACTCAGACCATGGACCACGAACCTTGCGGCGGTTGGGTGGTTTGTGTGTCTCTATGATACAGACAGCCGTGCAGTAAGTGCAGCGACAACTGAAGGGTATCTCTGGAGAGGCCGGACTAATCTATAGTTCCTTAAATGGGGCAGCCGTCTTTTCAGTAGTTGCAGGGGGTACAGTCAGGATGATTGGCTTGATCAGTTCTTGTAACATTGGCCAACAAGGCCTTGCTGTGATGGCAGTGTGAACGTTTGAAATCAAGGATAAACTATAGCCATTGCCTTTACTGACGACATACACTTTAATATATGGATTAACAATGATGGTTTTCGCTTGGGTGAAATATTGCATGGGTAAAAAAGTCCCCATTCGGGTCTCCGAGTAGAGAATAGGCAGGTATATGTTATCATTGGTAAAAACGAATCTGATATTCTACGGGTTGGAGAATGGAATGTGAAAACTTTAATTAGGTTGATAGGTTAGGGAATCTAAAAAAAGAGAAATGGACAAGTTGAAAATAGACAAAGTGGAATTTAGTGAAGTGAGGTAATAGGAAGGGAGAACTTCCGATCAAGTGAGTAAAGGGTTATTAACAGAATATCAAATACGGTTAAAATAGGAGTGGGTCTCATAATAACCAATAAAACATAAATGCAGGTGAGCTGCTATGATTAGCACAGTGAACGCATTACCACACCCAAGATAGACAAAAAGCCAGAACCCACAACAGTAGCACAAGTTTATATGCCTACAAGTTCCACAAATAATTGGGAGCACATGTGGTGGGATAAAATAAATTATTCACATTGTTAAGGGAGAGGGAAATATAATTATGATTGTGGACTGGAATTTGGTAGCAGTTGAAGAAAAAGAAGAAAAATAGCGGGAGAACATGGACTGGTGGAAAGGAATGAAAGTGTAAGGCGCTGCCGTCATGGACTGTGCGGCTGATCCCGGCGGAGGTTCGAGTCCCCCCTCGGGCATGGGTGTGTGTGTTTGTCCTTAGGGTAATTTAGGTTAAGTAGTGAGTAAGCTTAGGGACTGATGACCTTAGCAGTTAAGTCCCATAAGATTTCACACACATTTGAACATTTTTGTGTAAGGTGCCTAGTAGAACTTTGCGCAGAGCATAATTTAGTTATTGCGAATATTTGCTTTAAGGATTACGAGAAAAGTGTTGTTTACGTGGAAGGAAGCTGGAGACACTGGAAGGTTTCAGATAAATTACATAATAGTAAGGCAAAGATTTTCCGGGCGGGAAGGCGTGTCGGTCCCCGGCACGAATCCGCCCAGCGGATTAGTGTCGAGCTCCGGTGTGCCGGCCAGCCTGTGGAAGGTTTTTAAGGCGGTTTTCCATCTCCCTCGACAGATGCGGGCTGGTTCCCCTTACTCCGCCATAGTTACAATTTGTCGGCGATTGCTGCGCAAACACTTTCTCCACGTACGCGTACACCATAATCACTCTATCACGCAAGTATTGGAGTTACACTTATCTGGTGTGAGACGTTCCCGGGAGGGGTACACTAGGGGCCGAACCGCACAATAACCCTGGTTCAGTGTAGGGCGGCGGTGGGGTGAGTGGACTGCTGTACCCTTTTGTGGGGTTATGAACAAATGAGGGCTACGTTGGGGACGAAGTCTCTCCGTCGTTTCTAGGTCTCCTGTTCCATAAAATACAATACAATACAATACAAGAAAAAGGTTTCGAAACTACGTAAAATCTCCCTGGGGCAGATGTGGACTCTGGCTATAACATATTGATGATGAACTGCAGATTAAAAGACAAGAAATTCCAGAAAGGTATGAAATTAAGGACATGGGACTCAGATAAGTTGAAAGAGCTCCATGTTATTGAGATGTTCAAGTGGAGCATTAGGAAAGTGAAATAGGGGAAAGGAACACAGGAGGGAATGAATGATTGCTCTGGGATATGGTATAATTAAGGCATCAGAGGAACAATGGGCAAAGAGACAAGGTCCAATAAAAGTCCTTCGGTAACACACAAGATACTAAATTTAATTGAGGTAAGTATCCTAGCGGTTCTAGACGCTCAGTCCGGAACCGCGCGACTGCTACGGTCGCAGGTTCGAATCCTGCCTCGGGCATGGATGTGTGTGATGTCCTTAGGTTAGTTAGGTTTAAGTAGTTCTACGTTCTAGGGGACTGATGACCACAGATGTTAAGTCCCATAGTGCTCAGAGCCATTTGAACCATTTTTTGAGGTAAGTATCGAAAATAGAAAATTCAACGAATGATGCAACCGAAAGTGAATGCAGACGTCTGATGAGATTCACAGAAAGCGCAAAATATCGAAACAGCAGCTGATAGAGGACAAATGCAAAATTGTGGAAACATGCATGACTATGGAGAAGATACACTCCTGGAAATTGAAATAAGAACACCGTGAATTCATTGTCCCAGGAAGGGGAAACTTTATTGACACATTCCTGGGGTCAGATACATCACATGATCACACTGACAGAACCACAGGCACATAGACACAGGCAACAGAGCATGCACAATGTCGGCACTAGTACAGTGTATATCCACCTTTCGCAGCAATGCAGGCTGCTATTCTCCCATGGAGACGATCGTAGAGATGCTGGATGTAGTCCTGTGGAACGGCTTTCCATACCATTTCCACCTGGCGCCTCAGTTGGACCAGCGTTCGTGCTGGACGTGCAGACCGCGTGAGACGACGCTTCATCCAGTCCCAAACATGCTCAATGGGGGACAGATCCGGAGATCTTGCTGGCCAGGGTAGTTGACTTACACCTTCTAGAGCACGTTGGGTGGCACGGGATACATGCGGACGTGCATTGTCCTGTTGGAACAGCAAGTTCCCTTGCCGGTCTAGGAATGGTAGAACGATGGGTTCGATGACGGTTTGGATGTACCGTGCACTATTCAGTGTCCCCTCGACGATCACCAGTGGTGTACGGCCAGTGTAGGAGATCGCTCCCCACACCATGATGCCGGGTGTTGGCCCTGTGTGCCTCGGTCGTATGCAGTCCTGATTGTGGCGCTCACCTGCACGGCGCCAAACACGCATACGACCATCATTGGCACCAAGGCAGAAGCGACTCTCATCGCTGAAGACGACACGTCTCCATTCGTCCCTCCATTTACGCCTGTCGCGACACCACTGGAGGCGGGCTGCACGATGTTGGGGCGTGAGCGGAAGACGGCCTAACGGTGTGCGGGACCGTAGCCCAGCTTCATGGAGACGGTTGCGAATGGTCCTCGCCGATACCCCAGGAGCAAGAGTGTCCCTAATTTGCTGGGAAGTGGCGGTGCGGTCCCCTACGGAACTGCGTAGGATCCTACGGTCTTGGCGTGCATCCGTGCGTCGCTGCGGTCCGGTCCCAGGTCGACGGGCACGTGCACCTTCCGCCGACCACTGGCGACAACATCGATGTACTGTGGAGACCTCACGCCCCACGTGTTGAGCAATTCGGCGGTACGTCCACCCGGCCTCCCGCATGCCCACTATACGCCCTCGCTCAAAGTCCGTCAACTGCACATACGGTTCACGTCCACGCTGTCGCGGCATGCTACCAGTGTTAAAGACTGCGATGGAGCTCCGTATGCCACGGCAAACTGGCTGACACTGACAGCGGCGGTGCACAAATGCTGCGCAGCTAGCGCCATTCGACGGCCAACACCGCGGTTCCTGGTGTGTCCGCTGTGCCGTGCGTGTGACCATTGCTTGTACAGCCCTCTCGCAGTGTCCGGAGCAAGTATGGTGGGTCTGACACACCGGTGTCAATGTGTTCTTTTTTCCATTTCCAGGAGTGTAGATGTTAACTAACAAAATTGAAGAAATCTTTGAAGAAATGAGCAGCAGCTGTATGAATATCAAAACGTTAAATGGCGAGCCAGTACTAAGCAAACAAGGGAAGGCACCAGGTGGCTAAATTTATAGAGGGGCTACAGAAATGAAACGAAGTTAAAGTCAAGATTATGAAACGGAAGTAGATTAAGGGGAAAATGAGATACTATACTTTGAGAAGAATGAAATACATAACAGAAGATCTTAAACATAACAAAGCACCTGGAGTGGACAACATTCCCTCAGAATTACTGAGATCCTTAGGAAGACGTAACATGACAGAAATGAGTCACCTGATCAACAAGATATATGAGACATGAAAAAGACCGGCAGATTTCAAAAAGATTGCAACAATTCCAATTCCAAGGAAAGCATATGTTGAGATTTTTGAAAATGACCGAACCATTACTTTAATAAGTCACATTTCAAAATACTTATAGAAATTTTGTGCAGAAGAATATGAAGGCTAATAGAAACCAGCCTTTTATTACTTTGGATCCCGTAGAAATTTAGGAACATGCGAGACAATACTATTTTCGAAGATAAAGTGAAGAAAGGCAAAACCTCCGTTTATAGAATTTGTAGATTTTGTGAAAGCTTTCGATGACGTGAAATGGTACGCATTCCTTGAAATTATGAATACAGGGAGCCGAAGGTTATCAATTTGTGCAGAAACTAGAATTGTTACGAGAGCTGAAGGACATGAAGGAACGCTGTAGTTGAGAAAAGAGTGAGATAGGATTAAGAATTATTCATTGTGTTCAATGAGCAAGCAGTAAAAGAAAGCAAAAATTAATACGGACTGGGAATTAAAGTTCAAGGAGGAGAAATCTGAGCCTTAAAAGTTTGCCAGTGAAGTTTTAATTTTTTATATGATTGCGTCGTGTTTAGGACATATCATAAAATTAATTTACCTCGATAGGCAATGAAGCCACCACCTCGAGTCTGGATGCACAATTACGTTCGACCTCCTGTAGGAGTCACAAATTAGTGAGCATGGAGAACACGGACGGGGAACGCAGATAGGTGGCACGAAGTGGGAATGTGGGTCGGCCGGGAGGCGTGCCAACATAATCTACACAAATTGCGATAAACACTGTATCTGGGTGGTGCAGTGGTTAACGCAACGGCCTAGAAATCAGGAGATCCCGTGATCTAATCCCGGTCTGGCGAACATTTCCAGTCGTCGGCGCTGATTTCGCCTCAAGTCCCGATGCACTTGTTATAAATAGCCTTTTCCTTTTCCTTTCTCCCCCTTTCAACCTTCAGTTTACAATACACATTACAATTTAGTCAGAGATGGCAAAGGAGTTACAACATCAGCTGAACGAAATAGCTCTTGTCTTGAAAAGAGATTATAAGATTAATAAAGAAAAAAGCAAGATTAATGGAATTCATGCAGGCGATGCCGAATTAAGCAATTAGGAAATGAGGCATTAAAAATAGTAGGAGAGTTTCACTATTTTTGCGAAAAAATAATCCATGAAGGCCGAAATATGGAGAGTATAAAATGCAGACTGGCAGCAGCATGCGTTTCTGGAGAAGAGAAAGATCATAACAGCGGATATAAATTTAAGCGTTAGGAAGTTATATTTGAAGGTATTTGTCTGGAAGTGTAGTCTTGTAGAGACGTGAAAGGAGTTCGATAAACAGTTTATGGAAGAACAGAATAGAAGATTTTGAAAGAAAAAAAAAAGGAAATGATCGTAGGGTGGTAAATTCGACTGCCGAATTGCAAATCTTTTCAGTTGACACCATACAGGGTTGGGGGGGATGGGAGGGGGGCGGTGGGGAGGGGGGAGGGGGGGGGGGCGAGGAAGGAGTACTGTGCAGGAAAGGCAAGGCTTGCGTACGGTAAGTAGCTTCAAACGATAAGGCTGCGGTAGTTACATAGATATGAAGAGAATTGTTCAAGACAGAAGTAGAGCAAGGACAGTTGCATGAACACACGCTGAAGAAGACAAAACAATAACAACAACGAGTAGAGAGATTGTAGCTTGTGTTTAAAATGCTTTTAACTAAAAAAAAGTGCTTTCAGCGACAACCAAATTTCTTTACTTACGGTTTATGGACCCTGTAACGTTGCGATTGTACGAGCGAAGCTCTTACCTGAAACAAAAATAGAATAGATTATGGCGCGTTGCGAATATTGCTCTTTACAGTTACAATAAATTCATGTAGATAGCTTCTAAAACGGCTGAAAATAAATTTTGAAACTCTCTGGGTCATTGTCTTTAGCTATCTTGATAGCGGACTGCTCTAAGTATAAGTAGCTTACTTTCTACCCCTTTCTAGAAATTTTTATTTGTAAGTTACTTTATTTTCAGAGATGAAAGGTGAAATGGAAGAAAATGCAGATGTGAACTTTAGGCTGACAACCAGCTGTCTTACTAAGTGGGCAAGACAACGTCTTTGGCTCATGTTCCCTGAGAATCCAGCAGACCTCGAGCGACCCAACAACAACGTTTATAATACCTAAGAATTTACAAATAAGAAACAGATTCCGTGTAACATTTATTGTAAGACATATATTTCCTCAGTTACGTCTGTTTTTTAAGTGACAGCCTTCTATGGTCAGTGTCAAACTGAAAGAAATAACTTTGAGTATTAGGCCACGTTAGCACGAAACACTAAAACCTATATTAAACCGACGTTTCGACCGTCTTTTCTGCGGTTGTTCTCTTCAGAACAACGAAACTGTTTCGTCGCCCTAAGGCAGAGTGCTGAAAAGACGATCGAAATGGTTTAATAGTCGTGCGTCCTACTACCGAAAAGGATTTTATTCAAATGTATTTTATGCGTTTTACGAAATGTACGGGTACACTTGTATCGTTTTCTATACTGCTCAGCGGATGGCCTGTTTCTTTTATTGTAGGCCCTACTGGAATAATCAGTCTTGCCAGCCTCGCGAATGGAACGGGGTTCACCTGTGCGGTCTTGTCAGTCGCACGAACGGCGAGGGATTCACCTGTCAAAATATCGACGACCTTCAACGTTTCAAACCGAATAAGTCATGTGAACTTTTGAAACAGCAAATATGCCAGTAAAAGCTCAAATTTTAACCTCCTTTCTGTTTATTTATTTCGCTTTCGAGTAGCTATAGATTACGACCTACATCGGTAAGCGTCCTCATCTCTCTTTTCTTATTCTTCTGACACACTGAGGAAGCTGTAAAATCGTTGCACAAGTTTTCCCCATTACCTGTCCCATAAATTTATACGAGAGAGAAACATGCGAATCTTCTTTCCTCGAATGATTCTCATTAAAGTCCCTTGAACATCTCTGACACACTGTCGTATCGACTGTTAGTTCTCAGCAGTGTACCTATGAATACGTCGGAGGTATACTGTCATGCGCGCTTAATAAAATGTGCAGTGCTGGAGCAATAGTTTAGAAAGTGTCAACCAAGAGTCTTGCTTGTGGTTTCCTTTACATATTCACCGTACTACACTCATAAGACCTCTTTATGTGATCCTCTCCCCTCTCCGCTATTGACTTCACTTGTTCATGCAACTTAATTTCGATTTTAGTATAATACTTCGATATTTAGAAGGGGTGAAAAGCTCTATATAACATCACGTAGTATTTAGATATTTTTCTTTTCTTTCGAAGTAACTTCCGCTCGACAACACACAGTGGTGAGCACTACAATATCTAATGAAAAGTATCCGGAAATCCTAACGTAATGCGTAGTTGACCACCAGTTATGACGAGAGGCTGACCCGCCAGGACGGTCAAATGGTTCAAATGGCTCTGAGCTCTATGGGACTTTACTTCTGAGGTCATCAGTCCCCTAGAACTTACAACTACTTAAACCTAACTAACCTAAGGACATCACACACATCCATGTCCGAGGCAGGATTCGAACCTGCGACCGTAGCGGTCTCACGGTTTTAGACTGTGGCGCCTAGAACCGCTGGGCCACTCCAGCCGCCCAGGACGGTCACGGGAGTCCAGTGACTTGGAACGTGGTCTAGTCATTGGATGTCACCTGGGTAACCAGTCTATCATGGACATTTTAACCCTTCTCAAGCTGCCAAGACATTAGTGATGTCACTGTGAAGTGGAAACGCGAAGAAAGAGCTGCAGCTAAACCACGACTGGGCAAACCGTCGAACATTGCGGAGGGTACACGTAAAAAACTGCATAAAACCAGCTGAGGGAATCATTCGTGAGTTCCAAAGTTGCTCTAGTGCGAAGGTTGCCCAGAAAGTAATACACCGCATTTTTTTTCTCAGCCCAAAACAATGTTGCGAATGAGAAACATTACGTATGTATTAGTTGAAGTCTATTGTGTGAGCGCGTCAAGTTTGTGTCACTTCCGACAGATAGCGTAGCTGCAGAACAGTTTCAAAATGGCGTCTGCAAGTGATATACGTTACAAGCAACATATCGTCATTGAATTTCCCACTGCAGAGTAAGAAACTGTGGGGAATATTCGAAAACGCTTGTGCAAACTCTATGGAGCATCTGCTGTCGTCAGAAGTACAGTTAGCCGCTGGGCACGGAGAGTGAGGTCATCAGAAGGCGGTTCGGCGGAGCGCCACGATTTGCAGCGGTCGGATAGACCATCCACGGATGTTACATCTGACTTGTTGCAGCGAGCTGACGTCATTCGCGAGGACGGACGCATTACGACTCGGCAGTTGGCGCTGCATCTGCCAATCAGCAAAGGAAGTGTGGATGGAATTATCCGCATTCTTGGACATTCAAAAGTAAGTGCAAGATGGATTCCGCGGTGTCTAACGGTGGATCACAAATCGCACAGAAAATTTTTTTGGCCTGATTACGCTCTGAAGCTGAGGGGGAGGCCTTCTTGTCCCGGGTTTTGACAGGTGATGAAACCTGGGTTCTCCATTTTGAGCCCGAAACAAAACGACAGTCGATGGAAAGGCGCCATTCCCACTCACCACAGAAGAAAAGGTCATGATCACCGTGTTTTGGGACTATGAAGGTGTGATTCTCATTGACGTGATGAATGTGATGCCAAGAGGAAGAGGCATTAATTCAGAAGCATATGTCAACACATTAGCAAAACTCAAGACGCGCTTCCGGCGACTTCGTCGCCAAAGCAACACAGGAGATGTTTTGCTGCAACACGATGAAACTGGGCCCCACACAAGTCCGAGGACTGCTGAACACATAGCAAAACTGGGTTGGTCACAGTTACCCTATCCACCCTACAGCCCTGACCTAGTCCCCTCGAACTTCCACTTGTTTGGGCCATTAAAGTGTGTCATTCGTGGAAGATTTTTTGAGATGAGGAGGTGGTTCACACAGTGAAGCACTGGCTCCACAACAAGAACAAGGATTGGTACCGACAGGGTATACGCGCCCTTGTTTCGTCTTGGAGGTAGGCCGTAGAACGGGATGGAGATTACTTGGAAAAATAGGGCGTGTAGATAAAACACCATTCTTTCGCCTGTGTAATCCTCATTATGTCCAATAAAGAATTGTTGAAGAAGAAATGCGATGTATTACTTTCTGGGCAACTCTCCTAGTCCAGCTAGCACAATGATTTTGCGTAGTCAGTTAAAAAGAATGAGGGCAATAGTCGAACAGCTCCTCCTAAGTGAAGGGGAAAAACGAGTGTCACGAATGAATTAGTGACACCACAATCCGAAGAAGCAGGAACATATATTTAACAACCTTAAAATCTGTGCTGCGTCTTTGGGAAGTCCTCCTCCCTAGCCTACAATTGTGCTGATTTCCGCAACCCGGTTATTTCCCCTGCATTCTGATTACTCCGTGATTTGCGCATGACATTATCTTATCTATCTATTCATTACGTGCTGATTGCGGTATTTATGGCTACCTTGTACTGGCACAATGTGCCAACGGCCTTGCCGCAGTGGTAACACAGGTTCCCGTCAGATCACCGAAGTTAAGCGCTGTCGGACTGGGCTAGCACTTGGATGGGTGATCATCCGGTCTGCCGAGCGCTGTTGGCAAGTGGGGTGCACTCAGCCCTTGTGAGGCAAACTGAGGATCTACTTGACTGAGAAGTAGCGGGTCCGGTCTCGTAAACTGAGATACGGCCGGGAGAGCGGTGTGCTGTCCACATGCCCCTCCATACCCACATCCAGTGGCGCCTGTGGGCTGAGGATGACACGGCGGCCGGTCGGTACCGTTGGGCCTTCGTGGCCTGTTCGGGAGGAGTTTAGTTTAGTTTGTACTGACACAATGATGATTTCGGTACGCTAGTGGCTGGGGTCGCGGTGCGCAGACTGTTACGCGTCCTCGTAAAACAACCGTGCAGCTGCAAACGATCCTTGAGGTGGGAACTCCTATGAGTGGCTGCTGTAGGTGCGCTGTTCGGAATTCTCTTGGCCAGAGGTATGCGAGTCGCAGTGCACGCTTTATTAGCTGGATGTCCGAGTCTGTTACGTTTCTGCATACTACCGTAGTGTACCTTACTACCAGTCGGAGCAGCGACTCGTACGAGATGTAGCTCAGGTTTTCCGGTAACGTCGACGTTCGTCCAGCAGCGTATCGGAAGATAAATCTTGCATTAATTAGCTCTTCTGTCGGTTCTTGGTAGAATATTTTACGTGTTATGAATGGGAAGACACACGATGCTAGTGTAATATTCTACAATATTTATTCTTTTACCAACCGGTTTCCGCCGCGCGGTATTAGCCGAGCGGTCTGGGGCGCTGCAGTCATAGACTGTGCGGCTGGTCCCGGCGGAGGGCCCAGTCCTCCCTCAGGCGTGGGTGTGTGTGTTTGTCCTTAGGATTAATTTAGGTTAAGTAGTGTGTAAGCTTAGGGATTGATGACCTTAGCAGTTAAGTGCCATAAGATTTCACACACATTTGAACATTTTTGAACAAACCGGTTTCCACCTGTTACGCCATTGTGAACTACAAAGATAAATATCTGTAGCCGTGAAAGTTTTGTGGGATCAAAGACTGTGATCTACGGAAATCAAATGGAATACTCTTTAGTTGCAGTGATCCAAAATATTTTTGATTCCAAAAAAATGTTAAATCCACACACATTTATCTTTGTACCTGTCGATGGCGAAAAAGCTGGTAACTGGTTTCTACAATAATAAATATTGTACAATATTACACCAGGTAGAGTGTTTTTTCATTCATGATGAAAGATTATTACTTTTACAACTCCATTCGAAACTTCCCAGCCGGCCAGTGTGGCCGAGAGGCTCTAGGCGATACAGTCTGGAACCGCGTAACCGCTACGGCCGCAGGTTCGAATCCTGCCTCGGGCATGGATGTGTGTGATGTCCTTAGGTTAGTTAGGTTTAAGTAGTTCTAAGTTCTAGGGGACTGATGACCTCAGATGTTAAGTCCCATAGTGCTCAGAGCCATTTGAACCATTTTTTGAAACTTCCCACACCAATAGCTTGATACTACGGAATTAACGAATACCTAAAAGGGAAACTTCCCATCGCACTCCCTCAGATTTAGTGGTAAGACAGCCCAGTCGATAGCCCGCCAAAAACTGAACACAGATCAAGTATGGAAACAGGAAGAACATCTACATCTACAAGGATACTCTCCAAAACACATTTAAGTGCCCGGCAGAGGGTTCATCGAACGACCTTCACAATTCTCTACTATTCCAATCTCGTATAGCGCGCGGAAATAATGAACACCTGTACCTTTCCGTATGAGCTCTGATTTCCCTTATTGTATCGTGGTGATCGTTCCTCCCTATGTAGGTCGGTGTCAACAAAATATTTTTGCATTCGGAAGAAAAAGTTGGTGATTGGAATTTCGTGAGAAGATTCCGAAGCAACGAAACACGCCTTTCTTTTAATGTTGTCCAGCCCAAATCCTGTATCATTTCTGTGACACTCCGATATTTCGCAATAATACAAAACGTGCTACCTTTCTCTGAACTTTTTCGATGCACTCCTTCAGTCCTATCTGGTAAGGATCCCACACTGCGCAGGAGTATTCTACAAGAGGACGGACAAGCGTAGTGTTGGCAGTCTCCTTATTAGGTCTGTTACATTTTCTAAGTGTCCTGCCAGTAAAACGCAGTCTTTGGTTAGCCTTCCCCTCAACATTTTCTATATGTTCCTTCCAATTTAAGTTGTTCGTAATTGTAATACCTAGGTGTTGAGTTGAATTTACGGCTTTTAGATTAGACTGATTTATCGTGTAACCGAAGTTTAATGAGTTCCTTTTCGCACTCATGTGAATGACATCACACTTTTCGTTCTTTGGGTCAACTGCCACTTTTCGCACCATTAAGATATCTTTTGTAAATCGTTGTGCAGTTTATTTTGAACTTCTGGTGACTTTATTAGTCGATAAACGACAGCGTCATCTGCAAACAACCGAAGACGGCTGCTCAGATTGTCTTCCAAATCGTTTATATAGATAAGGAACAGCAAAGGGCCTGGGGAACGCCAGAGATTACTTCTGTTTTACTCGATGACTTTCCGTTAATTACTACGAACTGTGACCTCTTTAACAGGAAGTCACTAATCCAGTCACATAACTGAGACGTTATTCCATAAGCACGCAATTTCACTACGAGCTGCTTGTGTGGTACAGTGTCAAAAGCCTTCCGGAAATTCAGAAATACGGAATCGATCTGAAATCCCTTGTCACTAGCACTCAGCACTTCATGTGAATAAAGAGCTAGTTGTGTTTCACAGGAATGATCTTTTCTAAACCCATGTTGACGTGTACTGAACTGTGAAAAAAGAAGCAAAATAGGCACAGAGAACTGTCCAAGCTCAAGATATGCGACATCGAACGGCTCGCAAAAGCCATGGCGTCATGGTTGTGCGGCCTCGCAGTTGGACTGCGAAGTGTAGGATCCTTGTTCAAACCTCCCTCGTGCTCCATTTTTTTTTTCACAAATTTATCAACTGTCCGTCCGGTCATTGAAGTGTCTGTTGTCCTTCTGTAGTCTCGGGAACTATCATTCTATACATTGGTTATAGAATATGAATCATATGGTAAAAATATATTACTGTCGAAAGTAGACATGATGAATAGTGAGAGCAAGCAAGATGCTCCACAGACCTCTCACTGAAATGAAGACAACAAATAAACTGGCGTGAACTATATTAAAACGAAAGAATTCAAGAGTCAATTCTTCCAAAACGGAACGTAAGAGGCATAAAATGTGGCACTTGTGCAGAACAAATCGGAGTTACACATATCTGGAGGCCCCTTTTTTACACGTCACTGTTGCAAACTGACGTTACACCACAATACAGACACAAAGTTGATTACAGCGAACAGGCACGTCAACGATCGGACTGACAGTTCATAATCTTGTGGAGGAAAAAAAAATGAAGTCTGGCAGGAGGAAGATTTGAAACCCGAAATCTTTCTTTATAGGTCAACATCGTGACCACATGCCTACGACGCCACAGCTATTCAGAGCCGCTCGTTGTTGCATATGTTGATCTTGGACCGTTTACTGTTCCTATTTTGTTTCTTTTCTCAGAGTTCAGTACACCTTCTTCCTGTTTTCATGCTTCATCAGTGTTCAGCTTTTGACGGGCTATCTAATAGGCCATCACACCACTAAATCTGAGAGGGGTGCGATGGGTAGTTTCCCTTGTTAGTATCGATACCAACACGATACATATCGAAACGAAATTACCGATATTTACTCATCTCGGACGTGGCTACCAACATAAGCGTGAGGTGACACGTGCGGCTGCATACGTGCTAATTAGGCGTCAAGTGGTTCTCAAGGTGCGAGCATTACAGACCGTTGTTTGGAAGCCTCTACGTTGTAACGACGAGGCTCTACCAAGAACGCCGCCAAAGCGTTACGAAAAGAATCGTCTTAAAATTCAGATACTCGTCAAAAATAAATAAAAGTTAACATTGCTATATAAAACTTTCAGTTCGACACGAAAGGAAAAAAGTTTATAACAAAATATCTCTCACTTGCTAACAAGTCACCTGAGGCGACGAAATGAGGTTCATATGTAGACAGGAGCAATACAGGAATCAAGCTGCGACAATAGTTACAAGTATAGTACGTAAAACTACACTTAGTCTTCAAAGTCTAGAACAAAACTATTGTTTAAGTTCCTAAACATGTAAGGCCAGGCTGTGAATGATTTCTTATAAAAAAGAAGTAACTAAACTGATTTATAGCCTCTTTGAATGCCATCATCTTTATCCATTCGACATTCACTGCTAGATGATCACTTCCTGTTGGCTTTTCCATGCGTTATTGTCATCAGCTGTATGCATCCATGTTTCTCTGGTCTTTCTTCTAAGGGCATCCACTCGCCTTCCATTAGGTTGTCGTCTCAGTCATTCAATCCCTGGAACCCAACAGATTACTTTGTTGGTCGTGTATGATCCATTCCCTTGGTTAAAAATAACGCCTCTTCTACTTCATTTTTAAAAAATATTCATTCTTACGTCCCATGCGCCAGTCTGTTCCCTAATATGTTTAGTTTTTTTTTTGTTCCTACTTGTAGGTCCCACCATGTATCTTTCTATGGCTCGCTGAGCAACCTCCAGTTTTTAGGAGGTTTTCTGCTGATTTATTTTTGTGAACAAATTAAGTTAGTTGTATGTTTAAATCGTTTAATTAATGTATTTACTTACATTTTTGCTGGAAATTAATTTTTCTGGCACACAGAGTACATTAATAGGCACATCCCTTAAGTTAAACACTAAAATAAATGGATCTATATGTACGTGGTTAAATTTCGTTACATAACCTCACTGGTACACCCAGAAAATTATTTTCACCACAATGCAGATTAATGTTATGTACCTGTAACTGTAATGCACTGCAATGATAGCGGCATGCTGCAGAAACGCGTCATGCTAATTAATATTAGCAAAAAGTGACTGAACCAGTAAAAATTAATTCTTAAGTTTATACTACAGTTGTGATCTCAACCAATTCCATACAATGTGGGCAAACTTAAGTTTGACCGGAATCTTTGTTTTGAAAACTATATTTTACTAAAGCCACCCCAGGCTTTTTATCTTAATTTCTTTTTGGATCCATCCAACCGTCGTCTTGAATACTCCCAAAGACAAAAAAGTTAGCAACCATTACTTCATTATTAATATGTATAATTTTATCCTCTGTGTTCTGTTAATGCTATAATAATTTTTATTTCCATTTCCAAAACAGTATTATTAAGCTCTTCCGTTTCTTGATGTTTATCTGCTGAGACGCAGTACAATGTCATCAGCAAAACGAAGATGGTTTAGTTATGTTCCATTAATATGTATTCCTTTAAGGATTTGAAAACTTACTCTACGCTGCTGAGAGTTGTTTTAGTGGTATAGGCTCTATTGAACAGACTCTTCTGTCAATCTTCAATTTTTTACTGTCCTGACGGAGTCTAATGAAAGAAACAATATTGACGTGTGTGTAATTCGGTATATTAAGATATGCTGAAAAAGGCCTGTTACTGTAGATTTTATTGAAAATGACCCGAAACATTTCTAGAAACATATAAATCCCAAACAAAATTGTAATTCATATTCAAATTGCCTCGTAACACATTTTCGTTTACGATTTACAAATGGTTCATTTTACTGCATACACTTCTTAAGTCGTCTTATATCTTCGTCTGATTAAAGTCGAAGGACTTTTTTTTTTATTCTACGTAGTTGGAACAATTTTAGTGAATCTTTTGTACACTGCTGAATGGAATGTTCTGTTTGTCCCTTTGTTCTGAAAGAGAATAATTAATGGATGAAAATACTGAAGACAGAAGTAAAATGAAGTTCACAACAAGGTTAATGCAAAGACTTCTGTAACTAGAAAGTTTAAAAATTATGTCAACCAGGAGTCTTACAATTATGGGCGAGGCTTCACTAGGGTATACGAACGTAGACAAACTGAGACAGAACCTCATAAGAGTTAAAAGAAAGACCATTTCCTTCTAACTGACATTTGGTTGACTACAGCAGTTCACCAATTATCTGAAGTCGCTTCCACCTTTTTTATATTAATCACACGTTAACGTGATCACAAAATGTTCCAAGACGATGTACATTCTACTGAAAGGTGCACGGCCATCCCAAAATTTAGGGGGAATCTGTGAGCGATGAAGATTCTTTTTTTATGTCCTGGACATCCTGAGTTTGTGCTACTTTGGGCGATCAGCTGGCAGCTCAGAGCCTTCCGACACAGCAGTGTTATTCCCACTTCCATGCAGTGAGTTCTACATAGCAAGATGTTTTGGTTTCTGAAAAAATTATGCACAAGGTAAGAACGATGAGTTCTCGAAGTGAGGTTATGTTTCTGTAGAGCGTTAGTTTAGGAGAGGAAAACAGAGTTACGCATAATATCTTTTCCGATGGTGCCTCCCTCTTGTACGTTTCGAAGTGAATAGTTCACGTCGTCACTCGTAACTGAAGCTCCTGGAAAAGATTAAATATCTCGCCGAAGTCGTAAGTGGCTTGAGAATTGCGGCAGATAAGTACGACTCATCATTTCGTGAACCATGACAGTTGCCTGTCAAAAAATGTAATAGTTGCAGCCTACAGGAAGAAGAAATATCAGAACAAGGTTTTCTGGGTCAAGTTTTATGACATATGTTTTGTCCTAGCACCACAGTTTATTATGTGCAATGTCAGTTGCAGCATGATAAAATACAGCCTTCATACAATGTTCTAAAACTTGTGGTGTGATAAAAAGAAAACAATAAAACTGTAAGTTGATCAGGCTGACCATTTCTTGGAAAACAAGAGACAGTGACGCATCCGTCTTCAGAGCGTCACAGAACGCCACCGCGCGCCCACCAGCTTGCGTGATTCAATGAAGTTTCTGTTGCAACAGCTTAGAACACATACAACAGATCGTCATACTCGATCCGCAGGTCCCATGGTGTAATGGTTAGCACTCTGGACTTTGAATCCAGCGATCCGAGTTCAAATCTCGGTGGGACCTAACATTTTAA